>NC_059125.1:92834111-93452861 GCF_020740685.1 Jaculus jaculus
TTACAAACTGCATTCCAAATAAAAGTTTCATACATTCATGTCTAGTGAAAAAGATTCTATTAAAATACATATTCGGACATAGTGGTACGTACATTTAATCCCAGCATTTGGGAGACAGAGGTGGGTGGATCACCACAAATTTGAGGCCACACTGACACTGCATAGTGCATTCCAGGTCAGCCTGACCTAGAGTGAGACCCTACCTTGGAAAACCAAAAATGAATAAATAAATAAATAAATAAATAAATAAATAAATAAATCTGAAAATGGGTTCTAAATAAAATGCATTTCTTTTCAGTAAATGTCTCTAATATGTAAATGGTCTTACCTCTTATTAGAAAGGAAAATAACTTATTTGTTCTCTTAATTGACATGGAATTACTTTATAAGAATTTTGGTTCTCTATCAAAGGAAACTTGATCTCGTGATATTTTTCATGTCCTAAGAAATTCTTGATGTCATTAAAGTGACAGCAGAGTACAAAGCTTATTATTCTAGTTGTTATCTTCATACCTAAAATGTAAAATCTAAACAGGAAGCATATGGGGTAGATTCTTTGGACAACATCAGCAGCATCTTTGGCAGCAACATCACTAACACTTGCATAGTACAATATAGTTTTATAAGTGCATTCTTATTGAGTGAACAACAGTTTATGAATTTTCATGGTAGGGACTTTGTTTTCCATTTTTAGAGGTGAAACTCCAACAGAGCACCCACATAAAATTTAGAGTTTGCCTCACCTTGTTACTTCTTTAAACAAATACAGAATATGAAATTAATTACAAAGGACTTTGGAGAGAATGAGTGAAACACAACAGACATCCCAAGGAAACCAAGATTAACCTCATTGGTCTACTTATATATATTCTTTTGACAAAAGGTCTCTTTAATTTTCCATTAAAAAATGAAGAAACTCAATCTTTCATGGAGCCTTTGGTCTCACCACCTGCAGACAGGCAATAAGCTTCTTCCATTAAAATCAAAGCTTATGACTGTTGAATGGAATAAAGGTGATACAATAAATAAGAAGAAGAGAAACCCCAAATATAGGAATGATTTTGACCTTAAATGTTTTCTGAGACACATGAATAAGAAATTTCTTAGCCAGGCATGGTGACAAACACCTTTAATCCCAGTACTAAGGAGGCAGAGATAGGAAGATCCCCATGAGCTTGAGACTACCCTGAGACTACATAGTAAATTCTAGGTCATCCTGGACTAGAGTGAGACCCTACCTCATAAAAGGAAACAAACAAGCAAACAGAAAAAAAAAGAAAAGAAAAACAAAAACAAAAAAAAATAACAAAGAGATTTCTTCATTACTTCTATTATATTTATTAGCAATCATTGCTTTAACAAAAATAATCTGTGAAGCAATCATTTTAAAAGGGGACAAAGGTTTATTTTGATTCAATTTATGATTAGTTAGTTTGGTTGTTTTAGGCTTGTGGTAAGGAGGAACATAATGGCTGGAACACATCAAAAACCACTCACACTATGCTCAGGATGCAATAAAGAGAGAGACATAAGAAAGAGTCATGGCCTTTTAAAAGGCATATTCTTAGTGTCCATAAGGCATTTCACTATCCCATAACTCTTCTGCACTTCTCAGTAGTGGTACAGGCCAGAACTTAAGCCTTTACTAAATAAACCTTTGGTAAACACTTTTCCAAACCATGGTAACTTTATCCTAAACAGTTGATTTTTCTGAGATCAATTTCTTTTATGGAACATATAGTTTATCAAGAGATATGCATGTGTATTGATCATATGTGTATGTACATGTATTCAGTACCAAAATGATAAGCTCAATTGAATTGGATATCTTGAGGAAAGATTTTTTAAAGCAATTCCAAGGATATTAACAATGTATGGGAACATCATAAGAAAGGAAGGGGTAAAACTTTGGGTACTATGACAGAAGCCTTGAAATGGGGTGCCTCTGTAGCGTTTGAATAGGATGTCAATTCTGAACCTGTAGGGAAGGAGTAACATGAAGAACAATCAGAACAACCTCACTATCATCACTTCTTCTGATCAATATTCTTCTTGTATTATAATATCAATTTTCCAAGGCACTGTTCAAGGTAAAGAAGTATGGAAAGGTGAGCTAGAGATAAAATAAAGGTGCACAGTGTAAAAAGAATTAGGAATTGTCAACGAGAAAGGGCAGCTGTTAGCAGCCAGATCAACCATATAAACTCTAACAGGAAAGCTCTGGTCTAGAGTAGAAAGTTATTTGTCCAAGTGAGTAACTAGCAAGACTGAAACTGGAAACAAGATATGTGTTTCCAAAATCCAGTGATAATTCTGCTACCCATATATACATTCATTGGCTTTTAACTGGTTTCTAAACAGAGATGAATGAAAGGTGATATATTGAAAGCTATAAATACTTCACAAATACTCCTAGGACATGTCTTTAAAGAAGAAATCATAACTATGTATATAAATATACAGGAAGAAATTCTTAGAGTATTAATAGCTTGTGTCCCCAATGAGTTAATCTCAAAATATAAACACTGCTATAAATATGCTCAGAGATTCATTATTGAGCTTACCAAAGGCTATTTAATCTCTAATGTCTGTCAAATAATATACTCACTATAAAGGTAATATAAGGTATTCAGTAATTAAAATCACATGATTTTTTGAGCTCAACATACCTGAGTTTGAAATCTTACTTAACTATAAGATTACCATGTCATTTTAGCAAGTTACCTTACTTTTCTAAGCTTCATTTCTGCATCTATTAATTAGGGATAATTGCAGTCACTACTTAATAGAGCTGTGATGAATAAATAAGTTACTTTAGACAGAGTTTCAGTGCATAAATGCCCTCAGTATCATTTAGCTGCCAGTAACATTATTAATAGCAACTGAACTATGTCTAATCATTTTTAACATCTAAATGTGAGATGACATCTCCTTAGGGAAACTACTTCCCAAATATTGATCTTATGAGGACTGACAGATCCATATTGAGATTTTGCAACACACAGCTATATGTGTACTTGTAGTTTATTTGTGATTCAACTCTATTACTCAAAATCAGTCTCTACTAAGCAGTGAATGTTAAGCCAATTTACTTCTCCAATTTTTCATGGACGAAGGCTAATTGTAACAAATGTTTACACTACACATGAAAGGCCACTTATGATATAAAAATTTTGTTACAGAAAATTTTTCTGTATGTAGCAATTAATTCATTTGTTAAATAAAAATTGTATATTTTGTATAAAATGTAACTTGCTTAAGGGATTGAACTGTGTGAAAAACAAAAAAAAATTGAAGATGAATGTTTGTGTCATTTTATAGTTAGTACTAAATAAAAGTGAATTCCATTACTGTTTCTATAAGATTATATCTAATGCTCAGTAATTTGTTGATCTCATATCTAATCCCTTTTCGTCCTAAAGTACAACTACCAGATTACTTATTACTGTTTGCAAAAGAAAATCAATTCTTGTTTACCTAAGAGGACTGATTATTCTTATTCAGTCTCCAGTTTGTGGCTTATTAAATATTTGCAATCCTTCTCTTCTCTGTGCTCATCTACCACATTGCTCATTAGCACTTGTGTCAAAGGGCATACAAGGAAGAGGAATAAAATGCAATACTAACCCAGCTGGTGGGCTACGTTTCTACCCCTCTGGTAAATGATAAGGTACACTCAGTTATGGTGTAGTTATGTATGGTGAGTGAAACTGAATATGTAGAATTTATGTTGATTTCATTTACCTGTGTCATTCTGACTTAACTGTTTAATTAAATCCTAAATTGGATTTTAAGTAATTTATGAAAATACTCATAAAGATTTAGTAATCCTGTCTTCCCGTGGTATTAAATTGTAATGAATTTTAAGACAAGCTAGGTCTCTAAGACCCCTGAAATAAATGGATGAACAAATGAATGAATGAATTAAGTAATGAAAGTCATTAACAGTGAAAACTATTAAAAGTGAGTTAAGGGCTGGAGAGATGGCTTAGCGGTTAAGCGCTTGCCTGTGAAGCCTAAGAACCCCGGTTCGAGGCTCGGTTCCTCAGGTCCCACGTTAGCCAGATGCACAAGGGGGCGCACGCGTCTGGAGTTCGTTTGCAGAGGCTGGAAGCCCTGGCGCGCCCATTCTCTCTCTCTCCCTCTATCTGTCTTTCTCTCTGTGTCTGTCGCTCTCAAATAAATAAATAAAAAATTTTTAAAAAGTGAGTTAAAATTACCAGTGAGTTATAAAATATAACATACTTATACATATATAGGTATATGGATATTGTATACCAGTATATATTTATGTTTGCATGAATATGTGTTTAAAACTCTAACTGCTATATGCCATTGCTTTCTTTCCTACTGTACAGAGAAAAGTAATGACACCAGTTTGCTTTTAGTCCTTTCATTTTGCCCTTATGATTTACAAATATAAAATTCTTGTATTGGAATAAATATCAACAGAACTATTCAGCTAAAAATGTAAGGATATAAGGTTTACTTACAAAAATGAGATGATATCATACTTTTCTACTCTCATTTGCCAATAGATATGGACAGCTGTCCAGACCACCTCTATTATATTCTTTTTTCCATTTTTAGGAATATTTTATTTATTTATTTATTTATTTACTCATTTATTTGAGAGAGAGAAAGAGAGAGAATGGGCACACAAGGGCCACTAGTAACTTCAAACAAATGCCAAACACATGTGCCACCATGTGCATCTGGCTTACATAGGTATTGGGAATCCATCCTGGGTCCATAGGCTTCTCAGGCAAATGTCTCAACTGTTAAGCTATCTCTCCAACCCTGCTGTATTCTTGTATAATGGCTAAATAATAGTTCACTGAATATCTTTATAATTCTCCTATTAATGGATAATTTCAGTTCTCATCAGTTTTAAAATTAGTTTTGTTGTCATTGGTTGGTTGGTTTGGCTTTGCTTTAAAACTGATGCTTTGGTAGATATCCTTATATATAAACATTTTGCTTATTTTATTATGGTATTGTCTATGAATAGAATCCTATAGATTAAACTACTACATAATTACATAATGTTTAGAATGCTATCCTCCTGGCATGACATGGTCATTGTTCTCTTAAACTCTCAGAAGCTATGACTATCAGAATAACTACAAAAGATTGAGTCAAAGCTCCTTCTTGTAATACAGGGGAGGGCTCATGAGGACACATCCTGTCCCCAAGGATTTATAGACAGTTAATACTTGCTAGGGAGAAGAGATCATAAGGATCTGCTCCCTAAGAATATACAGACATTTAAAGGATGATGAGGAAAGAGAATTTTTTTCCCCAATGGTATAACCACCCATGCTCTTTTTAGTCACTCTTCAGTCATGCTCCCCCCCCCCAAAAAAATTGATATGCTATGCATGCCATGTTGTATTCTAATTGGGTTGGTAATATGCTCCGTGTGTAATACAAATGGTGTAAATATCATGGCTGGCAAGCATTCTGTGGTGCATGTATTCTATGGACAGCTCAGCAACTGTTTGTCTTGATGTTGAGAACAGCATTCTGCCAGAGTCTGGGATGACAGACAACATTAGTCATCCAGTCTGTTCCACAGGGCTGACTTGTTTGTTGAAATAAGCCATTAGGAGTAATAAAACAATATGAAATTCAGATAATTTTTCTTGAGTTTGTTAATGCTAAACAAACACATACCCTGTCACGGCAGCCAATAAGCAGTATGGGACTGGCTGCTTACTTGTGCTCACAGGTGGTCGCAAAATCAATTAGCTTTTCCTACCCATGGCAAGTTAGTGATATTGAACCACTTTATAAAGCTACATGACATTAAATTGGCTTTTAAAAAAGGCATCTTTCATTCTGTATTGTCCAAAGAAATTCTCACAACAAACTCAGATCTTAATTCCTTATTTTACTAACAACCTACTTTTCTCTGAGATACCCAAAAGGCTTATCAAAACTGTTTCTGGTTTTACTATATCTGAGGGCCATACACGCACAATTTGCTGATCTTAGAGAAGCAATATGAGAAAAAATAATTCATCAGATTATTTCCTCTTTAAAAGTGACAGAACAGTTTACATCATTTAGTATTTTGCTTGCATCTTTTTTAAAAAAAATCAAAAAGCTATACATAATTTACACAACTGAGATACTCATAGGTTATTGATTTGTTGATTACTTAATAATTTATAACACAGTCTTAGAATGGAATATTTAGCAGTTGCTTTTAATGAAAAGTGATAATTTTGAAAACAGCTTTTGAAATGAGGATTATATTTATGTTAGGCCTTATAGTTAACAAAAGATGTATGTTAAAATGCAAGCATATTACCAACCCAATATTCCTATATATTAGGAATAACTACTTCTATGTAGCAAATGTCTGTAAGCACCAAGAGATGTGACAATAGGTTAATAATATCTGTACTGAGCAGTGATAGTATAAGATGTTGATATTTTCTTTGAAGTTGCCACATATTCTCAAATAATTAATTCCAAATGTGCTTATAAGTCACATAGGATAAATATTTTAATCATCAAATGAAAATGGAATGAGTTATTAAAGGATTCTAAAGATCCCATCCAAGGGCAGGAGATAAATATACTACATTTACTCATATGTTCTTAACTGCACACAGATTACTTGGACCTAGTGATTTATATGGGCCTTGGTATAAGATCCAGCTTTGTAGTTTTTTGATAAATTAATTTAAATCAGTTGCATCACCAGTTTGAACACATATTTTTATTCTTTAAGTGTATATGATAAAATCAGTGCCACCGAGTTGCTGTGGGAATATTTAATATCATATAAATAAAATCACTACTTAGCACATGCATGGCATATATTTAGTATGCAGACATGGAACCCTTCACAAAATCCATTATCTGATCTTCCTAGGTACATAGCTACTGCCTATTTTTAAGTCTCTATTACTATCAAGGATGATAATGTTATGGAGTTGGGGCCACTGTAATGTAGGTGGATATTATATTCATGAAATCCAAACTTGGACTATCAAGTACTCCTCCAAAATCATTCACATTCCCTGTAGTTGATACACTGTGCCACTTATTGAAGGACAGAGTCTCCTGCAACATGGAACTTTTTCAGTTTATTGGAGCAAGAACACCCTGCTTTCTTCAACATTGAGTTATTTTTTTAAGGCAATAAATTCTCCTATGTGAAGCCACTGAGATTGTCTGTTTATTATAGCAACTAGTGTCACCTGAGTTAATAATGTAAGTTGTTAATATATGATAGCTAAAATCACTACTAACATCTCTTCAAATTCTCAGATTTCCTATTTAAAACTAATCTGAAAAGCAAAGAAATAGAGTAGAAGCAAGGACTAAAATTTTAAAATAGTTGGTAGAAAGCAAGAACATGATGGTGGGGGGCACTGGAGAAATGGCTTAGTGGTTAAGCTCTTGCCTGTGAATCCTAGGGACCTGGGTTCGAGGCTTGATTCCCCAGGACCCACGTTAGCCAGATGCACAAGGGGGCGCTTGTGTCTGGAGTTTGTTTTCAGAGGCTGGAGGCCCTGGCACGCCCATTCTCTCTCTATCTATCTGCCTATTTCTCTCTCTGTCTGTCACTCTCAAATAAATAAAATAAACAAAAAAAAATTTTAAAAAGAACATGATGGGTCCTGAATCAAATGTCAACATCTTACCCAAAGTATGATTGAATCACAGGGGAAAGAAAACCTCACAGAGAAATATGGCTTAATGAGAAACTACATCAGAGAAGGTACTTGATACATTGTCATATGAATTCTGAGATTTAAACAAAACTCTCCTGAACAAAAAGAGAACTGACATATAATCTCCAAAAGTATTGACTAGGTGATGTTATCCAGTTCTAATACACAACATTTTCCTTTTGGGACCATGCAGATTCAGTTTGTCTGCTTCAAATTGACCCCAGTAACTCAGATGTCTGGTGAGTTGTGATCATGAAAGAATTCCTAGTCTCAGTGACCAAAGCAAGACACCTTTCAGTATTAAGAAAAGTCATTTAATATGTGTAGCTTTTAAAGGCCTTTGGAATGCAAAGTTCTCTGTAATTGCCAGGTAGTATTTAGATTAGTAGAAAGAAATACAGGGTAAAAATGCTTCCAAATTCTCCAAGTTTCAAGAGACATGGATAATGCACTATAATAAAAATTATAGTTAGCAATGTAAACCCTTTGTTGCAGGCACTGTAACCATTTTCATGTGTTCTTCCTACAAAGTCTTAATCTTATTTAGGCAAATAATCTGTCTCCTTACTTGGTATACAATATTCACATGTTGATAGCTTTAGCTATTTTGATAACTTTGGTGGATATGTCTGTTGCTTGCAAACACTTAAAGTGAATATTTCAAATCCCCATAAGAATGATAGATGTAATTACATTACTGTGTAATAAATGCAGTTGTGAGATGAAGTGGGATAGGTTTCAAGAGAGGAGCCCAAGAATTTCAGTACATAATGATCTATTTTCAGTTCTATAGTTCAAAACAAGATACAATATGGCACATACCTGCGAGGAAAAAAAGCCTCAAGGAATAAACTGTTGGAATGAGTGGTAACCAAAATATCAGAATGCTACACTGTGATTATCAAATTCTGTATTTAATATAACTACCACCATTCCCAAATAGAGATACAAGTTTAAAGGGAAAATCATAGAAAATTAGACAGCAGAGAAAGTTATAGCTAACTAGGTCAGAAATGTCCAGAGTGTAAAAATCAGAATGTCTATAGAAAGGCAGAAAAATGTCACCAAAATAACAGAAAACAAGTGATGACTCCATAAAATTTGATGATAATAGGACATGGGATTTTTGGATGTAAGTAAGAAAATTATTCCAGGCTTTAAAAAATGTAAGAATAAAGATAACTTACCTGCCCTAGAGGTTTTTTACATATGCTATCCAAATAATTGAAAGAAATTACCCAGAATGCAGCTGGGAAAATAGTACTGAAGGAGGATCCACTCACAATACTCTTCTCCATGCTTTTGCTACTACCTGACAGACCTCTAACTTCCTAGATGGAAATCTCTGCATACTTCTATTCAAAAATCCATTTGTAATTTGTTGAAATTTGTTTGAGAATGCAAAGTAACTAATCATGTTTATATCTTCAAATTTCTTTATTTCTTGATTTAATAGTTTACTGTTGAAACAATGGAATATTATAGCTGCTAGTATATAAAAAACCTATTTTATACAAAAATCATCAGTTTAAAATATATAAGAAATTTATTCTTGCCACTATCTTCAAATATAGCTCATGAAATAGATATGGGTGATAATTTGAAAAAGGGAAATATAAGAATTAATAAAATATGTAAAATGTGGTTTGATTCTTTTTTGATCAGACAAAAGAGACTGCTGAGAACCTATGAATGACCTAAATAAATAGCATCTTTCTTTACTGCCTTAACTTCTCCTAGAGGCTAGTTTGAAGAACGTAGGTCAGTTTAAAAGCTAAATGTCTTTTAACATTTGAAAATCAATATAAGCCAATTTCCCTCCTCTCCTACCTTTAGTCTGCAATGGACTAGAATGCCCCACTTGGTTATAGATAATATTGCATCCATTTTGCAGATTGCCCATCAACCCATGGAAAGCAGTAGCTTAGTAGACTTTGTTCTGTGAGTTGTTTTTTTTTTTTTTAATTTACCTTTGAAAGGTATCCAGCAGAGTCCTGGAGGACGTTTCATTCAGGATCCTGATACAGAACAGAATCCACCCATATGGTTTAAGTGGACATCTTTAATAAGGTTGCAATACACACAGGTGTGATCAGTGTTGAGAGAAAAGATAGCAAATACTAGAACACCCCAACACCAAAAATAGATGGAATCCAGTACCCTCTTTAGGTCAGCATAAAATAGTGTCAATAACAAGGGATTGCAAGTTGGAAGTATAGACAATTCAAGGCTTCCCTTCTTTGTCTCAGTATCACTCTGCCTCTACTTTGCAAGCCCTTTAACTGACCTCCATTAACTGAAATCCATGGAAACTGGGGAGCTGATGACCTAAATAGTTTGTTACTTGAGATCAGCCCCCTAAACCATAGAACATGCCAAAGATGAGAAAAAAGAGGATCTAGAGTACAAATGGATAAAATCTACCAAACAAAAACTGTACTCAAGAGGACAGAAAAATCCCAGGGATTGTTAAGAAATGTGTTTGTGGTCAATGTTAAGCCTGCAGACTAATTTTGTAGTAATATCTATCAAAGCTCCTTTTTCCATCCTTGCCACACAGACAAGCTTAGGCCAAAATGAACAGAACACACGGGGGGGGGGGGGTGTCTAATGACTCTTTTCATAAATGTCAGTAGGGGAAAATGCCACCATTCCCCATAGTTGAAAATTCAATAATTCTATTCTAACTGATTTAATAGATGTTTGGCTTTTTTTTTTTTTTGGTCTGCCCTTACATGATGATATGGAAGGCATTTTTATTTGTATTTTTATTTATTTTTTGGTTTTCTGATGCCTTCTTAGTAATTTCAACAACAATATAATTTGGGTATTACTTTCCATTGCTGTATAATATATCCCCACAAATTTCACAACTTAAATAACCAGTTACTATGTCACAAGTGTTGTGGACTAGAAGTCTAGCAGCCCATGTGGCCCTGTTGTCTGCTCTACCTGCTCATTTAACACAACATCGAAATCAATGTGTTACCCATGCTGAGGTTTTTTGTTGTTGTTGTTTGTTTGCTTTTTGTTTTTTGTTTGTTTTGTTTGTTTTCGAGGTAGGGTTTCACTGTAGTCCAGGCTGACCTGGAATTCACTCTGTATTCTCAGGGTGCCCTCAAACTCACAGTAATCCTCTTATCTCTACCTCCCTAGTGCTGGGATAAAGGCGTGTGCCACCATGCCTGGCTTCAGAGTTTTGAACTAGAAGCTCCAGAAAGAGTCTGCTGTGAAAGTCACACTTTTTTTTTAAACATTTTTAGCGACAGACAGAGAGAAAGACAGATAGAGGGAGAGAGAGAGAATGGGCGCACCAGGGCTTCCAGCCTCTGCAAACGAACTCCAGACACGTATGCCCCCTTGTGCATCTGGCTAACGTGGGACCTGGGGAACCGAGCCTTGAACCGGGGTCCTTAGGCTTCACAGGCAAGCGCTTAACCACTAAGCCATCTCTCCAGCCCGAAAGTCACACTTTTTCTGGAAGCATTTGGGTCTTGTGATAGTTTGAGGCCTCCATTTTCTTACCAGCTATCATGGCCACTCTCAGTTACTGGAGATCACTTCCCAACATTGCTCCCTCTACCATGACCGTACAATAATGTACTAAAGTCTTATTAAGCTTTCAGTCTCTGACTTCCTCATTCTAAACCCAAGGTCCAGACTGAAAAGACTCATGTGATTAAATCAGGTCAATTATAATAATCTACTTATTTTAAGGTCAAATAATTTGCATCAATAGTTGCATCTGCAAAACGCTTTTTGCTGGGCTAGGAAGATGGCTCAATAGGTAACAGCATTTGCTGTGCAAGGATGAGGACGTTAGTTCAATTCTAGCAGCCACTAAAATATCTGGGTGTGGCTGAGCACACCTATAGCCCCATGTCCTCCCCTGCCTCTCCTTCCACATGGGGCACACATGTCCATAATCCCCACAAACACACACACACACACACACACACACACACACACACATAAAATAAATTTTAAAATGTTTATTTTTTGCAATCATGTATAACAAAATAAAGACAATGATACCAGATAAAACTCAGTTTCCATTCTTGCTCAAAGGGAGAAGGTTATACAGGTCATGTACACCAGAGGGTTGAAAATTAGGAAGCAATCTTAGAATTATGAATCCTATACTAGGATAAATAAATAAAAATATTATTTCTATAATGTAAGCCAGAATTCCAATGTAATTTAGCTACCAGGAAAAACAGTCATGTTGGATGATTACCAATTTTAAAAAGGACTGTCTAATTTTTATAAACTCTTTAAATTACAGGTTGTATCTTTTGAACTTCTGATTCAAAAACTCAAGTACTTTGATTTATTTTACATACATACTTTCAAATATATTAATATTTTAATTTCTCTTCTGTATTTTTCAATTTTTTAAAAAAATTCTTTCTGTCTTTGGTGAAACAAGGTTTGTTTTGAAAGTCACACTGGAAGTTGTTTAATATATTTTTAATTTATTTGCAAGCAAAAAAAAAAGATAGAGAGACAGAGAGCCTGGGCATGCTAGGGTCTCCAGCCACTACAGATAAACTCCAGATGTATGCTACAATTTGGGTATCTGGCTTTATGTGGTTACTGGGGAGTCAAACCTGGGTCGTTTGCATTTGCAGGAAGCACTTTACCTGCTGAGCCATCTCCCCAGCCCACTATATATATATAATATAAAATATTATATATAATATAAAATATAAAATATTATATATAATATAAAATATTATATATAATATAAAATATAATATATATAATATAATATATTATATATATAAAATATAAAATATTATATATAATATAAAATATTATATATATAAAATATTATATGTATATGTATGTGTATATATTTATTTATTTATTTATTTATTTTGGTTTCTTTTTTTAAATTTTTTTGGTTTATTTTTATTTTTTTCTTTGACAGTGACAGACAGAGAAAGAGGCAGAGAGAGAGAGAGAATGGGCGCGCCAGGGCTTCCAGCCACTGCAGACAATTTCCAGATGCGTGCGCCCCCTTGTGCATCTGGCTAACATGGGTCCTGAGGAATTGAGCCTCGAACCGGGGTCCTTAGGTTTCACAGGCAAGCGCTTAACCGCTAAGCCATCTCTCCAGCCCTATTTTGGTTTCTTGAGGTAGGGTCTCACTCTAGCTCAGGCTGACCTGGAATTTACTCTGCATTCTCAAGATGGCCTTGAACTCACAGTGATCCTCCTACCTCTGCCTCCTGAGTGCTGGGATTAAAGGCATGCGCCACCACTCTCGGCTATTAAATATATTTTTGTAAGAACTCTCTATCACCATTACCTTTTCATTTCTCAGGAACCAAAAAAAAAAAAAAAAAAAACACCTGACCAGAAACACAGAAACAGCACATGGAAGGAGAGGGTTTATTTCCAGTTTATACTTTACTGAGGTTTTTATTTTTTATTTTTTTCTTGTTGGGGAAAACATATTAAGAACCTGGCATCATACTACCACAGCAGCAGGGAGAAATATAGTGAGCTGAGCTATGCCCAGTGGGGTTGGACTAATAAACTTTACAGCCTGCCCCCAGTGACACACCACCTCTACCAAGGCTCCATCAGCTGGGGATTAAGTATGAGGATTAATCACAAACATATGATGCTATTGGGGAAATTTTATATTTAAGCCATCATACTTTTGAAGAGTTTTATTATTTGTATTAATTTTAGACATGAATAATGTGAAATTAAATTCAATCACCAAATATATATATATATATTGAGGTAGGGTCTCACTCTGGCTGATCTGGAATTAACTATGTCATCTCAGGGTGGCCACAAACTCACAGAAACCCTCCTAACTCTGCCTCCTGAGAGCTGGGATTAAAGGTGTGCACCACCACACCCGGCTTCACCAAGAATATTTTTTAAGCAAGTAACTTAAAATGTTTATGGAATATGCTAGTTGTGACAAAAGGAGTACTTTGAAAAGGGAGAGTGTTAGAAATAAGGAACTTAAATATTAGCTTTTGTGGTGCCTTGAAGTCATCAAGTAATCCTGGAAAGATTCCTAGTTCTTTGTTGATCTCAGTTATGTCATTTTGTGCATGTGCTTCTCATGTATTCCTATTCTTTTTTTTTTTTTGTTATGTTTTCTGACATAGTGTCTCACTCTAGCTCAGAGTGGACCTGTAATTCACTCTGTAGTCTCAGGGTGGCCTCCAACTCACGGCAATCCTCCTACCTCTGCCTCCCGAGTACTGGGTTTAAAGGGGTGTGTAACCACACCCAGCTTTTCTATTCTTTTTCACACTTATTTGCTACAAAGAGAAAAAAGAAACTATAAATAAGTGTATTGACTTGTTAATATAATGGTACCAAACTGACTGTATTTGCAGAATATAAAACTAATTAATAAAAAAATTTTAAATAACTAAAACCAAATAATCATTTGAAAAAGCATTTAAGGTAACAGTTTATAATTAAAATTAGCCTGAGAATAGTTTCTTCTGCCTCAGGTTGGTAATTAATAGGTTGAATTGATTGGCTCCCTAGGATCTCTAAACTAGAGTTCAGCTGAAAAAAAAAAAAAAAAGATAATAAAAGTGCTTTAGAAAAAATTATATAACCCAGTTGCCAATGAGTATATTTTCCTTGATAATTGTAGTTGTTAGTCCATAACCTACCACTGTCCTGTGAAAGAAGGCATGTCAAGGACTGTCGTACATTTTGACATAAATTGCTGTTATTCTACAAGATTCACATTCATGCCTTGAGGTGCTCAATAGAGAAAGCCATCAAACAAAGTAGCTTTAATATTTTCCAGTCTATTTTTACAAGATTAGCTTTTGTTGTGGATCATAATGCATCACAATTTAAATAATTTTTTGTGTTTTCTAGGCTATATTGAACTATTAAATGACCTAAGGAGGGAAAAATTAATTTTATTATATCTGCAGTATGGAAAATGTACCAAAATCTGTCCTTTGGAGTTTATTTTATAAAGAACAAGCTAGTAAATAAAGAGGACATGCTGTTTTGAACAAGAGAATACTACATTGTATGTCTAAAGAAGACAAAAGAAAGAATTAATAGGAAACAGTAATTTAGCTGAGTCATGTCTTTAAATCTAAACCAGATTAGGATTAACCAAAAGCTATTAATAGCCAGGCATGGTGGTGCATGCCTTTATCCCAGCACTTGGGAAGCAGAGGTAGGAGGATTGCGTGAGTTTGAGGCCACCCTGAACTCCATAGTGAATTCTAAGTCATCCGAGCTAGAGTGAGATCCTACCTCAAAAACAAAACAAGTCATTAATAAGTGATGATGTATTTTGATCCATTAGAAATTAGCCTGCCCACTTCCTAATTCACATTGATCACCACTGAACTTTGGAACTTTGGAATGAATCGTCAGGGGTACTTAACATCCTTCTCACCTTTACAGATTGACCAATTCCAGTGGGGTCATGACCCATTAATATGAAAAGGAGAAGATTGCAATGCAGCTGCCTCTGCATGCATTTACTCTATAAGTCAAATTTCAATTGACCCAGGGTTATCTGAAAAGGTTGATCAAATTAGTGCACTTCGGAATGAATAATGTATGGCCTCATCTCTCACGTGAATTGAAGCAAAACAAAAACTTTACAAAGGGATAGAAAAAAAAAAGACAATATCTGCTGATCAATAAGCTATCTGCCACCTGTGGATTACTAAGACACATTAATTAAAGTTCTACTCAACTGTAGGAAAAACCTCCAAGTATTGTGATGGCAGGCAACTGTTAATTTTCATTAGAGGCAAGAACAACCACATGAACAAAGGAAAAGGAATGTGCTTCTGTTCTATTGAGTAGCTCATGTGCATGTGTAAACACACATACACATGCCCCCCACACAAATACACACCAATTAGGTGTTAAAATTCATTTTCTGAGAGCCTTTTATTCTCAAATTCTAATTTCAAAAACTCCTTAGGTTATCCTAAATTAATTAACACAATATTGCAGAAATATGCCCTTACTTCTCCATTGTTTTAAGATAGTCCACTTAAAGAAAATAATGTAGGGCTGGAAAGATGGCTTAGCAATTAAGGCACTTTCCTGTGAAGCCTACGGACCCAAGTTTGATTCCCCAGTACTCATGTAGGATAGATGCACAAGGTGGTACATGCATCTGGAGTGTGTTTTCAGTGGCTAGGGGCCCTGGCACACCCACTTTCCCTATTTCCATCTGCCTCTTTTTCTTCATCACTCTCTCAAATAAATAAAGTAAAAATAAAATATGAAAAAAGAAAACATTATAGACATTCTGTATGCAACAAGTATGCAACTCTTAGAAGGAAAATAACCTAGGTTGAAAATGACATCTTTTGGCTAAACTTAGGTGGGGCACATTTTCTACAGTTCATCCCAGCTCCACCACTCCTTAACACCTGCAATAAAATTCTTTATATGCATAATTTATTCCAGGTTAATGAGGTATTTAACTCTTGGAATGAATGGATGTCTCTCTTTCTGGCGACATATTGTTGTCCATTTGGTTTTTTTCTTTAGAACCACTGGAGGAATATGAATATGATTCTTGAACACATTATCAGGATTTCAAACTGTACTTTTTACTTATTAATCATGAGCTTTGACTAATTATTGAAAATTGTTGAGTCTCAGCTTCCATGATTATAAAATGAAGATGAGGATAACATTAGCACCTAACTTTCATGATTGTATTGAGAAGAAATGAGTTGATAGCATACTCCTTTGATTATAATAACCACAACATGAATGTTTGTTATTACTTTTAACTGAGTGGTGCATTATTTTTTTATGGGAAGAAGAAGAAAGGATTTATTTAAAGCTTACAGATCCAGGGGGAGTTCTATAATGGCAAAGAAGTTGGACCCCTTTCACAGATCCAAGTAGAAAGAAAAGCCACCACTTACGCCACAAGCAAGCACACTTCAGAAACTCAGGCAAAATTACAGGACTTCTCATATCTTTAGATTGGCATTCAGATCCATCCCCAGTAACACCTCTTCCAGCCAGGTAGCTGGAAATTCAAGAAGTTTTAGCTACAGAATCTATTGGGGAACACCTATTCAAACTACCACATTCTGTCCCTGGCCCCCAATAGAGTCATAACTATCTCACAGTGGTGAATTATTTTTGAACAGAATGGAGGCCAAATGGGGATGACAAAGAGGGACCAAGAACACAAAAAGCGATTAAGTATACACCTGACAAATTATATGTGAGTCAAGATGGAATACAAATACCATTGAATGCAAAGCAAAAAACAGAGTGGTCAAATGAAATGAAGATATTAAATGTATTTCAGATTCTTTGAGTCTTTATTACAGTATTTTAAGTGGGACCAATTCTCCCACAGCAGGCAGCTTTTTATACATTTCATTGTCAGTATAAATGACTTTCACTCATCTGAATGCACTCATGAGATCTGTCTGACAGTTTCATCTTCTGAATAAATTGTTTTTATTACATATGCTTTTATCATTTAAGGTTTCTTTCTATTTGAAATCAAGACATGCCCCAATGTAATTTTAAGTTTTACTTTTAATGGAAGTTTTAATGTCAATAGTTTGTCAAGGAATATAGTACAGTTTAGAAACCTATTTCATAATGATTGAGAAAAATTTCATTCATGTAGCTGTATTCTAGTATGCTTGGTTTGAGACATGCATGGGAATCTTTTGAATAGCTTATACTATTGATTTCCAAACTGGTTTGAAACAGTCTCCATGAATATGAGAATAGTAACTTAATGACATACATTCAAAGAAAATGAAGTATCATGTTTCTACATCTGATGTCTGTTGCTCTGCATTTTGAGAAAGGAAGATGCTCTATCAGCATGAACAGTGAGGAAATAACTAACCTCAAAGCAAATGTTGTATTTTTGCTCAGATTAAATTCTCAACACAGGGCTGAAGAGATGGCTTAGCAGTTAAGCGCTTGCCTATGAAGCCTAAGGACCCCTGTTCAAGGCATGATTCCCCCGGTTTAAGGCACGATTCCCCAGGACCCACGTTAGCCATATGCACAAGGGGGCACATGCATCTGGAATTTGTTTGCAGTGGCTGGAAGCCCTGGCATGCCTATTCTCTCTCTCTCTCACTCTGCCTCTTTCTCTCTCTGTCTGTCACTCTCAAATAAATAAAGAAAAAAATTATAAAAAAAATTCTCAACACAGCCCAGAAGAAAACATTACTTTGTAGAATCACTGGAATGCACACTGATAGGAATTTTATGCCAACATAATGAAGAAAGGACATTTGGAAAATTGTTTATTAGCTCTTAAAGTTTCTGCCTTGTGGATTAAATATGAGTGCAGCTCTCATTGCTAGCCTGAGTACCTCATTTGGAAAGACCATAGAGTTACTTAGGAGAATCAACACTCATCAAAGCAGTAGATCAGAGGTTGCTGAGAGCTCAACAATAAATGAGACTTTAACATACTCTCCAAGGCTCAGGGAATTTTGTGGAAGAAAAGACCGAAAAATGTAAGAGCCAGAGGGTAGGAAGATACATTATAAGACATTTGAGGCATTTTAGCCCCCACAGAAACATGTTGGCTGCATTCATGACCACATAATGAATATCAATAACCCCACTAAGGTGTCTCAACAGTGGAAAGGGGGTGGAGAACAAGGGAAATAAGAGTATGACTCAATTCATTTGTAGCTATGATCCACATATGAAATAGAACATTGCTTTCTGGGCCTGTGTCACCTCACTTAGTATAATCCTTTCCTGATCCATACATTTTCCTGTAAATTTCATAACTTCATTTTTCTTTATTGCTGAGTAGAACTCCATTGTATAAATGTGCCACATCTTCATTATCCACTCATCAATTGAAGGACATCTAGTCTGGTTCAATTTACTAGCTATTGTGAATAGAACAACAATAAACATGGTTGAGCAAGTATATCTTAGTTAGTGAGATGAGGCCTTAGGATATATGCCTGGGAGTGCGATAGCTGGGTCATATGATAGATCTATTTTTAGCTGTCTCAGCAACCTTTACAATGATTTTCACAATGGCTGGACCAGATTGCATTCCCACCAACAGTGTAGAAGGGTTCCTCTTTTTCCACATCCTCATGAGCTTTTATGGATGTTGGTTTTCAAGATGGTAGCCAATCTGAAAGAAGTAAAATGGAATCTAAATGTAGTTTTAATCTGTATTTCCCTGATAACTAGGGATATAGAACAATTTTTATATGTTTATATGCCATCTGTGTTTCATAGCCCATTTTTAATTGTGTTGTTTGATTTCTTATTATTTCATTTTTTGAGTTCTTTATGTATTTAAGATATTAATCCTCTATCAGATGTATATATGACAACGATTTTCTCCCATTATGTAGGTTCCCTCTTTGTTCTATTTACACTACCTTTTACCATACAAAAGCTTTGTAAATTCATGAGGTCCCAGTGGTTAATCTGTGGTTTTATTGCCTGAGAAATTGGGGTTATATTCAGAAAGCCGTTGCCAAGACCAATATGTAGAAGGGCTTCCCCTACATTATCCTCCAGCAGTTTCAGAAACTTGGGTCTGATATTAAGGTCTTTGATCCATTTGGAGTTAATTCCTGTGCATGGAGAGAGATAAAGATCTATTTTCATCCTTCTACAGATACATATCCAATTTCCCCAGCACCATTTGCTGAAGAGGTTGTCTTTTCTCCAATGATAATTTTTGGCATTTTTGTCTAAGATCAGGTGGCTATAGCTACCAAAACTTACATCTGGGTCCTCTATTCTCTTCCATTGATCTATATATCTGCTTTTGTGCCAGTACCATGCTGTTTTTGTTACTATGGTTGTGTAATATAGGTTAAAATCAGGTATGGTGATACCACCAGCCTTATTTTTGTTGCTTAAAATTGTTTTAGATATATAAGGTTTTTTCATGCCTCCAAATACATTTTTGGATTGTCTTTTCTATTTATGTGAAGAATGCCATTGGAATTTTGATGGGGATTGCATCAAATGTGTAGATTCCTTTTGGTAACATTGCCATTTCCATAATATTAATTCTTCTACTTCAAGAACAAGGGGTGTTTTTCTACTTCCTCATGTCTTCTGCAATGTCTCACTTTAGTGTTTTGAAGAAAACACAGTAGCATAGGCCAGTAAACTAGAAAGAAGACATAAAGGGAACAGAAAGGGAGGGAGGGACTTAATAGCATGGCATTGTATATATGAAAGTAGAAGAACAGATTAATGGGGCTGAAAAGGCATAAGTAAGGTCAGGGTAAAAGACTGAATAAAGGAAAAGGGGAGGGGGTGCTAATCAAAATCTAAGAGGACATACATAATTCATATAGAAACCTACTTTTTTGAACAATGGAACACAAAGGAACCATAGATTGTTACTAGAAAATTTTCAGTGCCAGGGATGGGATACCTTCCAGTGAGTTGTTGGCCAGGGAGGTCCCTGATACCCCCAAAACATGACAGGCCATTGCCAAGGTCCTTGTTTCCCACCAGAAATAGATGGTAAGACCCTATGGCTTGAGACTCCACAAACTTGGGCTAAAAGGTCACTGAGAAATCCTGTTGGAACTGAGCTGAAAACTTCCTCCATGTAGGCTAGCTGATAGAAAGCTGGAAGAAGACATTCTGCATGCAATTCAATGGAAGAGAGAGAAATCACCAGTGACGACAAACAATAATGGATACTGAAAGCCATATATTAGGCCAGCCAGGCCAAGTGAGCCAACAGGTGCAATAGTGGCATGTCTGTTATGGGGGAAACCAACTGCACTCTAATTTGACTGGATGCCTACTCTATGGGAGGGAATATATCCCTGATAATGAAAACCTATACTAGTTGTAGTCATGAGACAGAGGAGTGTAATGTCTGCTGCTGTCTGGCCAAATGTATATACCATGCTCACAAAACTGCCCAGTAAGCAGTTCTCTTAATGTTCATACCCATATGTTAATGCTGCTCTTACTTTTGTTTAGAGAACCTTCTCTTTTCAAATGGCAGTGACCTTGGGATAACTCAGAAGGAACAATGGTGATGAAAAGTGACAGAGGAATGCTAAGTACTGAAATATCTCAGTCATACCTTCCATGGCTCAGGGTCCATTGCAGAAGTGGTGGAAAGAATCTAAGAGCCAAAAGAACAGTAGGATTTCTTCCAATGTGCTCCTCCAGACACAAAATGGCCTGTATATCACAGTGCCTGACACTAACTACACAAGACCATCATAATAGGAGGAAAAGGTCATGACATCAAAATAAAAGAGAGACTGATTAAAAGATGGATGGGATATGATGGAGAGTGGAGTTTCTAAGGGGAAGATGGGGTGAGGGAGGGAATTACCATGGGGTATTGTTTACAATTATGGAAGTTGTCAATAAAAATTGTATTGGGAATATAAACAATATGCAATGTGTTCATATAATAAAGTTCTCAATAAAATAATAGTAATAAAATTAACAAACCACTGTATTGTCAAAAACAAATCTTTCCTACTAGCAATTTTCATAGGCTCAGTCATTTATTTCTGCATTTAGTGATCCTTCCAAAGGAGGAAATCCATGTTCAACCTGAAACAAATGTTTCTGCCTTAAAAAGAATCTTTAATTTCATTAGCTATAGTCACATAACCACAATTACTTTCAATGAGGCTGGGAAATGTGTAATTATAATTTACCAAAAATGAGAAAAACTCACATACTTGTGAGCATCCCTGATTAATATCATAAATGCTGATTGTGATATCTCATCTTCATTGGTATCTTGATGGGAATGAAAATCATCATGGAAGCACACAAGAAAGGTTTGACTAAGCTGGGAAGGCCTATCCTGAAAGTGAGTAGCACCATTTGATGAGGGGAGGTCCAGTATTGAATCAAAAGGAGAAAATGAGCTGAGAATCACATTCATCTTTTTCAGCTTCCTTACTGAAGATGCAGTATGATCAGCTATATCACACTTTGCTCCAATCCTCATGTCTTTTACACCAAGTCAGTCTGTATCCCCTCAAACTGTAAGCAAAAAATGCTATTACTACTAATAATAAAACATTCCTTCTTTAAGATGAACTTGTTATATATTATGTCAGAGTTTTTAATAATAAATTAATATAATTTATAGGAAAATTAGAAATATAGATAGATGATAGTATCTGTAGAAAATATTAAACTTGATTATTTTTAATACCATTTCTTGGATTTTCAGAAATAAGTTTGAAGTCACAACTCTATGCTACTGACATATTAGGAAGAACAATTAAAGGGCAGCAGTATTGAAGGAAATTGGAAATATGTAGGAGATTAAGAACAGTAAATATGAAAGAATTCATTTGTAGGTGACTGATATGAATCACACCAAACAGATTGCTCAATCTCTTATTACTATTTTCTGAGTAGTGATAAAATTACTGTATCTGGGTTACAGAGAACTTGGGAAGAATTAATCTATTACCTCTTTTCTTACAATGTCCAAATTTTACCCTATTAGTCATTTAACCTATTACCATTTGCTTACCATACACATAGGCAATAATTTGTTTATGTTTCTCTCACAGTAGTAATTCCTTGAAGTGAAGTTAGTGGCAAATAATATAAGTATGAGGCAAAGCATGAGAAGGTGTTTGCATGAATGTATGCCATTCAAACTACAATTAGGTTAACAAACCACTTCTTAGGGTAAAAATAATCAATATATATAACCTGGAAAGATGTGACCAAATGGATATAATGTGAAACATCAAGAGGAAAGTGCTGTTAAAAATATGTTGTTTGGTTGAAAATAACCTGTAAATATTATGTTTTATCAAATAGATCTCATTGTTTATTGAGATACCATAATTTGAGTTGGCTTCAAACAGACCTTATATATCATAACTTTTCACTTTCAGACTTGTTTCCCGCATTCCTTCCCTTCCATAAAGTTCACAATCATCTTGAACATTTTCCTTTTCTAGCAAAAGTCACATGGCATGGTATTCATATTTGAATAAAATATTAGACATTGATAAAATTTTGGAGAAAGAGCTTATGTGATGGTAAATACTGATTGAAAACTGAGAGCTATTTAGAATCATTATAGAAATAAATCTCTGAAAATGATATGAGAGTTTCTAGATTAGGTAAATTGAAATGGGAGGACCCATCCTAATGGTGGGCAGCACATTTCCATTGGCAGGGATCTATTTTTTTTCAATTTTTATTATTAGATATGGACATATTTAGTATGTAAACATCATATATTGGTACCATCCTTTCCCTTCTCCCTGCCCCTTTTCTGAAAAGGCCTTCCTCGTTGGGGATTCAGCTCAACCCCATGAGGATTTTAGGTCATGCATTATATCATTAACTGAATAAAAAAGGAGAAATTAAGCTAAGCTTTCTGTTGCAGTCAGGTTCACATTGCTGGTAGAAATCACCAAACCAAGAGCAGCATGTGGGAAAAAGAGGTTTATTTTGACTTACAGACTTGAGAGGAACCTCCACAATGGCAGGGGAAAATAATGGCATGAGCAGAGGATTGACATCACCCCCTGTCCCACATAAGGTGAAAACAGGAACAGAAGAGTGAGCCAAACACTAGCAAGGAGGAGCTGGTTTTAACACCTATAAGCCTGCCCCCAACACTGCCTCCAGGAGGCATTAATTCCCAAATCTCCATCAGCTGATAACCTAGCATTCAGAACACCTAAGTTTATGGGGGACACCTGAATCAAACCACCACCTTCTACCTCTGACCCTCATAAACTGATAACTATACATGATGTAAAATGCAATATATTCATCCAACTTTAAAAGTCCCTATAGGGTTTTTTAATCAATTCCAATGATGTTCAAACATGCCCATACTCCAAGATCTTTTAATTGATCCACAATACCAAAAAATCTCCCCCAAAAGCCATAATGGCACAGATTAAACATTCATACTGTAAAAGATGGCATTGGGCATAGGAAAGAAATAGTCAACCAACACAAGATTTAATAGGAGATGGAAATATCATGGTTTATTGTCTGTAAGTATAGAAATTGTCAATGAAAAATTAAAAATTTATAAAATAAAAAAAGATTTAAAACAACCAGGGAAATCATTAAGCTCTGTAGCAGCTCCAATTCCCAACAACTCTAGTCAATGACAAATCTCCAAGTCAGATAAGTCTAACCAGCAACAAGTCTATGGCATTCCAATTCCACCCCTCCAGCTAGGCTACTCACAGTCCTGGAAAACTTCATCTGGGGCCAGCAGTTCTCCTTGGTAGACATCTTTTGGTCCCAGCATCTCCATTGGGTCTCCACTGCAACCCACAGTTCATCATCATGGCCTCATGGGGTCTCCATGCAGGAATCCACGTAACCTGCTTCACAATGCCCATGGCCATTTCCAAAACTCAGGTTTGCATTGTAAACTCAATGAATCTCTTTCCTACATGTAGGGTGCCAATTTCTTAATCCAAGGGGTGGTGATAAAGCAGACTTTGAAGAATAGGACACTCCTTTAGCACTCAAGCCCCTTCAAACGAATATCCATTCTTCCTTTTCTTATGGCCCAGCTGGCACATTTATTATCATTAAACACAAGATCTACCCTTTCCCCAACACCAGGAGGCCACCATGCCCACAAAGTCCAAGGCCCCTTGAAACAGGGTCCTGCTTCCATATTTGTGCCATATACTCAAGATTTGGCAGTACCAAGTTTCCCCCAGGGCTGTGTGATTCTGGCTCTTCTGGCTCATCATCTCCATGACAGCTTGTTTCATGGCATGCTTCTGTAGAGCTGGCTGGATTTTCTCCATTTACTTAGTGATAAAGTCTATCTGACTTTTGAAGAAGTCCTTAGCATCCTCAGCTGTCTTTTTCACATAGTAGCCAGCTCCCAAATCAATGAGCTCATGTTCTATGTCATGGAGCCTTCCAGGGATATACATAGAAATCGTCAGTGGGACCAGTAATTCTTTCCCCACATTGTTCTTGTTCAGCACATTCAAACAGTCCCTGGCTTCCACATACTTGGTCTGCACCACCTTGAGATATGCAATGGATGTGGAAAAGAACGCCACTTCCTGGTACAGCTGGTTCCTGAGCATTTCTAGCTGTGGCAGACTCAGCTCCATGATGTTCATCGACTGCACCATGTTGGGAAGGAAGACTATATTGTAGGTCAGCTGGCCCAATCTCGAGGTTGTAATCTATTAATTGCAGGTGAATGAGCAGCAGTTCACCCAAAGATTTTTTTTTTCTTTCTGTGTCATACCCTTCTTCTCACAGCAGTTCATTTCTATGCAAAGCATCCCTGCACAGCTTCTCAGGACATGGGCATAAAAACAAGCTTCTCACACAAACTGCTAGCCCAGTCCAAGTAAAGCTCTTTCTCACCCTTATAAACTAAACCTCACAGTCCATAGTTCTTACCGCAGTCAGGTCTTTCAACTCAGACCAGAATAGTCCATGAAGCTGTACTTAAAGCACTGCAAGGCGTCTCTTAGACCAAGGTTTCAAACCCTTCCACATTCCTCTTGAAAATCAACTCCAAAAGGCCAAAGCCACACAGTCAGGTGTCTGGCAGCATCCCCACTCCTCAGTACCACTTTGCTGTTGCAGTCAGATTTGCATTGCTGATAGAAATCACACAAACAAAAGAGGTTTATTTTTGTTTACAGACTTGAATGGGGGCTCCATGATGGCAAGGGAAAAGGATGGCATGAGCATAAGGTTAACATTACTACCTGACCCACATAAGATGGACAACAGGAACAGGAGAGTGTGCCAAACACTAGCAAGGGGCAGCTGGTTTTAATACTGATAAGCTCACCCCAAACTATTTTACTAGTTTACTAACACTAAACACTGCCTCCAGGGGGCATTAATTCCCAAATCTCCATCAGCTGGGAACCTAGCATTCAGAACACCTAAGTTCATGTGGCACACCTGACTCAAACCACCACACATTCCAGATTCATTATTCTCTGCTTCTTGACTATGGATGAAATTTTACCACCCACCAACTGCTTCTGCCACCATGTCTCACTACCACAATAGATAATCCTCTTGAGCTAATAAGGCAAATAATACCCTATTCTCTGAAGCTTCTTCTAGTTAGGTATTTGGCCACAGCAACAACAAAAGTTACTCATGCAGCCACCTTCTAGTAGTATGAACTTTAAATACACCAGACATTAAATATGTTTGTAAATGAATAAATATTTATAAATAAACTTCATATAATAGTTATTTCTACTCATGTGTATTAATTAAATACCATAATGTAGTGTGATGTTACATTTCCATAGCAGATACTGATCAAAACCAACTACCCTTTTGCTGTCCTCAACCTTCAAAACATCCTAATTTCATGATGACTATTTTTAGATTTGATATATGACAAGGAACATGTATTTAATGTCTTTCTGGTCTTGATTATTTCAATTAACATTCCTTTATTTCAATACATTTGGCTACAAATGACAGAATTTAATTATTTATTTTTAGATAATATTCCACTGCATTTTCTTAATCTGTTCATAAATTGATGGGCATCTAAGCTGACTCCATATCTTAGCTACTGTGAATAGTATAACAGCAAACATGAACATGCAAGTATCTAATTTTCTTTGGATATTTACCCAGAGGTAGGATAGATGGGTCATATAATAGACGTAGTTTTTTTCTTTTTTAGAAACTTCTCAATTGCACTTCATAATAACCAAACAAATTTATATTCCCCAAAACAGTTTACAAGAGGTCATTTTCTCGAGATTCTTTCGTGTGTGTGTGTGTATGTGTGTAATATCTCAATGTAGTTTTAATTTATGTTCCCCCAGATGGCCAGTACTATTTCTGCTGTATTATTGGTTGCTTGTATTTATTCTTTTGAAGGGTTTGTTCAGATCATTTGCTCATGATATTAGTTGGATTACTTTGGTTTTGTTGTTGAAGGGTTTTATTTTATTCCTTATATATTTCTCCCATTATGTTTGTTGTCTCTTCACTCTGTTGATTTTCTTTGTTGTGCAGATTTTAATTTGATATAATGCTAAATTGTGAAATTTTGCTTTTGTTTCCTATGTCATTAGAGTCCTCTGCATAAAATTATTGCCTGTACCAATAACTTGCAAAGTCTTCTCTGTGCTTTCTTCTAGTTGGTTCAATTCCTCTGCACCCATGTAAATCCAGGTACACAAGGTAGTGCATACATCTGGAGTTTGTTTGCAGTGATTAGAGGCCCTGGTGCACCCATTCTCTCTCTCTCTCTCTCTTTCTCTCTCAAATAAAATATGAAAATATTAATATAAAATAAATATAAAATATAAAAATATTTTAAAATATTAATAATTTAAAATATTAAAAAAATATTTTAAAAAAGAATGAAGATATAGAAAACAAGGAAGTAGGGACAACAAGTAAGGTATTAAAAATCCTCAGCAGTAGAAGAAGGGGGAGATTCACAAATTTAATGGCAGCATGAATCAATTCCATAGAAATCTTCTGGTATACCCTTCTACAAGTCGTTACACTCTATAATTAGGAGGCATGACTCAAAGAGAAGAGCTCCATAAATGGTGTAGAAATTGTAACCTTAGCACCATGGGCTCTGGTTCATAATACCTAAGGCCATAATCCCCCCCACCCCCCGAGAGCTGATAGTCAGGGACACATGAGGTCCCCAAAATAATACCATTGTAAAAAACACTTGGTTACCTGTAAGAGCTAAAACGTAAATATCTACTGCTTAAGACACCACAGCCTATAGCCACAAGACAGCAAATTACCATGCTGGAACTGAGAGGGAACCCAGTTCTCTCCTAGATAGCCCTCATAGTGCTGGAAAGTTATATGAGAGTAGCTGGACAATAATGGTTGCCAAGAGATTGAATAAGCAGGAAATCCTTCCAGTTACAAAATCAACCAGCCTAAGCAAGAAGCAAACACTTGTGCAGTAGTGGCACACAGCTGATGCAGGTAACCAAGTGCACATGGATAGGAAATGAGGCCTGATTATAGGGGGAAAAATCATATCTGACACAGGAAACAAATAGAACCTCTACTACTCTTGAACTAAGGAAAGTGGGTATACACATAAATATAGCTCTCTAATAACTAGGCTTATCCCCTTTCATTCACACTGTTCTCATTTCTGGTTGGAGAATCTGTACTATCTTATAGGTGGAAGAGAATACTAGGGATACAAGATACATCAATATATTAAGAAGAGAGAGCTGACTCTATACAATAAGACAAGTCACATCTACCTCATCTGCCTGGGCCCAGAAATCACAGGAAGTGGTAACACAAATATTTTCCTCGTGGTTAGCCTGAAAGCATGTTTCAGGGAAAGGGCAACAGACATCAGGGTCACTCAAACCACACCAAAACAAAGATAGAATACAGAAAAATAACACTAAATCAGATCCCTATCTTGCCCACCAAGGCTCATGGAACATTGCAGAAGAGAGGAAAGTTGAATATTTAGTCTTCAGGGTCCCCTGCTTATTCATAATGTTGGTAACCTTTGTCCTCCAGCAGCTTTAACATGGCTCTCCAGCACTATGTGGGCTATGTGGGAGGGAACTATTTTCCCTTTTGGTTCCAACATGGTATCCCCAACATCCTGTGTCAGCAGGCCTATGGTGTTTCCAAGCATCATTCTTCACAGAGATAGAAAAAAAAGTATATAATCCCAAAATAGATGGAACTGATTCTTAACACAGTCTTAACTTTTGTGTAATTCCCTCCCTGACTTCCCCAATAACCACCCCTCCAAGTACCTCCCACACCTAACATCCCATCTCTCCCCCAACCTATTCTGGAACCCTTCTTCTCCTCTACCCCATTTCTTCTCTATTCTGGTCTCACTCTAGTTTTATGCCCAAATCCTTGTTGCTATCTACCATTTGAACTCATCTAAAATTGATCCCAGTTAGGAACCTTATATGAGAGAATGCATGCATTGTTTGTCTTTCTGTACCTGTGTGACCTTGCTTAGAATGATTTTTTCCAACTCTATTCATTCTCCTGAAAATTTAATTATTTAATTTTTCCTTACTGCTGAGTATAATTCCATTGTGTATATGTACCCCATCTTCATTATCTCTTAATCAGTTGATGGGCATCTGAGCTGATTCCAGTTCCTAGCTCTTATAAATAGGACTGCAAAAAACATGGTTGTGCAAGTATCTCTGTAGTAAAGAGTAGAGCCTTTACAGGTAACCAACTAAGCTATGATTGGACATGACACATGCTCAGTGGGAGAGAACTTTATCCAGTACTAGAAACCAAGTCAGAATCCCATGGTCAGTGAACTCAGACTTTAGAGAGAAGCCTCCACTGCTTTCTGGAAAAGAAAAGTGGGCTTGAACACCAAAAATCTCTCAAAAACATTACAGACCCCTTTTACCCAGGCTGTTCTCATTCTTGGTTGGAGAATCTATTTTATTTTACAGATGACAAAGAAAATGGAGTAGAGTTTAGATCCATTGATAAGATAAGAAGATACCTTATTGCCAACCAGGAGACTTGCCAATTCTACAACATTGGCCAGGACCCAGGAGAAATTGCAAAGGAAGTGATTTATGAATACTGCTCTTACAGCTAGCCTGACAACCAGCCCTTGGGTGATGATGACAGACATGATGATCAATCAAAAACCTTTTGAATCACAAGTCAAGAGGCTACAAAGAACTCAACACTAAATCAGACTGCCAACAGGCTGGCCATGGCTCAGGGAATATTGCAGAACAGGGTGAAGAAAGATTGTAACAGCCACAGTGTGGATAGGTATACTCTGGGGCATCATCATCTGCTAACCCATAGGGACAGACTGAGGTTTTTATGACTCTGCAATAAATATACCACAGCCCAACTGTGGAGGGTCCACAGGGTAAGAGGAGTTGGAGTGAGAGGGTAAGAGTATAACCTGGCATAATATATATATATATATATATATATATATATATATATATATATATATATATATATATATATATATATATATATATATAGATTAGAAAAAGAGAGGAATGGAAAGAATTTAAGAGCCTTAGGTTGGGTGAGAATAGCCTGAAGCACCATGTTTTCCCTACCCATGTAGAGACTGACTGAGGCTTCCTTTTCCCCACGATTAATACCAATAACCCCACCAAAGAGGATCAGAATTGGTGTGTGGGGAGGGGAGGGTCTAAAGGGTACAACCATTTTATCAAAAAGTAATAAATATTTTTTTAAATATTTGAGTTTAATTCAGCTAATAATCATTTTACCAGATGAAATATGAGATATTTAATACATAACGGAGCAATTTGTCTTTAAACTGACATACTTTCACTAGTTAAAGAAAAAATATCTTGTTTTCTTTCTTTCTAAAATCCCACAGCTGGTAGACAAATAAAGGGAGAATAATAAATTTTAATTGTACCTTTCAAAACCCAACATACTTTAAAGCTATTAAGTAATTGCATGAGAAAATTTTCAGTATTAACTTGGGGATGGTTAATTGATACTAGCTCTAAATTTTGTTTACTTTTATTTATTTATTTGAGAGCAACAGACAGAGAGAGAAAGAGGCAGATAGAGTGAGAGAATGAGCGAGCCAGGGCCTCCAGCCACTGCAAACGGGCTCCAGATGCGTGCGCCCCCTTGTGCATCTGGCTAACTTGGGTCCTGGGAAATTGAGCCTTGAACCGGGGTCCTTAGGCTTCACAGGCAAGCACTTAACCATTAAGCCATCTCTCCAGCCCTAGCTCTAAATTTTGAAGGTGAGATGTCTAGACTTTTGAGTTGAGCCACAATACTAAAATTTCAAAATTTCCAAGTGTTGATAACAATTGTTTACCCTAGGAACTTCATGAATCTGAGTTTGTCTTTCTTTTTTCCTTTTTCACTTTTCCACATTTAAATAAGGCCTAATGAAGAAACTAATACTTTAAGTCATCATGTATCTTTTCTTCTCCTATTACATCAAGCAATATCAGATATCAAAATAAAGCACACACCGAGCAAAACCATTGGATGATAACATCTTCCACTCTAGACAAGGAGTAAGACAGAACAATGGATGAGGAGATTGATAATGTAAACTTTTTTAAATTCATTTTTTATTTTGTAAAAATATTATTGTACTTATTAATTCTAAGGCTTATGACTCTGTTCTGTAGGCAGATATCAGCAACATGTCAGAACAGGACAGTCTACCTTTATTGCTCCATTTTGGGTTCTGATAACACATTTCAACAGACTAGGTCAGTAAGAAAGGAAATTTTTTTTGCTCTTTGGTCTAGAGAGTCACTGCCAAAATCCCAAAGTAACCAAGGGCACATATGGCCAAAGACAAGAAACATTAATGTCTATATATGTCTCATCTTGTGTCTCTTGTTATAAATCTACCAGAACTTAATAATGGAGTCTTACTCTAATGTGTTTACCTTATCATAATCACCTTCCAAACGTTCCACCTACAAACAATATAGTTATATTAGGATCTTGTCTTATTATCACTTTACAATGGAGATCAAATTTCAGCACATGAAGCCACAGTGAACACATCAGTACTTCTATCCCCCCAGAAATGTCAATTTTGACAAATGTCAGCTCATGAGAATGCCATTGAAAAAAGCTCACATGACCAATGAGATATGAAAGTACTTGGACATAAACAAGAAAAGATACATTGAAGATGTAGTAAGAATAGGTTTGTATTAACTCATTCCCAGGCAGTTGATGATGAAACATAGTAACTTCCACTTGCAAAAAGGAGGTGGAACTGGGTATCTAGTTTTGCCTCAGATCACAACAGCAGGGCTATCCCAACAAAATTCAGCATGGGTGGATCCCTATTGTTCCTAATGTAGCTAAGTAGTTATGGACTGAAATCTAGGTGTCCCTTCCTGTTAAGTCACTCCAGGAGCTTTGGTCCAACTTCAGCACCAGGCTAATCCTTACAAGTTTACTTTTAACATTGTATGTCTGTATCCCAGGGATCATGTTTGTCCTCATGGATCTAACCTTTAGTCCAGCAATAGCACATTGAGGTTCCTAGTTATCCCTTTTGGAAACATACACCATGATCACACCTACAAATCCAGAATAGAATATTGTGGGAATAGACCTAGGTTATTCCTCCAGACTGCAGCATCTAGATAAGGTTTGGCAGACCAATACATATCAGCCTCTAGTACAGCCCCTGTGAAACCAGGCTCCATGACAGACTACAACACCATATAGGTCTTAAGCTTCAGGTCAGTTTCAATAGTTCCAGTTTTCACTAGGTCCAGAGACTATGTCTTATTTTCATAGAAAGATCTAAAGACTGATTGCAGAATTATCCCCACAGATTTATTCCCTACCCCCAAACCCATGGAGCCAGGGATTGGGTTTCTCTCTATATACTCATGATCCAGACCCATTCCAGTACCAGGAAATAACTGTTACTCCAGCTCAAGGTTAATGAAATGCCAGATCAGATCCTATAGATAGAAGATTTAAGAAAACTCCCACATACTCAGGTACCATATCAAGCCCACGTGCCTTATGAACTAGGACCAACACTTGGTAGTATAGACTCTAACATAGACCCATCTTTATAAAATCAGGTTCCTTGTCCATCTCATTTCTTACTCAACCCTGGTGGACCCTATCTGTTTGTGATCCCAAATTGATACAGGTTACAGGTATGGTCTCTTAGAATCAGACTCCATGGATACTCTGTGGTTGACTAGGGCACCAACCCTGTCTTGCCAAGTACTACAGCAGGAAACCTGACCAAAGATCATGCCAGTTAGCTTGCTATTAGTCTCTGGACAGGTTGAATAGTAAAAGATGTCCTTCATAATGTCAGTCTGCAAAGATTAAAATGAGGCTCTTCATTTTTAAATGTATGACATCACCAAATTGCAAATGAATTCAAGATCAGCCATATAAGCATGATATTCCCAAAGAAATACATGGTGAATCAATAACCAACTCTACCAAAGCGGAGTTCTACAAACTGACTCACAAATAAATCAAAATAATTAGTGTTAGAAAGGTCAGTGAATTAAAAAAGATACAAAGAAATTATATAACCAAACAGGAAAATAAAAAAGTGCTCAATGTTTCTAGTTCTGTGGAATGGAATAAAATGTATCTAGTAAAGTGTTTATTGTCCAAAATATACAAAGAGTATAAGAAACTCAATTGGAAAAAGTAAGCAGAATTTAAAAAAAAGGATCTGAGTTGTCATTTCTGAAGAACATGAACATTGTTTTTGAGGCAGGGTCTTTCATTTTCCATACTCATTGTCAACTGCCATGTATACCAGTAAGCTGGTACGTGAGCTTCCAGGAAGTTATCCATCCTATCATCTCACTGCTAGCATGCTAGGGTTAGAAAAGCCCACCACAGCTTCTGGCTTTTTACATGCAGTCTTGGGATCTAAACTCAGCTAGTTAGGTTTGACAGTCAAGCATTTTTGCCAGGCATGGTGGCACACACCTGTACTCCTAGCACGTAGGAGGCAGAAGTAGAAGGATTGCTGAGATTTCAAAGCCAGCCTGAGACTACATACATACTGAATTCCAGGTCAACCTGGGATAATGCAAGACCATACTCAAACAAACAAAAAGATTCCACTTGAAACACAAGCATATTATCCACTGAACCATCTCCCTAGACCCTGATATTCTTCTTAACATGGTAGTAGTTTTTGACACTTTCACTTCCATTTTTATCTTTTATGTTTATAATTTCTAAAAATATTTTCTTGATTATTTGTTTGCAAGGGGAGAGAGAGAAAAGAGAGAAAGAGAGATAAGAAGATAGAGAGAAAGGGAGAGTATGGGCACATCAGGGCATCCTGCCACTGCAAATGAACTCCAGATGCATGTGCTGCTTTGTGTATCAGGTTTCATGTGTGTGCTGGGACATTGAACCCAGGTCATCAGGCTTTGCAAGCAAGCACACTTTACCACTGAAATATCTCTTTAGCCCCCTGTCCTTTTACTTTTTGATGAAAATTAACATTCTTTAATTATTAAATTTCATACAAATTAAAGCATTCATGTGTTTTGGACTCACTTTCCAAGTTTTTGCTATTTTAGTTCAATTCCTTTAAAACATAAGCACTTTCATCATACAATTAAGTATAAAGCTGTAAAGTCAAATAAAATTTTTGTGCACATAATGGCATATACAGCTCTCAGAAAGTGTCACTCACAGGTTTCATCATTCTCAACATCAAAATAGTATTGGGTATGGATACAATGAGGAACTTGTACATATATTTACAAGCTTCATACCCATTACCCAAATCACAACAAAATAAAAATAATAAATATTCATGTATCTTTGATGACTAATTATAAGTCTGCTATGTGGAAGTAAGAATAATGATAAGGCAACTGACGTAGAAACCAGTGTTTTATGCTTGATACACATAATGCTGACTTTAGATCTACCATATTTGTTTCATACTCACCAAGAATTTAGTATTCTCCCATAGATGCATTCAGTTTCTATGTACTTAAAAATACCAGCTAGTTTCCCTTATAGTACAGCAATAATAGAGAAGCACAATAATCAAAGACTGGCTATGAATCGAAGAACTTGGAGAACATGAAGGAAACAGGAAGTGACCTCCTGAAAGTAGAAGTAGAACATAGAAAATAAATAATGATGTCATTCTCAAAAGTCAAAGAGTTGAAAGAGGTTAATTGGGGGATTAAACTAGGGAGGTATATGCAAATTCAGTCAAGAATCATGGGGAAAACCTCCAAATCAAGAGCTCTATCAATCCTTTATAAGGTCATTTATATTATTTCACTATTTGAACTCTCAGTAACCAGGGAATGATTTCTCAAGGAAAGGAACACTAGGTGACTATTGTATTGATTTCCAGAAATCAAATAAAGTTGGGCATGGTAGTGCATGCCTTTAATTCAGCACTTGGGAAGCAGATGTGAAAGAATCACTGTGAGTTTGAGGGCAGCCTGGGACTACATATTAAATTCCAGGTTAGCCAGGTTAGCATGGGCTAAAATGAGATCCTACCTTGGAGGAAAAAAAAAAAAAAAAAAACAGAAATCAAATAAGACTTGGCTTGAAAATAACCAAGAAACATAAAGTTTAATAAACTAAGTCTCATTGTTTATTGAGATATCCTAATTTGGGCTGGTTTCATATGGATCATGTATGTTGTATCTTTTTTTCTTTTCTTTAAATGTTTCTTTCCCTCCTTCCTTCCTCCCTCTTTCTTCACACTTGCTTTCCCTGTTTCCCTGTATCCTCTCTTTATCCACTTAATCATAACAGAAAAAGAAGCAATTTTACACATTGGTAAAGATGGCTTTCTTATCAACTTGTGCAAATTCCCAAGAAAGAAAAATGAGAATGAAAACATTTAGAGAGATTAATAAGAGCCAGTTTCCACTTTTCATAAGAGTTTTAGATTCTACCTTGTTTATTTGCTAACTCTGTGACCTTAGACATTTTACTTAATATCTCTGAACTCCAGTTTCTTAAAATGTAAAAGGTATATGCTATGTTTCTGAGTTGTGTAAAGATATAATGAGATAATTACATAAAGCCACAGGTACAGGGACTGGCACATAAAAACAATAGTTTCATTTCCTCTTACTCTTTCACGTGTACAAGATGTCTATATATAAAACTTTCCTTATTTCAAGGTAGCAGAGTTGGTAACAATTTGTATTTTGAAGTCAAACTGATCTAATTTCTACTTTCGTTTTTTCTATATATTTGTTTAACTGAGTTAGTTCCTTAACCTTTCTATCTGCAATTTCTTTATTTTTAAATGGAAATAATAGTAATGAACATAAGAAGTTGTTAAGTGGGATAAACAATAAAGGATAATGATTTATCTGAGAGCTACAAGTACTCAATAAATATCAGTTGTTTTACATTGTAATTTATTATTAATATTAATAACATAGTGAATACAGTTACTTATGAATATTTTACATGAGTACTTCCTAACATCAGCTTGAGAATTATCAAGCAATACCTTAGAAATGCTTGTGTGTATGTGTGTATGCACACATGTGTGCATGTGGGTGTGTGCACATGCATGTACCCATGTGTCACACTATAAACTTGCCTTGTCATGGCTAGAACAGGACATTGGATGCCCCACTTCACTGATCTTCCATCAACTCCTCTTTGAGCCCTGATACAATTACTTATTCTGAAGCTTGCTGCCTCCATGCCCTGAGCTCCAGCAATTCTTGGACCACTGCTTCCCTACTGGAGTGGGGTTATAGATGAGAATTATCACTCCTTGCATGTAGGTCCTGGTGCCCTCATGCTTGTGCAGAAAGTGCTCTTAACTACTGAGCCATCTTTCTAGACTACTCTTTCCTTATGAAACAGTGTCTCTCTTTCACTCTCTGTCCCTCCCACTCTCTTGCTCCCTCTTTCTCTCCCAATGTGAGCACAATACTAGCTGATCCACAAGCTTTCAGATTATCCTGACTCCATCTTTAATTTCTTAGGCTGTTTTCGAAACACAGACGCATATACCACTGTGTCTTTGGCTTTACATGGGATCTGGGGACTATCAAACTTGGGTTTTAGGGCTTGTGAGCAAGTGCCTTTAATGACTAAGCAATCTCCCAAGCCTCCCAGAAAATTTTTAGATAATTTTTATTTCATCTGGTATCTTAAAGATGATGGTTTTATGTCCATTTCTTTTGTATTGTCTTCTTCCCAAATAATTTCTGGTCTGAAAACAGAATATAATTGATATGAGGTCAGAAATATATATAAAAGATATGAATTTGTGAAAATGTGAGTGACTTATGTACACATGTCTTTTTCAGTTGAGTAAGCACTTCTGTTAGCTTGGATTGCATGAAAAAAAATGACACAGAAGGCAGTATTGAAGCTGCTACTCTGTTATAAAATAACAAGAATCAAATTTGAGGGTGACAAGATGGAACTTTTTAAAAAAAAATTTGTTTATTTTCATTTATTTGAAAGCAATAGACAGAGAGAGAAAGAAAGAGGCAGAGAGAGAGAGAGAGAGAGAGAGAATGGGCGTGCCAGGGCCTCTGGCCACTGCAAACAAACTCCAGACGCTTGCGCCCCCTTGTGCAACTGGCTAATGTGGGTCCTGGAGAATCGAGCCTCAAACTGGGTTCCTTAGGCTTCACAGGCAAGCTTTAACCACTAAGCCATCTCTCTTTGATAAAGCACTTTCTACACAAACCTGACAAGCCATGTTCATACAAATGAACACAAACATATCACACAAACACATATACAAAAATATAATTTACTAAAGTAAGAACAATAGGGGTCAAGCCTTAGCAGGGTTGTAGAACTCGCAGGGGAATGTGTGAAGTTGGCCTTATGAGGAAATGATCTGGAGCAATAAGTAGTTCAGGTGAAACATACTGGACGCAGAGCAAAACTCTGCTTCTTTATTTATATTTTTACAATATATTATATTTTTTGCAAGCAAGACAAGGAAACTTATTCATGTGGCTTCTATTTTCTAAAAAATATCTTGCAAAATACTATCCTTCATTTCCCCTGCTTCTGCTTAACACATGAGCCTCTTGCCCTATAGACACTCTGATAATATCTTAAATGAGAAAGTCAAGGATTGCAAGCTGGTTTATATCTTTCCCAGGCTCAAGACAACTATCCAAGAGCTCTGGTAGGCAGCTTTTGCAGCTATAAGGTGACAGACATTTTTGACCTCAGAAAGGGCAGTTAGTTTTACTTCTTTATTTATGTGTGAGATAGATACTCTCTACATATATTATCTTGCAGCCTGAATAACAGTATGTTTCTCTATTTCCGGTCTAGTACTAATTTAATTGTCTCCTTGTGACCACCACCATAATCATGATGGGACTTGGTCCTATGAAGATATCACTATTGCCATCATTGGGCATAGATGTCATTGTTTAACACTGGTATCAATAATTTTTTGAACTGGGCACTACCAATGGAAGCATAGTTTCATCAATCAGTTGGGATGATGGGCAGTTAAAACCATTCCACTATCCCACAGTAGAACATGCTGAATGTTTATGGTGATGTCCTCTCATATCACTCTTTCTCTGGCATTAGCACCAAATCACCATAGGCTAAGGGGATATTAAAACTCTTCATCACTTAATTTGTTCCTTAGTGTTTTTTGTTTCTCTAAATATTATTATTCTTTAATTCTTTTCTATGTCTAAGCCACTGAGGCAAGGGTATTGAAATACACTTTGCATGGTGTTGGGCTCCTTCCCTCTCAGGTTGTGCTGAGGCTGGTTCCTCCCTAGGGGTTGAGGGGATGATGAGCATGGGAGGACCCAGAAACCTCTCCTGGCCACCAGAGAAAACCCACACTGAGTGGGGAGTCCTTTCGAAGCAGGAACTCAACTTTATTGTTACAGGCGGGTGTTTATATAATGTTGAGAACTAAGGCGGAGACTTTAGGGTGAGGTGAGATGTAAGGGCCAATAGCATACTGCGACCTTTGAGATGATTGGTTGTAAGCGTGCATGAGCAGGGGAATCTAACTTCCTGTGTGGAAGTGGCAGGCCAGAGGCCATTTGGCCACTTGCTGAGTTCTAAGTGCCCACCAGCAGGAATTCTAATTTCTTGTGTGGAAGTAGCAGGCCAGAGGCCATTTGGACCTCTGCTGAGTCATAGCTGGGTGGAGGCAGTTAGGCTCAGGAAGTTCCACTAGGCCTCACATCCCGGCCTCTCAAGGCCCAACAGCCTGGGGCAGTGGCAGCAATGAGATTACCCATTAAAGAAGCCTACTTTTTCTTCTCTTCTTAAAGAAGATGGATAAATATTACACTGTATATTAACAGCTTTAATAGGTAAGTGAATTATAGCCCTTTTACAAGAAGTCAAGCTAATAACAGAAGTAAAAAAAAAAGGGGGGGATGGGCATAAAGGCACCTTGATAGTACTACAGGCAACACCTGATACGGGCATAATTCATGCTCCTTAATCACAACACACAAACAACACAAAGACATTTCAAATGTAGAGAGAATAGGACATGGTAGACGTCTTTGAACCAGTCTGTGAAACCGTGGTCTGTTGGTGCTGCTAAATGCACAGAGGGGGAAAATACAACTTAGAGACAATATATAGCAAGCTTTTAAATCTCTCACTTAGTACTTCTGCAGTAGGAATTCAACATCACCACTGTTTTGGTGTGAGCCCATGCTCCCATTCCTGACAGAACTTGGCTTTTATGACTAAATATCTTTCAAGGTCAAATTCCACTTATTCATGGTCCATGTTAGACATTCTTTGTTATGTTTTGGCAATTTTAGGGTATAAAGTGACTCATTAACAGCAAGTAAGAAAGTGTGAGGAATAATTTGATTAAATCCAGGCAGAAATAATTCCCAGAAAATTCCCAGTACTTTCTAGGTAACAGAGAAGTCCTGTTTGTGTCCATGTTAAGAGATTTTTCTGTGATAGAAAGTGAAAAGAAAACAAAGAGGCACTGATGTGTTGTTAAAACGAGAACATAAAATTTTATTTAGAAGGCACCTAATTTGAAGGCAAACTATTTTTATTATGTTTCTAACATTTTAGCCTTTAACAAAGAGAATAGTTTTGTTTTGCTTTTTACTATTTCTTGTTGCTCAGTACTCCTCTATAATCACTGTTTCTAATAGTGTTAATCAAAGTAATAAATAATAGCCATGAAAATGGGTTTAGCCACATGATGCATAATATAGCAAATAAAATAATTACTTGAAGGCTACCAAGTCATCATTTTCAGAGTATCACAAAGAAATCTTGGTTTTTCTAGGTGTGGATCATTTGTTACTCTTTTAGAGCTAGCAGGGAAACAGTTTGGGTCCTATCTTTTATAAAGTCTTCGGAATATAATACAAAGTATTGCACTGAAATGAAATGAAAAGAGCTTACTGGATAGTTCACTAGGGAAAGTAAGCTGAATTATAAGGTTATATAAGAAATAGGGTATATTTGTCAAGTTCTGCACTTATTCTTCTCCATATTATTCTGAAGCTTAATGATAATTTTCCTATCATTTTGTTCCTATTACCATAAATCTGGTCCATGCAACAATCAGGCAACAATTATGTCAAATCCAAGTTCTCCTCAATTGAATTTATGATCACATAGTTCTTCAAGCCTTTACTATGATGCACTTACACTCACAAATACTCAGTGGTTTTATGTCTCCCTCTCCCTCTCCCTCTCCCTCTCTCTCTCCCTCTCTCTCTCCCTCTCCCTCTCTCTCTCTCTCTCTCTCTCCCTATTTATGTAACTCTCTCTCAAATAAAAAAATGAAAAAATAACCCATTTTTCCAATGTCATTACATTTTCTTTTATTAAATATAAGATCAAAATATAAATATATAAACACTTAACAACAATGACCATTAAATATTTACCAGATTAATGAATGAATAAATGTACTTTCTTTTAAAAATATTTAGTTATTTCAGAAAGAGACAGAAAGAAAGAGAGAAGGAGGCAGACAGAGGGAATGGATATGGGCATGCCAGGGATTCCTGCCCCTGCTAAGGAACTCCAGATGTATGCGCCACATGGTGCATCAGGGTTTACATGGGTACTAGGGAACTTTGCAATTAAGTGCCTTTAAGCACTGAGCCATCATTCTATTCCATGATTATTCTTTCAAAGATCATTAACTATACCTATCTTTAGACCAGGGTTATACAAAAGCCATGCTACTTCTCTAATTCAAGGGAATATTTTGCATGGTTAACCACAATAACTAAAAGATGAGTTATTTCCTAGAATCAGATAACAAACTGAAACATCATTTATTTGTAGTAATATTGAATATGTAATGGAACTTCAATATTATTTATATAAAATTACAAAATCATATTCACATTTGAAGGTACTGCTATCATTCTTACTTTCCTGTATTGCTATAATAGAGCATATACAATCAGCATTGTGAAGAATTACAAGCTCAAGTTGGACTCACATTTCAAACTATATAAAATATTCATTTATTTTTATTTAATATATGTACATATATACCTGCAGCTGACTGTATTACATATGTGAGTTTTTGCTAACTTTCTTTTCTGGATCTATTTACTTGGAAATCTACAAATAGCTGTGGGAGGAACTTTCTTATCTGGGTAGCTGTAATTTTTGTTTTTGCTTACAAGATTTATCAGTAGCAAATCCATTTTCTTTGGCAAATAATAGGACTTATGGCATATATTCCAATGGAGAAAAGGGTTCAAAAATATGTGTGCTAACACATTTTCGAAATCAATGACTTTTTCAGTTCTACAGGCTTCTTACTAAAATTAAAGATTATCAGACAAGATGGAAAATTAAATCTATAACTCTCAGTATAGTTCATCAGCAGAGATAACATAACTTTTATTTTTAACTAGTTAATATTCTTGTTTCAAGGATAAATGGTACACTCCATTTCAAAATAAAGGCAGATATTTTTCCTTCAGAGTAAAGTTATTTTAATATAATATACCTCTGATATCTTCAAAGTCATAACCTCTATTGGTCATGCATGATGTACTCTTTCATATAGTATTCCAAAGCCTCCTTCTTCTTATCTATATTGTTATCATTATATTGCCTACTGAACCTCCTCAAGTATATATGATGCCATACTGAGATTCAAAGAGGTAGAAATGAGGGCAAATTAATTCTTTTTATTCACATCAGTTTTCTTATTCATGTACCTGAGCTAACAAAATGCTGTTGATTGCAAGATTAAAATAGCAATGTAAAATAACCCATTCTACATCCCAGACTCAACATTTGTCTTCAACAATTTTGATTGTTACTCACAATTCTGTATCTATTAAGGAAAGAAATACAGTGTGCATTTTTCATCAGTGGATGATCTTACCCAATACAATATGTTTAATACAAGTATATCATTGAATCTCAAGTTCATATTTCTAGTTTTTTTAGATCGCTTTCTTCCAGTCAAATCTCTCATTTTCAGCTTCATACTATATGCTAACAAAATAGCTCAAAATTACCTCAACATCACTCAACATAAATGGAAATCATTCCATACCAAAACTTTCTTTACAATCTCTTATCTGATTATGATACATAATATATAACTACAGATATAAATATACAATGTATATCATATGTTTCATATATTCAGTTTTCCTCAGTCACAAATCTGAGAGTTATTGCCAATCATATCTCATCCACCCATCATTAAGTCCTGTCAAGTTTACTTCCTGAACTAATATAGAATTGACCCTCTTTGATTCCTTCTAGATGCTGGCATGAAAGTACAAGTAGATAACAAACTATTTACATTGGAAAATATCAGTACCCTAAATTGAATATGTCTAAAATTTGTTGTGCAACCATCACCCCTACTCCCACATGATATATAAACCTCTCTTCTTTACCATATAAATTTCTATTAATGGCACCATAATCATGATAATCCAGTAGGGAAGTTAAATAATGTACAATATTGGTCAGGTTAGGAAGATGAGATACTGGGCTGGAGAGATGGCTTAGTGGTTAAGACACTTGCTTGCAAGGCCTAAGGACCCAGGTTTGATTCCTCAGTACCCATGTAATCCAGATGCACAATGTGGTGCCTACATCTGTAGTTTATTTTCAATGGCTAGAGGCTCTAGTACACCCATTTTCTATCTGCCTCATTTTTTCTATCTCTCAGATAAATAAATTCACTTAAAATACATAAAAAGATAATGAGGGCTGAGCAGTTTGTTAAGTGGTTAATGTGCTTGCTAGCAAAACTGAACAACCCAGGTTTGACTCCCCAGTACCCATATAAAGTCAGATGCACAAGGCAGCACATGAATCTGGAGTTCGTTTGCAGTGGCTAGAAGGCTTAGTGTGTCCATTCTTTCTCTCTCTCTATCTCTTTCCTCTTTCCTGATTTCTCTCAAATAAATAAATAAAATATATTTAAAAGAATATGACAATAATATGAGATCTTAACCTAGTAGTAAATAGATAGCCTTTGAAAGATTATCAAAGAATGACACCTTCTGATTTTATAAACCATTACTTTAACAATTGAATAAAAAATATATTGAAGTGATAAATACTAAAGAATAAGAAACCATTAAATACCACAGCAATAGTCTTAGTACAGAGATAATAGAGAACTTCACTAAGGCAGTAGTGATGGAAATGCAAATAAAGCCATTCTTTCCCAGTGAAAAGTTTAACTACTTGACTTATATATAATGTCCCATCACATACATTTTTTTCTGAAAGGGTTGGATTTTGAGGTGAGTTTTTAGAAAATTGAAGATGATAAAATGGTAAAGAAAATAACTTGTCCTAGGAAGGTGTGGTGGTTTGATTCAGGTGTTCCCTTATAAATTTAGGTGTTCTGTATGTTAGGTTCCCAGCTGATGGAGATTTGGGAATTAATGCCTCCTGGAGGGAGTGTATTTTTGTGGGCAGGCTTATGAGTGCAATAGCCAGGGTCCCCATGCCAGTGTTTGACACACTTTCCTATTGCTATTGTCCACCTTATGTTGGCCAGGGGGTGATATCCACCCTCTGCTCATGCCATCATTTTCCCTTGCATTCATGGAGCCTTTAAGCCAAAATAAACCTCTTTTTCCTACAAGCTGTTCTTGGTCAGGTAATTTCTACCAGCAATGCATACCTGACTGCAACAGAAGGCATCCCAGGTAGATGATTTATGCAGACAAAATAAGTAAAAACACATATAGAAGAGAAATGTTTTAAAGATTCAAGGAAAAATTATACTGGACCCATTCATTATCTTCTTGTCCTCTACCTCTTCTTTGTCCTCTTCTTCCCCCACTTACATCTCCTCCTTCTGTTTTCTCTTTCACTTTTCTTCCTCCTCTTCTGGATTTTCCCCTTTTCCTCTTCTTTTGTCTTTGAAAGATAGTTTGAGTCACCATGTCTAGCTTTATATTTCCCAAAAAAGTATATTCCATTTTATTTTTTTGTTTGTTTGGTTTTTAGAGGTAGGGTCTCACTCTAGCCCAGGCTGGCCTGGAATTCACAATGGAGTCTCAGGCTGGCCTTGAACTCACAGCAATCCTCCTACCTCTGCCTCCTGAGTGCTTGGATTAAAGGTGTGAGCCACCATACCTAGCTTTTTATTTTTTTTATTGGCAATTTCACACTTACAGATAATAAACCATGATAATTCCCTCCCCTCTCCCACTTTCCCATTCACAACTCCATTGTCCATCATACCCCATCCCTCTCTCTAGTAGTCTCACTTTTATTTTCATGTCATCATCTTTTTCTCCTATTATAAGGGTCTTGTGAAGGTATTGGTAGGCAATGCAAGGTCATGGATATCAAGGCCAATTTCTGTCTAGACAGTTGCATTTTAAGGAGTCGTGCCATTCTTTTGGCACTTACATTCTTTCTGTCACCTCTTCAGCAATGGACTCTGAACCTTGGAAGGTGTAATAGAGATGTTTCATAGCTAGACACTCCTCCATCACTTCTTCTCAGCACTATCTTGTGTTTTTGGTTATCCCAGTGGTCACCACCATCAGAAAAGAGAAGCTTCTCTAAACAAAAGTGAGAGTAGTCTTAATGTATGAATATAACCATTAAGGGATGTGCTTTCAGGGCATTTGGTGAGAATAATATGTGCATTTAGCCAGACAAGAGCAGGCTTTATACCCCTAAGGCTCATGACCTCCCCTGCCATAGGCTTTTGATTAGGTTTTCAGTTCTAGGCATATATTCCCTCCCATAGTCCAGGCTTCCAGTCCAATTAGAGAGCAGTTGGTTTCACCCAGAGCAGGCATGCCACTATTAAACCCATTCAGTCATTTTGTCTGTCTGCACAAACTTGAGGCATCCAGTGTCCACATGTTCACTGTTTTCACTGCTAATGAATTCTGTCTCCCATAGGGCTGCATGCAGTGCAGCTTTTTCCAGCTTTAAGTTGGCTGGGTTACAAGGAGAAGGTATTCTGCTCAGCACCAGCTTTATTTTTCAGTGACCTTGCCACTCAGGCATGTGAAGTCTTCATAAATAGGACCTTACCATGTATTTCTCATGGAAAACCAATGGCCTTAGCAATAGCCTTGTAGTGTTTTGAAGAGAACAGGGACCTCCCTGGCCAACAACTCACTGGAAGGTATACTAAGCCTGGCCCTGAAAATTTTCTAGTATCAATCTATGGTTTTTGGATGTCCCATTATCCAAAAGAGTAGGCTTTCATACGTCTTATTCCAAATATTTTGAATTTTGATTGACTCCCCCTACACTTTTCTTAATCTCTTCCCCTGGTCTAATTTAGGCCATTCCACTCCCTGTAATCTGTTCTTCTACTTACATTTATACAATATTATCCCTAAAGTCCTTCCCATACCTCGCTCCTTTATAGCCTGTTTCTAATTTACTAACCTCTGCTACTGATGTTTGGTTCCAGCTCACATACAAATCTAAAAATTTGTAGCTAGGATCCACATATGAGAGAGAACATGCAACATTTGGCTGTCTGGGCCTGAGTTATCTCATTTAGTATAATCCTTTCGAGATCCATCCATTTCCCTGCAAATTTCATAATTTCATTTCTCGTTACTGCTGAATAGAATTCCATTGTGTAGATGTACCACATCTTTATTGTCCATTCATTTGTGGATGGACATTTAGGCTGGTTCCATTGCCTAGCTATTGTGAGTAGAGCATCAATAAACAAGGTTGTGCAAGTATTTCTAAGGTAGTGAGAAGAGTTATTAGGATATATGCAGAGGAATGCTATAGCTGGATCATATGGCAAATCTATTTTTAGCTGTCTCAAGAACCTCCACACTGATTTACATAATGGCTGTACCAGATGACATTCCCACCAACAGGATAGAAGGGTTCCCCTCTTTCCACATCCTCACCATTTATTGTCATTTGTTTTCTTTATGGTAGCCATTATAATGGGAGAGAGATGGAATCTCAAGGTAGTTTTAACTTGCATTTCCCTGACGGCTAGGGATATAGAACACATTTTTTAAAATATTTATATACCAGCTGCATCTCTTCCAATGAGAACTCTCTGTTTAGATCCATAGCCCATTTTTTATTGGGTTGTTTAATTTCTTATTGTTGTTTTTTGTGAGTTCTTTGTATATTCTAGATATTAATCCTCTGTCAGATGTGTAGCTGGCAAAGATTTTCTCCCATTCTGTAGTTTGTCTCTTTGCTTTATTCACAGTGTCCTTTGCTGTACAAAAGCTTTGTAATTTCATGAAACCCCAGTAGTTGAATAGTGGTTTTATTTTCTGAGCAATTGGGGTTATATTCAGAAAGTCACTACCTATGCCAATATGTTGAAGGGTTTCCCCTACCTTTTCCTCTAGTAAATTCAGAGCTTCAGGTCTGATATTAAGGTCCCTGATCCACTTGGATTTGATTCTTGTACATGGAGAAAGACAAGGATATATTTTCATCTTTCTACATATAGATATCCAGTTTCCCAGCACCACTTGTTGAAGAGAATGTCTTTTCTCCGATGTGTATTTTTGGCAATTTTGTCAAAAATCAGATGGGTGTGGCTGCCTAGAATAACATCTAGGTCCTCTATTCTATAATTCTTTCAAAATCCATCCATTTCCCTGCAAATTTCATAATTTTTTTTTCTTCACCTCTGAATAGAACTCCATTGTGTAAATGCTCCACATCATTATTATCCATTCACCTGTTGAGGGACATGTTGGCTGGGTCTACTTTCTAGCTGTTGTAAATAGAGCAGCAATAAACATAGTTGTGCAAGTATCTCTAAGGTAGAGAGAAATGTCTTTAGGATATCTGCCTAGGAGTGATATAGCTGGAAAATATGGTAAATCTATTTTTAGCAGTCTCAAGAACTTTCACACTGATTTCAACAGTGGCTGTACCAGACTTCATTCCAACCAGCACTGTAGAGGGGTTCCACTTTTTCTACATCCTCACCAACACTTATTGTCATTTGTTTTCTTGATGATAACCATTCTGTCAGAAGTGGGATGGAATATCAAAGTACTTTTAATTTGCATTTCTCTGATGGCTAAGGATGCAGAAAACTTTTTCTGATGTTTATATCCCATCTGCATTTCTTCCTTTGAGAACTCTCTATTTAGTTCCATATACCATTTTTAATTAGGTTGTTTGATTTTGTATTATTTCATTTTTTGAATTCTTTGTATATTCTGGATATTAATCATCTGTCAGATGTATAGCTAGCAAGAATTTTATCCCATTCTATATGTTATCTATTTGCTCTGAATAGAATACAGTATCTGAATGTGAATGCAATGTCCTTTGCTGTACAAAAGCTTTGGAATTTCATGAGATCTCAGTAGTTGGTTGATTAGTGGTTTTATTTCCTGAACAATTGGTGTTATATTCAGAAATTCATTGCTTATTCCAATATGTCGAAGGGTTTCCCTTACCTTTGCTTCTAGCAATTTCAGAGTTTCAGGTCAGACATTAAGATCCCTGATCCATTTGGACTTGATTCTTATGTATGGAGAAAGACAAAGATCTATTATTATTCTTCTACATGTAGATATCCAATTTTCCCAGCACCACTTATTAAAGAGGCTGGCTTTTCTCCAATGAACACTTTTAGCATTTTTGTCAAAAATCAAGTGGCTGTAGCTGCCTGGATCAACTCTGGGTCCTCTGTTGTGTTCCATTGATCTACATGATTGTCTTTGTGCCTATACCATGCTGGTTTTGTTACTATGGCTTTGAAATATTGCTCAAAATTTATTTGGCTATGTGAGTTATTTTATGCTACCAAATGAATTTTAGGTTTCTTATTTATATTTCTATAAATAATGCCATTGGAATTTTAACAGGGATTGCATTAATATGTAGATTGCTTTTGGTAAGATTGACATTTTCACAATATTAATTCTTCCAATCTAAGAACGTGGTATGCTTTTCCATTTTCCAGTGTCTTCTGCAATTTCTTACTTGACTGTTTTAAAGTTCTCATTGTAGAGATCCTTCACTTCCTTGGTTAGGTTTATTCCAAGTTACTTTATTATTTTAAGTAGTTGTGACTGGGAAAGATTCCCTGATTTCATCCTTCACGTGTTTGTTGTTAGTATATAGGAAAACTATGTGTTTATTTTGTATCCTGTTACATTGCTAAAAGTGTTGATCAGCTTTAAAAGTTTGCTGGCAGAGTCTTTATATATAGAATAATCTTCAAATAATGATAATTTGATCTCTTCATTTCCAACTTGTATCCCTTTTATGAGTGTCTATTGACTTGTTGTTATAACTAGGATGACTAGTACTATTTTAAATAAAAGTGGGGATAGCATACACTATTGTCTTGTTCCTGAATTTAGTGGAAAACTTCAAGTTTTTCCCCATTTAGTATTATGTTGGCTGTATGTTTGTCATAAATAGATTTTATTGTGTTGACATATGTTCCTTCTATTCCCAGTTTTTGTAGGACTTTTATACAGAATGAATTTTGTTAAATGCCTTTTCTGCATCTATTGAGATGATCATGTGATTTTTAAAATTAATTTATTATTTAATTTGGTGTTTTGTCAGTTATGTATACATTGTGTTTACAGTAATGTTGGTACCATTGGTAGTCTCCTCCCTGTCACCCCCCTGCATTATGGGGTTAGCCATCAGTTATGGGAAAGAGGCAATGTTTTTGTGTATAATGACCCACCTTTTAGCTCTAATGATCTTTCTGCCCCCTCTTCCTCGAATTTCCCTGAGCCCTGTTGTGTTCGTTTTAGACTTACTTTAGTGATGAAGTCTTGGGAGCCTCTGTGGCTCTGGATATCTGGTTTGGTAGGAGTTGAATGTTCCCTGTGTCTATCCCCTTCACCCTTGTGCTGGTACCAGGTTCAACAAGAAGGCAGCAGTCTTACTCATTTCCCCAGTTATTCTTCATTTCAGCTTGGGCCCTTTTGAGGTATGATGGGCTGTTTCTGTCATCAGGATCTGTGTCCATCTGAAAAAGAGAAGCAAGTCCTACAATGGAGAGTGATGTCAGAACCATATAGATGTAATAGCCATTATTATTTCAGAGATAATTTAATAGATGTAGGCCCTCTTGTAGCCCATGATTGGTGGGAGCTTGATAGTGGAGAAATGTGCTCAATTTTGAATATGGTTCTGACTTGTTTCCCAACTCCAGCTATAGGTTCCATTCCAGTGAATGGATCAGTTAGCCAAATCAAGAGCAGTTTGTTACTCACCATGACTGTGCAACACTATTGTACTTGTGCAAACTTCAGATCAGGTTGTTGGCTGCTGAGTAGCTTAGAGCACAAATTGCTTGGACAGATGTTGGTCATTTTCCCCCAGTTGCTCATATAGCACCTTCTGGCACTAGAAGTGCTAACTATATGGAGATAGACTCTCTTACAGATTTTAGCCAGGTCACTCCATATTCTGTACCAATGGCATATGGTGTCTTCAGCAGTAGGTACTTACCACTAAGCCTTGGTGGGTCTTCAAGTACTCTGACAGATATCTGTCTACTTTTGGGAAACTTTATATGTCTCTCTGATCAACAACTCATTGTGGATGCTAACTACATTCTGGTACTGGGAGTTACAGGCCAGTGCCAAGGAAAAGAAGGAAGAAAAAGATAGGTAATATAAAGGAGACAGAGAAAATATGGAGAGAAAGAGAGAAAAAAAAACAAAACAAAATAGGAGATTAAGGTTAATCTTCATCATACCCTCTCCAGGGCCCTGTGATACAGATGTCCCCTCCAGGAACCTGATGAAGGTTCAACCATTTAATCTGTCTTTTAGGATGTAGAATTTTATGGTACCATTGCCATTTGGATCCACTTTTAAGTGCCCCAGCCCCACCCTTACCATCCCCTCCTGCCCCACCATCCCTACTGTCCAGTCCTTGAGATGCTTATTAGATATGTCAGCATCTTTGGCCAATAATTTAGGTTAGGAGCCACATATGAGTGAACCTCTGCAACAATAATCTTTTTGTGATTAGGTGAGTTCACTGAGAATGATCTGTTCCAGGTTTGACCATTTTTCTTCAAATTTCATTGTGTCATTTTCCTTACTGCTGTGTAGTATTCCATCATATAGATATACCACATCTTGGTTATCCATTCATCTAATGATGGACATCTTGGTTGATCCCAGCTCTTAGTTATTATGAATTCAGAAGCTATAAAGGTGATTGAGCAAACTGTCTGAACTGAGGCATTAAACCTTTAGAGTAAATGCCCAGTAAGGGCATAACTAGGTCTGTTGGCAACTCTATAATCAACCTTTTTAGAAGTCTCCATATTGCTTCCCATAGTTGTTTGTACCATCTTACATTCCCACCAACAGTGGATGAGGGTTCCTATTTCTCCATAACCTCATGTGATTTTGTCCTTAAGTCCACTCATATAATGTATTACATTTATTGATTTGCACATGTTGAACTGTCCTTGCATCTCTGGGATAAAGCCAATTTGGTCTGGTTGAATACTCTCCTTCTACTATAACCTGAATTCTTATGTCTAAACTTTTCATAGTGTCCTGGACATCTTGAAATTCCCATTCATACTTTCTTATTAGCTTGTTTTTTTCTTTGTTGGACTGTATTAGGTCTGATACCTGGTCTTCAGAGTTAGATATTCATTTCTGTCCGTCAATTATACTGCTGAGACTTTCCACAGAGTATTTTATTAAACATGGACATAATTAGTATGTAAACAACACATGTTGGTGTCATCCTTTCCTTCCTCCCTGTCCTTTTTTTTTAGAAGATGTCTTCCTTATTGGGGATACAGGTCAACCCCATGGGGATTGTGGGTTATGCATTATGGGGAGGGAGATAATTTTTTCTGTGAAAAATGTCCCAAATTGTGGCTGTAACAATCTTTCCATCCCATCTTCTTCAAAATTCCCTGAGCAATGCTGGGAGAATTTTTTTTTTTAAATTTAATTTATTAGTTTTCATTTCAGTGAATACAGGCAGTTTGGTACCATTATTTAGGCTCATCTGTGATCTACCCCCTCCCATTAGACCCTCCTTGTTAATGAAAATGGGTTGTGCATTGTGGAGTTAGCCCCCAGTTATTAGTATGATAAATGTCTCTGCAAATCATGACCCAACATGTAACTCTGACATTCTTTCCGCCCCCTCTTCCGCAAGATTTCCCTGAGCCATGTTGGGTTCATTTTTGGTCTGCTTCAGTGCTGAGGTGTTGGGGGCCTCTGAGGCTTTGGCTCTCTGATTTGGTAGGAGTTGATTTTTCTCTGCGTTGATTTCCTTCCCCTTTGTGATGGTGTCCGGTTCACAGGAAAACATCACCCTTGCTAATTTCGCCAATTGTCCTTAGTTTCAGTTGGGCCCCTTTTGAGGTATGTTGGGGCAGCTCTCTTCTTAGGATCTGCATCTATCTGGAAAAGAGAAGCAGATACTCCAACAGAGAGTAAGTTAGCACCCAGAAAATTGAGATAACACTTACTTTTTTTTTTTTTTTTTGAGGTAGGGTCTCACTCTGGTCCAGGCTGACCTGGAATTAACTCTGTAGTCTCAGGGTGGCCTTGAACTCACGGCGATCCTCCTACCTCTGCCTCCCGAGTGCTGGGATCAAAGGCGTGCGCCACCACGCCCGGCTAACACTTACTTTTTTGATAGTTTGATAGGTGTAGGCCCTCTTATACCCCGTGATTGATGGTAGCTTGATATTGTAGAGTGGGCTTGTGTTTGGGTATGGTTCTGACATGTTTCCCAGCACCAGCTAAGGGTCTAGTACCACTGAGTGGATCAGTTAGCCAAATCAAGAGCAATTGATTCCTCACCATGGCTGTGTAACACTATTGCACTTGTGTGGGCATCACTTCCGGTTACTTGTTGCTAATTAGGTTAAATAATGTGTTGCTTGGACAATTCTTGGTCATTTCCCCCAGTCGCCTATGTAGCGCCTTCTGGCACTAGACACGCTGACTGTCTGGGGACTGACTCTCTCCTGGTTTCCAGCCATGTCATTCCATTTTACGCGTCAGCTGTGTATGGAGTCTTCAGCAATAGGGTCTTATCACTGGCCTTTGGTGGGTCATCAAGTACTCTGACAGAAGTCTGTCATTGTTTTGGGAAACCTTGTAGGTTTCTCTGATCAAAAGCTCATTGTGGATGGTAGGCCCAATCTGGAACTGGGGGTTACAGGTCAGTGTCCACTAAGAAATTGAGGAAAAAGATAACTAATATACAAGAGTTAGAGAGGAGAGAGATAGAGGGGAGGGGGGAGAGGGAGAGAGGGAAGATGTAGGAGATTTAGGTCAGTCTTGATCCTACCCTCTCCAGTGTCTTGTGGTTCAGGTGTTTCCTGTAAGGGTCTAGTGAAGGTTCAGCCATTTGGTCTATCTTTTAGGAAGTGGAATTTTATGGTACCATTGCCGTTTGGGTCCGGATTACTGTTTTCCACCCTTTGATTCCCTCCCCGCCCTCCAATCCATCTTATTGTCTAGTCCATGAGGTGCTTGGTGGGTATGTAAGGCATCTTGGGCAGATTCAGTTTAGGTGTTGCAGATGAATGAGACTATGTGTCGATTTTTTTTCTGTGATTGGGTAAGTTCGCTGAGAATGATCTGTTCCAGGTTCAACCATTTTGTCTCAAATTTCTTTATGTCGTTTTTTCTTACTGCTGTATAGAATTCCATTGTGTAGATATACCACATCTTTGTGATCCATTCTTCTAATGATGGACATCTGGGTTGATTCCAGCTTTTAGCTATTACGAATTGAGCTGCTACAAACATGGTTGAGCAAATCTCTCTGGCTTTTGGTTTGAAGGTTGTAGGGTACATGCCCAGTAATGGTATAACTGGGTCTGTTGGTATTTCTATAGTCAGCTTTTTCAGGAGTCTCCATATTGCTTTCCAAAGTGGTTGTACCATCCTGCATTCCCACCAACAGTGAATGAGTGTCCCTGCTTCTCCACATCCTCGACAGCATTTATTTTCATTTGACCTTTTGATGTTGGCCATCCTTATTGGGGTAAGGTGGAATCTCATAGTTGTTTTAATTTGCATTTCTCTGATGATTAGGGATGATGAACATTTTCTTAGGTGTGTGTTTGCCATTTGTATCTCTTCCTCTGTGAATTGCCTGTTCAACTCTGTGCCCCATTTTGTGAGTGGGGTATTTGTCTTCTTATTGTTTAGACTTTTGAGTTCTTTGTAAATTCTAGAGATAAGGCCTCTATCAGTTGGATGACCTGCAAATATTTTCTCCCATTCTGTGGGTATTCTATTGGCTTTGCTTATTATATGCTTGTCTGTAAAGAAACTCTTCAGCTTCATATGATCCCAATGGTTGAGTGACTGTTTAAGAACTTGAGCCACTGGGGTTTTATTCAGGAAGTCTTTTTCCATTCCTATATCATGGAAGGTACTTCCTAAATTTTCTTCCAGTAGTTTTCGAGTTTCTGGTCTTATGTTGAGGTCTTTGATCCATTTGGATTTGAGTGTTGTGCATGGTGAAATGTGTGGATCAAGTTTTAGTTTCCTGCATGTGGTTATCCAGTTTGTCCAGCAACATTTGTTGAAGATGCTATCTTTTTTCCAGTCTATATTGTTTGGGCCTTTGTCGAATATCAAGTAGCTATAGTTGCTTGGCCCAAAACCTGGGTCCTCAAGTCTATTCCATTGGTCTATATTCCTGTTTTTATGCCAGTACCATGCTGTTTTTATTACTATGGCTTTGTAGTATAACTTTATATCGGGTATGGTGATGCCACCAGAGGTATTTCTTTTGCTGAGGATATGTTTGGATATGCGAGGCCTTCTGCCTTTCCATATGAAATTTGAGATCATTTTTTCTATGTCTGTGAAGAACACTGTAGGGATTTTAATTGGAATTGCGTTAAATCTATATATTGCCTTTGGTAGGATTGTCATCTTCACAATGTTAATTCTGCCTATCCAGGAGCATGGGAGGTCTTTCCATCATTTCAAGTCCTCCTCAATTTCTTTTTTGAGAGTTTTTATATTTTCATTGTATAGATCTTTTACTTCCTTGGTTAACGTTATTCCAAGGTTTTTTTTTGTTTTGTTTTTTTTTTTTGCTATTGAAAATGGGACTATGTCCTTTATTTCTTTTTCTGTGTCTTTGTCATTTGCATACAGAAATGCTTCCGATTTTTGTGCATTGATTTTGTATCCTGCTACTTTGCTATAGGAGTTAATCACCTTCAGGAGTTTTGGGATGGAGTCTCTCGGGTCTCTTACATATACAATCATGTCATCGGCGAATAGAGCTAAATTAACTTCTTCCTTTCCAAATTGTATCCCTTTTATTTCCTTCTCCTGCCTTATTTCTTGGGCTAGGACTTCCAGAACTATATTGAAAAGCAGAGGTGAGAGAGGGCATCCCTGTCTTGTTCCTGATCTCAATGGGAATTCCTCCAGTCTCTCTCCATTAAGTATTATTTGGGCCTTTGGAGCTTTGTATATTGCCTTTATTATATCAAGATGTGAACCTGCCATGCCGATTCTCTCCAATGTTTTGATCATGACGTGATGTTGTATCTTGTCGAAGGCCTGTTCTGCATCTATCGAAATGATCATGTGATTTTTATGTTTATGCTTGTTTATGTGGTATATTACATTGACAGCTTTTTGTATGTTGAACCACCCTTGTGTTCCTGGGATAAATCCCACTTGGTCAAGGTGGATAATGCTTTTGATGTGTTGTTGAATTCGGTTTGCAAGAATTTTGTTGAGGATCTTTGCGTCTATGTTCATTAGGGAAATAGGCCGATAGTTTTCTTTTTTTGTGGCATCTCTGCCTGGTTTTGCGATTAGGGTGATACTAGCTTCATAGAAGGAGTTGGGTAGTTTTCCCTGTTCTTCAATTGTGTGGCACAGTTTTAGGAAGATTGGTTTGAGTTCTTCCATGAAGGTTGGATAAAATTCGTCTGGGAATCCTTCTGGTCCTGGACTCTTCTTTTTTGGGAGGTTTTTTATTACTTTTTCAATCTCCATGAGCGTGATGGGTTCATTGAGGTGGTTGATCTGCTCTGAGTTTAGCTTTGGTAGATGATATGCATCCAGGAATTTATCCATCTCCTCCATATTTTCCAGTTTTGTGGAGTAGAAGTTTTGAAATAAGTCCTGATGATTCTGCCGATTTCACTGATGTCTGTTGTGATCTCTCCTTTTTCATTTTGAATTTTGTTAATTTGGAGTCTCTCTTTTTTTTGCTTGATCAAATTGGCCAGAGGTTTGTCAATGTTGTTTATTTTTTCAAAGAACCAGCTCTTTGTTTTGTCAATTGCCTTAATTGTTTCCTTGGTTTCCAATTCATTAATTTCTGCTAATGATTTTAATTATTTCTTTCCTTCTGGAGCTCTTTGGGTTGGATTTTTCTGGTTTTTCCAATGCCTTTAGGTGGATGGTTAGGTTATTGATTTGGGATCTTTCTGTCTTTTTTATGAAGGCATTGAGTGCTATGAATTTTCCCCTGAGGCCTGCCTTCATTGTGTCCCACAAGTTTTGGTATGATGTGTTCTCATTGTAATTCAACTCCAGGAATTTTGCAATTTCAGTTTTTATTTCATCCACTATCCATTTATTGTTTAAGAGTGTGCTATTCAATTTCCAGTTGCCGTTGGGGCTCTTGTTGGTTTTTTTGTTGTTGATTTCTAGGACTATAGCATTATGATCTGATATCATGCAGGGAATTATGTCGATTTTCCTAAATATGTGGAGGCTATCTTTGTGACTCAGTATATGGTCTATTTTAGAGAATGTTCCATGGGCTGCTGAGAAGAATGTGTAGTCTGTGGATTTGGGATGGAAAGTTCTGTAGATGTCTGTTAGGTCTAAGTGCTCTATGGTTTTGTTGAGCTCTCTTACTTCCCTGTTGAGCTTCTGTTTGGATGATTTGTCTATTACTGATAATGGTGTGTTAAAGTCCCCAGCTATGATGGTGTTGGTGGTTATTTCTGTTTTATTGTCAAGTAGGTTTTGTTTTATAACCTGCGGTGCCCCTGTGTTTGGTGCATACAGATTTATGATTGTAATATCCTCTTGATGGATTGTTCCCTTTACAAGTAGGATGTAGCCTTCTTTGTCTTTTTTGATTGTTTTTGGTTTGAAGTCAACTTTATCTGATATTAATATAGCTACACCTGCTTGTTTCTTATTCCCATTTGCTTGGAATATTGTTTTCCACCCTTTCACCGTGAGGAGGTTTCTGTCTTTAGTGGTAAGGTGGGTTTCCTGAAGGCAGCAGATTGAGGGGTCTAATTTTTTGAGCCACCCTGTTAGCCTGTGTCTCTTGATGGGTGAATTAAGGCCATTAATGTTTAGGGTGATGACTGTGAGATTTGATTTGATCCATGTCATGTTGTGGTGGTAGAGGTGTGTTGGCATTTTCATGGAATTTAATTTTTTTTTTTTCTATCTACCTTGGGTTTGGTTGCTGTGATCTTCTTCTTGTAGGCATTTGTGTTTGGTTATTTGTTTCTCTCTGTGGAGAATTTCCTGGAGTACTTTCTGTAGGTTTGGTTTTGTGTTCATATAATTGTAAAGCTGAGTTTTGTCATGGAAAGTTTTCCTTTCACCATCTATTATAAGGGAGACTTTTGCCAGGTAGAGTAGTTTGGGTTGGAAGCCACAGTTTCTTATAGTTTGAAGAGTTTCATTCCAGGCCCTTTTAGCTTTCAGGGTTTCCATTGAGAAGTCTGAAGTAATTCTGATGGGGTTTCCTTTGAAAGTGGTGTGCTGTTTTTCCCTAGCTGCTTTTAGGATTTTTTCCTTGGTGTCAATGTTTAGAGTCTTAATGATAATATGCCTTGGGGAGTTTCTCCTTTGGTCTAGTCGGTTAAGAGTTCTGTTTGCTTCTTGAATCTTGATGGGCCTTTCTTTTAAGAGATGGGGGAAGTTTTCTTCAATTATTGTGTTAAATAAGTTCTCCATGCCTTTGGTCTGAAATTCTTCTCCTTCTGGTATTCCAATGATTCTGATATTAGGACGTTTAAGTGTATCCCACAGTTCTCTCATGTTCTGTTCACAGGAACTTTTGAACTTACTGAAATTTTTGGACTCTAGAACTGTTTCTTCCATCCTGTCTTCCAGATCAGAATTTCTATCTTCCACTTCGCTGACTCTATTCTTGAGAGCCTCTAGTGAGTTTTGGACTTGTTCAATTAAGTTTGCATTTTCTACTACTTTCCTATGTATCACTTCCATCGCTTTGTCCAGCTCCCTTTTTGTCTCATTTTCTGATTTTCTTGCTGATACTTGGAAATCATCCTTGCATTTCTCTATGTTTTCATTTAGTGTGGCCAGCTGATTTTTAAGGTCCTCTTTTTTTTTCACTCTCCCTCAACTCTCTTAGCTCTCTTTGAATTCCTTGCAGTGTCTTATCATATTGCTTTAGCTTAGTGATGGTAGCATCCATACGATTATCTATCCTTTGTAGCTTTCCTGTCAGTTCTAGCAGTAGTTTGGTCAGGGTTGCATTGTTCATTGCTTCCACTTGATGTTCTGATCCTAAACACTCTTCTATGTTTTGGTTAGTTGTGATCCTTTTTGGACTGGGTGATCTGTCTGGATTTTCTTCCATTTTGTTTTTCGTGTTATTTCTTTTGCGCTGTGTTCTACCCATGTCAGTGTATGGGCAGGTAGGTGGGTGGAGCAGCCTGGGATCGAGCTTAATGTGAATCCAAGGCAGCCTGGGGCAGTTGTAAGCATCCTGGGTTTTTGCTCAGTCTTGGTAAAGCCGCCTACCTATAGCCTGGCAGGGGCACCAAAGTTGCCTGAATTCTCACCCAGTAATGCACCTAAGCTGCCTGCCTTTGAGCTTGAAAGGGGACTGAGGTAGCAAGCCCTGAATGTGCCTAGATTCTGGCTGGGTACACTGGGGTCTGTAAACAGCCTGTGCTCTTCCGCCTCAGGGAAGTGGGGCTGGGTGGCGATGTACAGGTAGGGGATGGCAGCTGCGCTGGCACTAGTGACTCAGTGTGGAGTTATGTGGCTCTTGCTGTGGGGTGGGCCTGCTGCAAATGCAATTGTAGTGCAGAGGCAGATGATGTGGGTACGGAATCAGGACACAGCAGAAGCTGACTGGCGACAAGTGATATCAGCACAGCAGCAGGGGATCTGGCAGCCACCTATTCACGACAGGGGTGGCCCCCACAGGCCTGCGAACCGAGCACCACGTGGCTTGTCTACTCGCAGGAATTAGAGAACAAGGGCAAGGTAGGAGGTCTCAGCTTCAGTGCAGCAGGCTGGCAGGCGTGACTGGTGGGTGCCCGATCAGAGCACAGCCATGCGGGATGTGCAGAGGGTGCGTGGGCGGGTGGGCAGAAGGGGGCGCGGGGTGCGATGGTGTGTATGGAGCGAGTGGGGCTCGTGGCGGGGGGGGGTCGGGGTGCGCCGGGGCACCGGGCAATCAGGGTGGGGTGTGCGGTAGGTGGCAGGGCTCAGGGGGCGCGGGGTGGGGTGCACTGGAGGGGCAGGGGGCGTGGGGCGCTCTGATTAGTTAGGGGACGAGGGGCACGCTGTTGGTGCAGGGGGTATGCATGCAGGGGGGGTGTGTGGGGCGCGGCTGGGTGCGGGGCACCTGGGGGGCGCGGGGGGAGCACAGGGCGTGCAGGTGGTCACGGGGTGCGCAGGGGGGCACAGAGGAGCTTGCGGGAGGCGCATGGGGCTAGGGGCACAGGGCACGTGGGGTTGCGCGGGGGAGCGCAGGGTACGTGTGGGGGGAAGGGGCGTGGGGCACACCGGGGTGCGGGGTGCCAAGGGATGCCGCAGGGTGCTCTGGACGCACGGGGGGGCGGGGCTTGCGGGGGGGATTGAGGGGGTCGCGCGTGGGGCGCAGGACGTGGACGGGGGGGGCGTGGTACGCTGAGGCACTCCGGGGCGCAGGACGCGTGGGGGTGGGGCACAGGGGGCACGGGGCACGCCTGGGCACGCAGGGATGCGCTCGGGACTACAGGGGTGCCCGGGCCGTGTGCGGCGGGGGGACGAGGGGCGTGCGGGATGGGAGGCGGGAGGCTCCAGGGCGGGGCGCGGGGGGGACAGGGAGCACTTCAGGGTGCACGGGGCTCAGGGCGTGGATGCTCCGGGGCACGTGGGGGTGGGGGCGCAGAGCGCGTGGGGAGGATGGACGGCTAGGAGCGCGGGGTGCTCGGGTGGGCGCGGGGGGGCAGAGGACGCTGTGGGAAGCCGCAGGGTGCTCTGGACTCGCGGGCGGGTCGTGCGGGGGAGGGGGTCAAGGGGGTCGCGGGTCTTGCAGGGGGTGTGGAGCACGCAGAGGTAAGATGGAGCGTGGGACGCTGGGGGACGCTGCAGGGCACTATGGATGCTCAACGGGGGTCGGGCGCACGGGGGGCGGGGGGTTCGAGGAGCGTGGGGGTGGTGCGTGGGGGCTCAGGGCACACGGGGGGCGCGGGGCACACCTGGGCACCCGGGGCGCGGGACGCTCAGGGGCGCTTGGAGAGCGCCTGCCACATGTGGGTAGGGAGCGTTGGGTGAGCGGGGGAAGCGGGGGCGGGGGTGGGGCGCGAGGTGCGTGGGGGTGGGGCGCGGGGGTCTCAGGGCGCACGGGGGCGCAGGGGTGCAGGGCACGCCTGGGCGCCCGGGGCGTGGGGCGTTTGGGGCGTGCCTGCTGAGTGTGGATAGGGAACGTGGGGCGCGGGGGCGCGGGAAGCTTCGGTTCGCTCAGGCTGCGCCTCTGTATGTGGATAGGGAGCGTGGGGTGCGCTGGGGGGGAGGGACGCGTTTGGGGGGGCAGGGGGTGCGCAGGCGTGGGGCCTAGGGGTTGTGGGTCGCGCGCGGTTCGCGGGGCGTGTGGGGCTTGGTGCGCGATTCGCGGCGGGCGGGGTGGCGGGGTGTGGGTGCGGGGGTGTGTGCTTCCCTCTTTTCCCTGATCTGTGCCTTCCCTGTTCAAAAAGTTCCTAATTTCCCTTGAATACTTACCTTTTTTTCCCCTTGTTTTTTGTAGTGCAGCTAGGTGGTCGCCATCTTGACCGGAAGTCTCTGGGAGCATTTTAAGTCTACTTTAATCATGGGCACTGAGGAACACTTAGATCTCTGTTTTGTAGGTATTGAGTGTTCTCCGGGTCTATCTCCATGAACCCTTGTACTGATATCACATTTACTAAGAAAGCAACCCTCTTGCTTATTTCCCCAATTCCTCTGTGGTTTCAGCTGGGGCTAGGGTGGAGTGCACTGGGTCATTTATCTCCTCACATCCAGCTTCAGTCTGAAAAAGAAAAGCAGATTCTCCAACAGAGAATAAAGTCAGCACTGACTAAATGAGATAACCATTAATAATTTAGAGAGAATTACAAGGGTATTGACCCTCTTATAGTCTAAGGTTAGTGGGAGATTGAAAATAGAAAGCAGAGTAATTATCTGGATATGGTTCTGACTTGTTTCCAAGTTCCAGTTATGGTTCCATTTCCACTGAGCAGATCCGTTATCCAATCCAAGAGCAGCTCATTATCCATCATGATTGTGGATTAAATTATATCATGGAACAAATGGACCTAACAGGGTAGAGTACACTGGGTCATTTATCTCCTCGGGTCCAGCTCCCTTCTGCAAAAGAGAAGCATATTACCCAACAGAGAATGAAGTCAGCAGCATTTAAATGTGATAATCATTATTAATTTAGAGATTTTTTTATTTGACTGACTGTGTTTTACAGTGCTAGAATTCCTGTCTGGTTTTTCTTCAGTATTTCTATTGCCTTACTCATTTCTTATAGTGATCTTCTTTTGCACTAAGCTGGTTTTCTGTGTTCTGAGGAATTTCTTCAGGAGTTTGTTTTTCTTTCTTTCTTTCTTTCTTTCTTTCTTTCTTTCTTTCTTTCTTTCTTTCTTTCTTTCTTTCTTTGAGAGTGACAGACAGAGAAATAGCAGATAGATAGAGAGAATGGGTACACTAAGGACATTAGCCACTGCAAATGAATTCCAGATGCATGTGCTACCTTTTGTATCTGGCTTACATATGTCCTGGGGAATTGAGCCTGGAACTGGGGACCTTAGGCTTCACATGCAAGTGCTTAACTGCTAAGTCATCTCTCCAATCCCCTTGTTTTTCTTTTTTTAATTCCTTTGTTTTCTTCTTTTATTCCTTGATTTCTTTGAGTATAGATAAAATCATTTTTTGAAATCTTTGTCAGGTATTTCATCTAAAACTGTCTCATTTGGGGCTATTTTAATAGATTTATTATTGTTGTTGGGATTATATTGTCTTGATTCTTTGTTTCTCATATTATAATTTTGCAATTTTTGCATACTGAGTTGATCTGATGCTTGGTTTTTCCAATAATCTGTGGTGATCTTAGATTTGGAAATCCAACTTTATGTACCTTCAACATTGGAGTTTAAGGTGCTAAGTGTAGCTCTTGTACTCCAATGCAACTGAAGAAGTAATCTTAGGTATTGAGTTTGCCTGCCATTCATGTATTCTAGTGGGCTGAGTAGAACAATTTACTAGCAACTTCTAAAATTCAAGTCAGTCATGTATTCATTAAATAAAAATGAGCAAAGATTATACAAGTGTGGGAATTGAAAGTTAACCTTAGAATGCCAAAAATCTCTAAGGGTGTGTGTTGCTCTACACCCTGAATCCTGCCAGCTAGATGGTTGAGATTTATGTTCTGAAATTGGTTCCCGGTCAATCTGGGTCCACATCAAGCCCTATCCCCACTAATGACAGAAGAAATAGACAAAGGCCCTATGAATCTGAAAGCATCATATGCAACAATATTCAACCCCCAAAACATAGCTTAATTGATAATGTGAAATACAACCAAGAATATGTAATCCATAACCTGCCCTGACAAGGAAAGAGAGATTAGCACTTCCAGTACAGGCCTGGGTACCTGCTTTTGTGTCAATCAGACTTATTGCCCTTTGGGGTGGCTTTCAGCACTGAAATCCCTCTCTGTTCTGCTGTGAATCTTGTGTTCTTATCAACTGTGCTGGATTCTCTGCTGCTGGGAGCTGAATATGTTCTCTAGAGGGTCATGGTGCTGTTGGTTTGGGATGGGAGAATGCAGGAAGCCTGAAGTTGTACTGGAATTGCTCAGCTGGTCCTGCCTTTGTCCCATTCAGCAGCTCTTCTGATGTCTTCCCTCCAGTTTTCTTGACTCTGTAAGGAGGCTGATGAGGTTGGAAACGCCCCTTGTTTGGTCTCTGCTTCTGCAACTTGGCACTGGGCAGACATGCAGATCTGCGGGGATCCATGTGGATTAGGTCTGGGTCCACAACCTCCTCAGTGAGATTCTGGCCAATTTCCTCCTTTCTGATAGATATTACTCTCTCCTGCTTCTCTGCTGTGGCCAATAAAAACATATTTACCTTCACTTTTCAAATGAAAAATTTATTTTTCTGTGGTTTTCTCAAATCCCTCCCTAGGCTAGATTGGTGTGACTCCTATGCAGCCATCTTACCACTTTTTTTAATTGAAAAATAATTTAGGAAAATGAGTATATTTTTCCTAGAAAAATATAAATCATTGTGTTACTGAAAATGGGCTTTGGTTTGGTTTGTTCACAGAACTTTCAAGAGCATAACCTGAAGAGTAGTTAAGTAGTACATTTTTACTATGCTTTCATACCAGTTCTAAATAATTTACACATATTAACCATTTGTTTTTCATAACAAAACTGTTAAACAGATGTAGGTGTCTCTATTATACATAGAAACTGAAACTAGCCATGCATTGTGATGAACTGTTTGCATGATTTCTCTCACTTATCACTATAACAAGTTTATGTATTGTTTACTGTTTATTAGCCTATTTTAAAGATAAGGTAGTGGAATCACCAAGAGCTTAAAAGCTTTTACAAGTTCATACAGTCAGTAAGTATCCTAGTAGCAAATAAAGTCCAAGTTTCTTTAGCACTTTCAATCTCATCCATTATTCACCATGCCCCCCACCTCACTGCAGTAAGTAGTGGTTGAAAGGACAAGGACATTGATTGGTCGAAGTGCTAAAAGAGCTCTGTACTAACAGTATAGAGATTCTTAAACAAAGCCAGCAACCAATCACAGGATGGATTCTGAGATCAATAGAAAGTATTATAACATAAGCACCAAGTTAGGGCTCCCACCAGAAGAATACCCTAAGGCTATACTCTCCCTTCAAATCTCAGAGAATCCTGTTGTTTTCAAAATAATCAACATAGGCAAAATCCAGCCCAAAGGCAATCTTGATATTCAGTCAATTTAAGATATAAGAACAATTTAACATTTATCCAGCACTTTTCTTCTTCAAAACTTTACACTAATCATTACCTCCAGTATTTAATCCAATAGCATTAGATAATCAATTATGACAAGTTAAAAACAAAAAGCCAAAAATGGTCTGTGCTTTTATCACAGAACATGAGAGCATATTATGGGTAAGAATTGATGCTCTTGATGAAGTGTCTGAAAGCAGATTCACATGTGGAGACCAGGTGGCTAAGCTGGAAGGGAAGCTCTCTAACTCGTCTCCAGCTGTGGTATCTTGAATAAAAGTCTCCCAATAGATTCAGTAGCTTATTAAAATTTCTTGGATTTCCAGTCACCTGGCAAGATGAGGTGTCACTGGGCAGTCCAGTCCTAAAGTGAGGCTTTTGGCTTGTGGTTTTGCTTTCTCTCTCTGCCTGGACCTGTGAAAGTAGGGCCAGCTTCTTCTGCCATTATGGAACTTACCCTGAATCTGTAAGCTTCAATAAATAACCTTTCCTTCATAACTGTGCCTGGTCTGGAATTTCACCTCAGCAAAATTGAAGCTATCTACTACAGAAATTGGCTCCAGAAATGGGTGAATGGAATTTGACCATGAGGGTTTTGGTCTTTTGAAATTTTTGTTTCAGAGGAATGAACATGGACTTGCTACTGACAACTGAAGATGCTTTCTGTAGTGGTAAGGCAAGTTTTATGGACTATTCTGATGAGAGTTTGAGAATTCTAAGTAAGTGAAAATTGTATTTGGAGGATCTTCCTATGAACTTGGAGGCTTAGCTTATATGAACTTTCTAAGGAAAAGGAAAAACTGCAGACATTGTTGGAACTGGGAACTTGCATAAGGGCTGGCTGTGTTCTGCTGCCCAGTCACAGAGAGTTTGATCAAGGTTAAATTTGTAATGGACTGATGTGCTTGGATAAAGATGCAGTACTGAGAGATTTAAGGTTTTAAGTTGAAAAACCCCAATCAAGTTAACATTACAGGCAATGAGACTGGTTTTAGGTTTCTGAAGCTGCTATTGTCAACACATTACTAATCTTAAGGAAGATGGCCCACCTGCTTTACATAAAATCAATTGAGAGGTTGTCTGAGGAAAGACTATGATAAACTGCCAACCTTTTAAAAGAGTTGACTGGAAAAGAACCTGCTTTTCAAGGTTACTGTTTATTTTGTCCCTGAATTAAGAATATGGCTATGTCCTACATACCTATTATTTGTTTTGAAAGCATAAAAATTACATGGAGTGGGTCATGAAGTGCACACGTGGTTCCAGAAGCCACTGTTGAGATATGGTATGAGGCAGGGCATGATGACCCTGGAAGATAGGCTGGAAAAGCTTTTGGAAGATGGGCAGTGGTTTGCATGGAGAGCTGACAATATTTTGGGTATAGCAGAACTGTGCAAAGGCTACCATGGAGGCTGTTAGCAAAACATGGAAGTATTCCCTGGCTACATAAACAAGTTGGAGGGGCAGAATTGAAAAATTCAGAGAGTGTCGGTCACTGGTGAGAATTCAACTTGAACTGCAGAAGTTTGATTTTGTTTGATGGTGGTTGAGTTTGCATTGTTCTAGCCTCTCTTTGTTATGCCTTACACCAGTTATAAATGTTGACTCTGAACATTTATAAGTTGGAAGTATTTAACTTGTTTGATTGTACAGGACTCACAGCTAAAAGAAAATCTCAAATCTCAGATGTGACTTGGGACTTTGGAAATATCCGAAGTTGGTCAAGACTGTGGGGACCTTTAATATTGGACTGAATACAATTTACAATGTGTGATGGTTTTGAATCCATTGGTGGTCAGGGGCAGAATGTGGTAGCTTGAATGAATACCTCCCCCACCACAATAGATTCACGAGTTTATTAAAACTTCTTGTATTTCCAGACACCTGGCTGGAGGAGGTGTCACTCTGCAGTCCAGCCCTAAGGTGTGGCTTTAAGCTTGGGGACTCTCCCCCACCCTCTCTATCTTCCTGGACCTGTGAAAGAAGGGCCAGCTTTTCCTGGCATTATGGAACTTCCCCTGGATCTGTAAGCTTCAAAAAAAAATCCATTTTTCCATAAATGTGCTGGTCTTAAAGTTCATCCTAGTTAACCTAAAGCTGTCTACTACACCAGAATTCAAGGCTGACCCAATAATTCTTTTGTTTTTCTTTTTTTTTTCCGAGGTAGGGTCTCACTGTATCCCAGGTTGACCTGGAATTCACTCTGTAGTCTCAGGGTAGCCTCGAACTCACAGCAATCCTCCTACCTCTGCCTCCCGAGTGCTGGGATTAAAGGTGTGCACCACCACGCCTGGCATGACCCAAGAATTCTTAAGTCCCAGTTAGATTATGCCTCTCTGCAGAGTATTAATCTCATTTGTACCACCTGGTTTTGTTTTCCTTACTAATTAAAATGGTATTTAATAAGCAAATAATGATTGTAATATTCTAACAGTAGGAGACTGCAGCATAACAAGCACTTTGAAGACTTTGAACTGAGTTTGAAAGTTTATATTATTGTACATCTGGCCATTTTATTCCTTAGTTTCTGTATTTGGATAGGAAGATGACACCTATAAATAAATTTAACCATTTTTTTTTCTGGGGAGGGCATACTAGGCATAATGGTTGTATGTGTGTAGGTGTATGTTAGTGTGTGTGTGTGTAATACATAGATTCTCCATATTAAAGTTCAAAGTTCAAGTACTGGTCTGTTATATCTTATATCATGACAAAATGTTTAACTCCAAGGAAATGTGCTGCAGTGCAAAAAAATGACTACAAACATTACTAGCAGCAAATAAATTTGTGAAATCCTCTATCATCATTGGAAATAGCCTACTACTTACAATAATTATCTCAAACTTCTATTGCAATCAACAGCTTTTATGAGAACATTAAAGGGATGCAACAATGCTTCTGTGTTTTTAGGTATCATTTCATGTTTCAGAGGCTAATTTTGATCTTGTTTTTTTTTTTTTTTTCAGTTTCGCAAAATTGGCCCATTGTACATTGACTTAGGTGCTATGAACACTATCAAAGCAATTATGAAACAATATGTTTAATTAATATTAGCACAGAGTTGGAAGGGGTGTTTGTGAAGATTGAATGAGATAATGCATTTGAAGGAACCTGACACAGTGCCTAGCATGTGGTATGATTTTATATGCATATATATATATTTTCAATAAATTGAGTCTGCTTTTTGATTCAAACTTTGAAGTGGAGCCTATGTTGTTATCAAACTTCAGATAGTTGATATAAATGAAGAATAAATTTCTTTTAATTTTCTAGAATGGAGAATCTCTTAAGACATTTACATTCTCTCATGGAATATGATTTTGTGGAAAGACATGACTTGGGGGAAGGCAAGGAATAATTACCACTGTTTTCCAGTCTTCACCTTAAAACTGACGGGAAATATCTCAGGTAGCTGACATAGATTGACTAACATGTCTGAAGGCCTAGCTTTAAGGTATAGTTCAAGAGGACAAAGTTACTACATAGCGGACTTGTATATTTGTGAGCAAACTCTATCTCATAAATATGACAAGTTTTTGCCCAGTTAAGACTTTACCCTTTTGCACTTTAGTGTTCTGCTCATTGCTATCACTACAGTAAAAATTAATGTTTTCTGTCAATTCTTATTTTTCATACATTATGAATATTCTACAGATGATTTACAGTGTTTTGACCCATTACTTGAGTATCATCTAATATTTCTAGAGTTTAATCTCTCCTGGATCAGTGTGTAGTATTGACTTTTGATCCCTTCCTAAACTCCTGTATTAAACTTTTCTTGGAGTCTACAACTCTTAACATAACTTCATCATGATGTTAGAATGCACCATCTGGTTTGCATCCATGTTTCAGAGTCCTAGAGGCCAGTGTGACATTCACGTTGAAATGAAAGAAAAATAATCTATCAAATACAGTAGATTTCAATAAATTAGAGATGAGAAATGCTGAAAAATTAAGTCTAATCCATGAACCGATTTTACTTCATTGAAACCAAAGACTGCATCTCTTGGTTCAAAGGAACAATATCCATCAGTTGCATATTTTCCAAGAGTTTATTCATTGTATGGCAAATCATATGCATTTCATAGAGTTTGTGGGGGAAAAGAAGGAAAAGAGTATTAAATATCAGTATTGAAGTTAATTTAAAGCATAGTAATTTCTAATTTCATAAAGGAGTCTTCTGTTTTCCAGCCTATAAGAATTTACTAGTCATATAGTGTCAGATAAGTGATGCCACTGAGCTATAATATCTCAGTAGGACAGTTTCATTTTCTTATACGCATGCTGTGCAACTTCTCTGCCTGCAGAGTTCCATTTGAAGCAAACTGGAGGTACTGAAGTAAAAATCTTGAGCCTGGATACCTAATCAACATTATTGGGATTGCCACTCCTGTGGCTAGGGCATTCCCTCTTTTTAAGAAAGTTCCTTTAACCTGAAGTAAAAAGGATTGATTGACAGAAATTCAATTATTTTCTCCAAAGGGATTTTTCTTCTTCTTAATCATGTGTTATTAACCCTTAGACCAAAATGCCAATGGATGAATGAATGACCAAATGAAAGGTGTGTCACCTTGAGAACTGCCTTCCAGAGCCAGCATTTTGCTAAACTGTCTTCTGGGAAGAAATTTCTGTGAGGCATTTAGCTGGATAAAAAGTAATATTCTTCTTACTTCTTCTCTGCCTGGCAGTCTTGTACATTCTGGATATATCACTAATAGCTTTGGAAGTCATTCATTACATCCCGTATTCTTGGGATGATTTGAAACATTGAAGTTGGAGGAGGGGAAGTATCTTCAGTAATTATGGCCCTCGAGGCTTGTATCTTCAGGGGCAGAATGTTGTTTGCCTGATATTCTAGTTAAAATGTTTTTCTTCCTGTAGGTGAATGGGTCATCAATCTTTCATTGCTCAATTCATATGCCAAGGCCTTTTTGGCTTTCATTTATGTAATCTTTCTCAATAGCATGTCTTCTGTATCCTGTCTTGGTTTTCCTTAGAGATCTGGTCATCACAAACACAATGTCATCATTACCTTCATCACTTTGAATCCTGAAATTCAAAGAGGAAATCAAAGTTATTCTTACCCCATTGTTTATATAAAATTTGTCCTTCATGTTCAGTTTCTTAGAATTCTACCATAAACTGAGTAATCATAACAAAATTAAGACTTCATAGAGCTCAGGCTGACCTGGAATACACTATGTAGCCTCAGGGTGGTCACAAACTCACAGTGATTCACCTACCTCTGCCTCCCAAGTTCTGTGATTAAAGGCATGCACCATCATGCTTGGGTATAAATATATTTTTTATTTATTTGTGAGCAAAGAGTGAGCAACAGAACCAGAGAGGAGAGGAGAGGAGAGAGAGAGAGAGAGAGAGAGAGAGAGAGAGAGAGAGAGAGAGAGAGAGAGAGAGAGAGACAGAGAGAGAGTTAGTTGTTTGGGCCTCTTGCCACTAAAAATGAACTCCAGACACATGTTCCACTTTGTACATCTGGCTTTATGTAGGTACTAGGGAATTGAGCCCAGGCCACCAGGCTGAGAAAGCAACTGTCTTTAGCTTTGGAGACTTCTTAGTTTGCTGCCTCTTTTTACTCAATCACTATCCCCAACTCATGAAATTTTGTTGCACACAGTTAAACTGTATTTCCACCTCAGTTGAACTCCTCTAAATCCTCTTACAAGTTGAAAACCAAGATTAGAGTATCACAAATCTACCCTTTATTAATTTGACAACCAAACATACCTCTTTTAAGCCATCACCATCCTTCTCCTAGTAGGCTCATGGCCATTTTAGAATGCAGAATAGATTTAGTCCAACATTCAAAGTCCTTGTAGTCTTGCATGGTGGTGATAGTGTTCAAAGGTCCAGGGGATGATGAGATGACTTAGCAGTTAAGGTGCTTGCATGCAAGGCTTAAGGATGCGTGTATGAGTTCCCAGTACCCACATAAGCCAGATGCACAAGTTGGCACATGCATCTTGAGTTCTTTTGCAGTGCCGCTAGGCCCTGGTGTACCCACACACTCTCTCTCTCCCTCTCTCTGTCAAATAAATAAATCAACAAAACTCCAAGTTCTCTTTTAAAACTCAAATAAGTCATTTGAATAAAAAACACTATGCAATTAGTAAATAAGTTAAGTACTTCCAACTTGAATTTGAAACACAGCAAGAAGTCTCATTCCAATGGGAAAAATGGGAGTATAGTAAAGAAAGTTAGCCTATTAATTTTCAATTCAGGCTCACTTACATTCTCAGAACACAGAAAGGATATCGACATATTCTTTGTCAAAATAACCTTTGAGTGGCTTGTAGCCAGTCTCACAAGAGTCCTTTTATGCTGTTATTTCAGCATTCTGATATTCCAATCTCCCATAAAATGGTCCATTACAGAGTTTCATAATCTTCCACTTTCCATAAATTTTTTCAAAAGGCTTAAGAACTACATAGCTAGGTTTATAACAGTAATGCATATATTTCTAGTACTAATTTTCTGTATTAGTTACTTTTCATTGATATGAGAAATATCCTCACAAAAGTAACTGAAGGAAGAAAGCATTTAGTTCATCATGGTGGGTAAGGCATATCAGTAGGATAAGAATCCAGCTGGTTACTGTGATGGTTGAAATCTAAAATGTTCCACCATAGACTTAAGTATTTGAATATGTAATCCTTTTCAGGATCCTCCAAATTGATTTTCACAGTGGTTCAACCAACTTACATTCCCACCATCAGTTAATGAGGGTTCCTATTTCTCCATAGCCTCACAAATATATGTTTTCATTTGATTTTCTAATTGCTATCCTTACTGGGGTAATGCGGAATCTCATAGTTGCTTTAATTTGCATTTCCCTAATGGTTAGGGATGTTGAATAAGTCTTTTCCCTGTCCTATATCATGGAGAGTGCCTCCTATTATTTCTACCAGTTGTTGAAGAATTTCAGGTATGCTACTGAGGTCTTTAATCCATCTGGACTTGATTGTTGTGTATGGTGAAATGAGTGGTTCTAATTACATTTTTCTATATATGGTCATCCAATTTATCCAACAGCATTTGTCAAAGAACGAATAACTGCAGTCTGGGACTTCAATTCTGTTCCATTGTTCTCTGTTTCTGTTTTTATTCCAGCAAAATGCTGTTTTTGTCACTATGGATTTGTAATATAGCTTTAGATCAGGTGTGGTGATACCACCAGAGTTTCTTTTCTTTATTTTTCTGAGTATATGTTTGAATATCTGAGGTCTTCTACTATTCTGTGTGAATTTTGAAATAATTGTTTCAATCTCTGTGAAGACTGATGCTGATATATATATTTTTTAATTTATTTATTTGAGAGCGACAGACACAGAGAGAAAGACAGATAGAGGGAGAGAGAGAGAATGGGCGCGCCAGGGCTTCCAGCCTCTGCAAACGAACTCCAGACGCATGCGCCCCCCCCTGTGCATCTGGCTAACGTGGGACCTGGGGAACCGAGCCTCGAACCGGGGTCCTTAGGCTTCACAGGCAAGCACTTAACCACTAAGCCATCTCTCTAGCCCTGATATTTTTATTCATATTGTGTTAAGTCTGTATATTGCTTTTGGTAGAATTGCCATTTTCACAATATTACTTCTACCTATCCAGAAGAATGGGAGATCTTTCCATCTTCTCATGTCCTCCTCTGTTCCTTTCTTGAGTATTTTTATGTTTTCATTATATAGGTCTTTCACATTCTTGGTTAGTGTTATCACAAGGTATTTTTTGTTGTTGTTGTTGTTATTGAAAATAGGACACCCTTACTGATTTCTTTCTCTGTATATTTGTCCTTTGCCTATAGAAAAACTACTGATTTTTGTGCATTGATTTTGTATCCTGCCACTTTCTTGAAGTTTTAAAAGTTTTGAGATGGACACATTTGGTTCACTTATATATACAATCATGTCATCTGCAAATAGGGTTGACTTGACTTCTTCATTCTTCCTAATTTGGATCCCTTTTATTTTTTTCTCCTTCTTATTATTTGATCTAGTACTTCCAGTACTATGTTGAAGAGCAGTGGTAAGATTGGGCACCCATGCCTTGGATTTTTTACCCCATTAAACATTATTTGTGGTTTAGAAGCTTTATATACAGTCTTTATTGTGTTGAGATATAAACTGTATGTGCCTATTCTTTCCAGTTCTTTGATCAGGAGGTGTTGTATGTTGTCAAAGGCCTTCTCTGCATCAATTGAAATCATTGTGTGGTTCTTATTATTCAGTTTATTTCTGTGGTGGAATACATTGACAAATTTCTGTATGGTAAAACATCCCTGGGATGAAGCCTACTTGATCAAAGTGGATAATGCCTTTGTTGTGTTGTTGAATTCAGTTTGCAAGGATTTTTGCATCTAAATTCATTAGGAATATAGGCCTATAATTTTCTATTCTTGTTGCATCTCTTTCTGGTTTTGGTATTAGGGTGATGCTAGCTTCATAAATGGCATCTTGGAGGATTCCCTGGTCTCAAATTATGCAGAACAGTTTGAGAAAAAAATAGTTTTAATTCTTCAATGAAGGTTTGATAGCCTTCAACTGAGAAGCCTTCCTGTCCTTGACTTTTCTTTTGGGGTAGGTTTTTCATTACGTTTTCTATCTCCATAGATATGGTAGGTTTGCTATGAGATTAACCTGCTTGAGTTTTCTTTTGGTAGGTGGGGTTTGTCTAGGAATTTATCCATTTCTTCCAGATTATTTAATTTTGTGGAGTAGAGGTTTTGGAAGTATTCACTGAGGATTATTCCAATTTCATTGTTGTCTGTTGTAATCTCTTCCCTTTCTTTTCTGACATTCTTAATTTGAGACTATTTTTGCCTGATCAATTTGGCCAGGGTTTTGTCAATCATGTTTATTTTGTGAAACAACGAGCTCTTCATTTCGTCATTTCTAAAATTGTTTTCTTAGTTTTCAATCATTAATTTCTGGTCTAATCTTGACTGTTTCTTTCCATCTGGAGCTTTCTGGCTTGGAGTGTTCATTTTTCAAGTGCCTTTATGTGGACAGTTAGGTTATTAAATTGGGATCTTCCTATAATTGTAATCAAGGCATTTAGGGATATAGATTTTCTTCTTATGACTGCCTTCATTGTGTTCCATAATTTTTTTTTTAATTTTTATTTATTTGAGAGTGACAGACACAGAGAGAAAGACAGATAGAGGGAGAGAGAGAGAATGGGCGCGCCAGGGCTTCCAGCCTCTGCAAATGAACTCCAGACGCGTGTGCCCCCTTGTGCATCTGGCTAACGTGGGACCTGGGGAACTGAGCCTCGAACTGGGGTTCTTAGGCTTCACAGGCAAGCACTTAACCGCTAAGCCATCACTCCAGCCCAAATTTTTGTAGGTTGTATAATGATTGTCATTCACTTCTAGAAGCTTTACAATTTCTTTGTAAATTTTTTCCATGCCATTCATTGTTCAAAAGTGTGTTGTTTCATCTCTAGGAGTTGGTATAGTTTTTCATGGGTCTGTTATTATTAAGTTCTAGCGTTAAAACATTGTTATCTGACATGATACAGGAAGTTAATTCAATTTTCCTGATTTTGTTAACACATGCTTTATGGCCTTATATATGGTCTATTTTGAAGAAAGGGTCTTTGGACTCCTGAGAAGAATGTATATACTGTAGAGTTGGGCTAGAAAGTTCTGCATATATCTGTTAGGTCTTGTTGACCTATGATGCTATTGAGCTCTATTATTTCCTAGTTTATTTTCTGCCTGGATTATCTGTGTATTAATGATAGTGGATTGTTGAAGTCTCTGACTATGATGGTGGTGGTATTTATTTCTGTTTTATATTCAAGTAGATTTCCTTTTATAAACTGTATTGCACCTCTTTTGGACACATATATATTTATGATTATGATGTGCTCATGTTGGATCGTTCCCTTGATGACATAGAAGTGGTCTTCTTTGCACGTTTTTATTACTTTTGATTTGAAATCTATTTTATCATATAGCAATACCCACTTGTTTTTTTTTTTTCTTTGAATTTCTTTGAATAATATTTTCCAATCTTTTCCCTGAGCAGGTGTCTATTTTTAGTGGTGAGGTGGGTTTCTTGGAGACAGCAGATAGAAGGGTCCAGTTTATTGATCCATCCTGATAATAATTTGTGCCTTTTGGTGGGTGTGTTATGACCGTTAATATTTAAGGTTATTACTGTGAGGTTTGAGGTTTGAATTAACCCTTGCCATGATGAGGGGTTTTGGTTGTTGTTTTTCAAGGTAGGGTCTCGCTCTAGTCCAGGCAGACCTGGAATTCACTGTGTAGTCTCAGGGTGGCCTCGAACCCATAGTGATCCACCTACCTCTGTCTCCCAAGTGCTGGGATTAAAGGTATGTGCCACCATGCCAGGAATGACGAGGTATTTAATGGGGTTTGGTGCTTGCTTGTGTTTTGTACTATTTTGGTTATTGTGATCTTCTTGATGGCTCTTGAAATTGGTTGTTTGAATGTTCTGTGTGGAGTATCCCCTCAAGTATTCTCGGTAGGATTGGCTCTATGTTCATATAATCATAGAGTTGACATTTTCATGTAAAGTTTTCCTTTCACCATCTATTATGAGGGATACTTTTGTGGAGCAGTGTAGCTTGAGTTGGAAACCATAGGTTTTTAGACATTGAAATGTTCCATTTCAGGCCCTTCTGGTTTTCAGGCTTTCATTGAGAAATCAGAATTAATTTTGATGGGATTGCCTTTTTATGTTGTGAATTGTTTTTCTCTTGCTGATTTTAACACTCTCTCTGTTTTCGTTAAGAGTTTTAACTATGATGTGTCTTGTTGAGTTTCTTCTTTGGTCCTATCTGTTTGGTGTTTTGTGGGATTGTTATATCTTTATGGGCCTCTCTTTTGAGAGATTCAGAAAATTTTCTTCAATAATTTTGTTGAATATGTTCTCTATGCCTCTGCCCTGGATTTCCTCTCTTTCTGGTATACCCATGATCTGGATGTTTGGTAGTTTTAGGGTGTTCCATAATTCCCTAGTATTCAGTTCACTTGATTTTTTGAACGTTGCAAAGTTTTGGCCTCCCAATCAATTTCTTATGTTTTACTTCCAGGTCAGAGGTTCTGCCTTCCACATGAATAACTCCATTAGTGATGGCTTCTAGAGAGGATTTTATTATTTCTATTTTTGTTTTCTGTTGTTTTATTTTGTTTCATGTCCACCTCTTTTTTGAGGTACAATTTCAGTTTGAGTTCTGATTTTTTTTATGCTTCCTATAGTCCATTCTTGCATTTGATCAAGGCTTCTTTAAGCTTAATCAACCACTTGTTGAGATTTTCCATTTCTGGACTTAGCTTCAATGTATTCATACCTCTTTGGTGGGTTCTAATGTTTTCTTCAAACAAGTTTAGCCTACTGTCAAAAGTTGAACACTCTAGGAGATGATTCTTTTTTAATTTCATTGATATTATTGTTGGTTCTTTGATAGTTTGCTTCTAGTTCTGCAATTTTTTTTGATCAGGGTCTCATTGGTTGTTGTGTTTTCATTTTGGGAATGAATTTCTGTTGATTTCTCCATGATTTGGTTGGAGGCTTCCATTGCAGGATTAGGCATCCTTGGTGAAGATCTCTCAGTTTTCTGTCTTTTGCTGACTTTTTTGTGTGGTTATCTGTGCATTTTAGGAAGACTGTTTATTTTATTGAAGAGAAAGCAAGTTTTTGTCCTTTAGCCCGTGCAACCTCTCACTCAGGAAAAGGCCTGATTCCATAGTTCACACAGGGACCACCCCCTCCCCAAGCAAGGCACAATGGGACCTACTAGGACCAGGGCACTGGAAGGAGCAAGGGGACAGGGATCTCACTTGCTTCATGCTGTACCTTCTAGCACAAAGACCAGTGCAGGGAACCCATACCAGGGAGTTGGGACGAGTTTAGAAACAAGAGTCTAGCCTACTTACTCTAGATCCCTGCAGCTGTCTGCACACTGTCTGCACAAGGAACTAAGATGAAGCAGGAAGGAGGAGATGGGTAACAGCAATCTGGCCTACTCACTTCAGACTGCCAGTCCCACCCACACACTGAACACACAAGGGACTCAGACTGGGGAGGTGGGAGGAACCTGGAAACAGACATTGGGCCTACTCACTCCAGTCCTTCACACTCAGCCACACACTTTCTGTGCAAGCTAATATGTTTACCTTAACCACTTCAATCAATTATGTTTGTCTACAGTGACTGAATATTTTTAATTTTATAGAGTCCAACTTAATGCTGAAAGATAAGAACCCAAATTAGGAAGGACACCAACACAGAGAAAAATTAACTCCTACCAAATCAGAAAGCCAGAGCTTCAGAGGCCCCCCAACACCTCATCACTGAAGCAGACCAAAAATGAACCCAACATGGCTCAGGGAAATTTTGCAGAAGAGGGGGCGGAAAGAATGTCAGAGCCACATGTTGGGTCATGATATGCAGAGAAATTTATCGTATCAATAACTGTGGGCTAACTCCACAATGCACGACCCATATACCTCAACAAGGAGGGGCCAATAGGGAGGGGGCAGGTCACGGATGAGCCTAATAATGGTACCAAACTGCCTGTATTTGCTAAATAGAAAACTAATAATAAAAAAGAACACAAATTAATAGCTGTACCTGTAGTAATTACCTACTTATTGTTGTAACACAATACATAACATTTCAAAAGAAGGTGATGTGAAAATAGTGGTTATTTCCACTTACAGTCTCAAGAAGAAATTTCATCATGACATCAGAAGCATGGAAAATCAGGGTATGGAAACAGCACCAAGCATGAGCCTCTCTGTGGCAAGGGGAACTTGGGCTATATTACCCCCAACTTCTACCCCAAGCAATGTATCTCTCACATTAAGGCTCCACCTCCCAATTTTCACCAACTTGGCATTGAGTATGTAGCTTAATCACAAACACATAAGGGTATATGGACCATTATACATTCAACCAATCATAATAGCTAACATACGAGTTTCAAAAATAACACTGTAGCTAATAAGAAAGAGGAGATAATATTAGCTTATTGAGTAGAAATATGTATTTGGTTAATGAAATAACCCAGAATGTGAACATAATTGTTTAGCTAGCATTTCTGGAGTACTAGTAAGAGTTTTATTCATGAAGAAAAGTAGATATGGAAAGTAGATTCCCTGAATAACAAGAAATTTACAGCAATAGGTGATTCAGAATGAAACATATGTGTTATGAAGGCATGTTGTGAAATATAAGATTAGAATGGGATATACAAATCATTTCCTAAGAGCAAAATATGAGATTTATTTTAAAAATATTTTCAGGCTGGAGAGATGGCTTACCAGTTATGGCATTTACCTGTGAAGCCTGGCATGGAACATGGAGTGACCTGGCTGGAACCTGGAAGAGAGTTAGTCTCCAGACAGTTAGTGCATCTAGTGCCAGAAGGTGCTACATGAACGACTGGAGGAAAATGACCAATAACTGTCCAAGAAACTCATGGTCTAAACTACTTAGTAGCAAACAACCTGACATGATGTTCATACAAGTGTAATAGTGGTTCACAGCCATGGTGGGAAACCAACTGCTCTTGATTTGGCTAACTGATCTGCTCAGTGGAACAGAACCCATAGCTGGAGCTGGGAAACAAGTCATAATCATATCCAAAATGAGCCCTCTCTCCATTATCAAGCTCCCACCAATCGTGGGCTATAAGAGGGCCTACACCTATTAAATTCTCTCTAAAAACACAATGGTTATCCCATTTATCTGGTACTAACTTTCCTTTCTGTAGGAGAATTTGCTTCTTTTTTCATATAGACAGGGATCATAAGCATAGAGCCAGCCCATCACACCTCAAAAGGTCCCCAGCTGAAACTAAGAGTAAGAAATAAGCAAGAGTGTGTCTTTCTTGGTGAACCTGGTACCAGTGCAAGGGTGAAGGAGACAGTCACAGAGCACACTCAACTCCTACCAAAGCAGGTATCCAAAGGCACATAGGCTTCCAAGACCTCATCTCTGAAGTAGACCTGAAATGAACCCAACATGGCTCAGGGAAATTTATGGAAGAGGAGGCCAAAAGAATGTTAGAGCTATATATTGGGTCATTATACACAGAGACATTGCCTCTTACCCATAGCTGATGACTAAACTCTTATTCCACAATGAGGGGGTCCCTGTGGAGGGGAGAAGGTATGGAGAAGGATAATGATTGTACCACCATGACTATACACTGTGTACATAAGTAGTAACAAAAGGGAAAAGTAAAAATAATAAAAATATTTTAAAGTAGTTATCTAGTTGATTTTCTTATTAATCTAGAATTGCAAAATTTCTTAAAAGTAGAGCAATAACAAGAATGGATTCTACAGATTATTAATTCATTAAGGCATTAACTATAAAGTCACTAAGATCTGTGAAGGAATCTATCCGGGGAAAAGGAAGATTACACAGAAGTAAAGAATTCTCTTATCTAGATTATATTCAGGATTTTAGTTTGCTCATTCAAATAAAGAAGCAAATCTTTCTAAAATATCTCTTTCAAGTGGTCATCCAGCTTTTATATGAATACCTTTTGATATAAAGTGCACTTCACTCCAAGGCTGTCACTTAAATTTCAGTTCTAATTATTATTGTCTACCTTTCTTTTGCTAAACACTAACCTGCAGGCAGATCACTGTGACAAAGCCTCTTCTCTACTGGTTATAGAAACTCAACCTTCTACATATTAGGAAATATATATCTTGTTGATACAGTGTTCTATTCCCAAAGATTCATTTTATTTAACCTTAAATAACATGAGTACAATTTTCTTATTCTAATATATCCATTTTGAACATCCCCAGTCTTAAAAGACTCTCAAGGTTAATTTAAAAATAAAGAGATAAGAAATGTTTATGATATCCCAAACTAATATCTATACGTGTATTTTGGGTGTAATAAAGAGAATTGTGCCAATAGTTATTTTTGACCACTATATTTTATTTTACATGCTTACTCATTTTTTATAGCCAGGTTCACATTGCTGATAGGAAACACTTCACCAAGAGAGCTGCTTGTGTTACAAAAGGTTTATTTTGGCTTATAGACACAAAGGGAAGCTCCATGATGGCAGGGGGAAATGATGGCATGAGCAAAGGGTGGACATCACCTCCTCACCAACATTAGATGGACAACAGCAACAGGAGACTGTGCCAAACACTGGAGAGGGAAAACTGCCAATAATACCCATAATCCCACCTCCAACAATGCACTGCCTCCAGGAGATATTAATTCCCACATCTCCTTTAGCTGGGAAGATAGAATTCAGAATACCTAAGTTTATGGGGGCCACCTGAATCAAACCACCACATACTGTCCCAGCTCTCAAAAACAGATAACCATCCATGATGTAAAATGTCATACATTAAGTCCATTTTATTCATGCATATTAAAAATTCATTGATAATAAATAAGATAAAATATTTTAAGTATACACAGAATTTTAATATTATTTTTTTATTTTTATTTGTTTCTTACTGCAATTTTTCTTGACAACTTCCATGATTTTAAACAATATCCCATTGTAATTCCCTCCCTTCCCCCACTTTGCCCTTTGAAACTTCACTCTCCATAATATCCCCTCCCCCTCTCAATCAGTCTCTCTTTTATTTTGATATCATGATCTTTTCCTCCTATTATGGTGGTCTTGTGTAGGCAATGTCAGGCACTGTGAGATCATGGATATTCAGGACACTTTGTGCCTGGAGGATCATGTTATAAGGAGTCCTACCCTTCCTTTGGCTCTTACTTTCTTTTTTGCCACTTCTTCCACAATGGAACCTGAACCATGGAAGATAGAGATATTTCAGTTCTGAGCACTCCTCTGTCACTTCTCAGAAACATGGTGCCTTCTTCATCTTCCCAAGGTCACTGCCATCTGAAAAGAGAAGGTTCTCTAACCAGAAGTAACAGAAGCATTGATATATGGGTGTGAACAGTAAGACAAGTGCTTACTGGGAAATTTGGTGATCATAGTATATATATTTATCCAGACACCAGGAGACATTACATCCTTAGGGCTCATGACAACCCCTGTTGTTGGTTTTCAGTATCAGGGATATATTCCCTCCCATGGAGCAAACCTCAAGTCAAGTTAGAGGGCAGTTTGTTTCCCCCATAACAGACATGCCAGTATTGCACCCATTGGCTCATTTGGCCTGGCTGGCCAAATATAAGGCTTTTAGTGTCCACCATTGGGTATCTTCTCTGGTGATTTCTCTCTCTCCCATTGAACTGCATGCAGAGTGGCTTTTTCCATCTTTCTGCCAGCTGGTCTACATGGAGGATGTTTTCAGCTCAGCTCCAGCAGGACTTCTCAGTGACCTTGCAGCCCAAGTATGTGGAGTCTTCAGCAATAGGGTCTTACCATCTATTCCTGGTGAGAAACCAAGGGCCTCTACAATGGCATGTAATGTTTGGGGGTATCAGGGACCTCCCTAGCCAACAACTCAGTGGAAGGTATCCAATCCCTGATACTGAAAATTTTGTAGTAACAATCTATGGCTCCTGTGTGTTCCATTGTCCAAAACATTAGGTTTCCATATAACTTATGTATATCCTCTTAGATTTTGATTAACCCTATCTCCATCTTTCCTTTATTAAATCTCTTTCCCTGAGCTCACTTAAGCCTTTTTACCCCCATTAACCTTTTCTTCCACTTACATATATACAATACCATCCTATTAAGACCCCCCTCACTCCCTTTCTATACCCTTTTTAATCCGCAATTTAAAAATTACCTGTACATTTTCTCAATCCTAATTATGTTCAAACATTCCCATAGTCTGAAATCTTTTAAGTGAGCTATAATACTAAAAAAAAAAAAAAAAACCCATAATGGCAAAAAATAAACATGCAGACGGCAAAACATGGTACTGAACATAGCAAAGGAATATTCAAACAATACAAGATTTAAAACAACTGGGGTAAACATTAAGCACAGTAGATCCAAGTCCAAATAACTCTAACCAGTGGTAAGTCTCCAAATCCCATAGTTGTAACCAGCAATAAGTCTCTGGAGTTCCAATTTTTCCCCTCCAGCTAGGCTACTCACAGTCATGGTAAACTTCATATGGGGTTGGAAGCTCTCCTTCTCAGTCATCTTCTGGTCCAGCCATCTCCATTGGGTTTCTGCCACAACCCACAGTCCATCCTCATGGCTCCATTTTATCTACATGCAGGCCATACAGAAAACCTACTCCATACTGCCCATTGCTATTTCCAAAACACAAGCATTGCTGAAAATGCAATGACCCTCTCTTTCCTACATTTGTTATATGCCATAATACCAGGTGGCATGACAATTTGTTAATCCAGGAGGGAATAAAGCAGACTTTAAAGAACAGGACACTCCTTCAGCAGTCACGCCCCTTCAAAATATTCTGCATTCTTTGTATTGTCACAATGCACACCAGGTATCCCAATCTTAATGGTTTTAATCTCTCATAAAATTTCAGTTGAAAGGGCAGCAGTTTCAGCCCAAATATTTCATTTTTTTCTATGCTATATGCCTATGCTCACACCAGCATATTGCTATGCAGTGCAACCCTACACATCTTCTCAGGACCTGGGCATAACAGCAAGCCTTTCACACAAACTGCTTCTATACCAGTACAGGCAAATCTCTTTCTCACCTTCACAAGCCAAATCTCACAGTCCAGTTCTTATTGCACTCAAGTCTTTCAACTCTGACCAGAATGTTCAATCTATTGGTACTTACAGCACTGCAAAATATTTGTTAGGCCAAGGTTTGAAATCCTTCCACATTCCTCTTAAAAATCAGCTCCAAAAGGCCAAAGCCACACAGTCAGGTATCTAGCAGCAACCCCATTCTTCGCTACCACTTCACTGTTGACAACAGGTTTGCATTGCTGGCAGGAAACACCTGATCAAGAACAGCTTGTGGGGGAAAATGTTTAATTTTGGCCTACAAACTCGAGGGAAAGCTCCATGATGGCATGGGAAAACAACATCATGAGCAAAGGGTGGACATCACCTCCTGGCCACCATAATATGGACAATATCAGCAGGATGGTGTACCACAAAATGGCTATAATACCCATAAGCCCACCCCCAACAATATACTCCTTTCAGGAGGCATTAATTCCCAAATTTCCATCCACTGGGAACCTAGCATTCAGAACAACTAAGTTTATGAGGGACATCTGAATCAAGCCCCCAAATCACCTTTTCTGTAGGATCCACACCTATGGCATCAGAGATATGAAGGACATCTTAGACCCTGAATACCAACATAAATTTCACATAGAACAGCCTTAATCTGACCATGGGTAATCATTGACAGCTCCAGTCCATCTGCTTACCTTCTCACAGGAACTCTAAGGCAGTACTTGCATTCCTGTAAATCTTTAGCTTGCTTTGTATACTGAATATACTGTATATTTATTGTTATATATTTTGTTTTACTTACCTTCATATCTAAATAAATTTGTGCATGAGTGGGTTATCATGCTAACTTCACAGTAGGCTTTTGAAGGCTGATGTTTATAGATTTTTAGTTTTGGAAATTCTACTGTATCTTGTCACATAATAAATTTAGTCAGTAAAGCTTCCATTAGATATTATGCACTTTGTTCATCCCTCCCAGTGACTTGTAGCATCTTCACATACTGTATATTATATCTGTTTTTGTTTTCTTTTTAAAATTTATTTTTTAGTTTTGTACTCAGTAAATGCAGTCAAGTTGTTTGCTACTAAGTAGTTTAGACCACGAGTTGCTTGGACAGATATTGGTCATTTTTCCCCAGTCTGGCACTAGACACACCAACTGTCTGGGGACTGACTCTCTTCCACCTTCCAGCCATGTCACTCCATGTTACTTGCCAACAACATATGGTGTCTTCAGCAGTAGGGTCTTTCCACTAACCTTTGGTGGGTCATCAAGTACTCTGACAGAAATCTGTCTTCTTTTGGGAAACCTTGCAAGTCTCTCTGATCAATAGCTCACTGTGGATGATAAATTCATGCTGGTACTGGGAGTTGCAGGTTAGTGCCCAAGAAGAGAAGGAGAAAAAAAAAGATAAGTAATATAGAAGAGATAGAGAGAGAAGTGGGAGAGAGAGAGAAAAAAAAAAAAAAACAGGAGAAGATCAAGGTCAGTCTTCATAGTACCTTCTCCAGGGCCTTGTGATTCAGGTATTCCCTCTAAGGGCCTGATGAATGTTCAATCATTTGGTCTACGTATTAGAATGTAAAATTTTATGGTACTATTGCCATTTGGGTTCAGTTTCATGTCCTCCACTCCCTCCCTTCTCCTCCCGCCACCTACTCTTTTGGCTGGTCCTTGCTAGGTAAGTCGACATATGGGTAGATTCAGGTTAAGAGCTGTAGATGAGCGAGACCATGCGACCATTATCTTTCTGTGATTGGGTGAGATTGCTGAGGATGATCTGTCTTTTTTTCTTGCTCTCATTTAGCTGATACATATGAGTTCCCAATCCTCAGCTTCATCAATTCCCAAGCCAGTTCTATTTCATGCTCATAAGAATTCATTTTCCTTACATCCCTTTGAGTTTTTCTGTCACTCTTCTAAGTAAGGCCAACAATATCTTTCTCCATGTCTGTAAATGCTCCTTAGAGAAAGACTTCAGGAGGAATAGTCTAGAATAAGAAACTGCCTCCTGAATAATGAACTTTTTCTTCTCACAATGTGAAAAATATCATTTTCTGTAACATTTAGTCATTCCTGTTTCTGAATTTCAATGCTATTTTGATGTGGTCTGTGAATGGCTGTTCAGGATGTCATTTTAATTTAGAATCTTCATTGCTATAAGAGCAGCTGTCCAGAATTCACATTTCCAAAGGATTTTAAAACTGTTTCTAAATAGATAGATGTTCTTAGTGCAGCATTGACAGCAAAATATCTCCTTGTGAATGCATGTGCAGTGCTTTTTTTTTCCTTTTGGTTCTGTATATCTAAATGTTTATAGCACTTTTGTAGTTGAAAATACCTCTATGCAATGAATTACTTTACACACATTGACACTACACACACACACACACACACACACACACACGTACACACACACTTATCAACATTATCTGTCTTCTCCTTGTACTTGTACTCATCATGAAAGCATTGAAAACATTTTTTCAGCATTTATAATGCTAGAATTAATCACATGGCATACCCAGTACCATGAGGTGCTGAGGATACTTGAAATGGCAACTTAGAGTACAACCACTATTGTCTATAATCTAATCTCAGATAATACTTATAAGAGATATGATCCTGAGAAAATTACTGAACCTCTCTGAGCTCAATTTCCTAATACAGAAAATAGAGTTAAATCAGTTATTTGTGTGAAATGAAGCATCCCAAAGCATAGTGCTCAAAAAGAGTGACTGTTAAAACTATTAAGCTGAACTATTTAACTCAGAGCTGCACAGTTTGACAAATTTCAATGGACTCTGCTTAGGAATTATTTTAATCTCATTTGGGCTGCTTTATGCATCTATAGTCATCTATAGACTATCTAGGAGGCTATTCTTCTGGGGCTGGTATAAACCAGCCATGGTGGCTAATATGGTGGTCTTTCACAAGGACCCTCATCTTGCAATAAATAAGCCCTGTTATTTATCTTTTATATTATGCAAGAGACTCAGTCTACATCAAGCTAGGCAAGAATTTTTACTGTGATATCTAAGCCTAGTCTTATATACAAAGGATTGGAGAAAATAGTTTTTTGAATTCTAGACACCCAAATTAGCATTTCAATTTTGATATATTCTATTTATCCAGTCAGGTAAAAGAAAAATCTTATACTTAAAGATTAAGAATATACACTAATCACCACTTTGTGACTGTAGGATCAATGGTGGTATAAAGTGTATATATAGTAATCACCAACTATTAGAAATATATTGTGAGTCAGTAGTACATAGGACATAAACACAAATCTGTCATAATGCCCTTTTCTTTTTTAATTTCTTTGTTGATTTTTATTTATTTATCAGAGAGAGAGAGAGAGAGAGAATGGGCACACCAGGTCCTCCAGTCACTTCAAATGAACTCCAGATGCATGTGCCAACTTGTGCATCTGGTTTATGTGGGTACTAGGGAATTGAGCATTGAGCCTGGGTTCTTAGGCTTCACCAGCAAGTGTTTAGCCACTAATCCATCTCTCCAGCCCACATGATGCCGTTTTCTAATTAGTCATACAATCTACATGACATTTTTAGAAAATAGGATACATTTAATAATAAATACATATTTGTTGTTACTATTATGCCAGTAAGACACCTGAATGAGAAAGACCTATTACTGCTAATGAAAAGCTTTACATGATGTCCTGAATCATGAAAAATTCTGTGAGAAATGAGGATTGCAGAAAGTAATCTGTAGGCCACATAATGACACCTAAAATCTAAAAATTCAATCTGTTCCTTTATTGAAATTTCAACAAGTTTTGTGATCATCTTCAAGTTACAACTGACTAGTAGTCACCAAATATATTATTTGTGGATCCTTCCAAGTTAATTTATAGGTCAAATGAAAGGATAGAGAGTGCAAATTTACTCCAACCATTGAAAGTTCTAGAACAAATTGAACATTGTGACTTTGAAGCACTTATTTCAGTTATTTCCAAAAGCCTAAAATCCTGTTTTTCTAAGTGCCATCTTCTTATACGATGAACAGAGTACAATAATACTTTCAACAACAGATATTTGCTAAGTTATATCTTAGGTGCAAAAGATGGTGTGGTAGTTTGAATGGCTGGCCCCCAATATATTCAAGATTTTATTCAAGTTTGTAATTTAGATCTATAGCCACCAAGCTGGAGGAGGCATCACTGGGTGCATCTTAGGGTCCATCCCTAAGGTGTGGTTGTGGATTTGGGATTCTAGTACAAAAATATGCAAAGTGCCCAAGTTCTGCCTGGGTTCCTGAAGTGTACTTGTTCGTGGTGGTGTGTGGCTTGTGGCTTTTCTCTCTCTCAGCTTGGACCTGTGAAAGCAGGTCAGCTTCTTCTGCCACTATGAAAGATTCCCTCTATCTTCAATAAATTCCTTCCTCCATAACTTTGCCTGGTTTAGAAGTTCATCTCATTGACCTGAAGCTGTCTATCACAAAATTGGTACCAAGGAGTGAACTGAGATACATCTGACCATGTAGATTTTGGTCTTTTAGAACATATGTTTTGGTGGAATGGGCATGGACTTGTTACTTGCAACTAAAGATGACTTCTGGAACAATAAGCCAAGAATTATTGACTATTATAATGAGAGTTTGAAAATGCTATGTGCAGAGAGAATTGTGTTTGAAGGCTTGGCTTATGAACTTTCCAAGGGGAAGGAAAAACTGCAGAGGACTTTGTTGGATCTAGACAACTGGCATAAGGGCTGGCTGTGTTCTGCTATACAGGCCTAGAGTTTGATCAAGGTTTAATTTGTAATGGACTGATGTGAATGGCTAGAGATATTTGACTGAGAGTTTTAAGATTTTAAGCTGGAGCTGGGATAGGTGCATACCTTTAATCCCAGCACATGGGAGGCAGATATAGGATAGCCATGAGTTCAAGGCCACCCTATACTACATAGTGAATTCCAGGTCACCCTGAGCTAGAGTGAGAGCCAACCTCAAAAAACCAAAAATAAAAAAAGAAGATTACATGTTGTAAAATGCCAAAAGAGTTAAAATTACAATCATTGAGACTGGTTTTAGGTTACTGAAACTGCTATTGCAAAATACATTAGCAATGTTAAGGAAGATGGCCCAAATGCTTTACATTAAAGCGATGGAGAGGATGCCTGAGGAAAAACTATGAACCTGCTTTTCAAGGGTATGACTTATTTCATTCATTAATTAAGAATATGTCTGTTGCCCCCACACCTGGTATTGGTTTTGGAAGCATGAAAAATGCATGGAGTGGTCATGCAGTGCACATGATTTTAGGAGCCACTGTTAAGATGTGGCATATAGTCAGGACATAATGACCCTCATGAATAGTGTGGAAGAGCCTTTGGGAGTTGGACAGTGGTTTGCATGGAGTCCCAAATATATTTTGTATATATTAGCACTATGCAGTTGGTATCATGCAGGCTGTTGGCTAGGTTGGAAGTTTTTCCTGGCTGCTCAGCATAGCAGGAAGGTTGAAATTGGAAAATCTGGAGACTGTTAGTCACTGGTTACGATATCAAACTTGAACTGCAGAAGTTTGATGTTTGCTTGATGATTGTTGAGTTTGCACTGTTCCAGTCTTCCGTGTTATGCCTTATAGCAGTTTTAAATGTTTACTCTGTACCTTTTCATGTTAAAAGTATATCACTTGTTTGATTTTACAGGACTCACAGCTAAGAAACAATCTTGAATATCAGATGTGGTTTGTTACTTTGAAATTATCCTTAGTTGGTAAAGACTCTGGGGACCTTTAAAATTTGACTGAATAGTTTTTACAATATGAGATGGTTATGATTTTATTGGGGGCCAGGGGCAGAATGTGATAATTTGAATGAATGTTCCCCAATATACTCAGAATTTTATTAAGGTTTATAAATTAGAAATGAAGCCACTTGACTAGAGGAGATGTCATTATGTGGATCTTGGGGTACAGCCCTAAGACATGGTGGTGAATTTCGAATTTCAGTCTAAAAATGCAAATTACCTGAGTTCTGCCTAAAGTTCCTGGAATGTGCTTGCTTGAGGTGCTGTGTGTCTTGTGTCTTTCCTTTCTCTCTGCTTGTATCTGTGAAAGCAGGTCAGCTGCTTCTGCCATTATGAAACTTCCCCACTACCTTCAATAAATCCATTCCTCCATAACTGTGGTTGGATTGGAAGTTCATCTCAGTGACCTGAAGCTGTCTACCACAGACGGTAATAGGCACAGCCATTTTAGACATTAATATATATTGCCTGAGAAGTCACATTTTAGGGAATGTATTCCAGAATAATCATCAAAACTTTTAATCTCCATCTTTCATCTTTGCTAATGTCAGATAGTTGTATTAGATCAAAATTAAAAAAAAAAAACTTTAAAGGTTTTAAAGGTGACTGCTTAAGGTTTTTTTTTTTTTCAATAAAAAGGGGAATCCTTGCCTAAAAATGTATTTGGAAATCTCAGTTATAATGAAAACAAGTTTATAGAAGTGATACAAGATCAGCCCATATGCCTGAGTATATTTATTGGAGAGGAGACAACTAGTGGTGCTTGCCAATTTCCAAAAACATGCTTCAGCTGATGTACCTAAAATTAGAATTAATTCACATATTGTTATGGTCACATAATGTCAAAAGGCAAAACAATATCACAAAGTCTCTGCTTCTTTATTGTCTGCCAGCCCCAAATAAATTCCAATTCTCTGTATTAATTTATATTATAGCAGTTTCTGTTAAATTAGAAGATACCAAATAGTGAAAGTATTTTTTTTCAAGTCAACACAGCTTTATCTAAAGTGCTACACTATCTTTCCTTGTGTTTTATTTAAAAATGACATCAGATAATGCAGAAAATGATTTCAGATTATTAAGTCAGTGTTTAGTTTATGATTCATATACTTATTTGATTTTTCCTTCATTCCCACACTAATAATTGTTGAGTGACTTCTATTTGTCTAACATCATCCCAGTTACTGAAAACAAGAAAAAAAGAAAATACAGAAACACTGCTAAAACAATTTCATATCTTCTGAATTTTGCACTCAATATACATTTTTCCAGTGCTCAATCAGCCTATGAGCAAGACATAATAATGAGACTTGTACTCACTATATTCTAAACTCTGCATGATACCAATTTTTTATTATAAATACAGCCAGTTCTCATTTTCTGATACTGAAAAACTAAGATAGCCTGTTTAATGTACATTTCTTTTTACAATATGTGAGGAAGTCATTGAGGAAATACATAGTCTTAACTGCTTAGTTCAAAGTAGTTATTATGTATATAAGACATCATTACAGTCATACTTGTCTGTTTTACACATGATTAAAAGACTAGGATTAATTTCTACTCAAATCTATAATCTTTCTCAGAAGGAAATTTCATTTATAGTTGTTAGTTACAGAGTAATAATAATAATAATTACATGGAAAAAAGAAATCTGAAAAAGTTCCACTGACACACATTAAATACCATCATTCCTTTGTCCTTGTGAGTCTGCAATGTTAATATAAGAAGGTTCCCTTGGTTCTAAAGCAGTTACTCTACCTGGAATATTACCTTATGTCCATCTATCAGTGGCAGCTGAAGGACTCTGTTGGTTAGTTGGGTATTTTTTCTTATCACTCTGAGGCCCTAAGGGTTTGACTGAAAGATTACATCATTCAAGTAATGAAGTCCCTTGAGATCCTGTAGAAGGCAGCATTTCAAGGTTTAAGGTTTCACAGCTTAAGATGTAGTGAGGTTGCTGATGCAGAATACTGATTTTAGAGCATGAATCTTCCAAGTTAGTCAATGCAAGAGTGAAATAATAGAAGAATAAAAAGTATTTGCACATGTTTTCTGTGTGCCAATTAATCTTCTAATTAATTAAACTGCATTACAAAAATTATCTGTAAGAAATTACAAAATGGAAGAGCTTGTCTTTTCCCCAATATTTAGTTGGCAGTACCATGGTGGTCCATATATACTATCAAAAATAATATGATATATGTCTACTTAAACTATTAGATGGATCTTATTAGCTTATTATGTACATAAGACATGGGCATCCTTATCTGAAATATGTATGCAGAAATCACAGTTCTATGAGAACAGATTTACCTGGCATGAATACATTTGTCAATGTTCTCCAAAATTGAGCCATATTTTATAACCCTTCTTTTATTTACCTAGTACCAAAACAGTTGCAGTAGTACATCTCTGTCTTTCTTTTCACTAGTGACACAGATAATATCTCATAGGGCCACTTTTCTAAAAAGACAAATGTTAACATGCCATTTTTCTCCATACAGCTTTATTATATTTACATTGCCCTGTGGATAAAGTCAAACTCTATAGCATGGTATTTAGGACCCAGAACATTCTGATATCTATCTTTAGAATTTTATTCCAGGCCTCTCTCCATCTTGTTTCCTTTTCCAGCCATGTTAACCTTCTATGGTCTTTTGAATATACCATGCTGTTTTTCAATCCTCCTAACCTTTGCACATTCTTCTTCCTTATATTAAACCTCCACATACTTGCCATGCTTAATTCTTACTGATTTTTCTTCACGAAAATCTTCCTAAGCTGTTACATAAGTAGTTCTTTCATTTTTTCTTTTTTTAAAGATTTTATTTGTATTTTTTAATTTTTTTAATTTTTTTAAATTTTTATGAGCATTTTCCATGATTATAAAAAAAATTATCCCATGTTAATTCCTTCCCTCCCCCTATTATCTTTCATTTTTCTTGTTGACAGCATCTTTCTATGTAGCTCAGGCAGGCCTCAGACTCAAATTCCTCTTGTCTTTTTATTTATTTATTTATTTTTGGTTTTCCAAGGTAGGGTCTCACTCTATCCCAGGCTGATCTGGAACTCACTATGTAGTCCCAGAGTGGCCTTGAACTCATAGCAATCCTCCTACCTCTGCCTCCCAAGTGTTGGGGTTAAAGGTGTGAGCCACCATGCCCAGCTAATCCTCTTGTCTATTCTCCTTTCTGCATGTATAGTCCCATAGCTCTATGCCATCTTTTTTTATACTCCTTTAGGCCAAATACTTACCTCTAGAAACCCTGCATTTTTGAAGACACTATAAAACATTTAATAGGTTGTTTAAGGTGTACTCTGCAATATTAAAAGTCCATATGAGCAAGGAAACAATCTGTATCATTCACAACTATATGTCCAATGCTTGGTAACATATGGTATCATTTCAGTTGAGCAATTTCATATTAATTCTATAGGATCCAAACAATAAGCAAGGTATCAATTATTTATGTAGGCTCAGCTAATATTAGCTCTGCTCTGCCATTATACCACCACACAGTATTAAACACACGTCATCACTTAACAAATGCAGTTGTGTGAATAATTAAAGAAGAAATTTATTTGAAATTATATCTAGTATCTAGCTATTGTATAAATTTGTAATTGTTAGTCTTAGAAGCTTGAGAGGGAAAAAATTATAATGAAATCCTGTATGATAGAGTGTTCAAGAAAACATTCAAATGGCAAACAATATGAATTTAAATTCTGTCTCCATCACTGGCTATAGGACCTGAGACAGAATAATTGGCATGCCATACCTCCCTTTCATCAGTGAAGTATGCAATAATAGTACGTACTTCATAGTTTTCTCATTATGATCAAATAAAGTATTTCCTTTATCAAAAAAAAGATACTGCGGGGCGTGGTGGTGCATGCCTTTAATCCCAGCACTTGAGAGGCAGAGGTAGGAGGATCACCATGAGTTCAAGGCCACCCTGAGACTAAATAGTGAATTCCAGGTCAGCCTGGACTAGAGTGAAACTCTACCTCAAAAAAAAAAAAAAAGATACTATGTTGTTATTGTATCTGTAATATTACGATTTTGATGCTTTGATGTTTTCTTATAAAGGAAATATGTTTTGTTTCAAATATATACTTTGGAAAACAGGAAATGGTTTATAATGTCCAGTAAATTAGCTAATGATTTATAAACAATATCATACCACAGGCCCTCAAAAACAAGGTTGTAGGAAAATAAATGTAAAATATAATTTCATATTGTCCATGGTGACTCACACCATTAACCTCAAATTTTCAGAGGCTCTTATGTGAGCTGCTGTGAATTCAAGGTTAGGGTGTACTAAATACCAGACAACCTGGGCTACAGAATAGGTCTGTCTTACAGAAAAAAAAAAAAAAAGATATCATTACTGGGCTGAGGAGATGTCTCAGTGTATAAAGTACTTCCTGCTCAAGCCTGAGTAACTGAGTCTGACCTTCTCTAGACACCACATAAAAAGCTTCAGCCAGGCATGGTAGCTCATGCCTTAAATCCCACCACTTGGGAGGCTGAGGTAGGATAATCACTATGAGTTCAAGGCCAGCCTGGGGTTACAAAATAAGTTCCAGTTCAGCCTAGACTAGAGTGAGACCATAGCTTAAAAAATAATAATAATTAATTAAAATAAATAAAAAACAACCATATGTAATCTCAGCATGATTATAGTGAAACAAACATAAGAGAATTTTCCAGAAGCATGAGGTAAGTACAGGGAGAAGGAGCAGAGTGAAATCACATCAGCAGAGAACAATCTCAAAACCCTGCCTCTAATGCAGTAGAAAGGCAAAAAAAAAAAAAAAATCAGAAAGTTATCCTCTGACTTTCACATGTATGTGTGACACACCCATCCCCACTTTCCCCCTGTAACTCACAAACATATGCACATAAAATTTTTAAAAAATTAAAATTTAATAGATGCCATTTTCCATGGAAAAATATAAATACCCAGAAAATCTCAAGAAACTATTGAAAAGACTTAAGACTTTGCAAATATTTTAAAAGAGGAATTTTGAAAGTAAACTATAACATCAGTTTCTAAAATAAGTTCTGAATGAATACTTAAAGCATATATACAGTTACATATATACATATTCAAAACAAAATACTAGAGATTAGTAAATTTAACAAAAATGGGATAATAATCAGAGATAATTTTAGGAAAGGATATTTAATATTGGCATGATAGCAATGTGATTACTCCTTCCATATATATCAAGCAAAAGAATACCTAATGCTAAAAAACAAAGAAATAATCAGACACAGTTTAGACATAGTTCCCACTAACAATATCATTGATAAGAATGGACTGAAATTATATTACTGTAAGCTCTCTGAAACACAAAAGAAGAGATAACACATACACTTCCATATACAGGTATTTATTTACTATTTCACCTTACTCCCAGGCCAAAATACTACATTGAACGTCACAGCAGGTAGGTATCTTCCAAATATATATATACCAAGTATGTTTGAAGCCTTCCAGAGTACTCAACTGTACTCTGCTCCAATTTGTTCATATTTCCACAAATAAATAACCAATCTCTACTAAGATGTTGCTTGACAGGACATAAAAAAACAAGTATTTTTAATAAGTGTGTAGAGTTTGAAAGAACACTGAGAGGATATTTATTGTGAAAATTAATTTCAACTGGCACTACTAAAAGGAAAACATTTAATTACCTCAAACTTTTAAGTTTAGAAAAAATAATCTGAGACATCTAAATTTATAATATATGAATTCATTTTAAAAGAAACCTAATAAATAAGTGAATGCATTATATATTGGGTTTCTATGAACTAGACTTTATGTCATTAAGAAGAGAAAAATGGCAGCTTGTAAACAATGAGTTAAATGAAAGAAATTACATTATTTCTGTCTCCTAGAAAACATAATGAATATACACATATCTACTGAATTAAGTATGAATTTGAAAATCATATATAGAGTTTGAAAAGATCCTGAAGCAATAAGGAAAAGAGCATTACCATGACAACTCAAAGGAAAACACACATCTTTAAATATTTTTGTTATAATAAACACATGAGGATATGTATGTTTATTATTTTCCATGGTAGGCAATAGGGTAGTTTATGTGCAACTGTAACAGAAAACCCTGCAGGCATGATGGTCACTTGGTGAGATTTAATAAATCATCTCTTTATAAAACAATACAACTAAAGAAGTAAAATTTTCAGAAAGTTTTAAGGGTTGAGAGACACCTGTGAAGAAAATCATTGGTTCCTTAGAATTCATATGTTACACTATATGAGCCTTTTATTGGGAAAGTTTAAGAATAATGACTGCAAAGTGGATGACACTACCGACAAAAGACCTGCATAATAGGAGGGAAAAAAAATATGGCATTAAAATAGAAATCAGTCTAATTGGAAAAAAAGTATTTAGTGGAGGGAGATTGGGTAACAGGAAAAAGAGGTGGAAGGAGGGGTTTATGATTATTGTTTATTGCCTATATTTATGGAAGATGTCAATAATTTTTTTTTAGTTAAAACTAAAAACTAAGATGTGGTATATCTATACAATAGAATTCTATACAGCAGTAAGAAAAAACGACACAAAGAAATTTGAGGAAAAATGGTTGAACCTGGAACAGATCATTCTCAGTGAACTTACCCAATCACAGAAAAAAAAAAAAAATCGACACATAGTCTCACTCATCTACAACATCTAACCTGAATCTACCCAAGATACCTTACATACCCAGCAAGCGCCTCATGGACTAGACAATAGGATGGATGGGGTGGGAGGGGAGGGCATCGAAGGGGTGAGAAACACTAATCTGGACCCAAACGGCAATGGTACCATAAAATTCTACTTCCTAAAAGGCAGACCAAATGGCTGAACCTTCACTAGACCCTTACAGGAAACACCTGAACCACAAGACACTGGAGAGGGTAGGATCAAGACTAACCTAAATCTTCTACATCTTCCCTCCCTCCCTCTCCCCCTCTCCCCTCTATCTCTCTCCTCTCTAACTCTTGTATATTAGTTATGTTTTTCCTCAATTTCTTAGTGGGCACTGACCTGTAACCCCCACTTCCAGCTTGGGCCTACCATCCACAATGAGCTTTTGATCAGAGAAACCTACAAGGTTTCCCAAAACAATGACAGACTTCTGTCAGAGTACTTGATGACCCACCAAAGGCCAGTGGTAAGACCCTATTGCTGAAGACTCCATACACAGCTGACACGTAAAATGGAATGTCATGGGTGGAAGCCAGGAGAGTGTCAGTCCCCAGACAGTCAGCGTGTCTAGTGCCAGAAGGTGCTACATGGGCGACTGGGGGAAATGACCAATATCTGTCCAAGCAACTCATTGTCTAACTAATTAGCAACAAATAACCTGATGTGATGCCCACACAAGTGCAATAGTGGCACACAGCCATGGTGGGGAATCAACTGCTCTTGATTTGGCTAACTGATCCCCTCAGTGGTACGAGACCCATAGCTGAAGTTGGGAAAAAAGTCAGAACCATACCCAAACATAAGCACCCTCCCCAATATCAAGCTACCATCAATCATGGGGTACAAGAGGGCCTGCACGTATTAAACTCTCTATCAAAAAAGTAAGTGTTATCTCAATTTTCCGGGTGCTAACTTACTCTCCATTGGAGAATCTGCTTCTCTTTTTCAGATAGATGCACATCCTAAGGAGAGAGCTGCCCCAACATACCTCAAAAGGTGCCCCACTGAAACTAAAGATAATTGGCGAAACAAACAAGGGTGCTGATTTCCTGATGAACCGGATACCAGCACGAAGGGGAAGGAGACCAACAAAGAGAAAAATCAACTCCTACCAAATCAGAGAGCCAGAGCCTCAGAGGACCCCAACACCTCAGCACTGAAGCAGACCAAAATGAACCCAACATGGCTCAGAGAAATTTTGCGGAAGAGGAGGCGGAAAGAATGTCAGAGTCACATGTTGGGTCATGATATGCAGAGACATTTATCATACCAATAACTGTGGGCTAACTCCACAATGCATGACCCGTTTACATCAACAAGGAGGGTCCATTGGGAGGGGGTAGATCATGGATGAGCCTAAACAATGGTACCAAACTGCCTGTATTTGTTGAAAAGAAAACTAACAAATTAAATTAAAAAAAAAAAAAGAGAGAAGACAGTTTGAGATGCATGGCCTATATCTTCACAAGGCAATTTAATGTAAAGGTTAAAAATTCTCATATGTTGGGAAGGTAATATGATGGAGAATGAAATTTTAAAGGGGAAAGTGTGGGGAGGGGGAGAGAGGGAATTACCATGGGATATTTTTTTATAATCATGGAAAATGCTAATAAAATTTTTAAAAAAATTTTTTTAAATAAAGAATAAAAGTCAGCCAGGCATGGTGGCACATGCCTTTAATCCCAACACTTGGGAGGCTGATGTAGGAGGATCGGTGTGAGTTTCAGGACAACCATAGTGAATTCCAAGTCAGCCTGAGCTACAGTAAGATCCTACCTAAAACAATTTAAAAAAAATGGGATGAAAGTCAATAACAAACAGTAAGCAATATGCCCAGTAAAATGTAACTCACCACAATTATTTTTTGATTTTTAAAATTATTATTAACAATTACAAGAGAAATATCTCCAAATTAAACAAGGGGCAGCTGAAAGAAGACTTAAAAATCAATAACTAGAGCTTGATAAACAATTGTATTAATCGGGGTTCTCTAGACGCAGAACTAAATATAATGTATATGACTAAAAATGGTGAATTCCTAGATTGGCTTATACCATCAGGTCCGGGTAGTCCAATAATGGCTATATGAAATCTGAAGTGCCTCAGAACCCAGTAGCTGTGGAACCCACAATGTTAGATGCCTCAGTAGTACCAATCTGGTTCATAAGGTTTGGAAGTTTCCTTGAGACTCACAGGTATTCAGACTACATATAAAAGCCTAAGAAGGTAAAGTCTGATGTCATGCCATCAAACTAATAATCAGAATAAAGAAAAACTGCAATCATAGAGTAAAGAACTCATTTCGATAACCATGCCTAAATGTTTAGTTTATTAGCTTATTATATATGAATTGCCTCTGGATTGAAACATTTCCTACTGGTAGGAAGAGATAGGCTGGTAAGACTTATAAAGTAAATGACTCACAATTCTCAGGAAGCTCCTGAAACTTGTATGATTTACAAGGTCCCTCCCCAAAATTATACAAGGTATAAACAATTAGTTATAGGAAGAGAATCTCAAATAGGTGGAACTTCCTACATGCCCTGAAGTGAGCTCTAAGGATGTAGCTTTCCTAAGTCTTCATTGATGCTGGGTTGTGCTTTCTGGTGATGTAGCTTCCTTTGAGTCATCCACATTCCTGGAAGTAATCCCTCAACATGCTTTGTAAGTAACTCTAATAAACGCACTGGTTCACAGAATTGGAATTTGGTACACTTTTACTTTGTCTGACTTATATGATTTCTGTTCATGGCCCGCAGGAAAACAAAAAGTTTGACACAATGGAGCTATGAAAATACATACAAGAAAGTAAAACCTCTATTTAAAGGTAAATACTCTGAGACAGGGTCAATGTATTAACCACTTACATTAATAAACTTCTCAGTGCTGGTACAAAATACCTGACCAAAAACTTCTTACAGTAGGAAAATAATTCAGTTTAGAGTTCTAGAAAGCAGAGTACATCACAGCAGTGAAAGTGAGGCAAGGGCAGGAAACCAATGTGACATCATCATATCAGCAATAAGGCAGTACAGTCTGATAAATGTGGTGTTCAGCTAGCTCTCTCCTACTTATGTCACTCAGGACACCAGCCCACTGAATGGTGCCACATACATGTAAGGTGTAGCTTCCCACATTAATTAACCTAATAAAGATAATCCCTCACAGGTATGCATTCATGTTAACCTAATCTACCTTAATCCCTCACAGCTGACTCTAAATCTGGTCTAACTGACAATCAATATAAATATAATTTTATTAATTTACTTATTGGTAGTTTTTCTTGAGATTTGTTTTCACTATGTACCCAGGCTGGTGTTGAACTCAAAATTTTCTACCTCCAGCATGTACATGTTTATTCTATGCTACTTATAAGATAAATTCTGACAATTTAATAATCTAAAACTGATTAAAACTAAATGGAAAAATGAAAGAAAGTATATACAATAAAATATAAGTAGTTGGCAATGTAAAAATAAGACAAAGCTAATATAGCATAGAGGATCATTTTATACTCATGATGGGTCAATTAGCAATGAATTTTATTGATCTAGAAAATACAACATTACAATATGTATAGGAATAATAAAATGTAAAATATTTAAATACTGATTATGACTTAACCTTAGTGCCATGTACTAATACAGTGCTATTAGATTTTAATGATACTTAAAAGGGCTTCAAATAAGTAAGCAATATGGACAAATAAGGGACCCATCTTCTCTTTCTTCCATGTACACATTAATTTTGAACTAATACAAAAAGAAATTTGAGTTCTTATCATGTACTCCTCCAAAACAGCACCACAAAATTAAAAAAAAATTCAAAATTCTCAGCTTATTCTTAGAAAGGAAAGAGAAAACAAAACATTATTTCCAATAACATAACTTTGGGGAAGAGGAAGCAGCCTTAGGGACAGGTCTTAGTCTCCCCTGCTTTAGAACAGCAATTCTGTACATGAAATAACCTAGATACTCTTGGAATCACTAACAAAAATGAGTTAATGCTGTACTTGGGTTTAAACAATAGAGCATGTATCCAATGGTAACAATTACATATATGCTCAGTGCAAATAATGAAAATGATGCTTGAACAAAATGATAATTCCAATAAAGGAGATGAAACATTTTAAAAATTAGAAATTTGTAGTGAAAAATGTATTCAATGAAATGACAAGTTCATCAGGGATTCACCAGCAAAGGTAAACATACAGCATATGGAGCACTGCAAAGATAGGCCAGAGGAAGACAAAGGAAAATGATTCAAAGTAATGTAGAAAAACTAACATATTTATCCAATTCCAAGTGGCTTGTTAACTAAGTGTATGAATCTCACAGTGTGCATTAAGATTATCAGATAAATAAATATATGCATTAAGGGGGTAAATGAAAAGAAAGAAAGGGAGAAGAGGGTAGAAACCTTACTATAAAAATAATTTTGTTGAGGAGAGAAGATAGGAAAGGATAAAAACAATAAATAATGATTAAAACTTACCAAATATGAAGTAAAAAAATGGATTGTGGTGGTATGAATCTGGTTTCCCTTATAAATTTGGGTGTTTTGAATGCTTGGTCCAAGCTATTGATGGCAATTTAGGAGGTAGATCCCTGCTGGAGCAAATGTGCTGCTTTGGGTAGACCTTGAGGTTTCTTAGTCCCTAGCTTGCCATCTTTTGTGGCAGAAGTAACATCCACACTCTGCTCATGCCATTTTCTCCTGCCATCATGAATTTTCCCATTGAAACTATAAAACAAAATAAAAACATTCCTCCCATCACCTTCTTCTGGTCAATTGTTTTGTCACTGCAATGGGATATTGGTACAAGAGAAGTGGGGTCATTACTACTAGGAATCTGACTGTGTGACATTAGTAGGTGGGAACAGTATGAGGTATGTGGAGGGATTTTGAAACTTTTTATTAAGAGATGCTTTGTAGTGCTATAAGCAGAGATCATTTAGACCATTCTGGTCAGAGTTTGAGAAATATGAATGCAGAAATAACTATGGACTTTGTAGGCTTGATTTATGAGGAGAACAAAGAACTTTGTTCAGACTGAATTAAAAGAAGTTGGTGTGAGAAGCTACCTTTACTCTGACTGTGTGCTGAGAATTTGAGCATTGTTGAATTTCGAAGAAATGGATTGGTATAAGCAGAAGGATATTGCACAGAAAACAGTTCAAAGTTTCAGTTTGGAGACTGCAGCATGTTTCAGCTGCCACTGTGTGAGAGAATACCACCATTAAGAATAGGCCAGCTGTGAAGATGGTGATTGCATAATTGTGTGCAAATCCAGGGAAAGATAGGCAAGACATTAAGGTTTTTCTGGGTCTTCTTGTCAGTGGGAGGGCTCAGAGGGGGAAACAGGGAATCGCGGATCCCCTCGCGGGCGGGTAGAACACCCCTTCTGCCAAATACCTGGGTGCCCCAGCACCACGCTCAGTCCAGTGCACCATTGCATGGAGGTAACCTGAATCCCCAAGGAGGAAGGCCCATTCTGGAAAGGGGTAAGAATGAAGGAAAGGATTGTACCAGCATGTATTGTTTTCATACTAAGTATATCTATAACTAATAAAATAAATTTAAAAAAGGAAATAGGGCAGAGAACTGAATAGGGCATTCACAGAGGAAGAATTACAAATTGCTAACATACACCTAAGAAAATGGTCAACATCCCTACCCAAGGAAATGCATATTAGAACAACCATGATATTCTTCCTAAGACCAGCATAGATGGCAAGCATTAAAAAATCAAATGACAACAAATGTTGGTGAGGATGTGGGGAAAGAGAAACCCTCATTTACAATGCAAATTTGTACAGTCACCATGTAAAACAGTATGGAGATTCCAGAAAAAGATGAATATAGAACCATCAACAGACCCAGTTATTACTTACTGAGCATTTTCCATAAATGATCCATGCATCACTACAGAGATATTTGCACAGCCATGTTTATAGGTGCTCAATTTATAATAGCAAAGAACTGGATTCAACCAAGATGCTCATCATTGGACAAATGGAAGAAGAATTTGTGGAAGACATATGATGGAATTTTACTCAGCAATAAGGAAAAGAATGAAACAATGAAATTGGTAGGAAAATAGATGGAATTAGGACATATCATACTCAGTGAACATATACAATCATGGAAAGACAAATACCACCTGTTCTCACCCATCTGAGGTTCCTAACCTGGATCAGCTTGAGTTGCTGGCATATTGGATAGGCAACTTGAGGCCCAGAAAACAGTGATGGAAGACTTGGTGTGGGGGGGAATGGGAGTATTGGGGGAAATAAACACAAAACTAAACCAAAATGAAGTGGTACTATAGAAACCTTTCTCCTTGAAGGTAGACTAAAAGATATAACACACAATAGTAGTATAGGGGGCAGCACTGAAAAAGAAGGGCCCTAGATATAGTGGGATGAAGCATAACTTTAAAAAAAATGACTCTGACCTGTTACTTTCAGTACCATTAATAGATTCTACGCACATTGACCTATTCACCAGAGAAACCTATGATGTCCCCAAAACAAGAAAGACTTATGTCAAAGCACTTGATTATCCACCTTAGATAAAAGGCTGAAGACTCCATATGCTGCAACATAGAACTCTGGGAGACCTGGTAGGAATTCAGGAGACAGCCGGTCCCCAGACAGTTAGCACGTCTAGTGCTAGAAAGCATTACATGAGCTGCTGGTGGAAAATGTCCAACAATGGTGTGAGCAAGCAGGGGGTCTAAGATATTCAGAAGCAACAAGCCTGACAAGAAATACACACCAGTGCAATGGTGGCACACAGCCTTGATGGGTAATCAATGGCTTTCTGATTGGCTAATAGATATGCTCAATGGAAAGGAACCCATATCTGGAACTGGCAACCAGGTCTAAATCTTGTGGAGTCAACAATTAGGCTCTCCAATGTCAAGCTCCCACTAATCTTGGGCTAAAAGAAGGCCTTCATCCATTAAACTCTCCCTAAATTAATAACACTTATCAACTTAACCTATGCTGACATTACTCTCGGTTGGGGAATCTGTTTTACTTTTTCAGAAGTTAGCAAGACCCAAGGAGATAAATTACTCCTCCCATCTCAGTGAGGGCCTAGGTGAAAACACAGAGGAACTGGGAAGATGAGCAAGAGTGCTGATTCCATGGTGTGGTTGTGGTTGATTGATTCAGGTATCCCCAGCTGATGTAGATTTGTTAATTAATGCCACCTGGAAGCACCATATTGTTGGGCTCTTGTTAATGGGTATTATGACCAGTTTCCTCTTGCCAGTGTTTGGCACACTCTCTGTTTCTGTTGTCCATTTATGTTGTACAGGGGTGATGTCCACCCATTGCTCATGCCATTATTTTCCTCTGTCATCATGGAGCTTTCCCCAAGAGACTTTAAGCCAAAATGAATGTCTTTTTTTTTTTTTTTTCCCGTAAAAGCTGCTCTTGGTTGGGTGATTTCTGATAGCAATGCAAACGTGACTGCAAAATATGGTGAGCCTGACAATCAGCACCAGGTTGAAGGAGACAGATGCTGTAGCTACACCATACATACAAAAGCAGAAATCCAGAGGCTCCTAAGACCTCATCACTGAAAGCAGACTCAAAACAAACTCACCAAGTGTCAGGAAATTTGTTTTTCCACTTCAAATGATTTTATTGGTGTATATTCATAGGATATAGTGATGGGTTTCATAAAGGCATTATCATTCAAGTGTATCACATATTTTTTTTTGTTTAGTTTTTCAAGGTAGGGTCTCACTCTAGCCCAGGTCATTGCCCATGTAGTCTCAGGGTGGCCCTGAACTCACTGTGATCCTCTTTCCTCTGCCTCCCAAGTGCTGGGATTAAAGGCGTGCTCCAACATGGCCACCTTGTGTCATGCATTTTGACCCTATTCATACCCCCAAACCCTCTCTGTTCTCCCTCCACTCCACTAGTGAACTTTCTTACCCCAATTTCAATTCTGCTTTCATATATATGTATCTGTACATATATATGTGATTTCATGTGTCTATATAAAATCTATGGTCTTGTTGTGTTGCTTACACAAGTGCAATAGTGGCACACAGCCATGGTGGGGAACCAACTGCTCTTGATTCGATTAACTAATCCCCTCAGTGGTACGGGAGCCATAGCTGGAACTGAGAAACAAGTCAGGACCTATCCAAACATTAGCCCACTCTCCAATATCAAGCTACCATCAATCATGGGCTACAAGAGGGCCTATACCTATTAAAGGCTCTATAAAAAAAAAGAGTAAGGGTTATCTCATTTCTTCTGGTGCTAACTTACTCTCCACTGGAGAATCTGCTTCTCTTTTGCAGATAGATGTAGATCGTAAGGAGCGAGCAACCCCATCATACCTCAGAAGGGCCCTGGCTGAAACTAAGGAAAATTGGCAAAACAATCAAGGGTACTGTTTTCCTGATGAAATGGATGCCAGCACAAGGGGGAAGGCGAACAACACAGAGAAAAGTCAACTCCTACCAAATCAGAGAGCCAGAACCTCAGAGGCCCCCAACACCTCATCACTGAAGCAGACCAAAAATGAACCCAACATGGCTCAGGGAAATTTTGTGGAAGAGGGGGCAGAAAGAATGTCAGAGCCACATGTTGGGTCATGATATGCGGAGACATTTATCTTACACATAACTGTGGGCTAACTCCACAATGCACAAGCATTATACCTTAACAAGGAGGGGCCAATGGGGAGGGGATAGGTCATGGATGAGCCTAATAATGGTACCAAACTGACTGTATTTGCTGAATACAAAACGAATTAATAAAAAAGGAAAGTAAATACCTCAGTCTCAGGAAATTATGCAGAAGAGGGGGCACAAAGAATGTAAGAGCCACAAGTTGAAATGTCATACACAGTGGAACTGCCTCCCCACAAAAACTGATTGCTGCTCTCATAACACATAATCTACGACCCCATGGGGAATACCAGCAGCCCCTCTGAGTAAGACTCCCTGTGTAATGGGGCCAGGGAGGAGAGAAAAGACGCAGGAAGGAGTAGGGAAAAGTTGGTATCAACACAACACATGATGTATCCATACAAAACATGTAATTAATACTAATAAAATATAGTATGTAATTAGGTGGTATTCATTGACCAAACTGTTCAGATTATGATCAAATGTTACAACCCACCTTGATGTAATTAATGAGTAAGAAACAGTATAGCCATATGTACACTATTAATCCATTACAGAGAGGCCAAATCTTTCAGGCACGGGGAGGAACTTTAATCTCCAGACTGTGCACCAAACATTAGCTACTTTGGGGAGTCGATTTACCCTCTCAAAATGCAGATTATGGGACTTCTGGCCAAGATGTTGATGGCCTAGCTGCACCGCAGATCTGGTGGAAAGAAAGGCAAGACATTAAGGGTTCACTGGGTCTTTTAGGGGAGGGCAATCTCCAGTAGATTGCCAGTGGGAGGGCACAGAGGGGGACAAACAGGGAATTGCTGATTCCCTCATAGGCAGGTAGACGACCCTCCCCCACAAGTAGCCGCAGTACCCAGATGCCACCATGCAAAGCGATCCCTGAGTACGGAAGCTTAGACTGCTCCACCCACTCGCTCACTTTCTGCTCCAGCTGCCACACATTCACGTTTGCCCAGGCCCACAGCAACTGGCTTGCAAGTTCAGACTGAGTCTTTTGCTTGTGCCAACTCAGGTGCCATCCCTTACCTGTCTGCCATGCTAGCCATCTGCCAGTGTTGTGTTATGGGGGTGTGAAGTCTGCTTCCGGTTTCCAGTGTTCCCCCACCAGATTTTGGGCTGCTTCAGTGCTTGATACCTCAGTGTCTCTCCTAGCATGAATGGAGGCAGCTTTGGCATATTACAGTTTGAATGCTCAGGAAACTTTGGAGCACCAGCAGGTCAGGAGATCAGGCAGCTTTGGCAAGTGAGAGCCAAAGCCCAGGCTGCTTGGCAACTGCCTCAGGCTGCCTCAGATTCCCATTGTGCTTGAGCCCATGCTGATTCACCCACCTATGTGCCCATACACTCTGATGGGCAGACCACAGTGCAAAAGAAACAACATGAAAAATCAAATGCAAGAAAATCCAGTTAGATCACCCAGTCCTACAGTGAACATCTCTAATCAAAACAGAAGAGTAATTAGGATCAGAACACCAAAATGAAGCTAAGAGCAATGCAACTCCTAAGGCCCAAATAATACTTAATGGAGAGAGACTGGAGGAATTCCTATTAAGATCAGGAACAAGACAGGTTTGTCCACTCTCACCTTTGGCTTTCAATATAATATTGGAAGACCTAGCTCAAGCAATAAGACAGGAGAAGGAAAAAAAGGATACAATTTGGAAAGGAAGAAGTTAAGTTAGCTCTATTTGCCAATGACATGATTGTATATGTAAGAGACCGGAGAGACTCCATCCCAAAACAACTGAAGTTGATTAACTCCTATAGCAAAGTAGCAGGATGCAAAATAGATGCACAAAAATCAGTAACCTTTCTACATGCAAATGATAGAGATACAGAGAAAGAAACAAGGGACACACAGGGTGCATTAAGATTATCAGATAAATAAATATATACAATAAAGTGGTAAATGAGAAGAAAGAAAGGGAGAAGTGGGTAGAAACCTTACTATAAAAATAATTTTGTTGAGGAGAGAAGATAGGAAAGGATAAAAACAATAAATAATGATTAAAACTTACCAAATATGAAGTAAAAAATGGATTGTGGTGGTATGAATCTGGAATCCCTTATTAATTTTGGTGTTTTAAATGCTTGGTCCAAGCTATTGATGGCAATTTAGGAGGTAGATCCCTGCTGGAGCAAATGTGCTGCTTTGGGTAGACCTTGAGGTTTCTTAGTCCCTAGCTTGCCATCTTTTGTGGCAGAATTAATATCCAGCTTCTGCTCATGCCATTTTCTCCTGCCATCATGAATTTTCACATTGAGTCTATAAAACAAAATAAAAGCATTCTTCCCATCACCTTTTTCTGGTCAAATGTTTTGTCCCTGCCATGGGATATTGGTACAAGGGAAGTGGGGTCATTACTACTAGGAATCTGACTGTGTGACATTAGTAGGTTTGAACAGCATGAGGAATGTGGAGGGATTTACTCTGACTGTGTGCTGAGAATTTGAGCATTGTTGAATTTCGAAGAAATGGATTGGTATAAGCAGAAGGATATTACTGAGAAAAAAGTTCAAAGTTTCAGTTTGGAGACTACAGCATGTTTCAGCTGCCACTGTGTAAGAGAATACCACCGTTAAGAATAGGCCAGCTGTGAAGATGGTGACTGTCTAATTGCGCTGCAAATCCCAGGGAAAAATAGGCAAGGCATTAAGGATTTTCTGGGTCTTCTTGTCATTGGGAGGGCTTGGGGGGGAACAGGGAATCGTGGATCCCCTCACCAGCTGGTAGAGCACCCATTCCACCAAATAGCTAGGTGCCCCACCGCCACGCCCTGTCCCACGCCCCATTGCAGCACCCCATCCAGTGCTCATCCCATGCCCCCATCCAATGCCCTGTCGTGGTATGTCCCATCCCATGCTCCATTGTGGTGCCCCATCCTATGCCCCGTTCCGTCACAGCACCTCATCTCGGCCCCCCGTCCTGGACCCCATCCCGCACCCCAGCACGGTGTCATCCCCGGCCATCCCCAGGGTTATTCCTGTTTTATTGTCAAGTGTGGAGGGGGAGTGCACACTGTTTCCAGGTCCCAGAGTTCCCAGCCAGACTTTGGGCTGCTTCAGGGCTTGGTACCTCAGTCCCCCTCGAAGCTGAAACTCATTCAGCTTTGGCGCATTGCCACGTAAGAATTCAGGAAAGTTTGGTGCCCTTGTCAGGCAGTAGATAGGCAGCTTTGGCAAGTGGGAGCCAAAGCTCAGGCTGCTTGGCAACTGCCCCAGGCTGCCTCAGATTCCCATTGTGCTAGAGCCCAGACTGATCCACCCACCTAAGTACCCACACACTGTCATGGGCAGACTACAGCACAAAAGGAATAACATGAAAAATCAAATGCAAGAAAATCCAGATCACCCAGTCCTACAATGAAAAATACATCTAACCAAAACATAGAAGAGTCATTAGGATCAGAACATCAAATTGAACCTATGAACAATGCAACCCTGACCAACCTACTGTTAGAACTTGCAGGAAAGCAACAAATGACCAATAATCATGTGGATGCTAACATCACTAAGCTAGAATAAATATATAAGACATTGGAAGGAGTTAAAAGAGAATTAACGGATTTGAGGGAAAGTGAAAAAAGAGCACCTTAAAAATCAGCTGGCCATACTAAATGAAGACATAAAGAAATACAAGGATGAATTCAAAGAATCATCAAGAAAATCAGAAAATGATATGAAAAGGGAGCTTGACATAGCAATGGAAAAGATACAGAGAAAAGTAGTAGAAAATGCAAACTTAATTGAACAAGTCCAAAAGACTCAAGAGACTCTCAAGAATAGAGTCAGCAAAGTGGAGGATAGAAACTCTCATCTGAAAGACAAGAAAGAAGAAACAGTTTGAGAGTTCAAAAACTTCAGTAAGTTCAAAAGTTCCTGCAAATAGAACATGAGGGAAGTGTCAGATACACTTAAAAGTCCTAATATCAGAATCATTGGAATACCAGAATCAGAAGAATTTCAGACCAAAGGTGTGGATAACTTATTAAAAAAAAAATTGAAGAAAAGTTCCCCAGTCTCTTAAAAGAAAGGCCCATCAAGATACAAGAAGCCAACCGAACTCCAAACAGACTGGACCAAAGGAGAAACTCTCCAAGACATATTATCATTAAGAATCTAAACATTAACACCAAAGAGAAAACCCTAAAAGCAGCTAGGGAAAAACAGCGCAACACTTTCAAAGGTATCCCCATCAGAATTACTTCAGATTTCTCAATGGAAACCATGAAAGCTAGAAGGGCCTGGAGTGAAACTCTCCAAAGTTTAAGAACCCATGGATTCCAGCCCAAACTACTGCACCTGGTCAAAGTATCCCTCATATTAGATTGTGAAAGAAAAACCTGCCATGACAAAGCTCAGCTTTACAATTATATGAATTCAAAACCAAACCTACAGAGAGTATTTCAGGAAATTCTCCACAAGGAAGAGACAAATAACCAAACTCAAATGCCTACAAGAAGCAGATCACAGCAACCAAACCCAGTGAAGGCACAAAAAACTTCAAAGCACATGAAAACACCAACACACATCTACCACCACAATATGGCAGGGATCAAATCAAATCTCACAGTAATTACCCTAAATATTAATGGCCTTAATTCACCCATCAAGAGATACAAGGTAACAGGATGGATCAAAACATTAGATCCCTCAATGTGTTGCCTTCAGGAAACCCACCTCACCACTAAAGAGAGACAACTCCTCAAGGTAAAGGGGTGGAAGACAATATTCTAAACAAATGGGAATGAGAAACAAGCAGATGTAGCTATGTTAATATCAGATAAAATAGACTACAAACCAAAAATAATCAAAAAGACAAAGAAGGCCACTTCCTCCTTATCAAGGGAACAATCCATCAAGAGGATATTACAATCACAAATTTGAATGCACCAAACATAGGGGCAACACAGTTCATAAAACAAAACCTACTTGACAATAAAACAGAAATAACCTCCAACACCATCATAACTGGGGACTTCAATACACCATTATCAGTAATAGACAGATCATCCAAACAGAAACTCAACAGGGAAGTAAGAGAGCTCAAAAAAACCATAGATCACTTAGACCTAACAGACATGTACAGAACTTTCCACCCCAAATCCACAGACTACACATTCTTTTCAGCAGCCCATGGATCATTTCTAAAATAGACCATATATTGGGTCACAAAGACTGCCTCCACTTATTTAGGGAAATTGACATAATTCCCTACATGATTTCAGATCACAATGCTATATTGTTAGAAATCAACAACAAAAGACCCACCAAAAATTCCAATGGCACCTGGAAACTTAACAGCACACTCTTAAACAATAAATGGACAGTGGATGAAATAATAAAGGAAATTGAAAAATTCCTGGAATTGAATGACAATGAGAACACATCATACCAAAACTTATGGGACACAATGAAGGTGGTCCTCAGGGGAAAATTCATAGCACTCAATGCCTTCATAAAAAAAGACAGAAAGATCCCAAATCAATAACCTAACCATCCACCTAAAGGCACTGGAAAAACAAGAAAAATCCAACCCAAAGAGCTCCAGAAGTAAGGAAATAATTAAAATCAGTGCAGAAATTTATGAATTGGGAACTAAGGAAACAATTAAGAAAATTGACAAAACAAAGAGCTGGTTCTGTGAAAAAATAAACAAGATTGACAAATCCCTGTCCAATTTGATCAAGCAAAAAAAGGAGAGGCTTCAAATTAACAAAATTAAAAATCAAAATGGAGAGATCACAACAGACATAAGTGAAATTGGGAGAATCATCAGGACCTATTTCAAAAACCTCTACTCCACAAAACTGGATAATGTGGAAGAGATGGATACATTCCTGGGCACATACCATTTGTCAAAGCTAAACTCAGAGCAGATTATTCACCTCAATGAACCCATCACACTCATGGAGATTGAAAAAGTATTACCCCTCCCCCCCAAAAAAAGGAAGAGGCCAGGACCAGATGGTTTCTCAGCTGAATTCTATCAAACCTTCATGGAAGAATTCAAACCAATCTTCCTTAAACTGTGCCACACAATTGATGAACAGGGAAAGCTACCCAACTCCTTTTATGAAGCTAGTATCACCCTAATTCCAAAACCACGCAGACATGCCACAAGAAAATAAAACTACCAGCCTATTTCCCTAATGAACTTAGATGCAAAAATCCTGAACAAAATCCTTGCAAACCGAATCCAACAACACATCAAAAGCATCATCCACCTTGACTAAGTGGGATTCATCCCAGGAACACAAGGGTGGTTCAACATACGGAAATCTGTCAATGTAATACACCATATAAACAAGGATAAACATAAAAAACACATGATCATTTCAATAGATGCAGAAAAGGCCTTTGACAAGATACAACATCACTTCATGATCAAAACATTGGAGAGAATCGGCATGGCTGGTTAACATCTTAACATAATAAAGGCAATATACAATATACAATATAACATAATAAAGGCAATATACAATATACAATATACAATACACAATATACAATATACAATATCCGAAGGCCCAAATAATACTTAATGGAGACAGACTGGAGGAATTCCCATAAACATCAGCAACAAGACACAGTTGTCCTCTCTCACCTCTGCTTTTCAATATAGTACTGAATGTCCTCGCTCAAGCAATAAGGCAGGAGAAGGAAATAAAAGGGATACAATTTGGAAAGGAAGAAGTTAAGTTAGCTCTATTCACTGATGACATGAATGTATATGTAAGAGACCCAAGAGACTGCATCCCAAAACAACTTTAGGTGATTAACTCCTATAGCAAAGTAGCAGGATACAAAATCAATGCAAAAAAAAATTAATAGCCTTTCTATATGCAAATGACAGAGATACAGAGAAAGGTACAAGGGACATGGTCCCATTTTCAATAGTAAAAACTGAATAAACTAACTTGGAAAAACATAAACCAAGTAAGTGAAAGATTTACAAAGAAAATATAAAAACATTCAAAAAAGAATTTGAAGAGGACTTGAGAAAATGGAAATACCTCCCATGCTCTTGGATAGGCAGAATTAACATTGTGAATATGACAATCCTACCAAAAGCAATATACAGATTTAATGCAACAGTGTTTTTCAGAGAGATAGAATAAATGAACTCAAATTTCATGTGGAAAGGCAGAAGGCCTCACATATCCAAGCATATGCTAAGCCAAAGAAATACTTCTGGAGGCATCACCATACCTGATCTAAAGCTATATTACAAAGCCATAGTAATAAAAACAGCATGGTCCTGGCATAAAAACAGGAGTATAGACCAATGGAACAGACTTGAGGACCCAGACTTTGGGTTAAGCAACTATAGCTACTTGATATTTGACAAAGGCCCTAACAATATAGGCTGTAAAAAAAGATAGCATCTTCAACAAATGGTGCTGGACACACTGAATAACCATATGCAGGAAATTGAAACTTGATCCACACCTTTTGCCATGTGCTACACTCAAGTCTAAATGGATCAAAGACCTCAATATAAGAGCAGAAACTTGACTACTACTGGAAGAAAATATAGGAAGTAATTTCCATAATAGAGGAATGGAAAAATACTTCCTGAACAAAACCCCAGTAGCTCATGATCTTAAATGGTCACTCATCCAATGGGATCACATAAAGCTAAAGAGTTTCTTTACAGACAAGCATACAATAAGCAAAGCCAATAGATTACCCACAGAATGGGAGAAAATATTTGCTGGTTATCCAACTGACAGAGGCCTAATCTGTATAATCTACAATGAACTCAAAAACCTAAACAGTAAAAGTCAAGCATCCCACTCACCAAATGGGGCAAAGAGCTGAACAGGCAATGCACAGAGGAAGAAATACAAATGGCAAACACACACTTAAGAAAATGTTCATCATCCCTAATCATCAAAGAAATGTAAATTAAAACAACTATGTGATTCCACCTTACCCCAGTAAAGATAGCAAACATCAAAAGATCAAATGAAAATAAATGCTGGTGAGGATGTGAATTAGGAACACTCATCCACTGTTGATGGGAATGTAAGATTGTAAAAACACTTTGGAACGCAATATGGAGACTCCTGGAAAAGCTGACTATAGAGATACCAACAGACCCAGTTATTCCCTTACTGAGCATCTACCATAAAACCTTCAAACCACAGGACAGAGAGATTTGCTCATCCATGTTTGTAGCAGCTCAATTCGTAATAGCTAAGAGCTGGAATCATCACAGATGTCCATCACTAGAAGAATGTATAACTAAGATGTGGTATATCTACACAATCAAATTCTATACAGCAATAAGAAAAAAATGACACAATGAAATTTGAGGGAAAATGGTTGAACCTGGAACAGATCATTCTCAGTGATCTTACCCAATCACATAAAAAATATCGCCTCATAGTCTCACTCATCTACAGCACCTAACCTGAATCTATCCAAGATGCCGTACATACCCAGCAAGCATCTCATGGACTAGACAATAGGATGGGTGATGAGGGAGTGGAGGGCAACTAAAAGGTAGACCAAATTGCTGAACCTTCACTAGTCCCTTAGAGGGAACACCTAAACTACAAGACACTGGAGAGTGTATGATGAAGACTGACCTTAATCTTCTACAGCTTCCCTCCCTCTCTTTCTCTCTCTCTCTCTTCTCTCTAACTTTTTTATAATAGTTATCTTTTTCTTCCTTTTCCTAGTGCACTGACCTGCAACTCCCAGTACCAGCATGTGGCTATCATCCACAATGAGCTTTTGATCCAAGAGACCTATAAGTTTTCCTAAAAGAAAGACAGATTTCTGTCTGAGTACTTGATGACCCAATAAATGTTAGCGGTAAGACCCTACTGCTGAAGATACCTTATATGGTCAACACATAAAATGGAATGGCATGGCTGGAAGCTGGAAGTAAATCAGTCCCCAGACAGTCAGAGCATCTAGTGACATAAGGTGCTCCCTGTGCAACTGGAGGAAAATGACCAATATTTATCCAAGCAACTCATGGTCTAACATGATTATCAGCAAATAACCAGTTGTGATGCCCACACAAGTGCAATAGTGGCACACAACCATGGTGGGGAACCAACTGCTCTGGATTTGGCTAACTGATCCTCTCAGTGGTATGAGACCCATAGCTGGAGCTGGGAAACAAGTCAGAACCATATCCAAACATAAGCCTGCTATCCATTATCAAGCTACTATCAATCATGAGCTACAAGAAGGCCTATACCTATTAGATCCTCCATAAAAAAGTAAGGGTTATCTCATTTGACCTGGTTATAACATACTCTCCATTGGAAATCCTGCTTCCCTTTTTCAGATAGATGTAGATCCTAAGGAGAGAGCCACCCCATCATACCTCAAAAGGGCCCCAGCTGAAACTAAGAACAACTGGTGAAACAAGCAAGGGTACAGTTTTCTTGGTGAACCAGGTACCAGCACAGGGGTGAATGAGATCAACACAGAGAAAAATCAACTCCTACAAAATCAGAGAGCCAGAGACCCAGAGGCCCCCAACAACTCATCACTGAAGCAGACCAAAATTGATCCCAACATGTCTCAGGGAAATTTTGCAGAAGAGGGGGCAGAAAGAATGTCAGAGCCACATGTTGGGTAATGAGATGCAGAGACATTTATCCTACCCATAACTATGGGCTAACTCCACAAGGCTTGACCCATATACTTCAACAAGGAGGGGCCAAGGGGAGTGGGTAGGTCAAGGATGTGCCTAATAATGGTACCAAACTGATTTTATTTGCTGAATACAGAACTAATTTATTTAAAAAAGTAAAAATGCAGATTATGGGTCTGGATAGATTGTTTAATGGTTAAATCTCTTGCCTGAAAATCCCAATGACCCAGGTTCAATTCTCCAGTTCCCATGTAACGTCAGATGCAAAAAGTGGTGCATACATCTGGATATGTAGTAGCCGGAGACCTTGGTGCTCCCATTTTGTTTCTCTCTCTCTCTCTCTCTCTCTCTCTCTCTCTCTCTCTCTCTCTCTCTCTCTGTCTGTCTCCTTGTGTGTCTGTTTCTCTCTGCTTGCAAATAAATAATCTTTTTTCAAAATCTTGGCCCCAGCTGAAACTAAGAATAATTGGTGAAATAAGCAAGGGTGCTCTTTTCTTGGTGAACTGGGTACCAGTACAAGGGTGAGATCAACACAGAGAACAATTATGGCCTAACAAATCAGATATCCAGAGCCACAGAAGCTCCCAACACCTCATGGCTGAAGCAGACCCAAAATAAACTCAACATGGCTCAGGGAAATTTTATGGAAGAGGGGTAATATCAGAGCCACATGTTAGGTCATGATACACAGAGACATTTCTCCTACCCATAACTGTGGGCTAACTCCACAATGCATGACCCATATACCTCAACAAGGAGGGGCCAGGGTGAGAGGGTAGGACATGCACGAGCCTAACAATGGTACCAATTTGACTGTATTCACTGAGTAAAAAACTATTTAATAAAAGTAAGTTAATTAATAAAAATCTTTAAAAATACAGGGCATTATTTGAAATTTTTAAATAATTTATTGAAATAAAATCTAGCAGTCTTGGACTGGAAAGATGGCTTAGTGGTTGGGCGCTTGCCTGTGAAGCCTAGTGACCCCAATTGGAGGCTCGATTCCCCAGGACCCATGTTAGCTAGATGTACAAGTAGGCACACACATATGGAGTATGTTTGCAGTGGTTGGAGGCTGTGGCATGCCCATTGCCCCCCCATCTGCCTGTTTCTCTCTGTCACTCTCAAGTAAATAAATAAAAATAGAAAAAGATTATGTGTGTGTGTGTGTGTGTGTGTGTGTGTGTGTGTGTGTGTGTAAAAAAAGCTGTAGAATACATGCTATTGGTCCTGGGCTTTGTAGTTGCCAGAGTTGATTTGGAGATGTGAGCAGAGCTACACAGTTTGAAGTTAAATAAAGAGCTAAAAATCTCTTAGTAACACAAGGCAATGATGTCTGGAAAAAAAGTGAAGAGGTAAAAGATTCATCTTGATGGGTTTTGATGTGTTGAATGACATTTTCAAGGCCAAAATATTTGGACAAGATAAAAAGTATGCTGAGTGATAGGAAACTTGGAAAGCTATGAATAATAGATCAGAGAACAGTGTTTAGAGCAATTAGAAAAATTTCTGCAGATAGAAATTAGATAAATATTTGTCTTAGTCACCAAAGGGAAATGTCAAAAATAAGTGCAATCTATAATTCTACTTTTTCCCCAGTACCAACGAGGTACTCTATAATTTAATAACAATATTTTTAAATGGTCATTCATGATATATTATGTTTTTAATTACAAATATCATGCTTCATGTGAAAGTGTTTAAGGAAAGATAAAGCTCAATTTGTGTGTATGACATTTACTGTTTAAAGCATTAAAATTTAGAAGAAGGATACGTTTAGAAAGGGTGAAGGTCAAAAATAAGTTATGAGACAAAATGTGTAGGTATTTATACTTGTGACCAGCAGTATTGATTTCTGTAGACTGGAAATACGAAGATACACAACTATGTAAAAAAAATATATAGTGAAGATGTTATGTTCTTAAATGACTAGATCTAAAGAACATCATATTGTGTGGAGCACACGGTTTACATCAGATTATATACCAAGTTTCAATGAATTGTTTTCTATTGTGAATATACAGAATTGCACAATGTGTGTTTCATAATAACATTAGAACTTTTTATTTCATTCTTTATATTTTATTATTTGTTTTCTAGGGAAATTTTTAGGTTTGAAATGAGAGAATGGAAGTTCAATGTTTGGAAAAAAAAAAACTTATACTACAATAATTTAGAGTCATTAGTTCCACATCCTGGAGTTTAGATAGTATAGGAGTAATATGTTTGTTTGTTTGTTTGTTTTGCACATTCATTTTTCTTTCTACTTCTTATTGACAGAACTCCAACTGAAGAAATATCCTCATTGCTGGAAAACCTTTTAGTACATGAGGCATCAAATCCAAGCAATGGAAAATAAAGAAAAACAGAGTAGTAATCACTAATTGTGCTGTAGACTACTCCATTGTGTCTTGTTTTATCTTAGAAGGTTAAAGAGGGGAAGAAGTGAATGTTTTTAATCCTTAGGGCAATAACATATATGAGACCACCTCACTTTTTACTGTGTGATAAGTGATGTGACATATAGGCATATAAGCATGAATTGGATTGTATTCCATGATTTTATTTATTTACAGTTGCATACTCAGGTCACCGAATTTGAAATTTACATACTTTATTGTATATGCCATTAAACAAATCAGTCCTGGGCTGGAGATATGGCTTAGTGGTTAAGCGCTTGCCTATGAAGCCTAAGGACCCCAGTTCAAGGCTCGATTCCCCCGGACCCACGTTAGCCAGTGGCACAAGGGGGCGCACATATCTGGAGTTCGTTTGCAGTGGCTGGAGGCCATGGTGCACCCATTCTCTTCTTCTCTCTCTCTCTCTCTCTCTCTCTCTCCCTCTCGACCTCATTCTCTCTCTGTCTGTCCCTCTCAAATAAATAAATAAAACAGAAAAAAAGTAGAAAAAAAAATCAGTCCTATTTTTTGATACTATATCAATAGCAATGATACCCTCCTTTCATGTAGTGCTTCGCTGTTTAAAAATTAATTTCTTGAAATGATCACATACAGAATCATTACGAGAGTAAAATAAGTGGGCATTGTATAGTAAAAAAAAAAGTACTAAAAGGCCTTTGTAATTCTTAATGTAGGATTGAATGTTAATTCTGATTATTTTCTTATTTTGATCAAGTAATATAATCTCCTCATACTCCAGTTTCTTATGTTTCGTGAAATAAAAATGATAACTAGAAACACATCTGGTAATATTATTATGAGGAACACATTATGTCATAGATTTATAGCACCTGATTCTTAAGCATTTGGTATGTATTTCTATGTTAGCAGTACAACATTATTTAATCTCCAGTTATGATTAAACTCTTGTAGGCACAAAGAGAATATGATTTGCTCAACATGATGACAGTTTTTAAAATCACACTGCATGTTTATAACATCTGTAGTTCTAGATATCATTAATTTAATGCTAATATGATTTCTTTTAGGGTAATTTACATTTTCCTTGCTCTGTTATTTAATCAGTTGTATTTATAGTGAGATTTCCCTTTTTCCTTCATTTGAGTCTTATCAATCGTGGCTGAATTGCTGGATGTCCTAAAAAACCAATAGAGTGTAGTGGAAGAGGTGCTGATTTTTGAAGCTAGGTCACAAGAAGCACTGATATTCTTATTGCTGGAACACTTATAATTAGAATTCTTTCTCTAAAATATTTTTATTTATTTCTCTGCAAGGAAAGACAGAGAAAAAAGGAGAGATTAGCAGGTAAAAAGAGAAAGAGAGAATGAATGGGTGTGCATATGCCAGGACTTCTTGCCATTGCAAATTAACTCCAGACACATGCACTACTTTGTGCATCCAGCACTATTTGGGTAATGTGGAATCAAAACTGGACTGAAGTCTTTGCCAACAAGTGCCTTTAATCACTGAGCAATCTCCCCTATCTTTGCAGTTAGAATTTTGAGCTGTCATGTCAGAGTTCTGATTACTTGTATAGCTTAAGCTGGCACAGTCTTAACAAGTGCCTGCTAAACTCAAGCTTATAATTATTTTTTCCAAGGCACCAGACATATGAGGGAAGTTGTACTGGATTTTTCAGGCTAGTCTATTTTCCATTGGAGTATAAGTGAATAATTTTGAGTAGGCCAGCAAGAGTAGAAAAAATTGTGCTATTTAGCCTTGCCAGAACTCTTAATTTAAAAACCCTGCAAAATTTAATAAAAGTATTGTTTAAGGCACTAAATTTTGGAATAATTAGTTATACAACAACAGATATTTTGAACACTTTACATACACAATTCTATATGAAATGTTCCACTTTCTCTCTTTTACTTTTATCTATATGGAATGCTCCACTTTCTCTCTGTCACTTTTATCACATACCTTTGTTATTTTGGCAGAGATATAAAATGAGTTCACAATTATATACTTATTATTTTTAGGATAAACAATCAAGGAAATATCTTACTAAGATAATGAGAAGTATTAAGGAATAGAGTCATAATAGCAAGAGTTTGTGTGTGTGTGTGTGTGTGTGTGTGTGTGTGTGTGTGTGTAGAAAATAGTATAATAATATAAGGCTTAAATAACTAAATTATTTGGAAACAATGATTGAAAACATGAAATCAGGGAATAACTCATTAAACATTTTATACATTAAACAAATCTGTCTTTTTATATGTTGTAGAGGAATGAATTAGTGAAAATATTGGTAACGTGTTGTTATAGGTGCATCTATATCCTAAATATACTAGTAATCACAATGAGAATTGAAATTTATTGATGATGGTCTTTTTAGTGACAGGTTGTTCCCCATGGTGGTCTTGAACTTGTGATAGTCATTGTGCCTCAGCCTCCCAAGTGCTGGGATTATAATCAAGATCCACCACACACAGTTCAACACATTCTTATTTATTATTCACACCAACCCTACAAAGAAAGTCTATTTTTTTACATCATCCCCACTTTAAAATCTAGAAAGTGAAATGTCAATAAAGATAGGGAATATAGAAGTTCAGAATTTGACTCCTAACTCCAAGCTTGAATCTTTTCCCATTTCCTAGCCCAGAAGAAACCAGCTAACATCATAAGGTTTTCTTTTATTTCATTTTAATGTTTACTTCCTCTTATACAGCCAAAGATAGTATCAACAAGCTTACAGAGGTTATTGTTAAAGTCATATGAATGACCCCAGAGATCACAGAAGTGGTTAAGAGCAGCTTAGAGAACATCAGTAGAGGAAAGTAACTATTCAAATTACTGGCTACCTGAAGAGGCATAGATGTTTATTTTTTATTATAGATGTGTTTTTTAAAAGACCGCTCTAAGATTCTATTAAAATATGTTGATTCTCAGTGCTTCTCCAAATATAGGCTCTGTGATGCTACACAAAAGTTTTTTTTAGGAAAAGGACTGCCTCACTTCTATAGAACATGATTTTCAATCTGATGCCTGTACTTTTGTTCTTTTGATGTTTTTAATTTGCAGCATATATGTTTGAAAGTTATTCTTAAGAATGTTTGCACTTACAGCCTAATTCTACTGTTCTGAAGTCAAAGTTTACTGTGTATATGTTTCCAAATTCAAATTCCTGATGTTCCTGGATGAAAGCCGGTGACTATATTTGGCTTACAGATGGAAGCACTGGCTGTGGATGAGTTTGTAATAATGGATCAATGAAATTTCGTGTGCTGCTAACTTCCTTTGAAGACTCACTGCTGGAGTCCGCAAGTCATGTTTGTTTTCCTATGGAAATGTGAGTTACCAGAAAATACTGCCTCCAAACAAAATACCATATCTCATATCTCTTGAAATTCCAACATCTTTAACAACATATTTATTTTTTTTTACTTTTAAAGCAGAAACAGCATGAATACTTGGTTTTGTTGGCCAAAATACCACTACTTAATTTAATTTTCTCTTCGATAGAGTGAATTTGCAAGAATTTTGATTATGGCTCCTATTAAGAAAAGTGATTAGGGTAGAGAGTTGGCTTAGCACTTAAAGTACTTGCCCATAAAGCCAAAGGACCCAGGTTTGGTCTCCCAGGACCCATATAAGCCAGAGGCACAAGGTGGCACATGCATCTGGAGTTAATTTACAGTAGCTGGAAGCCCTAGCACACCCATTCTCTCTCTCTCTCTGCCTCTTTCTCTCTCTTTCAAATAAATAAATCAAATTAATAAAAACAAGAGAAGTGATTAAATGTTATCACTAGTGCCTTTAATCCCAGCAATAGCAGGCTGAGCCAGAAGGTTTCCTATGTGTTTGAAACCCATCTGTGGTGATTTGTAATCAGTTTCATGCCAGTTTGTTCTACTTAGCAGTGACTACACAAGTAAAGAGAGACCCTCACCCTCAAGCAACCACTAGCTAATATTGGCTCTTCTGGGAGGATGGGGCAGCAAGAGCCTGTCCACATTTACAAAGGAGCTTCCCTGAGTCTTCTGGGAGGAAGCCATAGTTAAGACCCAATATGTAATATATATATATAATCTGAAATAAAATTTCAGAAAAAAATATAATTACTCATCTATATTATTCTATTCTAATATATTCTTGTATTCTATTTTATTATAGTCTACTGAATATTTTCATTTAGTCTTGTCTAATCAGTTTTATTTCAAAAAGAACTGTTACTGAAATCCATTTAATGAACTAAATTAATAGATCATCTTCTTCATATAAGCCTAGAAAACTCTGTTGTATTGCTGAAAGGTCACAAACTGTGACATGTAACTTGAAACAGAGGATGTGTTCAGCCAAAATAGGAATAATAGGAAGACTTGTAGTGATTGTTAATTTTTTAACATGAAAAGCTTAAAAATTCTATCAAAGATGGAAAATTATTTTCATGATATAGTACAAATGTGAAGGAGTCATTTGTGAATCTTAGATTCTTTTAGTATGGGTTAAAGAAAACACTGCAATAAATATAATATATTATTATTGAAAGGATCACAATATTTTGTGGTCATCTAACTACTTTTGACTTTAATTATGAAAATTATGAACTGTTATAAACTAGGAAATGAAAATTCATGATAATCTTACCTAGTATAATGAGATTTAATAAATCTTCAATGGGTCTCAATTTCAGTCCTTAACAATTTTTCAATTTATCTGTTTTTCATTCCCTGTCTCTCTATATGTATATATTTTTGTTCAACAAATTGAGATATGTATCCTACTTTTACTTACAATTATATTATAATAATTTCCATGGCAATACATATTCCTAACAAAGTAATTTAATGTGTATATGTTAACATACAGTTATGTATTAAAATCTATGCATGTGTCTCTTTCTTTTTAGGCATGTAAGTTGTTTTGGTGTGGTGGTACAAACTTATTTCTCAGTGTAAATAATGCTTCTTGAACATTATTGTGTGTACATACTGGGATTTTTTCAGATTTTTAACTCATGACATGTTTTCTAGGAAAAAAATTCAATAAGTACAATTATTTTAATGTATATTTGAGCATGCTATCATTTTTTTTTCCAGAGAAGCTGTGTCAATATATGCTTCCAAACACTGTACAGGAACAATTTTTGGTTTTCTTTCTTGTAGTCTTTATGAAGAAAATTGCTCATTTTTTATATCTTTTAACTTTTAATTATCTTACAAAGTTATACAACTATATTTGAGCCATAATTTTTATAATTATAAAATTTTAGAGCTCTACAATGCATTTGGTTTCTCCTTTTGATTGTTGACATATTTTTCAATGTTTATTTTGTCATCTCAGAATTTCCAATATATGCCAACACACTTTAGGACTATAGACCAGAAGTTTACTATTATATCATCTCACTGTTGAGGTTGTATTATCATTGTTGTGTTTTTAAAGATAGAGTTTATTTTGTAGTTCAGAATTACCTAGAACTCACCATGAGGTCCATGCTGGCATTAGAATCAGGCCAATTGTCTTGCCTCAGCTACCTCAGTGCTGGGATTACAATAGTAAACCAACATGGCCAGCTTTCAGTCATCATTTTATATGCCAGTTTATCTTTTGTAATTATGTATAATAATTATGTAATTAAATCTCCATAAATTTATTTGCTATAAATTACAAATTCATGCCTATCCTCAAATTCTTACTTTCACTTGTGGGAATTTTTAAAGTAGGTTCTATAAGCAGCAATATTAGATTTTTTTAAATAAACGGATTACTGATCATTCTCTTTCGACCTTTACAATGTTGCATCACTGGGATTTCTTTAAGGAATTTACAAGGACAGGTGAGAGTGTAAGGAAGTAGTGAACATATTTTCTAATCTCTGTCCCCATTTGTGGAATCATATGATGATAACAAGTCAAGACTTTTCTTACCTATATTTTATTTGGCTATGTCACTATGATAGATGCTTGACATCTTAAGTTGTTAATGCCCTCTGCCACTTAGACCTACTCTATGAAAAGCATCCATTTCCAGGGATACTTCATTTTTACAATTTGCTCTGTGTTTTTATAGGTATTTAAATGGAAAATTGGAATGACTATTTATTTATTTATTATTTCATGTCTAACAGAATTGAAAGATGGTATTTTGGTAAGAGATATCTTCTTATAAACTTGAGATATATTTTGAGAATTATGTGCTTTGAATGTATATGAAGATTTATTTTATATTAAAGTAAATGAGACTTGCTAGTATGTTGTATTAAAATACAATAGGGAAGTGTGGTGGTTTGATTCAGGTGTCCCCCATAAACATAGGTGTTCTGAATGCTAGGTTCCCAGCTGATGGAGATTTGGAAATTAATGCCTCCAGGAGGAAGTGTATTGTTAGGGGCAGGCTTATGGGTGTTATAGCCAGTTTCTCCATGCCAGTGTTTGGCACACTCTCCTGTTGCTATTGTCCACCTGATGTTGGCCAGGGGGTGATGTCCACCCTCTGCTTATCCCATTGTTTTCCCTTGCCATTCTGGAGCTTCCCCTCAAGCCTGTAAGCCAAAATAAACCTCTTTTTCCCATAAGTTGCTCTTGGATGGGTGATTTCTACCAGCACTACAAACCTGACTGCAACAGGAGGGCAGGGCTTTGGGGGAGGGGAAGGCCAGGGGGATGGAGAAAACACAAAACTAAACTCAAATTCAATTGGTACCATAGAAACCTATATCATGGAAGATATTCAAAAAGGTTGAATCCTCAACATGATTTTGGGGGCAGCACCTGAAAAGAAAGACCATGGAGATAGTGGTATGAAGCCTAACCAGAAATTTCTCTTGTTTCCTTTTTCCTTTTTCTTTTTCTTTTTCTTTTTCATTTTTATTTTCTTTTTCTTTTCTCTTGGCTCTGGCCTGTAACTCCCAGTACCAGGATGTAGTTAACACCTACAATGAGCTGTTGATTGGAGAGACCTACATGGTCCCCCCAAACAAGACAAACTTCTGTCAGAGCACTTGAATACCCCCTGGAGGTTAATGGTAAGAGCCTACTGTTGAAGACACCATATGCTGTTGGCACAGAACATGGAGAGACCTGGCTAGAACCTGGAAGAGAGACAGACCCCAGATAACCCATCTAGTGCTGGAAGGCGCTGCACGAGCTATCACGGGAAAGTGGCCAATATCTGTCTAAGTGACCGGAGGTCTAAGTTGCTCAGCAGTAATCAACCTGTCATGATGCTCACACAAATGCAATAGTGGCACACAGCCATGGCAGGTTACTAACTGCATTCCAATTGGCTAACAGATCTGCTCAGTGGAAAGGAAACCATTTCTGGAACTGGAAAACAAGTCAGAATCACATTCAGACAATGATTTTACTCTCCAATATCAAGCTCCCACTAATCTAGGGCTATAAGTGAGACTAGACCCATTAAATTCTCTCTAAATTAATAATGCTTACCCCATTAAACCTGTGTTGACTTCACTCTCTGTTGGAAGATCTGCTTCTCATTTTTCAGAGGGGAGTGGGCCTGAGGAGATAAATGACCTATCACACTTCAGCCTGGCCCAGCTGAAACCACAGAGGAATTGGGGAGAGGAGCAAGAATGGTACTTTCTTGATCCTACCCTCTCCAGTGTCTTGTGGTTCAGGTGTTTCCTGTAAGGGTCTAGTGAAGGTTCAGCCATTTGGTCTGTCTTTTAGGAAGTAGAATTTTATGGTACCATTGCTGTTTGGGTCCGGATTACTGTTTTCCACCCTTTGATTCCATCCCCGCCCTCCCATCCACCTTATTGTCTAGTCCATGAGGTGCTTGGTGGGTATGTAAGGCATCTTGGGCAGATTCAGGTTAGGTGTTGCAGATGAGTGAGACTATGTGTTGGTTTTTTTTTCTGTGATTGGGTAAGTTCGCTGAGAATGATCTGTTCCAGGTTCAACCATTTTTCCTCAAATTTCTTTATGTCGTTTTTTCTTACTGCTGTATAGAATTCCATTGTGTAGATATACCACATCTTTGTTATCCATTCTTCTAATGATGAACATCTGGGTTGATTCCAGCTTTTAGCTATTACGAATTGAGCTGCTACAAACATGGTTGAGCAAATCTCTCTGGCTTTTGGTTTGAAGGTTTTAGGGTACATGCCCAGCAATGGTATAACTGGGTCTGTTGGTATTTCTATAGTCAGATTTTTCAGGAGTCTCCATATTGCTTTCCAAAGTGGTTGTACCATCCTGCATTCCCACCAACAGTGAATGAGTGTCCCTGCTTCTCCACATCCTCGCCAGCATTTATTTTCATTTGACCTTTTGTTGTTGGCCATCCTTATTGAGGTAAGGTGGAAACTCATAGTTGTTTTAATTTGCATTTCTCTGATGATTAGGGATGATGAACATTTTCTTAGATGTGTGTTTGCCATTTGTATCTCTTCCTCTGTGAATTGCCTGTTTAACTCTGTGCCCCATTTTGTGAGTGGGGTATTTGTCTTCTTATTGTTTAGACTTTTGAGTTCTTTGTAAATTCTAGAGATAAGGCCTCTATCAGTTGGATAACCTGCAAATATTTTCTCCCATTCTGTGGGTATTCTATTGGCTTTGCTTATTATATGCTTGTCTGTAAAGAAACTCTTCAGCTTCATATGATCCCAATGGTTGAGTGACTGTTTAAGAACTTGAGCCACTGGGGTTTTATTCAGGAAGTCTTTTTCCATTCCTATATCATGGAAGGTACTTCCTAAATTTTCTTCCAGTAGTTTTCGAGTTTCTGGTCTTATGTTGAGGTCTTTGATCCATTTGGATTTGAGTGTTGTGCATGGTGAAATGTGTGGATCAAGTTTTAGTTTCCTGCATGTGGTTATCCAGTTTGTCCAGCAACATTTGTTGAAGATGCTATCTTTTTTCCAGTCTATATTGTTTGGGCCTTTGTAGAATCTCCCCCTCTCCCCTCTATCTCTCTCCTCTCTAACTCTTGTATATTAGTTATCTTTTTCCTCAATTTCTCAGTGGACACTGACCTGTAACCCCCACTTCCAGCTTGGGCCTACCATCCACAATGAGCTTTTGATCAGAGAAACCTACAAGGTTTCCCAAAACAATGACAGACTTCTGTCAGAGTACTTGATGACCCACCAAAGGCCAGTGGTAAGACCCTATTGCTGAAGACTCCATACGCAGCTGACATGTAAAATGGAATGACATGGCTGGAAGCCAGGAGAGAGTCAGTCCCCAGACAGTTAGCGTGTCTAGTGCCAGAAGGCGCTACATAGGCCACTGGGGGAAATGACCAAGATCTGTCCAAGCAACACATTGTTTAACCTAATTAGCAACAAATAACCGGATGTGATGCCCACACAAGTGCAATAGTGGTACACAGCCATGGTGAGGAATCAATTGCTCTTGATTTGGCTAACTGATCCACTCAGTGGTACTAGACCCTTAGCTGGAGCTGGGAAACAAGTCAGAACCATACCCAAACACAAGCCCACCCTAAAATATCAAGCTACCATCAATCACAGGGTATAAGAGGGCCTACACCTATCAAACTGTCTATCAAAAAAGTAAGTGTTATCTCAATTTTCTGGGTGCTAACTTACTCTCCGTTGGAGAATCTGCTTCTCTTTTCCAGATAGATGCAGATCCTAAGAAGAGAGCTGCCCCAACATACCTCAGGAGGGGCCCAACTGAAACTAAGGACAACTGGCGAAATAAGCAAGGGTGATGTTTTCCTGTGTACCGGATACCAGCACAAAGGGGAAGGAGATTAACGCAGAGAAAAATCAACTCCTACCAAATCAGAGAGCCAAAGCCTCAGAGGCCCCCAACACCTCAGCACTGAAGCAGAGCAAAAATGAACCCAACATGGCTCAGGGAAATTTTGCAGAAGAGGGGGTGGAAAGAATGTCAGAGTTACATGTTGGGTCATGATTTGCAGAGACATTTATCATACTAATAACTGGGGGCTAACTCCACAATGCACGACCCATTTTAATTAACAAGGAGGGTCTAATGGGAAGGGGTAGATCACAGATGACCCTAAATAATGGTACCAAACTGCCTGTATTCACTGAAATGAAAACTAATAAATTAAATTTAAAAAAAAAAGAATGGTACTTTCTTGGTAATCAGCACAAAGGTAAAGGAGACAGATTCTGAGGATACTCAACACCTACCAGAGCAGAGATCCAGAGGCTCTTAACAGTCCATCAATGAAGATGACTTAAAATACACACAGCTTGGCTCAGGGAATTTTGTGGAAGAGGGGGCAGAAAGATTATTAGGGCCACAAGTTGGGACATTATGCAGAGAGGTATTGCCTCTCCCCATTAACTGACTGCTGCCCCATAATGCATGACCCATAATCCCCATGGGGATGACCTACATCACCAATGAGGAGGGCCCCTTCAGAAATGGGGGCAGAGATGAGGGAAAGGATGGTACCAATATGTATTGTTTCCATAGAATATATGCACATAAATAATAAAAATAAATTTCAAAACTATCATTTATAAATTAGTTTATTATTTTACAAAATGATGTAAACCAGTTTCAAATATTGAATTATTTTTTACAATTTATTTTAAGTGGAATATCACAATGTATAAATCTATACAATTTTGTTTTGCTGGATATAATACATAATATAACCCTTTTCTTTAGCAGCACACATCATGAAAATGGGTTCTAAGTTAACAACTTTATATTTAGATCAGTTCCAGCCAGTATCAACAGAAATATCATGAAAACACTTTATATATATATGTATGTATATATATATATAAAGTGTTTTCATGATATTTATATATATATAAAATCAAATGATTTAATACAGTACTCAATTTTTAACTTTTAAATATTTTATAAGACAAATTAATTTTTATCTTTCTATCAATTCTGATAAGATAATGAAAGGTAGTAACCTTGAAAAGAAAATAGATGGTATGATTAAGTAAAATAACTGTACAATGTAACATACAATTCACTATATGTATCAGTTCATTTAAGACACAGGGAAGAGACATATTATGGGAAATGTCTGAGTATATCTTTGACCCAGCTTTTGTACAGCTATAAAATAATAAGCTGTTTCTGATTGTTTAGTTAGTAGTTTTAGTTAAAAATTACCAAATGAATAGTTTTATTTATACTGTGTCATATATTATATATATATGACATATGCATATATATATATAATCAAATGATGAAAAGCTGCTTTTAATTTTTTTATAGGTGTGGTAATATCCACGTTGTTTAAAACTAAGTTTTTTTTCTCTCAGAATCTTAAATAGATATAGACTGAATATATCATTAATTATGATAAAGTAGATAATTTTCATGAGTTCATTGAAATTAAAAATTGAGTTCCAAGGAGAGGAGGATATTTCTGTCAGTGATATATGGGCCAACTTCCCCCAAATTTGGAAGCTTACTTTATAACTGTTAGGAAAATTGTTTTCCACAAAATATTGAGATCTTCAGAAAATAGCTTTAGAAAACTAGATTAATTTAAAACTCTATGAACTGCATTCAAATATTTGCCTTTGTTTTAAACATAAGTAAAATGGCACCATAAAAAGAAAAAATGGATTTTAAGTCCATTACTAAAAAGAAAGTAGGAATGAAAATGAAAACAGAAAAATTGCCATATAATTTGGCAAAACATTGGATGCTGAAATATAAGCAAGGATATAACAGGGTAGTATGGGAGCATCTCCCAGGAAGGTGAACATATGACCACAGAACCACAGAAATGGAAGAGTATCTGCATGTGGGAGGAGGCTTGGCTCTTGCTACAGTTACCTTCCCTTTACTGGTATGAAACAAGCCATCAAAAGCAGATTATGGGAAGAAAGGTGCTTATTTTGGTTTACAGTGTGGAGGGAAAGGTTCATGATAGCAAGGGAAAGGATGGTAAGAGTAGAAGCTGGACATACTGGGCATCACTTCTGTCACAGCAGGTAGAAAGCAGCAGCAGTACTGTGAGCCCCACTGTAGCAAAGGGGAACTAACTATATCACACCAAAGTGTGTCCCCAACAACACACCTCCTCTAGTAAGGTTTCACCTACTATATTACCATTATTTGGGAGCCAAGCACTCAAAACATATGAGTTTATTGGTGGAGAACCTAATTCAAACCACCACAGTTATAGATCCTTGAGCCCACTCTCTGCTCTACTTATCTAAAAAAATACTCTGTACTTTGTAAGACACCTGAAGGTTAATTCCATTAAATCCTTAACCTGAGACAGTCAGAACTAGAAGATTCTGAGTCTATAAGAATGCTACAGCATTGATTACCCAGGAACTTAGTCATATTGGGCACTGAAATGCTGCACAAGAAAACTCCAGATTTCAGGCATGTAGGATAAGGCATCTCATTAAAGTAGTAAATGCTTCTGTGAGAGAACTATATAACCCAAGTAAAGAGCTCTCCAAAGCTGATCCTTGAAAGTCCCGCCAAAGAGACAGCCCAGTCTTATTTTCACAAAGCAATAATTTATTTATTTCTCAAAGTATTAACCATGTACAGTGCTTACAATTAATGTTACTGTGTTTTACTCAAGTATGAGTGTATAGTCATAATCAGCACATAATTGGGAAGAATATATAACCAATGGAATGAAACAAACCAACAGATTAAAAAAAAAGGAAAATATGGGTAAAAGGGGGGGAATTTTTATTTTATTAGTTATGGACATACTCAGTATATAAACAGCATACATTGGTACCATCCTTTCCCCTCCAAAGGGACCCTTCTCATTGAAGATGCCAGTCATCCCTACTGGAATTGTAGGTTGTGCATTGTGGAGGCAGCCATCAGTTATGGGGAACAGGCAATATCTCTATTCATAATGTCCCAACTTGTGGCTCTAACAACCTTTCTGCCCCCTCTTCTGAGAAATTCCCTGGTAATGTTTTTAACAAACTCATTAATATCCTCAAAGAAATAGGGGAAAAAAAGAACAGAAGGCATGGAAAAATATCAGATGATTGTAAAAAGTTCTTGAAATATATACAGGAAGATCACTGGAAATGAAAATATAATAGGAGGCTTAAGGAAATAAACTGGGACATTTTTATAAACATTATATGCTGGAATAAAAATATAGCTGCTCATGTAATTAAAAATATGTGGTGTTTATTTTTAAATTACACACCAAGTTATTCTATTAATATACATCAGAAGAAAATACAGTTTTACAAATTAAGTTCAATTTTAGATAGTTCGTGGAGGTTGTGATGTTCTTGCAAAATAAGAGAATCATCTGAAAAGAGGGATACATAGAAAATCAGAATGGGAATTTCCAGGATGATGTTGAAGGGCAACAAAAACAAAGAGCAGACATGCAATAAATATAGTGAGAAACCAAACTAAAGTGGAGCGGGAGAATGAAGGGTTTTCACAAAGCTTCCTCCAACAAAAGTAATTAAATTTATGAACCACTGAATGAACTGAAGGAATTAAGAGACTTTCATCTCTGGTGAAGGTTTTAGAGGAACAAAGAAAACTATATAGAAAATCTTTGCAAATCAATAAATGTAAGAATGAACTTTTGACATAATAAGTGGTATACATGAAAGGAAATACAATATTTTTATAATCTACCCATTTATCATAGCATAAACATTTAAAATTGATTTTACCAAGAAATCTAATGGGAGAATTGATAAATGTGATTGTTAGTGTGAATACATTTGTGCATAACTGTGCACACATAAGCATTTGTATGAACATGTAAATGGTGGGTATAAAATGCAAATCTTTGTCTTCATTGTATAATGTCAACATACAATTTTAAATATGAAAATGCTGTAAATACTCATCTTAATATGCTATTTTGAAGTACAGTAATATAGGCCAGAATACAGAACTGAACCATTAGACAATTTTACCAATGAGAACAGACATATACAATGGTAATAGAGTAGGAAATTATTTTTATTGTTATAACTTTAGTGTAGTTATTATTTTTAAAAAATTGTGAACTAATAATTCTTGCAACAACTTGTCAATGAATGAGGCAAAACACACTTTGTATAATATCTCTAATATCTAGATGAATGGAAATATGTTGCTCTTTCAGTGGTCGTTCATCATTTTAACATGTTTTTAAGAATATCACTCACTGTAGTAAGTGTTGGGAGATTTAAAAAGTACTAAAACTTTATTTTTTTTTTATTCAGAACATATTTTGGATGGATACATCTTGTGTTGGTACCATCTTTCCCTCCTTCCTGCCCCCATACCACAGAGGGCCCTCCTCAGTGGGATTGCTGGTATTCCCCATGGGTTGGTAGGTTACATGTCATGGGAGCAGCAGTCAGTTATTGGGGAAAGGAAGTACCTCTGGGCATAAAAACCCAACCTGTGAGTCTTACAAGTTTTCTACCCCCTCTTCTGCAAAATTTCTTGAGCCTTGGTAGGTGTGTAAAACTTTAACAGACTTTGTTGATGGACTAGGACCCCCAACTCCTATGAGACTCTTTTTTATACCCAGAACTTCTGAACATAGTGGCGTCTGCATCATTTAAAAGTATGAGCCTCCATATAAGTGGAAAGCTAATGAGATAAGGAATAAGATGAGACCTACTAAATGGCCTAGAAAAATGTAAGTGGAATAGGTTATCCAAATTAAATATATAATTTAGATACTACTTTATTATTATGGTTTATGGGAATTAACAAATTCTCACTGGAATCTCAAGGGAATCTAAATAGGTAAAAAAGAATTGAAAAGGATGAACAAACTTGAAAATGTACATTTTCTCATTTTCAACCACATTTCAATGCTGCTGTAGGCAAAAAAAAAGTACACAAAGAAGGTAGAATAGATGGCCCAGAAATATATTCATTTATTCTCAGTAAATCTTCTCAAATTTTGCAAAGACTCTTCAATGGAAAAAAAAAAAAAGATATTTTCCCTTTGTGCTGGTATCCGGTTCACAGGAAAACGTCACCCTTGCTTGTTTTGCCAATTGTACTTAGTTTCAGTCGGGCCCCTTTTGAGGTATGTTGGGGCAGCTCTCTCCTTAGGATCTGCATTTATCTGAAAAAGAGAAGCAGATTCTCCAACGGAGAGTAAGTTAGCACCCGGAAAATTGAGATAACACTTACTTTTTTGACAGACAGTTTGATAGGTGTAGGCCCTCTTCTACCCCATAATTGAAGGTAGCTTGATATTGGAGAGTGGGCTTATGTTTGGGTATGGTTCTGACTTGTTTCCCAGCTCCAGCTATGGGTCCCGTACCACTGAGGGGATCAGTTAGCCAAATCAAGAGCAATTGATTCCTCACCATGGCTGTGTGCCACTATTGCACTTGTGTGGGCATCACATTAGGTTATTTGTTGCTAATTAGGTTAGACCATGAGTTGCTTGGACAGATATTGGTCATTTCCCCCAGTCGCCCATGTAGCACCTTCTGGCACTAGACACGCTGACTGTCTGGGACTGACACTCTCCTGGCTTCCAGCCATGCCATTCCATTTTACGTGTCAGCTGTGTATGGAGTCTTCAGCAATAGGGTCTTACCACTGGCCTTTGGTGGGTCATCAAGTACACTGACAGAAGTCTGTCATTGTTTTGGGAAACCTTGTAGATATTTTACACAACAAATGGTATTAGCAACAATTGATATTTACTTGTAAAAGAATGTTGTTAGACTCTTATTGTCATGTGGTGTGTGTATGTGTAAAATATGACTGTTCCCTCTAAGAGTAAATGCCCATCATAACTGAAAGCAAGGTCTCCTAAAGAAACTTGAACATATATGTTCATAGCTACTGACATTTGCCATGAACTATAAGCAAACCAAATGTTCAGCTATGGATGAATGGATAAATACACTTCAATAAAAATATGCAGCATCATTTTGTGTCAGAAGAAATGATATTACATAACATGTTACAACATAAATAAAACTTGAGAACATAATAGTTATAGAATAAGCCAACAACGCAAAGGTTAATGCTGTATAATTCCACCAACATGAGGCATCTAACATAATAAAATTCATAGAAACAAAAATATGAAAATGGTTACCAAAACTAGGGGCAGAAGAGAAAGGGATGTGTTTAATGAGTAGCATTTCATATGTGCAAAGTGAAAAATTTCTATGTGTCGATTTTACATTGTGAATTACATAACACAACTGAACTACTCCCTTAAAATGTTCAGATGGTAAAGCTTGTATGTGTTATTTTTATTGCATTAAATGAATTTACTAAAATAGAAAATAGTTCATGGACTCAAAAACTGGTAATGTTTAGGGTTGTCCATAGGCTTTTATATTGCTGTGTATGTTACACACTTATATATAGGTGGACTCATGCTTCCTCACTATGAACTTTTACATTCAGTTCAGAAAAAAAAAAAAATCTCTTATGTGAAACAATTGGATCATGTGATATCTTACACCAAAATACTTCCAGGTGTTAATCCCTATTAAACAAATAAAAATGTGCTTGTTTGTATTCTGGAAGTTAAGTAGAATTGCTGAAATGAAAGATATAGATTTCAATCTTGGTTTAACAGAAAATATAAGATCTTTCTTGGAGTCTTCAGGAAAGAATTCTAAGAGGACAAAACAAGTTACCAGAGAATTTGTCCTGCTCAATCCATAGTGAAAAAAGGCAATTTCCTCAGAGAACTGATGTAGAGCCATTATCACATTTTCTCCTCCAAAGTTGTATCTATCCGTAGAATGTATCACATTCAAACATCACATATTCAGACCCTTCTATTCTCTTCATTGTTTCATGCATGAAAAGTGCCTAAATACATATTTAGCTTATATATGCATGCAAAACCTATCCATTGCTTTTAAAAATGCTGAGATTTATTCTAAAGGGAACACTGAATTAACAATAACTCATAATATTAGACCAGTATCAAACATACTGGATCCAAACAGCATAGTAATTTGAATGTTGGAAAATCACAAAACTCTAAGTGAAATAGATATCATGTATACAAAGGAATGTTGTTATTGAAGCAACAACAATATAGTGAAAAATATAGTGAACAAATTATAGAATGCATTTTGGTACACTTGTAATGCATATTGTAATATAACATAGTGTAGTGTTAGCTTTGAGATCTCACTACATGCCCCACTTTATGCTGGGTGCAATGGTGGATTAAAATAAAACATGATTCTCTGGCATTCATTCAGAAAGCAATGCTCACATATAATTTTGAAGAGCTGTCTTTTCTTGCTTTAAGAAAAAGATTACTGGCAGGAAATTAGATAGATGGCCACAGTTAGATATTAAATACTAGCTCCAGTGGTAGGTTTGACTGGCAAGTTCCAACAGATTGATGGCTGACACAATTTTGCACAATCTTGGACAATATGGATTGCTCAAACACACAGAAAAAAACTGTGAATTATCATTTTTTGAGGTAGGGTTTCACTCTAGCACAGGTGGATCTAGGATTCACTATGTAGTCCCAAGCTGACCTCAAACACATTGATCATCTTACCTCTGCCTTCTGAGTGCTGAGGATTAAAGGTGTGCACCACTATGCCCAGCCCACTGGTTTTCATAAGGTGGTCTCTCAGAGAACCAACTGATTGTGGTTTGGACTACTCTATTTTACTAAAAACTCAAAAGAAGATCCAAGACTGGAAATTAAAATCCCAAAATTCACAATGTACAACTTGAACTTTGAATGTAAGTATTGTAGTTGACAGAGATAATACTACCATTTTAAAATGTAGTTTGGAACAATGAGGTGCACTGTGCCCTGTTTCATTGCAGTTCATCAAACTGCTTGTATGTTTCATTTTCACAATAGTGGAGCAATGATTAGCTGCACACATACCGTGGCATCATTGTTGAAGGGGATGAGGAGAAATACCATTCTGAACTAAAAGTACTGAAAAAGTCCTAGGACAAGGAGAAAACATGTAAGAGTGATAGAAGTGACAGTGGCACATGACTTAACCTCTAACTGTTCTTATTCTTCATTGTTAGTGGTAGATATATAATCTTCAGTCCATTTGCACATCTTGGTTCATACTTAAAGATTTATATACCATTTTTATTTGCTCAAGCAAATATAACCAAAAATGAGATATTAACAGCATAAAATACATTGTCATATGTGTTGGGCTTATTCCTGGGGATTATATATTTTTTTTTCTTGGCAGCATCTGCCCTACTTGAATTTATGAGTGAGATATGAGGAGAGTTGCCACCAGCGAAGGTCTTGTAGTTACAGACATATTGCATGCCAGGATGCTGATGAGTTATAACATTAATCAGTATGCTGAAAACTTATCTTAGCCTATTAGTAAGTGTACAAGGCCTTGATAAACCAATGCTAACAGTCTCACAGTTATGAAATTAAGAATAATAGTGAATTGATAGAGACCTGGTGGAAGGATACTGGAGAAAAGTGATTTTGATACAAAATGGATTCGTCTCATCTTGCTTCTTCAGAATTCATCTGGGTATTAAACTCATACAAGGTAAGGAAGAACATAAAATTTCCCTCTATGTCTACTGTATAATATTGCAGCTTTGCATAGTATTCTATGCATTGGGTGTTAATGTTTTAAGCTTTTCACCAGAGAAAATGATAACCTTCCTCCCCTATTCTTGTCCCACCAAATATAACTAGAAGCTTTATATAGTCAACCAGTACATTTGCTTTCAAACTTTTATCACAAATTGGGGAGAAATTATCTGCCACAATACAATTTGTCCTACTGCAAAAGATCCATAGAGAATGAGCTTCAGAGGATATCCTGTGAAAAACTATCCTCTCTGGGAATGATTAAAAGCTCAATTTTAACTTTTACTTGGAGGAAGTTTAAGGTTAAACTAGTCTTAATGAAGAAATAATACATATTTTTGTGACCTACATATTTATTTTTCTATTGGACACTCAGGTTAAGTATGTCCCTATTAATTAAAAGGTCATTTTTTCTTATGTATTTGTAATTTATCTTTTAGAATATGTTGTGATTATATATAGTCATGTAACATGTCTGAGACATTTTTAAATAAGTTGTAGATATAACTAGCAATGTTTTAAAATGTCAAGTGACATAATAAATTGGCAAGAGAACAATTTGTTAATGGGAAAAGAATTAAAAACAACAGATTGTGGTAGACTTGGTATTCTACAAGTTATTACATGATCACCATACTAAAATAATCAACCAACTAATGAAACCTAAACCATAATTCAAATAAGGGATTTAATTTTGATTTTTTGTTTTTTTTTTTTATTTTGGTATTTCACATCAGATTATATAGTAATATCACATTACCTAAATTTAGGAAAATGTGTGCATTCCATTATGAGTTATCTCATCTCTTTCAGTTTCCTATGAATTGGAATATTAGTGAGATGAATGTAGTAACCCCAGCTGTGATCCCAGCAGGCAGCTCCATGGAAAAGCCTTCTTTACAAACTGTAAGCTGAAAGACTGTCATGAGAGCCCATTCTGACACCTGAGTGCCTCTTTAAGATCATTGGCTTCTGAGACAGTCTGGGAGCAAAAGGCATCGTATAGGTGCCATGTTGAAGTTAAGGTGGGGACACCTACTGCAGCTATATGCTGTGCCATCATTTGGCAAGCCAGAGCCACTACTTGCCAGTTGCCACCAAGGCAAAGAAAATGGGAGCACTTAGCAGGAGTCTCTTCTGATTGTTTCCCATACATTTGCCTAATTTTAAATCACCTTATTTATGCTCAGTAATCAATGACCAAAACTACTTCTTTTTTGGCACATGCAATTTTGTTCCTTATAAAACTTTTACACTTTTACTTCTGCTCTCAAGACCTTGTTACTAATATTATAAAATATATATTTTAGTTTTGTGCATAATATTTTTTAAATACAGTTATTTTGACACTTTATTTTAAAACTCCTTTCTTGAGAATTAAAAGTTGTTTAGGAAATACTGCAGTATAATTTGTATTTATCTATGAATTTACCTATGCCAATCAGTTTTGTGGTATCCGGTGCTCCATAATGTCTCTTCAACTAGGAGCACTCTTTTAACTCTCTCTTGTAAGACATATCTAGTATTGATGAGGTCCTTTGGCATTGGTTTATCTGGAAAAATCTCATCTTTCCTTCATTTTTGAAAGACAATTTTACCAGATAAAATTTTCTGGCTTGGAAGGATTTCTACTCTTACAACACCTTTATTGTGCCACCTCAATCCTTTGGAGCCTTCAAGGTTTCTGTTGAGAAATCTGATGATTGTTTTATGTGAGTTTTCTTTTATTTTGTCAGGTTTATTCTAACATTGATCTGTGTGGACTTTTTGAGTTTCATTTGTCACTATTACTGTACCTGAATCTAGATACCAATGTTGCAGTTACCTTCTCATTGCTAAGAAAAAGAACCCAACCCAAAGCAGCTGATGGGAAGAAATTTTTTATTATTAGTATTATTTTGGCATAGTGTCTTGAGGGAATTCTTCATGATAGCAGCGGAATGGATTGCAGAATCAGTGCTGGACACCACTTCTGCCATGTCAGGGGGAAAACAGCAGCAGAAGAATGAGCTAAACTAACACCAGCAAGCTTGAGGCTAATAAACCTAAAGGTCCACCTCCAGTTACAGACCTTTTCCAGAAAGGCTCTACTTCCCCCAATTGCTATTACCTGGGAACCAAGCATTCAAAACACATGAGTTTTGGGGAGATAACTGATTCAAACCACCACAATATCCCCCTGATCCTCATAAATTGATGACTACCCATAAGGTATAATGCAATGCCTTAAGTCCAAGTTTAAAGTTCTCATAGTTTTTGTCAACTCAAACGGTATTCAAACATCCTCATACTCCAGGATCTCTTAAATGTGAGCCTGAAAATCCAAAACACATAATGGCACAGAGTAACCATTCACACTGCAAAATATGACATTAAGCCTATCAAGGAAAGATTGAACAGATGCAAAATAAACAGGGCAAATATCAAATCCTGCTGTTTGAACCCCTATATCTGTAACCAGAGATAAAATTTCTGGGGTTCCAATTCTTCTCCTCAGCTAGGCCTCTTACATCCTATGGAATAAATAATCCCATGCCAAGAGCTCTCCTTGGCAGCCGTCCTACAGCGCTGGCATGTCCAAAAATCCTGGGTCCTCCACTGTAACCTATAGTTCATCCTAATGGCTCCACACTCAGAGACCTTAAAAGTCCTGCCAAATATTGCCTAGTGGTCATTTCCTAAAACCAAACCATGTTACAAATCCAATGATGTTTCCTTCCAGCATTTGCTATACTCCTGTAGTACTAAATAGGTTCCAATTTTGTTAATCCAAGAGGGAATACAGCTAACTTTGAAGAACAGGAACACTTTTTGAACATTCTGGCACATCACCTTCAAAAGTCAGCATTCTTCATGCTGTCCCAGTGCAGCACAGCTGGCCTATTCTTTTTTTGTTTTTTTTTTTGAATTTTTTTTATTTTTTAATTAGTTTTCTATTCTGCAAGTACAGGCAGTTTGGTACCATTGTTAGGCTCATCCGTGACTTACCCCTCCCCATTGGCCCCTCCTTGTTGAGGTCCTGCATTGTGGAGTTAGCCCACAGTTATTGGTAGGATAAATGTCTCTGTATATCATGACACAACATGTAGCTCTGACATACTTTCCAACCCCTTTTCCGCAAAATTTCCCTGAGCAATGTTGGGTTCATTTTTGGTCTGCTTCAGTGAGGAGGTGTTGGGGGCCTCTGGGGCTCTGGCTCTGTGATTTGGTAGACGTTGATTTTCTCTGTGTTGATCTCCTTCCCCCTTGTGCTGATATCCGGTTCATCAGGAAAACAGTACTCTTGATTATTTCACCATTTTTCCTTAGTTTCAGCCAGGGCCATTTTGAGGTATGATGGGGTGGCTCTTTCCTTAGGAACTGCATCTATCTGCAAAAGAAAAGCAGATTCTCAGATGGAGAGTAAGTTAGCACCAGGACAAATGAGATAACCCTTACTTTTTTATAGAGAATTTAATAGGCATAGGCCCTCTTGTAGCCCATGATTGATGATAGCTTGATATTGGAGAGTGGGCTTATGTTTGGATATGATTCTGACTTGTTTCCTAGCTCCAGCTATGGGTCCCCTACCACTGAGGGGATCAGTTAGCCAAATCAAGAACAGTTGTTCCCCACCATGGCTGTGTGCCATTATTTTACTTGTGTGGTCATCACAACAGGTTATTTGCTGCTAAGTAGGTTGGACCCTGAGTTGCTTGGACAGATATTGGTCGATTTCCCCAGTTGCCCATGTACCACCTTCTGGCACTAGACACGCTGACTGTCTGGGGGCTGACTCTCCTGGATTCCACCATGCCTTTCCATTTTAGGTGTCAGCTGCATATGGTGTCTTCAGCATTACGGTCTTACCACTAAGCTTTGGTGGGTCATCAAGTAATCTGACAGAAATCTGTAATTATTTTAGAAAACCTTGTAGGGTTCTCTGATCAAAAGCTCATTGTGGGTGATAGCCCCATGCTGGTACTGGGAGTTACAGGTCAGTGCCGCCTAAGAAAATGAGGAAAAAAGGTAACTAATATATAGGAGTTAGAGGGGGGGGGGGAGAGGGAGACTGAGGGAGTGAAGATGTAGACAATTTAGGTTAGACTTGACCCTAACCTCTCCAGTGTTTTGTGGTTCAGGTGTTTCCTTTAAGGGCCTAGTGAAGGTTTAGCCATTTGGTCTGCCTTTTAGGAAGTAGAATTTTATGGTACCATTGCCATTTGTGTCTAGATTAGTGTTTCTCGCCCCTTCAATGCCTTCCCCTCCCTCCCCATCGCTCCTAGTGTCTAGTCCATGAGATACTTGCTGGGTGTGTAAGGTATCTTGAGTAGATTAAGGTTGGTTCTCTAGATGAGTAAGACTATGTGATGATTTTTTTTCTGTGATTGGGTAAGTTCACTGAGAATGATCTTTTCCAGGTTCACCCATTTTTCCTCAAAGTTATTTGTGTCATTTTTTCTTACTGCTGTATAGAATTCCATTGTGTAGATATACCACATCTCATTTATCCATTCTTCTAGTGATGGACATCTGGGTTGATTCCAGCTTTCAGCTATTAAGAATTAAGCCACTACAAACATGGTTGAGCAAATCTCTCTGGACTGTGGTTTGAAGGTTTTAGGGTAGATACCCAGTAAGGGAATAACTGGGTCTGTTGGTATCTCTATAGTCAGCTTTTCCAGGAGTCTCCATATTGCTTTCCAAAGTGGTTGTACCATCCTACATTCCCACCAACAGTGGATGAGTGTCCCTGCTTCTCCACATCCTTGCCAGAATTTATATTCATTTGATTTTTTGATGTTTGCTATCCTTATTGGGGTAAGGTGGAATCTCATAGTTGTTTTAATTTGCATTTCTCTGATGATTGGGGATGAAGAACATTTTCTTAAGTGTGTGTTAGCCATTTGTATTTCTTTTTCTGTGAACTGCCTGTTCATCTATATGCCCCAATTTGTGAGTGGGGTATTTGTCTTTTTACTGTTTAGATTTTTGAGTTCTTTGTAGATTCTAGAGATTAGGCCTCTCTCAGTTAGATAACCCACAAATATTTCCTCCCATTCTGTGGGTATTCTATTAGCTTTGCTTATTGTATGCTTGTCTGTAAAGAAACTCTTCAGCATCATATGATTCCATTGGTTGAGTGACTGTTTAAGAGTGTGAGCTACTGGGGTTTTGTTCAGGAAGTCTTTTTCCATTCCTATAGCATGGAAAGTACTTCCTAATATTTCTTCCATAGTATTCGAGTTTCTGGTCTTATGTTGAGGTCTTTGATCCATTTGGATTTGAGTGTAGTGTATGGTGAAATGTGTGAATCAAGCGTCAGTTTCCTGCATGTGGTTATCCAGTTTATCCAGCACTATTTATTAAAGATGCTGTCTTTTTTCCAGCCTATGTTGTTCAGGCCTTTGTCGAATATGAAGTAGATATAGATGCTTAACCCAAAGTATGGGTCCTCAAGTCTATTCCATTGGTCTATACTCCTGTTTTTATGCCAGTACCATGCTGTTTTTATTACTATGGCATTGTAATATAGCTTTAGATGAGGTATGGTAATGCCACCAGACTTATTTCTTTTGCTATGGATATATTTGGATATGCAAGGTGTTCTGCCTTTCCATATGAAATTTGAGATCATTTTTTCTATCTCTGTGAAGAACACTGTAGGGATTTTAATTGGAATTGCATTAAATCTATATATTGCCTTTGGTAGGATTGTCATCTTCACAATGTTAATTCTGCCTATCCAGGAGCACGGGTGGTCTTTCCATTTTCTTAAGACCTCCTCAATTTCTTTTTGAGTGTTTTTATGTTTTCATTGTATAGATCATTCACTTCCTGGCTTAACATTATTCCAAGGTATTTTTTTGTTGTTACTATTGAAAATGGGAATATGTGCCTTATTTCATTATCTGTATATCTGTCATTTGCATATAGAAAGGCTACTTATTTTTGTGCATTGATTTTGTATCCAGCTACTTTGCTATAGTAGTTAATCAACTTCAGGAGTTTTGGGATGGAATCTCTTGGGTCTCTTACATATACAATCATGTCATCAGCGAATAGAGCTAACTTAACTTCTTCCTTTCCAAATTGTATCCCATTTGTTTCCTTCTCCTATCTTATTGCTTGAGCTAGGACTTACAGTACTATATTGAAAAGCAGAGGTGAGAGAAGACAACCCTGCCTTGTTGCTGATCTTAATGGGAATTCCTCCAGTCTCTCTCCATTAAGTATTATTTGGGCCTTCGGAGCTTTGTATATTGCCTTTATTTGTTAATATATGTACAACTATGCCAGTTCTCTCCAATGTTTTGATCATGAAGTGATGTTGTATCTTGTCAAAGGCCTTTTCTGCATCTATTGAAATGATCATGTGGTTTTTATGTTTAACCTACTTTATGTGGTGTATTACATTGACAGATCTCCATATGTTGAACCACCCTTGTGTTCCTGGGATGAATCCCACTTGGTCCAGGTGCATGATGTTTTTGATGTGTTGTTGGATTCGGTTTTCAAGGATTTGGTTCAGGATTTTTGCATCTAAGTTCATTAGGGAAATAGGCTGGTAGTTTTCTTTCCTTGTGACATGTCTGCCTGGTTTTGGAATTAGGGTGATACTAGCTTCATAAAAGGAGTTGGGTAGCTTTCCCTGTTCTTGAATTGTGTGGCACAGTTTAAAGAACATTGGTTTGAGTTCTTCCATGAAGGTTTGATAGAATTCAGCTGAGAAGCCATCTGGTCCTGGACTCTTCTTTTGTTGGGGGGAGGGAGGGCTTTATTACTTTTTCAATCTCCATGAGTGTGAAGGGTTCATTGAGATGAATAATCTATTCTGAGTTTAGCTTTGACAGATGGTATGTGTCCAAGAATTTATGATCTCCTTCACAGTATCCTGTTTGGTAGAGTACAGGTTTTGAAATAAGTCCTGGTGATTCTCCCAATTTGACTTATGTCTGTTGTGATCTCTCCTTTTTGATTTTGAATTTTGTTAATTTGAAGCCTCTCCTTTTTTGCTTGATCAAACTGGCCAGGGGTTTGTCAATCTTGTTTATTTTTTCAAAGAACCAGCTCTTTTGTTTTGTCAATTGTCTGAATGGTTTCCTTAGTTACCAATTCATAAATTTCTGCACTAATTTTAATTATTTCCTTCCTTCTGGAGCTCTTTGGGTTGGATTTTTCTTGTTTTTCCAGTGCATTTAGGTGGATGGTTAGGTTATTGATTTGGGATCTTTCTGTCTTTTTTTATGAAGGCATTGAGTGCTATGAATTTTCCCCTGAGGGCAACCTTCATTGTGTCCCAAAAGTTTTGGTATGATGTGTTCTCATTGTCATTCAATTCCAGGAATTTTTCAATTTCCTTTATTATTTCATCCACTGTGCATTTATTGTTTAAGAGTGTGCTGTTAAGTTTCCAGGTGTCATTGGAATTTTTGGTGGGTCTTTTGTTGTTTTCTAGCAATATAGCATTGTGATCTGAAATCATGTAGGGAATTATGTCAATTTCCCTAAATAAGTGGAGGCAGTCTTTGTGACCCAATATATGGTCTATTTTAGAAAATGATCCATGGGCTGCTGAAAAGAATGTGTAGTCTGTGGATTTGGGGTGGAAAGTTCTGTACATGTCTGTTAGGTCTAAGTGATCTATGGTTTTTTTGAGCTCTCTTACTTCCCTGTTGAGTTTCTGTTTGGATGATCTGTCTATTACTGATAATGGTGTATTGAAGTCCCCAGTTATGATGGTGTTGGAGGTTATTTCTGTTTTATTGTCAAGTAGGTTTTGTTTTATGAACTGTGTTGCCCCTATGTTTGGTGCATACAGATTTATGATTGTAATATCCTCTTGATGGATTGTTCCCTTGATAAGGAGGAAGTGGCCTTCTTTGTCTTTTTGATTATTTTTGGTTTGTAGTCTATTTTATCCGATATTAACATAGCTACATCTGCTTGTTTCTCATTCCCATTTGTTTAGAATATTGTCTTCCACCCCTTTACCTTGAGGAGTTGTCTCTCTTTAGTGGTGAGGTGGGTTTCCTGAAGGCAACACATTAAGGGATCTAATGTTTTGATCCATCCTGTTACCTTGTATCTTTTGATGGGTGAATTAAGGCCGTTAATATTTAGGGTAATGATTGTGAGATTTGATTTGATCCCTGCCATATTGTGGTGGTAGATATGTGTTGATGTTTTCATGTGCTTTGAAGTTTTTTGTGCCTTCACTGGGTTTGGTTGCTGTGATCTGCTTCTTGTAGGCATTTGAGTTTGGTTATTTGTCTCTTCCTTTTGGAGAATTTCCTGAAATACTCTCTGTAGGTTTGGTTTTGAATTCATATAATTGTAAAGCTGAGTTTTGTCATGGCAGGTTCTTCATTCACAATCTATTATGAGGGATACTTTGACCAGGTACAGTAGTTTGGGTTGGAATCCATAGGTTCTTAGACTTTGGAGAGTTTCACTCCTGGCCCTTCTAGCTTTCAGGGTTTCCATTCAGAAGTCTGAAGTAATTCTGATGGGGTTACCTTTGAAAGTGTTGCGCTGTTTTTCCCTAGCTGCTTTTAGGGTTTTCTCTTTGGTGTCAATGTTTAGATTTTTAATGATAATATGTCTTGGAGAGTTTCTCCTTTGGTCCAGTCTGTTTGGAGTTCTGTTGGCTTCTTGTATCTTGATGGGCCTTTCTTTTAATAGACTGGGGACCTTTTCTTCAATTTTTTTGTTTAGTAAGTTATTCACACCTTTGGTCTGAAATTATTCTGATTCTGGTATTCCAATGATTCTGATATTAGGATGTTTAAGTGTATCCCACAGTTCCCTCATGTTCTGTTTGCAGGAACTTTTGAACTTACTGAAGTTTTTGAACTCTCAAACTGTTTCTTCCTTCTTGTCTTTCAGATGAGAGTTTCTATCCTCCACTTTGCTGACTCTATTCTTGATAGTCTCTAGATACTTTTGGACTTGTTCAATTAAGTTTGCATTTTCTACTACTTTTCTCTGTATCTTTTCCATTTCTCTGTCAAGCTCCCTTTTCATACCATTTTCTGATTTTCTTGATGATTCTCTGAATTCATCTTTGTATTTCTTTATGTCTTCATTTAGAATGGCCAGCTGATTTTTAGAGGTGCTCTTTTTTCACTCTCCCTCAAATCCATTAATTCTCATTTAACTCCTTCCAATGTCTTATATATTTATTCTAGCTTAGTGATATTAGCATCTACATGATTATTGGTCCTTTGTTGCTTTCATTCAAGTTCTAATAGTAGGTTTGTCAGGGTTGCATTGTTCATAGGTTCAATTTGATGTTCTAATGCTAATGACTATTCTATGTTTTCGTTAGATGTATTTTTCCTTGTAGGAGTGGGTGATCTGGATTTTCTTGCATTTGATTTTTCATGTTATTCCTTTTGTGCTGTAGTCTGCCCATGACAGTGTGTGGGCACTTAGGTGGGTGGATCAGTCTGGGCTCTAGCACAATGGGAATCTGAGGCAGCCTGGGGCAGTTGCCAAGCAGCCTGAGCTTTGGCTCCCACTTGCCAAAGCTGCCTATCTACTGCCTGACAAGGGCGCCAAACTTTCCTGAATTCTTAAGTGGCAATGCGCCAAAGCTGAATGAGTTTCAGCTTCGAGGGGGACTGAGGTACCAAGCCCTGAAGCAGCCCAAAGTCTGGCTGGGAACTCTGGGACCTGGAAACAGTCTGCATTCCCCCGCCACACTTGACAATAAAACAGGAATAACCCTGGGGATGGCCGGGGATGACACTGTGCTGGGGTGCGGAATGGGGTCCAGGACAGGGTGCCAAGATGAGGTGCTGTGACGGGACGGGGCATAGAATGGGGCTCCACGATGGAGCATGGGATGGGGCATACCATGACAGGGCATTGGATGGGTGCATAGGATGGGCACTGGATGGCATGCTACAATGGGGCGTGGGACAGGGAGTGGTGGTGGGGCACCTAGGTATTTGGTGGATGGGTGTTCTACCACCTGCTGAGGGGATCCACGATTCCCTGCCCCCCCCCAAGGACTCCCACTGACAATAAGAACCAGAAAAACCTAAATGTCTTGCCTATCTTCCTGGGATTTGCAGCACAATTAGACAGTCTCCATCTTCACAGCTGGCATATTCTTAATGGTGGTATTCTCTCACACAGTGGCAGCTGAAACATGCTGTAGTCTCCAAACTGAAACTTTGAACTTTTTCTCTGTGCAATATACTTCTGCTTATACCAATCCATTTCTTCGAAATTCAACAATGCTCAAATTCTCAGCACACAGTCAGAGTAAAGGTAGCTTCTCACACCAACTTCTTTTAACTCAGTCTGGACAAAGTTCTTTGTTCTCCTCATAAATCAAGCCTACAAAGTCCATAGTTATTTCTGCATTCATATTTCTCAAACTCTGACCAGAGTGGTCTAAATTATCTCTGCTCACAGCACTACAAAGCATCTCTTAATAAAAAGTTTCAAAATCCCTCCATATTCCTCATGCTGTTCCAACCTACTAATGTCACACAGTCAGATTCCTAGTAGTAATGACTCCACTTCCTTTGTACCAATATCTGATTGCAGGGACAAAACAATTGACCAGAAGAAGGTGATGGGAAGAATGCTTTTATTTTGTTTTATAGACTCAATGTGAAAATTCATGATGGCAGGAGAAAATGGCATGAGCAGAAGCTGGATATTACTTCTGCCACAAAAGATGGCAAGCTAGGGACTAAGAAACCTCAAGGTCTACCCAAAGCAGCACATTTGCTCCAGCAGGGATCTACCTCCTAAATTGCCATCAATAGCTTGGACCAAGCATTTAAAACACCAAAATTAATAAGGGATTCCAGATTCATACCACCACAATCCATTTTTTTACTTCATATTTGGTAAGTTTTAATCATTATTTATTGTTTTTATCCTTTCCTATCTTCTCTCCTCAACAAAATTATTTTTATAGTAAGGTTTCTACCCACTTCTCCCTTTCTTTCTTCTCATTTACCACTTTATTGTATATATTTATTTATCTGATAATCTTAATGCACCCTGTGTGTCCCTTGTTTCTTTCTCTGTATCTCTATCATTTGCATGTAGAAAGGTTACTGATTTTTGTGCATCTATTTTGCATCCTGCTACTTTGCTATAGGAGTTAATCAACTTCAGTTGTTTTGGGATGGAGTCTCTCCGGTCTCTTACATATACAATCATGTCATTGGCAAATAGAGCTAACTTAACTTCTTCCTTTCCAAATTGTATCCTTTTTTTCCTTCTCCTGTCTTATTGCTTGAGCTAGGTCTTCCAATATTATATTGAAAGCCAAAGGTGAGAGTGGACAAACCTGTCTTGTTCCTGATCTTAATAGGAATTCCTCCAGTCTCTCTCCATTAAGTATTATTTGGGCCTTAGGAGTTGCATTGCTCTTAGCTTCATTTTGGTGTTCTGATCCTAATTACTCTTCTGTTTTGATTAGAGATGTTCACTGTAGGACTGGGTGATCTAACTGGATTTTCTTGCATTTGATTTTTCATGTTGTTTCTTTTGCACTGTGGTCTGCCCATCACTGTGTATGGGCACATAGGTGGGTGAATCAGCCTGGGCTCAAGCACAATGGGAATCTGAGGCAGCCTGAGGCAGTTGCCAAGCAGCCTGGGCTTTGGCTCTCACTTGCCAAAGCTGCCTGATCTCCTGACCTGCTGGTGCTCCAAAGTTTCCTGAGCATTCAAACTGTAATATGCCAAAGCTGCCTCCATTCATGCTAGGAGAGACACTGAGGCATCAAGCACTGAAGCAGCCCAAAATCTGGTGGGGGAACACTGGGAACCGGAAGCAGACTTCACACCCCCATAACACAACACTGGCAGATGGCTAGCATGGAAGACAGGTAAGGGATGGCACCTGAGTTGGCACAAGCAAAAGACTCAGTCTGAACTTGCAAGCCAGTTGCTGTGGGCCTGGGCAAATGTGAATGTGTGGCAGCTGGAGCAGAAAGTGAGCGAGTGTGTGGAGCAGTCTAAGCTTCCACACTCAGGGATCGCTTTGCATGGTGGGGTCTGGGTAGTGCGGCTACTTGGGGGGGGAGCGTCCTCTACCTGCCTATGAGGGAATCAGCAATACCCTGTTTTTCCCCCTCTGTGCCCTCCCACTGGCAATCTACTGGAGATTGCCCTCCCCTAAAAGACACAATGAACCCTTAATGTCTTGCCTTTCTTTCCAGCAGATCTGTGGTACAGCTAGGCCATCACCATCTTGGCCAGAAGTCCCATAATCTGCATTTTGAGAGGGTAAATCAACTCCCCAAAGTAGCTAATGTTTGGTGCACAGTCTGGAGATTAAAGTTCCTCCCTGTGCCTGAAAGATTTGGCCTCTCTAATGGATTAATAGTGTACATATGGCTATACTGTTTCTTACTCATTAATTACATCAAGGTGGGTTGTAACATTTGATCATAATCTGAACAGTTTGGTCAATGAATACCACCTAATTACATACTATATTTTATTAGTATTAATTTCATGTTTTGTATGGATACATCATGTGTTGTGTTGATACCAACTTTTCCCTACTCCTTCCTGCGTCTTTTCTCTCCTCCCTGGCCCCATTACACAGGGAGTCTTACTCAGTGGGGCTGCTGGTATTCCCCATGGGGTCGTAGATTATGTGTTATGAGAGCAGCAATCAGTTTTTGTGGGGAGGCAGTTCCACTGTGTATGACATTTCAACTTGTGGCTCTTACATTCTTTGTGCCCCCTCTTCTGCATAATTTCCTGAGACTGAGGTATTTACTTTCCTTTTTTATTAATTCGTTTTGTATTCAGCAAATACAGTCAGTTTGGTACCATTATTAGGCTCATCCATGACCTATCCCCTCCCCATTGGCCCCTCCTTGTTAAGGTATAATGCTTGTGCATTGTGGAGTTAGCCCACAGTTATGTGTAAGATAAATGTCTCTGTATATCATGACCCAACATGTGGCTCTGACATTCTTTCTACCCCCTCTTCTGTTAGGAGCCGTGCAGATGCCATTACAAGTTGGCGCCGGTTTCCGGCCTCTTCTTGGTCACAGCTGGTGTAAATCAAGCACAGTGCGCATGCTCCAACCCGTCGTGGGCCGATGCTAATGAGGTATCCAGAAAGTAACCAATCACTGGTGGCCACATATCCTCAGTTGACCAATCATTTGTGGGTAGGCAGCCTAAAACCCTATATAAACAGTTGCCTTTCGTGGTTCTGGGTCTTCGCATCTAGCAGCTTGGCAGTCCCCAATAAAATGTGTTCAGAAGAATCCTGATTGTGGCGTCCTCCTTGCTGGTGAGGTGGGCGTGACACTCTTCCACAAAATTTCCCTGAGCCATGTTGGGTTCATTTTTGGTTTGCTTCAGTGAGGAGGTCTTGGGGGCCTCTGAGGTTCTGGCTCTCTGATTTGGTAGGAGTTGACTTTTCTCTGTGTTGTTCGCCTTCCCCCTTGTGCTGGCATCCATTTCATCAGGAAAACAGTACCCTTGATTGTTTTTCCAATTTTCCTTAGTTTCAGCCAGGGCCCTTCTGAGGTATGATGGGGTTGCTCGCTCCTTACGATCTACATCTATCTGCAAAAGAGAAGCAGATTCTCCAATGGAGAGTAAGTTAGCACCAGGACAAATGAGATAACCCTTACTCTTTTTTTTTTTTATAGAGCCTTTAATAGCTATAGGCCGTCTTGTAGCCCATGACTGATGGTAGCTTGATATTGGAGAGTGGGCTAATATTTGGATAGGTTCTGACTTGTTTCTCAGTTCCACCTATGGCTCCCGTACTACTGAGGGGATCAGTTAGTCGAATCAAGAGCAGTTTGTTCCCCACCATTTCTGTGTGCCACTATTGCACTTGTGTAAGCAACACAACAGGACCATAGATTTTATATGGACACATGAAATCACATATATATGTACAGATACATATATATGAAAGCAGACTTGAAATTGGGGTAAGAAAGGTCACTAGTGGAGTTGAGGGAGAGCAGAGAGTGTTTGGGGGTATGAATAGGGTCAAAATGCATGACACAAGGTGGGCATGTTGGAGCACGCCTTTAATCCAAGCACTTGGGAGGCAGAGGAAAGAGGATCACAGTGAGTTCAGGGCCACCCTGAGACTACATGGGCAATGACCTGGGCTAGAGTGAGACCCTACCTTGAAAAAGTAAACAAAAATAATATGTGATACACTTGAATGAAATTGCCTTTATGAAACCCATCACTATATACTATGAATATACACCAATAAAATCATTTGAAGTGGAAAACAAATTTCCTGAGACTTGGTGAGTTTGTTTGGAGTCTGCTTTCAGTGATGAGGTCTTAGGAGCCTCTCGATTTCTGCTTTTGTATGTATAATGTAGCTGTAGCATCTGTCTCCTTCAACGTGGTGCTGATTGTCAGGCTCACCATATTTTGCAGTCACGTTTGCATTGCTATTAGAAATCACCCAACCAACAGCAGCTTTTATGGAAAAAAAAAAAAAAGACATTCATTTTGGCTTAAAGTCTCATGGGGAAAGCTCCATGATGGCAGAGGAAAATAATGGCATGAGCAATGGGTGGACATCACCCCTGGCAATATTAAGTGGACAACAGAAATAGAGAGTGTGCCAAACACTGGCAAGAGGAAACTGGTCATAATACCCATTAATAAGAGGCCAACAATATGGTGCTTCCAGGTGGCATTAATTAACAAATCTACATCAGCTGGGGATACCTGAATCAATCAACCACAACCACACCATGGAATCAGCACTCTTGCTCATCTTCCCAGTTCCTCTGTGTTTTCACCTAGGCCCTCACTGAGATGGGAGGAGTAATTTATGTCCTTGGGTCTTGCTAACTTCTGAAAAAGTAAAACAGATTCCCCAACCGAGAGTAACGTCAGCATAGGTTAAGTTGATAAGTGTTATTAATTTAGGGAGAGTTTAATGGATGAAGGCCTTCTTTTAGCCCAAGATTAGTGGGAGCTTGACATTGGAGAGCCTAATTGTTGACTCCACAAGATTTAGACCTGGTTGCCAGTTCCAGATATGGGTTCCTTTCCATTGAGCATATCTATTAGCCAATCAGAAAGCCATTGATTACCCATCAAGGCTGTGTGCCACCATTGCACTGGTGTGTATTTCTTGTCAGGCTTGTTGCTTCTGAATATCTTAGACCCCTGCTTGCTCACACCATTGTTGGACATTTTCCACCAGCAGCTCATGTAATGCTTTCTAGCACTAGACGTGCTAACTGTCTGGGGACCGGCTGTCTCCTGAATTCCTACCAGGTCTCCCAGAGTTCTATGTTGCAGCATATGGAGTCTTCAGCCTTTTATCTAAGGTGGATAATCAAGTGCTTTGACATAAGTCTTTCTTGTTTTGGGGACATCATAGGTTTCTCTGGTGAATAGGTCAATGTGCGTAGAATCTATTAATGGTACTGAAAGTAACAGGTCAGAGTCATTTTTTTAAAGTTATGCTTCATCCCACTATATCTAGGGCCCTTCTTTTTCAGTGCTGCCCCCTATACTACTATTGTGTGTTATATCTTTTAGTCTACCTTCAAGGAGAAAGGTTTCTATAGTACCACTTCATTTTGGTTTAGTTTTGTGTTTATTTCCCCCAATATTCCCATTCCCTCCCCCTCCCACCAAGTCTTCCATCACTGTTTTCTGGGCCTCAAGTTGCCTATCCAATATGCCAGCAACTCAAGCTGATCCAGGTTAGGAACCTCAGATGAGTGAGAACAGGTAGTATTTGTCTTTCCATGATTGTATATGTTCACTTAGTATGATATGTCCTAATTCCATCTATTTTCCTACCAATTTCATTGTTTCATTCTTTTCCTTATTGCTGAGTAAAATTCCATCATATGTCTTCCACAAATTCTTCTTCCATTTGTCCAATGATGAGCATCTTGGTTGAATCCAGTTCTTTGCTATTATAAATTGAGCACCTATAAACATGGCTGTGCAAATATCTCTGTAGTGATGCATGGATCATTTATGGAAAATGCTCAGTAAGTAATAACTGGGTCTGTTGATGGTTCCATATTCATCTTTTTCTGGAATCTCCATACTGTTTTACATGGTGACTGTACAAATTTGCATTGTAAATGAGGGTTTCTCTTTCCCCACATCCTCACCAACATTTGTTGCCATTTGATTTTTTTTAATTAAATTTTTTTATTAACATTTTCCATGATTATAAAGTATATCCCATGGTAATTCCCTCCCTCCCCACCCTACACTTTCCTTTTTGAAATTCCATTCTACATCATATTAACTCCCCATTACAATCATTGTAATTACATATATACAATATCAACCTATCAAGTATCCTCTTCCCTTCCTTTCTCTACCCTTTATGTCTCTTTTTACCTTACTTGCCTCTGCTACTAAGTATTTTCATTCTCATGCAGAAGCCCAATCATCTGTAGCTAGGATCAACATATGAGAGAGAACATGTGGTGCTTGGTTTTCTGGGCCTGGGTTACATCACTTAGTATAATCCTTAACAGATCCATCCATTTTTCTGCAAATTTCATAACTTCATTTTTCTTTACCGCTGAGTAGAACTCCATTGTATAAATGTGCCACATCTTCATTATCCACTCATCTGTTGAGGGACATCTAGGCTGGTTCCATTTCCCAGCTATTATAAATTGAGCAGCAATAAACATGGTGGCGCATGTACTTCTAAGGAAATGAGATGAGTCCTTTGGATATGTGCCTAAGAGTGCTATAGCTGGGTCATATGGTAGATCAATATTTAGCTGTTTTAGGAACCTCCACACTGTTTTCCACAATGGCTGGACCAGATTGCATTCCCACCAGCAGTGCAGAAGGGTTGCTGTTTTTCCACATCCCCACCAACATTTATGATCATTTGTTTTCATGATGGTGGCCAATCTGACAGGAGTGAGATGGAATCTCAATGTAGTTTTAATCTGCATTTCCCTGATGACTAGTGACGTAGAACATTTTTTTAGATGCTTATATGCCATTCGTATTTCATACTTTTTCAGTTCTTTGTATATCCTAGATATTAATCCTCTATCAGATATATAGCTGGTGAAGATTTTTTCCCATTCTGGAGGTTGCCTCTTTGCTTTTTTCACTGTGTCCTTTGCAGTGCAAAATCTTTGTAATTTCATGAGGTCCCAGTGATTAATCTGTGTTTTTATTGCCTGAGCAATTGGGGTTGTATTCAGAAAGTCTTTGCCAAGACCAATATGTTGAAGGGTTTCCCCTACTTTTGACTCTAGCAGTTTCAGAGTTTCAGGTGTGAAGTTAAGGTCTTTAATCCATTTGGACTTAATTCTTGTGCATGGTGAGAGAGAAGAATCTATTTTCATCCTTCTGCAGATATATATCCAGTTTTCAAAACACCATTTGCTGAAGAGGCTGTCTCTTCTCCAATGAGTATTTTTGGCATTTTTATCGAATATCAGGAGGCTATAGCTACTTGGGCTTACATCTGGGTCCTCTATTCTGTTCCACTGATCTACATGTCTGTTTTTGTGCCAGTACCATGCTGTTTTTGTTACTATGGCTCTGTAGTATAGGTTAAAATCAGGTATGGTGATACCACCAGCCTCTTTTTTGTTGCTCAGTATTATTTTAGATATTCGAGGTTTTTTGTGATTCCAAATGAATTTTTGGATTGTTTTTTTCTATTTCCATGAAGAAAGCCTTTGGAATTTTGATAGGGATTGCATTAAATGTGTAGATTGCTTTAGGTAAGATTGCCATTTTCACAATATTGATTCGTCCAATCCATGAACAAGGGATGTTTCTCCACTTTCTAGTGTCTTCTGCAATTTCTTGCTTGAGTGTTTTAAAGTTCTCATTGTAGAGATTCTTTACTTCCTTGGTTATGTTTATTCCAAGGTACTTTATTTTTTTTGATGCAATTGTGAACTGGAGTGATTCTCTGATTTCATCCTCTCTGTGTTTGTTGTTAGCATATATGAAGGCTACTGATTTCTTTGTATTTATTTTGTATCCTGCTACATTGCTGTATGTTTTGATCACCTCTAACAGTTTGCTAGTAGAGTCTTTAGGGTCCTTTATGTATAGAATCATGCCATCTGCAAATAATGATAACTTGATCTCTTCCTTTCCAATTTGTATCCCTTTTATGTGTGTCTCTTGCCTTATTGCTATGGCTAAGACTTCCAAAACTATATTAAATAAAAGTGGGGACAGTGGACACCCTTGTCTTGTTCCTGATTTTAGTGGAAAAGCTTCCAGTTTTTCCCTTTTAGTAATAAGTTGGCTGTAGTCTTGTCATAAATAGCCTTTATTATATTGAGATATGTTCCTTCTATTCCCAGTCTCTGTAGGACTTTTATCATGAAGGGATGTTGGATTTTGTCAAATGCTTTCTATGTGTCTAATGAGATGATCATGTGTTTTTTGTCCTTCAACCCATTTATGTTATGTATTACATTTATAGATTTGTGTATGTTGAACCATCCCTGCATCTCTGGGTTAAAGCCTACTTGGTCAGGGTGAATGATCCTTTTGATATATTCTTGTATTCTGTTTGCCAATATTTTGTTGAGAATTTTTGCATCTATGTTCATGAGGGAGATTGGTCTGTACTTTTCTTTTTTTGTTCTATCTTTGCCTGGTTTTGGTATCAGGGTGATGTTGGCCTCATAGAAGGAGTTTGGTAGAATTCCTTCTTTTTCTATTTCCTGGAAAAGCTTAAGAAGCAATGGTGTCAGCTCTTCCTTAAAAGTCTGGTAAAATTCAGCAGTGAATCCATCTGGGCCTGGGCTTTTTTAGTTGGGAGATTATTGATAACTGTTCGGATCTCCATGTTTGTTATAGGTCTATTTAAGTGATTAATCTCATTTTGGTTTAATTTAGGTAGGTCATATAGATCAAGGAAATCATCCATTTCTTTCAGATTTTCATACTTTGTGGAGTATATGCTTTTATAGTATGTCCCTATGATTTTTTGAATTTCTCTGGAATCTGTTGTGATGTTACCTTGTGCATCTCTGATTTTATTAATTTGTGTCTCTTCTCTCTTTCTTTTGGTCAGATTTGCTAAGGGTTTATCAATCTTGTTTATCCTTTCAAAGAACCAACTCTTTGTTTCATTAATTCTTTGGATTGTTCTTTTTGTTTCCATTTCATTAATTTCTGCCCTAATCTTTATTATTTCTTCCCGTCTACTGATTTTTGGTTTGCCTTGTTCTTCTTTTTCCAAGACTTTAAGCGAAGCATTAGGTCGTTTACTTGCGACCTTTCTAATTTCTTAATGTAGGCACTTAAGGCTATAAATTTACCTCTTAGAACTGCCTTCATTGTGTCCCAGAGATTTTGGTATGTTGTGTTCTCATTATCATTTGACTCTATAAATTTGTTGATTTCCTTTTTGATTTCTTCATTGACCCATTCATCATTTAGTAGTGTATTGTTTAGTTTCCATGATTTTGTGTATGCTCTATAGCCTTTCTTGCTACTGATTTGTAGTTTAATTCCATTGTGGTCAGATAGAATGCAAGGAATTAATTTAATTTTCCTGAATTTGTTAAGATTTGCTTTGTGTCCTAATATATGGTCTATTTTAGAGAATGTTCCATGTACTGCTGAAAAGAATGTATATATCTGTTAAGTCCATTCCTTCTATGACCTCATTTAGCCCAGATGCCTCTCTATTTATTTTTTCCCGGGATGACCTGTCAGTTGATGAGAGTGGGGTGTTAAATTCACCCACCACCACTGTGTTTGGTGTTATCTGTGACCTTAGTTCTAATAGTGTTTGTTTGACGAATTTGGGAGCCCCCATGTTAGGTGCATATATGTTTAGGATTGTAATGTCCTCCTGTTGGAGTGTGCCCTTAATCAATATAAAGTGACTTTCCTTATCTTTCTTGACTAACGTTTGACTAAAGTCTAACCTGTTCGATATTAGGATAGCAACCCCTGCTTGTTTTCTAGGCCCATTTGCTTGAAACACCGTCTTCCAACCTTTCACCCTAAGGTAATATCTATCCTTTGTAGAAAGGTGAGTTTCTTGGAGACAACAAATTGTAGGATCCTGATTTTTAACCCACTGCGAATCTATGTCTTTTTGTTGGGGCATTGAGGCCATTGATATTAAGAGAGATTATTGAAAGGTGTGTATTTATGTTTGCCTTTTTTTTTTTTTGTGGTTCTGGTTCTACCTGTGCTCTCTTCTGTTAACTGGTATTTGAGTATTGCTTGTTTTTTCTAGATTCCTTATATGTGTGCTTTTCTTTTTCTTCAGCATGGATGATTCTATCAAGTATTTTCTGTAGAGCTGGTTTTGTCTTCAAATACTCCTTTAGCCTGCTTTTGTCATGGAATGTCCTTATTTCTCCGTCTATTTGAATGGATAACTTTGCAGGATAAAGTAACCTTGGCTGACAGTTGTTATCTTTCAGAACTTGGAATATATCACCGCAAGCACTTCTGGCTTTAAATGTTTGTGTTGAATAATCTGCTGTAATCCTGATGGGCTTACTTTTGTAGGTAACTTGATTTTTCTCTCTAACTGCTTTTAATATTTTTTCTTTGGTGTGTGTGCTTGGAAGTTTGATTATAATATGGCAAGGAGAGGTTCTTTCCAGGTTTTGTCTGGCTGGGGTTCTAAAGGATTCCTGTATCTGTATTGGCACCTCTTTCCCAATTTGGGGGAAATTTTCTTCTATGATTTTGTTGAAGACACCAACTATGCCTTTTGAGTGAAATTCTTCTCCTTCTACTATGCCCTGAATTCTAATATTTGATCTTTTCATAGTGTCCCAAATATCTTGAAATTCCCACTCATACTTTTCTATAAGTTTGTCTTTCTCCTTGTTGGCGTGTATTAGATCTGCCACCTGGTCTTCTAGCTTAGATATTCTGTCCTCTCCTTCATCCATTCTACTGGTGAGATTTTCTATAGAGTTTTTTATTTCATTAACTGTGTTCTTCATTGCTAGTAATTCTGACTGGTTTTTCTTTATTATTTCTATTTCCTTATTTATGTCTTGTATTGCCATCTTTATTTCATGAAATTGGTGTCCTGCATCTTCTTTGATTCCTTTGATTTCCTCTTTAAGTTCCTCTTTGACTCCATTGATTTGTTCTCTGACTTCTTTGAACATATTTACAATCATTTTTTTTAAATCATTTTCAGGCATTTCCTCTAACTACTTCTCACTGGAGGTCATTTCTGATGCATTAATACTTTTAGGTGAATTTATATCGTCCTGCTTTTTAGTATTTCTTGTGTTATAATGTATATATTTTTGCATCTTGGTTTAAGTTAATGCTTGAATTTTCTAGCTAGCTGGGTATTCTTAGCTGTATCAATTGATTTGATGTTATATAATTTAAGGGTAGGAGCTTAAGGTGTTAGATGTGGCATTTAAGACTCTGAGAGTATCTACAAAGGTGCTCCTAGGGGTTGAGTTTCCCTGCTATGGGAGTATTCAAGTAGGCTGAGTGGAATAAAACACCGGTAGATTCTAAAAGTTAACTAAACACTGTACCCATTCAGTCAAAAACAGCCCCAAGTATGTATGCCAGAGTAGTTATTATAACAGCCAGATCCTGTATCAACTCAGAGGTTAAGATTTCTGGTCTGTTGAGGGGTCGCAGTCAGCTTGTGACCAAGTGAGACCCTTCCCTGGTGCAAACCCAGTTACCTTGGATGAGTTTGGTCTCAGTCAAGTTGCTGCCTGGGTCGTCGGGCTGCTGTTCTGATTTCTGGAGCTGGGCACTGGCTTTTCCTGCAAGGCAAACCAAGTCTGGCAACTGTGACCCTGCAGATCAGCACCCCTGCTGCTGGAACTTCTGCTGCTTCTGTGTCTGCTGTTTTTGCCACTCCTGGGTCTGCCATTGCTGCCACTCCTGGGTCTGCTGCTGCTGGGTCCACTGGTACCGGTTCCGGGGCTGCTGATGTTGCTGCCAAACTCTGCTCCTGCTTGGGTCCTGCTGTCGGCTCAAGTTGGCGTGGCTGGGTCCCGGGACACTGCTCTGTTCACCTGAGCTGGGCTCAGGTGGTGGGGGAGGGGAGGGAGCCGCGGGTGCTCTGGTTCTCTCGCTGCTCCACGTGTTCTTCTACCTCGAGTTCTGCTCCTCCGCTGCTCACTGCTGCTCTCCCTTCACGTTTCCTGAGTTGCGGAGAGCGTGGTGTGAGGGGAAGCTCCCACACCTGACTTTTCCTGCAGCTGGAGCCGAGTCTGGCAGCTTTCTGGTGCGCCCCACCGGCTGCGCTTGGCGGAGCTGCCGGGGCCACTTTTGCCCACCTGTGCGGGCTCTGGATCCTCTGGATCTCTCCTACTTCTCCACTGCCGCTTCAGTTTCCTGTACACCTCACTTTTTAGTAAAAGTGTGTATTTTGCTGAGGGTTTTTTGGTCTTTTTTCCCCCCAGGCTGCTTTGGCGTGGTACCTACGCCGCCATCTTAACTGGAAGTCTCATTTGATTTTTTTAATGCTTGCCATCTATGCTGGTCTTAGGAAGAATATCATGGTTGTTTTAATTTGCATTTCCTTGGGTAGGGATGTTGACCATTTTCTTAGGTGTATGTTAGCAATTTGTAATTCTTCCTCTGTGAATGCCCTATTCAGTTCTCTGCCCTATTTCTTTTTTTTTTTAATTTATTTTTATTAGTTATAGATATACTTAGTATGAAAACAATACATGCTGGTACAATCCTTTCCTTCATTCTTACCCCTTTCCAGAATGGGCCTTCCTCCTTGGGGATTCAGGTTACCTCCATGGGCATTCTGAGCATCGTGGGGGCAGCAATCAGTTGTGGCTCTAACAGTATTTCAGCCCCCTCTTCTGAAAAATTCCCTGAGACATAGGGGGTATGTTTTAATTCTACTTTAGTGATTGGATCTTAGGAGCCTCTGTATCTCTGGTTTGGTAGGTGTTGAGGGTCCTCAGTGTCTATATCCTTCACCTTTGTGCTGATTATCAGGTTCATGGAGAAATCAGCACTCTTGATCATCTCCCCAATTCCTCTGTGGTTTCAGCTGTGTCGATCACCACATTTCTTGAGTTGTTTCTGTGGTTTTGTTTATTGTTTAGTTTTTGAGTTATTTTTAGATTCTAGATATTATGCCTCTGTCAATGGTGTACCTGGTGAAAATTTTCTCCCATCCCATGGGTTATCTATTGGATCTGCTTATGGTATGTTTGTCTTTGTAAAAGCTTTTTAGCTTCAATAGATCCCATTGGTTGAGAGGCTGTTTAATTACCTGGACTACTGGAGTATTATTTAGGAAGGACTTCTCTACTCTAATAATCATGGAGAGTTGTTCCTATTTTTTTTCTTTCAGTAGGATCTTATATTGAAATCTTTAATCCATTTGGAGTTTATTTTTATGTCTGATCAGATGAGTAGGTCTAGTTTCATTTTTCTACATGTGATTATTCAATTTGTCCAGCAATATAAGATGAAGATGCTATCTTTTCTACATTATTGGCACCTTTGTTAAAGATCAAGTAGCTGTAGCTACTTTACCTAAGTTCCAAGTCTACAATTCTATTCCATTGATTTATATTTCCATTTTTGTTGTTATGGCATTATGGTATAGCTGTAGGTTGGGTGTGGTGAAACTTCCAGGTTTGTTGTTTTGTTTTGTTTATTTTTGCTGAGGTTATGTTTGAATATCTGAGACTTACTGCCATTCCATATGAATTTTGAGATCATTTTCTTCTATATCTGTGAAGAGTTATGATGGAATTTTTGTTGTTTTAGCTTCTGCTGTGTTATTTTGTACCATGTCCATCTCTTTCTTGAGGTATCATTCTAGTTCAAGATCTGCTTTTCTTGATTCTTCCTGAAATTCATTCTAGCATTTTATCATGTTTTCATTAAGCTTAAGCTTAATCAGCTGGCTACTGAGATGCCATATTTGTTGACTCACCTTCAACTCATTTATATATCTGATTTTCTTCAATTAAGTTCAGCCTAGTGACAAAAGCTGAGTGCTCTAAGGTACAATTCTGATCAATTTCATTAATGTGATTGTTGGCTTATTGATCCTTTTCTTCCAGTTCAGCAATTCTTTTCATCAGGGACACATAGCTTGCTGTGTTTGCATTTTGAGATTTAATTTCTATTGTTTCCACTAGTACTTCACTGTAAGCTTCCATTTTGGAACTGGGCACCCTTGCTGGAGATCTCTCAATTTTCTGACTTTCTTTTTTTTTTTTTTTCCTTGTGGTTTACACATCTCAGAGAAAAGTCTTATTTTATTGAGGAGGAAGCAAATATTTGTCCTTGTAGGATCTTCAATGAGTGTTTTGTTTTAAATGTGAATTGAATTGGGTTTTCTACTCATATCAGCCTATTTGCAAAGTCAAGAAACCCGAAGAAAACTGCTAGGACCATGTGAGTAGCTGTTGAAGGAGAGCACAGAGAGGACCATATGAGCAGCTCTGTTATAAGTCCAGGTACCCTGCACAGCCTTCCTTCCCACAAATACCACTGCCATGAACCACCAGAGAAATCATCCACTCTCTGGCTGCAAGCCTACCAGAATAGCCAATAAGAACAACAGATCCAGTGAATTAATCAGCCTAACTGAGTTCACAGCATAACAGATAAAAGGTGGGCACTCAGCATTGGTGAGATTGGAAGCCAACCAAAATGGTAAGGGGCTACTTACACAAAGCCAGAACATAGACCCACACTGGAAGTGCTAATTTCACCTTCCATGTAAAGCCAAGTTATGTGTTAGATTTGATTCATGTATTCTTTTTTGTTGTTCATTATTTATTTATTTATTTGAGAGTGACAGACACAGGGAGAAAGACAGATAGAGGGAGAGAGAGAGGATGGGTGCGCCAGGGCTTCCAGCCACTGCATATGAACTCCAGACATGTGCGCCCCCTTGTGCATCTGGCTAACGTGGGACCTGGGGAACCAAGCCTCGAACCGGGGTCCTTAGGCTTCATAGGCAAGCGCTTAACCGCTAAGCCATTTCTCCAGCCCTGATTCATGTATTCTTGGTTAACTTTACCATCTTCAACTAAGCTATATTTTGGTGTTGACTATTGTTGCCTTTGACATTTCCTTATTTGTACAGTCTTTGTCTTTTTCTTCTGTCATTATTGAGGACAGTCTCACTTGGCTCCAGGCTGATTTGGAGCCCATTTTAGACCAGAAATCTCAGCCTTCCAGTTTATAGGATTAATGTTGTGGGACAATACTCACCCTTATGGGTTTAGGTTTTTTATATTATTTTCTTGTTTTAATACCCACACTTACTTAAATACTCTGTGCTCCTTTTGATTGAATGTGTATATTGCTCATTTAAATTTTAGAACTTGCCAATAATTTGCTCCACACAGACTACTAGAATACTTGCAAATCAAGCAAATTCAACAGCTAGTGTCACTTATGCTGTTACTCTGGGAACAATAAAAAAGCCACACCTGGAACCTTAAACTCCTACCCTTAAGATATATAAAATCATATTTACATGTGAAAGAATACTACAGATAATGAGAAAACACAATATTACATTAACTCAAGATGTAAAAATCTCTACATTATGATACAAGAAACACACAAAAAGCAAGAAAATACAATTCTACAAAAAATTATAAATTCATGTCTAATTATCTCCAGTGAGACTGATTTAGATGAAATTCATGACAAAGATTTTTAAAGGTCATATTTATGTTCAAATAAATCAAAGTAATCAAAGAAGATAATGATATCCTGAAGGAATCCCAAGAGAACAAATGAAACTATCTTAATGAAATAAAGAGTTGAATATAAAACATTAGTAAGGGAAAAGCAATAATTAAAAAAATACTAATCAGAAATACTAGAAATGAGAAACAGAGTAAGGCCAATTGAATACTCTATAGAAAGTCTCACCAGTCTAATGGATCAATGATAGAATATAATATCTAAAGTAGAAGACAAGGTGGTAGATCTAATACAGTCCAACAAATATAAAGACAAATTAATTGGAAGAATTAATGGGAATTTCAAGATATCTGGGATACCATGAAGAGATCAAACATAAAAATTCAGGGCATAGTAGAAGGAGAAGAATTTCCCTCCAAAGGCACAGTATGTATTTTCAACAAGATCATAGAAGAAAATTTCCCCCAAATAGAAGAAAATGATGACAATACAGATAAAGGAAGCCTTTAGAATGTCAAACAGACCAAATCAGAAATGAAACTCTCACTGCCATATTATAACTCAATGACAAATCACACAAACCAAAGAAAATATATTGAAAACTGTTAGAGAGAAATGTCAAGTCACATATAAAGGCAAGCCCATCATGATAACTGTGGATTACTCAATACAAACTTTGAAAGCCAGAAGGGCACAGAATGATGTTTTCCAACTTTTAAAAGTTAACAACTGTCAATGAAGATTACTCTATCCAACAAAGACATCCATCCAAATTGATGGAGAAATAAGGACATTCTATGACAAACTGACTCTAAAGGAATATATGACTACTAAACCAGCTCTATGTTTTTAAAAAAGAAAAAACTCAAAGGAAACCTTCATGCTGAAGACAAAGAAAAGCACACATAAGAAAAAGAAAAAAAGTATACCATACTCAAGTAATAGTTAATATGAGGTAGTAAAGGAAAAACAGGAAGAACTGTAATACAAAAAGAATGGCAAGAATAAAAGCATGTGTTTCAATAACTCTTAACATCAGTGGCCTCAATGCTACAACCAAAAGACACAGGTTTGCAGATTGTGATTACAAAAATGGATCCTTCTATTTGTTGCCTCCAAGCAACTCACTTTCCCATAAAAGCTTGGTACCATCTTAGGATGAAAGGATGGAAAACAATATTTCAAGAAAATGAACCTAGAAAACAAGCAGGTATTGCTATCCTAATATCTGACAGGGTAGACTTGAAACTAACATTATTTAAGAAAGATAAATAAGGTTACTTTATATTGATTAAAGGAATACTGTAATAGGAGGACATTATAACTCTAAACACATATTCACCTAACATGGGCTCTCCCAATTTCAAGGAACACAATTAAACCTAAGGTCACAGAAAACACCAAACACAACTGTAGTGGGTGACTTCAATACTGCATTCTCCTCAATTAATAGGTCATCTCAGCAAAAATAAATAAATAAATCAACATAGAAGCATCTGGACTAAATGAGGTCATAGAACAAATGGACCTAGCAGATATCTATAGAACATTTCATCCAAATGCTGAAGAATAAACATTCTTTTCAGCAGCACATGGAACATTCTCTATAAGACAAAGCAAACCCTAACAAATACAGGAAAATGAAATAATTCTTTGCACCACATCTGATCACAATGGGATTAAACTACAAATCAACAGCTAGAAAAACTATAGAGTATACACAAAATTATGGAAATGAAACAGTGTATTAGTAAATGATGAATGGGTCAATGACGAAATCAAGAAGGAAATCAAAAACTTCATAGAAACAAATAAGAAGAACACAACATACAAAAACTTTTGGGATACAATGAATGCAGTCTTAATAGGAAAATTTATGACTTTAAGTTCCTATATTAAGATATTATAAAGGTCACAAGTAAAAAGCTTAATGCTTTACTTTATGACCTTTGAGAAAGAAGAACAAGACTATAGAAAAATATGTAGATGGGAAGAAATAATAAAGATTAGGGTAAAAATTAATTAAACAGAAGCCATGAAACCAGTAGAAAGAATCAATGAAACAAAAAGTTGGTTCTTTGAAAAGACAAACAAGATTGATAAACCCTTAGCAAATGTAACAAAAAGAAAGAGAGAAGAGATACAAAATAATAGAATTAGAGATGAAAAAGGCACCATTACAACTGATACCAATGAAATTCAAAAAATTATGAGGACAAAATTTAAGAACATATATTCCACTAAATTTTAAAATGTGAAAGAAATGGATGATTTGCTTAATTTATATAACCTACAAAATTATATCAATTTGAGATAAAAACATTTAAACAGATCTATAACAAACACAGAGATCAAAATAGTTATAAAAAAAAAATCTCCCAACTAAAATAAGTCCAGGCCTAGATGGATTCACAGGTAAATTTTTCCAGACCTTCATGGAAGACAAGCACCAATGCATCTCAAAGTTGTCCATCAAATAGAAAAAGAAGGAATACTACAAAAATCCTTCTGTGAAACAAGCATTACCCTGATACCAAAACCATAGACAGAGCAAAAAATAAATAAATAAATAAATAAATAAATAAATAAATAAATAAATAAAAGAAAATTATGCTGAGTGTGGTTGTGGTGGTGCATGTCTTCAATCCCAGCACTCAGGAGACAGAGATAGGACGATCATCATTATTTGAGGCCAGCCTGAGACTACATAGTAAATTCCAGGTCAACCTGATCTAGAGTGAGATCCTACCTCTGGAAACCAAAAAATGGAAAGAAAGAAAGAGAGAAAGAAAGAAAGAAAGAAAAATATAGGCCAATCTCCACCATGAATATAAATACAAAAATTCCCTCCAAAATACTGGCAAACAGAATACAAGGATATATAAAAAAAAAAAAAATCATTCACCCCTACCAAGTAGATTTTATCCCAGAGATGCAAGGATGGTTAAAAATATATAAATTAACAAGTATAATACACAATATAAATGGTCTGAAAGACAATCACATGATCATCTCAATAGATGTAAAAAGGCATTTAACAAAATCCAACATTGAAGTCCTTAAAAATCTGGAACTAGAAAAAACCAAATAAAGGATATTTATAACAAACCTACAGCCAACATAATACCAAGTGGGGAAACATTTGATGCTTTTTCACTAAGATCTGGTATTATATAAGGGTGTACCCATTTGCATTTAATATAGTACTGGATGTCCTAACTATAGCAATAAAGCAAGACACACATAAAAGGGAAACAAATTGGAAAGAAAGAAATCAAATTATCATTATATGCAGATGATATTATTCTATGCATAAATGACTCTAAAGACTCTTCCAGAAAACTCTTAGAGCTGATAAACACTGTTAGCAACATACCAGAATACAAAATAAACACACAGAAATCAGTAGCCTTCCTATATACTAACAACAGACATGCAGAGGATGACATCAGAGAATCACTCCCATTTGCAATTCGTTCAAAAAATAAGTACATAAATAAAGTGCATTGCAATAAACAAAAACAAGTAATTAAAGGATACATACAATGAAAACTTTAAAACACACAAGACAGAAATTGCAGACACACTAGGAAATGGAAAGTCATCCAATTGTCTGGGATTGGAAGAATCAATATTGTGAAAATGTCAATCTTACCAAAAGTAAAGTACACATTTGTTTCAATCCTTTTCAAAATTCCAATGTCATTCTTCATAGAAGTAGAAGAAAAATCAATTCTAAAATTCATTTAGAAGCACAAAATCCTTGAATATCCAAAACAATTTTGAGCAACAAAAATGAAGCTGGTGATATCACCATACCTGATCTTAAACCATATTACAGAGCTATTGCCAAGGCCCTTGGTTTCCTGTGAAAAAGAGATGGTAAGATCCTATTGCTGAAGACTTCACATGCCTGAGTGGCAGAGCCACTGAGAAATCAAGCTGGTGCTGAGCAGAAAACCTTCACCCTGTATCCCAGCCAACTTAAAGCTGGAAAATGCTACACTGCATGCAGCCCTATGGGAGACAGAAGTCATCAGCAGTGAAAATAGTGCACCCTGGAAGCCTCAAGTTTGGCCAGATAGGCCAAATGATGGAACAAGTGAAATAGTGGCATGTCTGCTCTGGGGGAAACCAACTTATCTCTAATTGTACTGAAGGCCCACTGTATGTGAGGGAATACATGTCTGGTACTACATATTTAATCAAAAGCCTATGGCAGAGGAGGTTTTGTACTATTTCAAACAGATTACTTTAAAGGTTGTTTGAAAATATCTGCTCTTGTCTGAATAAATGCATATATTACTCTCATCAAATTGCCTTGAAAGCACTACACTTAATGTTCATACTCATATATTAATGCTACTCTCACTTCTGGTTAGAGAAGCTTCTCTTTTCAGATGATGATGACCACTGGGATGACCCAAAAGGCAACATAGTGCTAAGAAAAAAGGACAGAGGATCATCCAGCACTGAGACATCTCAGACCCTCCAAGGCTCAGGGTTCATTGTGGAAGTGGTGGCAGAAAGAATGTAAGAGCCAAAGGAAGGGTACCACTCCTTACATACAACTGTCCAGACAGAATTTGGCCTTGATATCCAAGACCTCACAGTGCCTAGCAATACATACACATGACCCTCATAATAGGAGAAAAAGATGATGACATCAAATTCAATGAGAGACTAATGGAGAGAGGGATGGGATATGATGGAGAACAGAGTTATGAAGGGGAGAGTGGGGGAGGGGAGAGTAATACCATAGTTTGTCCTCTGTAAGTATAGAAGTTGTCAATAAAAAAAATATATATTAAAAAAAAAACAGCATTGTACTTACACAAAACAGACATGTAGAACAGTGGAATTGAAGAGAGCACCCAGAGAGACTAGGCTGGAATCTTCAAGAGAGCCAGAACCTAGATAGTTAGCCCATGTGCTGGAAAGTGCTACATGAGAAGCAAAGTGGCCAACAATGGTCCAACCAACCTGGGAACTAAGCTACTCAGAAGCAAACACCCTGACAAGATGAACATACAAATGCAATAGTGGCACACAGCCTTGGCGAGTAACCAATAGCTTTCTGCTTGGCTAAGATCCACTTAGTAGAAAGGAACCCATATCTGGGAGAGGGAACCAAGCCAGAATCCTATGAAGGATACTCAATGCATACCAAAGCAGTGATCCAAAAGCTCCTAAGAACTACTCACTGAAATAAACTAAAATGCACCTGTCATAGCTCAGGGACTTTTGTGGAGGAGGGTGACCAAAAGATTGTAAGAGCCACAGGTTAGGACATCATGCACAGAGGAGACATTGCCTTCCATCAACAACTGACTGCTGTTACCACAACACATAACCCACAACCCCATGGTGAATACCTGCAACCTCACTGAGGAGGGCCACCAGCTGAATGGGGGCAAGAAAAAGGGAAAGGATAGTACTATCACATGATGTAACCATACTACGTATGTCCATAATTAATACATTTTTTAAAAAGAGAAGAGGACCTGGATGTATGTCCAGGAAGCTACAACCACCTGATTTTCAACAAAATTGCCAAAAAATATTCCTGGAAGCCAAGACAACCTCTTCAGCAAATGGTGCTGGATAAACTAGATATGTATATGTAGAAGGATAACTATAGAGCCTTATCTTTCTTCATGCACAAGAATCAAGTCCAAATGTATCAAGGACCTAAATATCAAACCTGAAACTCTGAAACTGTTAGAGGAAAACTGTAAGGAAAATCTTTCAACATATTGGCATAGGCAATGAATTTCTGAATATAACCCCAGTTGCTAAGGAAATAAAACATTAATCAACCACTGAAACCTCATGAAATTGAAAACTGTTTTGTATAGAAAATGACAGGGGGGCTGGAGAGATGGCTTAGCGGTTAAGCGCTTGCCTGTGAAGCCTAAGGACCCCGGTTCGAGGCTCGGTTCCCCAGGTCCCACGTTAGCCAGATGCACAAGGGGGCGCACGCGTCTGGAGTTCGTTTGCAGAGGCTGGAAGCCCTGGCGCGCCCATTCTCTCTCTCTCCCTCTATCTGTCTTTCTCTCTGTGTCTGTCGCTCTCAAATAAATAAATTTTAAAAAAAAAAAAAAAAAAAAAAAAAAAAAAAAAAGAAAATGACAGGGGGCTGGGGAGATGGCTTAGTAGTTAAGGCACTTGCCTGCAAAGCCAAAGGACCCAGGTTCAATTCCCAAGCACCCACAAAAACCAGATGCACAAGGTGGTGCATGCATCTGGAGTTCATTTGCAGTGGTTGGAGGCCCTGCCTTACTCATTCTGTCTTTCTCACTCCCTCTCTTTCTTTCTCTGCCTCTTTCTCTCTGTCTTTCAAATAAATAAAATATTATAAAAAAAAGAAAAGAAAATGACAGGGTGAGTAGAGCAAAGATGAAAACTATAGAATGCGAGAAATTCTTTGCCAGTTATACATCTGACAAAGGATTATTATCCTATGGAGGCAAAGATTATGCTCTCCAATGTCGATCTCCCACTAGTCATTGGATAAAAGAAGGGATACATTCATCAAATTCTCCCTAATTTAATAATGCTTTCCCCATAACCTGTGCTTTCCATTGGAGAATCTGTTTATCTTTTTCAGAAGGTAGCAAGACCCAAGAAATAAGTACCCCTTGCACTTCAGCCAACACCAGCTGAAACCATAGAGAAATTGGGGAGATGAACAAAAAATACTAAATAATAAAAAATCAAACAACCCATTTAAAATGGGATATGTAACTAAATATAAAGTTCACAAAGGAAAAAAGATACAGATGGCCTATAAATATATAAAAAATGTTCTACATCCTTAGTCATAAAGGTAATGAAAATTAAAACTATTTTGATATTCCATCTCACTCCAGTCAGAATGGCTAACATCAAAAACAAATGACAGTAAATGCTGGTAAGGATGAAGAAATAGCAGAAACATTCTACACTGTTGGTAAGAATGTAACTTGATACAGCCATTGTGGAAATCAGTGTGGAAGTTCCTGAGACAGCTAAAAATAGATTTATCATATGACCTAACAATATTACTTCTAGGCATAAAATGTAAGGACTCATTTCACTACTTTAGAGATACTTGCACATCCATATTTATTGTCACTCTATTCACAATAGCTAGGAAATGTAACCAGCCTAGATATCCCTCAACTGATGAATAAATAATGAAGGTGGGGTATATTTATACAATGGTATTCTATTCAGCAGTAAAGAAAAGTGAAATTATGAAATTTGCAGGGAAATGAATGGATCTGAAAAGGATTATACTTAGTGACATAACACGGGCCCAGAAAGCCAAATACCACACGTTCTCTCTTATATGTAGATCCTATCTACAAATATTTAGACTTGTATATGAATTGGGGTAAAAATCTGTAGCACAGGCTAGTAAGCTAGAAATGTGTTATAAGGGAGGGCAGAAAGAGGAGAACTTAAGGGAATAGTGTTGTATATATGTAAATAGATGAACAGATTACTGAGGATGGAAAGACCTAAATGAGGTCAGGGGAAAAGATTGAGTAAAGGAAGGCTAGGGGAAGTGTTAATCAAAATCAAAGAGGATATGTATAAGCCATATGGAAACCTAATTTTTGGATGACACACCCAGAAGCCATATATTGTTACTAGAACAATTTCAGTGTCAGGGATTGGATACCTTCCAGTGAGTTGTGGTCCATGGAGGATCTTTATGCCCCCCCAAAACATTAGAAACAATTGTCAAAGCTCTTGGTTTACCACCAAGACTAGATGGTAAGACCCTATTGCTGAATACTCCACTTGCCTGGGCTGCAAGGTCACAGATAAATCAAGCCGGAGCTAAACTGAAAGCCTCCTCCCTGTAGACCAGCTGACAGAAAGCTGGATAAATCTATGTTGCATACAGCTCTATGGGAGAGAAAAGTCATTAATGGAGATAAACAACAGTGAACACTGCAAGCCTTAAGTTTAGCCAGCTAGGTCAAATGAACCAATGGGTGAAATAGTGGCATGTCTGTTATTAGGAGAAACCAACTGCTCATTAATTGTACTGGATGCCAGCTCCATGGCAGGGAATACATGTCTGGTACTGAAAACCTATGCTGGAGGAAGTCATGAGCCCTAGGGTTGTAACATCTGCTGGTGTCTGGCTAAATACATATATTATGTTTAAAAAATTGCCCAGTCACCTCTTCTCTTCATGTTCATACTCATATATTAACACTACTCTCTACTTTGGATTAAAAAAAACTTCTCTTTCCAGATCATACTGACTTCTGGTATGAGTCAAAAGGCACCATACTGGTGAGAAGAAATGACAAAGGAGTGTTCAGCACAGAAACATCTCTATCACACCCTCTAAAGCTAAGGGTCCATTGCAGGCATGGAAAAATGTAAGAACCAAAGGGAGCACAGGACTGCATACAATTCAGTCTTCCACACACAAAGTGGCCATTACCTCACAATTCCTGGTACTACCCACACAGGACCCTCATAATAGGAGGAAAAAATGATGACATAAAAATAAAGGAGAGATGAATTGAGAGGAAGAGGAGATATGATAGAGAGTGGATTTTTCAAGGGGAAAGTGGGAGAGGGGAAGGAATTATCATGGTTTACTATCTGTAAGTATAGAAGTGGTTAATAAAATAAAGTTTTATAAAAAGAAAATAATGAGTATGCCAAAGAGGAAAAAAATGTGAACCAGATTGGTGTAGGATGGGGTTGTAACCACAGATACACAGATTGTGAAGATTATAAGTACATCAAAGTTACCTGGGGAACTGTGACTTGGGGTACTTGGAGCACTGGCCTACTCACTCCAATTGCATGCACTCATCAGCATAAGGGAACCATGGGTTGGGGGACCAGGAGCCAGGAAGATGGGGAGCCAGGGGCAATAGGCCAACTCCCACAATGGCACATGTACCCTCTGGCTCAGGTGAACAGAGATTTGGGTATCCAGAAGTTAGTCAAACAGGAAACCAGGGCAAAAGGTCTGTGTCTGCAGCACACGCAGGGTTCAGGGACCCCTAGCCAGCAGTAAGTTTACTGTCAGGGACCAGGAAACTGGGAGTGGAGAAGGAACAAGGAACTCTGGCCTACTCACTCAACACAACCCCCAGAACAGAGACAATATACTATTTTTATTGTGATAGTTGTCTTATTAGCCAATCTGTCATTCAAAATTTAAGGTGAACACTATAAAATGGCAAGAAGTGATTAACATATGCAGTTTTCAACCCAGAACACGGTTTCTAAAGATTCTAGAGTGCCTGATTATGGAAATAAATGTGAAAAAAGGATAAATGCATCCAGTAAGACCTCATTCCTGCCAAGATACCAAAAAGGACACATGGGAAAACATGACATTGAAAAACAACAACATAATAAAAGGATAGATGATAAAGCAATAATATAAAAAAGAAATTAAAGTAAGGTATTCCAGCAATTTAATGTAAAATATACAAGAAAGAAAGACAAAACTCCTTTTAGATCTTTTGAAAAAAATAAGCTGGTACAAATGGGGTAAATCACTTATACTGAAATATCTCACAGCTAACATGAATGTCAACTAATTTAAGAATTTATGTCATTTTGAAACAGATTGATGCTTGAGATAGATAATGTGTCTCCAATTAAAAATTATAATTACCTTGAAATCTTTTAATATTGCATGCAGTATTTAGAATTCAATGGGATACAGCATACAATAAATCCCTAAAGTAGCATCAGAGTAACTTATTAAACATGAATTTTTATCAAAGGGAAGGGGTCCATTAATAAGCATGATTTGAAAGTGTTTATTTGGAATTTTGATATGTCTAACTAGGCATTCCAAGTAATAGCAAAGTGTCAGAGTCCAGCCCTGGCTCGAAGGAGTGTCCCCAAAGAGAGGTGTGAAAAGGAGTGGCGAAATAACGACTCGAAGTCAAGTTCTGGTGCAAGCTGACAGCTGAGTTTTTATATCTTTCTCTCTCTGTCTCCTTCTCTGTTTCTATTTTTTTTTTAATTTTTCTCTTTTCATGTTTCTTTTTCTTGTTTTTTCTTTTTCTTTTTTTTTTGTCTTTTTTCTCTGTTCTCAGTTTTTCCCTGTTGCTATGCTTCCATGCTTCTTTGCTTCTCTGCTTCTCTGCTGCCACAGCTCTTAGTCTCAGTCTTTTATTTTCAGATCATGTCATGCAAGAATAAACTTCAAGAAAGGTACAATTTCACGGAATTCATAGAAACATTTTGTTATTCCTTATCATCAAACAATCCCATAATTAATTACCTCACGTAAAGTCGTCAGGCCCCTATAATGATTAACTGTTTTTACATTTTCCCCATGTATGTGCGGTCAAGCACTTGCGATTTCCCGTACTTCTACTTCAAATACTATATTAAAGGTGAGAGACAAAACAACCACAAATGGAGCTTCCCATCATTAATCACTGATCCAATAGATCCATTTATCCTTCAATCATTTATTTTTTGAATTTTTCTTTTCACGTTCTTCCAATACTTAGACTTTGGTCCCCCTGATTGAACTCTTTCTGACTTCGGTTGTTTTTCTGTAAGGATTCTTGGTAAAGAGTCAATTGCAATTGCCACCATTTAGAAAAATTAGTCATAGAACAATTTTTACACTGTTCCAGGAGGTTTACTGTTTCCTCCTAAGTGTACTGTACTCCATGCCTGACTTTCTTTAAGGCCTTTAAGGAAAACAATTATCTCTGACGCATTTTCTTGGTTTTCCAATTCTATGCCAGAGCCTTTTTCAGATACATTGACCAACATTTCACCAACACCAATTTTTAGTGGAAAACTAAACTTAGAGATTGGGACACCAAGTAAAAGACAGAGAAAGACAAACATTATACAGAAAACCACATATTTCTGTAGCATAGAGAGCCAAAGATTTTTCTATAGAGGGGCCGCATTGGACTTCAAGGAAGAGACAGCTGGGCTGGAACTGTGTGAAGCAGCTCTTCAGTGCTCGATTTCTCGTGATCCTGAAATGGCATGCTTGCCATCTCCGACAGCAAAGGAAACAGATACTTTATCCTAAGATCTCAAAATTGTGTGAAACCCTTTATAAACATCTAGATTTGTGTTTCTCAAACAATCTGTGGTGAAAAGGGAGTTATTTTCTTCAAAATTGCCAACTTCTTTCATACCTATACTTTTGTAAGGAATAATAAAAATGAATGAGAAAAGTGGAAGATAAAAATAAAATGTGCAGAAAGCATACACACTTTTTTTATATTATTGATCAATGAAACTATATCAAGTGGCTAAATACTTTCTAAAACTTACATTCAAATTTAGCACTGGTCTTGTTGCAAACTAGTGACAGACAGGAAGTCCTTCCTATCTGAGACCCAACAATATTTGTTAATTATTTACAATGAAAATAAAGAGAAAAATTAGAAAAATGCATACTAAACTGAAAGAAAAGGACAAAACTAAAGTAGGTAAAAATTAACTTTACTTACAGAAAATATTACATCACATTTTTTTAAACATTCTACTTTTTTAATTTTTATTTATTTATTTATTTGAGAGTGACAGACACAGAGAGAAAGACAGATAGAGGGGGAGAGAGAGAATGGGCACACCAGGGCTTCCAGCCTCTGCAAACGAACTCCAGATACATGCGCCCCCTTGTGCATCTGGCTGAGGTGGGACCTGGGGAACCGAGCCTCAAACCGGGGTTCTTAGGATTCACAGGCAAGCGCTTAACCACTAAGCCATCTCTCCAGCCCCTACATCACATTTTTAAAGGAAATATTCATTACCAACTTGAATGTAAAGAAATAGCTTTAGTTGCAAAATGTATGAAATAGTCCCTATAAATACACCACTGAAAACAAAATACCTGGGCATTATATTAACCATATTTGCATTTAGTAGAGATAGTAGGAATAAACTTTTAAAAATTGTGTTCATTAATTGATAAGTAATATAGAGTATAAATAATATATAAATATAGGATAATGTAATTTTTAAAATAATGTAAAATTAATACCATGTAAATTTGTTTCCTAAAGTTATTCATAGTGGCACATGCCTTTAATCCTAGAATTTAGAAAGTAGAGGTAGGAGGATAGCTATGAGTTCAAGGCCAGGCTGAAACTACATAGTAAATTCCAGGTCAGCCTGGGCTACAGTGAGACTCAACTTTGAAAAAAATGAAAATTAAAAAAAAAAGGGCTTCAACTTTTACTAACACAATAAATATTAACTGATAGTGTACTGAATATCATTAATTCTACTAGGCATCAAAAGTATGCATTCTGTGTTTTCTGGGTAATGCTTTTGTTATCTAGTCTTTGAAAGTATTTCTCACAATTTGAAAATGAGAAGGTGAAACTAAAGAAAAATATGGCTCAGAGAATTAATATGAAAGACCAGCTGGTTTCCTACCCTGAAATATAAGCTTTGAATTACTGTTCAACTCTACTTTTGTTAATGAAAAGCTCAAAGTTCATTTGTGTAATAAATAGTTTTTTTTCTTTTTTAATTTTGTTCATTTTTATTTATTTATTTGAGAGTAACAGAGAGAGAAAGAGGCAGATAGATAGAGAGAGAGAATGAGCGCCAGGGCTTCCAGCCACTGCAAACGAACTCCAGATGCGTGCGCCCCCTTGTGCATCTGGCTAACGTGGGTCCTGGAGAGTCGAGCCTCGAACCCGGGTCCTTAGGCTTCACAGGCAAGTGCTTAACCGCTAAACCATCTCTCCAGCCCAAATATTTTTGATTTGTGGTGGAATACAATTCAGTTAATTTTATGGCTTTTTTCTGCTATGATTCTCTGATTCATTTTAGGGTATTTTAATTAACTTAATATATGAAACAACAAATTCACAAATTTTCTATAATTTTACTTTCATTTTAGATTTTTTTAAAATTTTATTTATTATTTATTTGAGAAAGAGAGAGAGAGAGAGAGGAAGAAACAGAGAGAAAGGGCATGCAAGGGCCTCCAGCCACTGCAAATGCACTCCAGATGCGTGTGCCCCCTTGTGCAGCTGGCTTATGTGGGTCCTGGGGAATTGAACTGGGGGCCTTAAGAGTCACAGGTAAACACCTTAATAGCTAAGCCATTTCCCCAGCCCTTATTTTAGATTATCAATAGACAAAGCTCTACATAAAAATTTGGAAAATATTGATGATAAAAGCAACATTTATGAATTTTTGTAATAGGGATCTAAAAAAATTAATAATGGAACCCATTATTTTGTACACTAAATATAAGCTAATTAAAAATGGATTTTCAGGGCTGGAGAGATGGCTTAGCAGTTAAAGAGCATGGCTGTAATGCCAAAGGGCCAAGGTTCGATTCCCTAGAACCCACATAAGCCAAGTGCACAAGGTAGTGCATGCATCTGCAGTTCTTTTGCAGCATCTGGAGGCCCTGGTGCACCCATTCTCTCTCTCTCTCTCTCTCTCTCTATCTATCTATCTTTCCATCTCTCAACTCAATCAATCACTAAATATAAACATAAAAAAGAAAAGTAAAAAAAAAAGAAAGAATTTTCATGAACTTTCTCCCTTATTATTTAAATTAGTAAGAAATTAGACAGAAAGCCCTATTTTACATGTCTATTAATTGACGGAAGGAAAAATGGATGAATGCTATAATTTTCTAGCAAAAAATGCATGCTGTAATGAAGCTAAACAATTTTTTTTTACTTATTAAAGAAGGAAAAAGAGTAAATAGTTCTTGTTCATTTTATTTATATCTTTTATTTATACTCTTCCATTCAGAAATGTGGCAGTCTGAACCAATTCATTCAATTTATGTAAAAATTTCTATAGCTTATTGTTCCACTGTACTTATAACAATATGTACAAGTCTTAAACACTTTTGGAATTTGAGTTATTCATTCAACAGCTTTGAGAGATACAACTGACCACAGACACAGTTTTAGGTAATTTTTTTCAAAAGTTTTCGTTAAGAATCAATTACATTTAAGACATTTAGGACAACATCTACCAAGGAAGAAGTGTAGAATTATAAGAATGCCATTATTTGGAATTTAATACATATGAATAAAAATATTAAATAAGAATCTAGCTGAATATCTCAACAGTTGGAACTGCTTAGCTGCTTTTACTGTAAAAACAGAAAGATCTCCATATCAAATGAGGAAGATTTGGATCAGAACATCTTTAGACGGGCTTCAGAAAGATTTCATCTACTAAAAACAGTAGACACTTTTATAATAAAATTTTAATATGAAGGTCAATGAATAAATTACCTTACCTAAAAAGAGGATAAACATTTGAACAAATTGCTTGTTAAAATAATTTATCTCCAAAAATAGTAAAATTGATATGTTTATAGAGATGTTTGCAGAATTTGTGTCAGGGTACATTAATTCAAAAAGATATGATCTTCAAGATACAAGTAGAAATGGAACAAATAATAACCAAACAAAATATGATTATCAATCTATATTGTCCAATATATACAAGTTTAAGAGATCTCCACAGATGCCAGTGTGAGATCTCAAGTAGGCATAAGACATAACTCACTTTGGATATACATTAGATTGAGGAAAAAAGCAAGGATAAGAAAGCTTTTCCACATTCCACAGCATTGCTTACACATACATGCTCTTGCATGTGCATGCGCAAACACACACAAATGGATATTCACAATCTTCTAATTCTCACAGCCTACAAAGTTTATGGAATACTGGAGGGATAAATAAGAAAATAGACATTGAAGATGCTAATTTAGAAAATATCATGACTCTCAAAGTGGCTTTAAGGACCTCTATGACAATTGGAAAACAAAAAAGTGAAACTGATGTTTATGTCCTAATAAAGTTTATTTGGTTTATGCCATAAAACAAAAGGGAAGATTTCAGACCCGGTCTTTTGCCCTACAGGTATTGCATAGGTTGCTTGAAAATACCTTTGTACTTTCAGATGAATTGGTCTTTGATGTGTGTGTATATGTGTGTGTGTGTGTGTGTGTGTGTGAATGTGTGCACATGTGTACCCTCCCATAATAGTGCACATGTGGAGGCAAGAAGATAACTTCTGGTGTCAGCCCTCATCTTCCATCTTGTTTGAGGCAAGGTATATCATTTTCACCACTACATTTTCCAGACTGCCAGACTTGCTATCCTGGAAACTTCCAAGAAATTCTCTTGTCTTCACTTCTCTCCTATCCTATGGTAGTCATGCTGCAAGCATTTTATCCACAGAGCCATCTCCCCATACCAGAATTAACTTTAGGATTCAGGGTACCTGTGAAATCTTGTGTGTGTGTGTGTGTGTGTGTGTGTGTGTGTACATATATCGGTACTGGATATACAGAGCAGTAATTATATATTCATCCACCACAAGCCCAAGTTTCACTACAGCACACACTACACATGCTTGTTATTTTCATTTTTGTATTTCTGCACTTCAGAAATGTATCCATTGACTGAATCAGACTTGTCAAAGTATAGTAATAGAAGCTATCCATAAGAAGCCCAATTATCTCTTTTGCTTATGTCCAGATGATTGAATCAGATACAACAAAGACTCATTATTTAATCTAATTAGTATGCACATGCCTCCCCAGATGTCCTCAAGTATTAAGAATCTCTTTTGGTCAAACCTGTGTCTATCACTGCCAACCAGACTACATTGTTTGAATTTCACTTTAATTCACTTTATGTGACATGGTGTACACTAGATCAAAACTTTCTCTGAAGACTTTTTCTCCTTCCTAACATTTTCATTATGGTTTGTAGTACCACAACTCTTCTATTAATTCCATAATCTATAAGTCAGTTTCTATTTATCCCTCTTATAGAATAGATTATTTTTAAATTTATATTCTTTATTCAGATTCAGGAGGATGTAACAATACTTCTGTTCATTCTCCTTCTTCTCAGATTAATGTATCAACATGTCTTACACAGAATTCTGGACTAATAGTTTTCTGAAAATCTTCTAAATACAATTCATACAATTTTGACCTTATTTCTCAAAGTTTTGGTTTTGCTTTATCTGAGGGTGAGCTTGCCTAAGAGCATAGAATTCAACACAACTAATACTATAATAATTTTTAAGTTCAGTAATTGGTTCAGTCTTCTTCCTCAGTTACAAATTTTGTTTAAATAAGCACCCCAAATATGTTATATCAAATTGTTCTACTCTGTTGGAATTCAACTAGGAGACCTCTATTCTTCCTAGTCTTAGAACTAGTCCTTTAAAAAAGTTGTATGTGCTTATGAAGTACAGTGTCACATTTCACTATGTGAAGACAATGCAAATTGTGTTTACCAAAATCATTTGCATACCTTTCACTTCAGATATTTATCATTTCCTTGTAATGGAAGCATCCAAGATCCTCCCAACTAGCTATCAAATAATAGGTAATATATTGTTTTTGGATGTAGTTATCCTTCTGTGCTATAGAAGACTCGTAGTTATTCCTCCCACTCGACTACATCCTTGTTTATATTCAATAACTATACTTGTACCATCCATTTGCCCCCACCATTTCCAGGGTTTTCTACCCAGTATACCACATTTCCTTGAGAATATTTCTTGCTCCAACATATAAATTGGAATATAAAGGGTTTACCCCATGAGCCTGACTTATTTCACTTAAACATTGATTTCCAGTCCCATCTATGTTACTGCAAATGACAAGATTTCATATTTTAATAGAAAAAAAATCATTGTATATATACAAAATGTAGTCTAATTTTCATGTATATGTACCTGTGTATGCACGTTACTATGTGTGTGGTTGTACATATGAATGCTAATGTGCACACATGTGTGCATATGGAAGCCTAGAAACAGCCAAAAATGTCATCCTCAGGAATGCCTGGAGCTCACCAATTACTTTAGACTGACTTGCCAGTGAGCTTCAGAGAAAACTTTGTTCCTGTTTCACCAATACTGGGATTTCAGTTGCATACCAGGACTCTTGCCATTTTTACATGGGGATCAAATTCATTGCCCCCATGTTGCAAAAGAAGCAATATAATAACTGACTTATCTCCCTAAAACCCATGTACAATATATTCTTTATTCATTTGCCCGTGGACACACAGGTTAATTCTATACCTTTTATTGTAAAAAGTGCTGCAAAAATGTATAAAGACTGGTGTCTATTTAACATAATGATTTTAATTCCTTTAGCCATATATGAGTAGCATATCTACTGGGTCATATAATAGCTTTTGAATGATATTTTGAGGAAACTTTATACCTTTTTCCATACTGGAAATATCAGTTTATATCCCTAACAAAAAATACATGAGTTCTTTGTTCTTCCTATATTCATCAAAAGGTTTGTTAACTAATGTCTTTATATAATGAAAATTCTGCCTTTGTATTGTCTTTATATAAAAATGATTGTGTTTTTGACTTCCTTTAACCTGATGATTAGTATCTTGAGCATTTTTTTTCATATGCTTGTTGGCTATTGGAGTATCATTCTTGAGTAAATGTGTCTTTAAGTAATTTTCCTAACTTTAATAAAATTATTTTCCAAATGAGTTTTGGATTCTTTGTATGGATTTACACTTTGTTGGATGAAACTTTTGCTGAAATCTCTCATCTTGAAATCTCTCATCTTACACTCCATTCTTCTGATGTTGACTGTGTCATTTGCCATTAAGAAGGTGTTTCATTGAATTTAGTCATATTTCACTGTTTGATCTTCCCCTACTCTTGGGGGAGTATTAAAAATCCTTTGCCCTACTCAATGTCTTGAAGTTTTACTTCAATGGATGATTTCATACTTGGGGGAATATATTTAAGCCTTTAATGTATTCTGAGTTAGTTAATATTTATCAAAAGAGGTTCTGGTTCTTTTCTTTTACACATAGATATCCAGTTTTCCATCATCTATTGTGTCTATGTGGTGTTTTATTCGTATTTATTTCCATATGCTTAACCATTCTTGTATCACTGGAATGGATCAAAGTGGATCAGAGTGATAATCTTTGTGATATACATTGTGATTCACTATGATAGTATTATTTTATTAAGGATGTTTTACATCTAAGTTTACCAGGAAATTCATATTGCACTTTTTTAATTGTCATGGCTGCTACTGTGATCTTTGGTTTGTAGCACTAGGATTATATTGGCCTTGAAGAGTGGGCTGTAACAATCAAAAACTGTTACAAAACTACACAATTGGGGACTGGAGAGATGGCTTAGCTGTTAAGCCTAAGGACTTTGGTTCGATTTTCCAGGTGCCATGCAAGCAAGATGCATACGGTGGTGCATACATCTGGAGTTTCCCCTGGCATGTCCATATTCCCTCTCTCTCTCTCTCGGTCTCTCTTTCTCTCTCTCTCTCTCTTCCTCTCCCTGTCTCTAATAAATAAAAATAAAATCTTTTTTAAAGTCCCTACAACACTACAAAATTTGGCTTCAGCTGTAAAGTCCTGGGGCATTTATGTTATGTATGTGTCTGTCTGTCTATCTATCTATCTATCTATCTATCTATCTATCTATCTATCTATCTATCTATCTAAATATCTAAACTTGAGACAAGATCTCAATATATTGCTTAGGCTGTCCTTCAACTTATGATTGCCCTTTCCCAAACACCTGACTGTGAACATTACAGAACACGCTGCCATGGGTGGCTGGAGTTTTTTTTTTTTTTTTTTTTTTTTTTTTTTGGAAAAGACTATTGCTGACTAATTTGATTACTTAATTCAGGATTCAAATTTTCTATGTACTAATAGTTCAATTGTTTACACGTATCTAGAGAAATCTATTTTTTTCTAATCTGTCAATTTATTGTTCACAAGAATTTCTAATAATCTATTGTATTTGATGGTATCAGCTATAACATCTCCCTTTTCATCTCTCATTTTATTTGAGTCACTATCCTTTTTCTGAGCTAATCTTTCTAAAAGTTTGCCAGCTTTGCTTATCTGGAAAAGCTATTTTTTGATTTATTGACCAACTGTACTATTTTAATCTCTATTTAATTTTTTGCTCTGATCTTATTACTGACTACTAATCTTAGTTGTGGTGTCCTCTTGCTTTTCTAAGTAGTATTGTTATGTCTTTATGTGAAACTTTTGTCATATAACAATTTATTACTAAGAATTTCCTTCTTCATATTACATTTGATATGTCACAGTTTGTTTTCATTGGTTGCAAGAATATTTCACTTGTGATTTCTCTAATGCCCAGTTAGTTATTTAAAGGAACATTGTGTTATTTTCATTTTTTGGTCCAATTTATAGTTTATTTCTTGTTCTTCTACTTTTACTCCATTCCTATCTAAAAAAAAAAAAAATGTCATGACTTCCCTTATTTTATCCCATGCTGGTTAATTTTTCATGAATTAATAACAATGTTCATTAGATAAAATGCTCTGTAAAAGTCAACTGTCTGTTTGTCTCACAGCACTGTCTAAATTGAATGTATGTTTTTAATTTTTTTGTCTGAATTTGTACAATGACAGGAGTAGATGAGGAATAACTATTCTCATAGGCTTCTGTTTTCCTCTTTTAAATGGAAGATTTGCTTGTTAAAGTTGATTGTTCTATTAGTTTATATGATTTTTAAATTGATCTTTTCTTCTTCTTTATTTTTGTGGTAGGGTCTCACTCTAGCCCAGGCTGATCTGGAAATCACTACGTAGTCTCATGGTGCCCTTGAACTCAAGGTGATCTTCCTACCTGTTTTCCAAGTGATGGGATTAAAGGTATGCACCACCATGCCCAGCCTGATACTTTCATTTTTTGTGTAGAAACATGTTTTTCCCTTGGTAGAGTTTCCTATTTAAATTCTACTTAATATTATATAAGCTTATTTCTGGCCATTTCTAATTGTGTAAAAGTATCTTTTTCCTTTTTCATTTTCAGTACATATATAATTTTTTCTCAATTTTTAACATTTTCATGATTATAAAAAATATCCCATGGTAATACCCTCCCTCCCGCCTCCACTTTCCCCTTTTAAATTCCATTCTCCATCATATCCCCTCCCCATCTCAATCTGTCTTTCTTTTATTTTGATGTCATGATCTTTTTCTCCTTTTATGATGGTCTTGTGTAGGTAGTGTCAGGCATGGTGAGGTCATGGATATCCAAGCCATTTTGTGTTTGGAGGAGCATGTTGTAAGGAGTCCTACCCTTCCTTTGGCTCTTATATTCTTTCTACCACCTCTTCCACAATAGACCCCGAGCCTTGGAAAGTGTAATAGACATATTGCAGTGTTGAACACTCCTGTCACTTCTTCCCAGCACCATGATACCTTCTGAGTTGTCCTAAGGTCACTGACATCTGAAGAGAGAAGATTCTCTACCCAAAGCGAGAGTAGCATTAATATAAGGTTATAAATAGTAAGAGAAGTGCTTACTGGGCAGTTTGATAAGCATAGTATATACACTTATCCAGACATCAGCAGATGTTACACTCCTAGGGCTCATGACTACACCTGTTTTAAGTTTTCAGTATCAGGGATGTCAGTACATATATAATTTATATTAGTTAACTGACCTTTGTTTTGGTTTACTGTTTTTCTTGGCAACTTTTATACATGCCTTTGTATTTTCCTGGATATGGTGATACATGCCTTTAATACCAGCACTTGGACAGCAGTCTAGGACTACACAGTGAATTTCAGGTCTGCCTGAGTTAAAGCAGGACTATCTATCTATCTATCTATCTATCTATCTATCTATCTATCTATCTATCTATCTACCTGACTACCATCTATCTATCTATCTATCTATCTATCTATCTATCTATCTATCTATCTACCTGACTACCATCTATCTATCTATCTATCTATCTATCTATCTATCTATCTGACATCTATCTATCTATCTAGTATTTTGATCATTATCTCCCATTACCCTCCCTTGACACACCTCTGCATGGCCATTCCAATGAAGTGCTTCTTCCCAACTAACTTTTCTTGTACTTTGATTTTTTTTTTCTTATGTATTTGTATTATCCACTGAGTTTAATTAGGGTTGCCTGCAAATAATAGGTAGAGTTTTTTTTTTTTCTTTTTACCAGTGTATGTGCAACCTATACTAATGGCTACACCACTGCAAGAAATGTCTCCTTCTCCAAAAGCAACCATTAACTGCCAATACAGGATATTTGAATCTTTCAGTAATACCCTATATTTTATTTGGCAAATTTAATGTTTATGTTCAATATTTAATAAAATATACTTGTCAATTTATTTTCCCTGATTTTGTTGTATGTCATTTTATTATTTGTTCCTATTTTGTTAATCATTTTTGTGCTTTAGTAATGTTCCATATTGATAATTTTATTATCTTTGCTTTTGCAATATCTCGTCTATTAATGAGTTTTGCATTTCATGTGCTCTCATGATGATAGCAATTCTTTCATTTCTGATTTAGGTCTCTGTTAATCTTTTATTGTAGGGCCAGTCTGTTGGTAGTACAGCTTTTATATTTCCATATCATGGAAAGTTTCTATTGCTTCTACATTAGTGAAGGATCACATTTTGAGATATAGAATCCTTAGTTGTATGTTTTTTTTTTTTCCTTTTCTTTCAGGATCTTCAATATAACATACTTCTTTCAGGTTAAGAATGGGGGCATGGATGAGGGAAAACAAAGTACAAACCCATAATGTATCCATACAAAATACATTGGTAATAAAAAAATAAAAATATTATTCTAATAGTTACATGGAGAATCCCATTTATGTTATTTGATACTTTAATATTGTTTTTAAGTTTTCTTTCTTGTGCCTATGACAGTTTTGAATATGATATGTCCCTAAAAACTTGTTCTTGTTAATGAATATCGTTATGGTCATTTGTTCTCCCTGTACCTAAATGTTCATGTGTTTTGCAAATGTGCTGGGTAGCTGTTCACCACCATAATTAATATCACAGAAACTTACAAACAAAGGTAATTTGGACCACTGTTTCAGAGGTTCCAGTCCATGATAAATTGCTTAAGTTGCATTTGGACCTATGAAAAGACAGCATATTAATTGTAGAATTCATAGTAAAGAAAAATTGTTTACCTCATGCAGTTGAGCAAAAGAGTGAGAGAAAAGAGTTCAAATCCCACATACTGCAAGGGTAGCCACAATCTCCCAATAGAATCATTGGATGGTCACCACATCTAACAGCGAGATAGAGGAACAGCATTAATGATGCAAACTATAACATCAGGATTAGAATATCTCAAAATTTACTTCATTTAATATGTTTTATATGCATTCCTTCATATTATCATTCTAAAACGTCCATCTTTGCTCACATAATGATGTCCAAAATTCTTTAAGGTGTTCTTTTTTCTTTTCAACTATATTTTTTTCTTAGTAGATTATTTAAAAAGACCTGTCTTCAAATTTGAACATTTTTCACTCTACCAGTTCTACTTTCTTTTGAACGTTCAATAATATTTTAAATTTTATTTATTGAGTTCATACAGTCAATGATTTGCAATTCTTTTCATGATCTCCATCTCTTTCCTGAAATATCATTCATGCAATGAATCCTTAATTTGTTTTCTTTCAATTGTCTCTCTTTATGCTCTTATGTCTCATGTTTCCTTTATGATGTTATTTTAATTGTTTTATGGTTAGTTATCAATTTCTCTTATCTTGGAATTTGTTGTTAGAATATTGTTACGGTCCTTTGAAAATGCGTAATTATTCAGTTTTGACCAATTCACCTACTTAACTGGTTTACAGGGCTGGGGTTGGTTATGTTGCTGGAAGTTTCTGAACAGCTTCATAGGACCCCAGGTTCCCAAGATGGCCTTACATATTGGACACTTTGTGTAAAAGGATTCAGCTTGAGTTGTACTTGTTTTTCTGAGTAATTGTAGCACATGATAACATAAAGGCTTCCAAGAAGTAATAATAGCTATGAGAGTTGAAGGCTTGTCTCTCATTAAATATTTCAGTTGTCTGTGACATGGGTGGTTGTTGGAGGGATAATTCTGCTTATATTTTCCATGCAAAATAAAGTTTCTTTAGGTTCAAGGTTCACTTCTGAGAGAAGTGACAGCAGATTTTGTATGCTGTGTTTCCTTACTTATAAGGCACTCATGTGTTTCTATGTTAAACAATGCTCTGACACATTCCCATTCTCTGACACTTTTTTTCTAATACCATAAACTAATAATTGTAGTATTTTCATTGTTTTGGCCAATTTTTGTGACCAACCTCTAGTGAAATATCTTGCTAATATCATTATATCAGATCAGTCTAATATAAGTACATTGCTTCTTTTCCTCCTCTCTGCATATATTTCTACCATACAAGGTCATACACTTTTTTATTTTGCATAAATATATATTTCACAGTGAGTCATTTCACATCTTCATGGTCTTTATTGGTATATCTAACATGGGAATAATATTTATTCATTAATTGCACAGCTAATATTGTATTTTTTTTAATTTTTATTAACATTTTCCATGATTATAAAATATATCCCATGGTAATTCCCTCCCTCCCTACCCCCACACTTTCCCATTTGAAATTCCATTCTCCATCATATTACCTCCCCATTACAATCATTGTAATTACATATATACATTATCAACCTATTAAGTATCCTCTTCCCTTCCTTTCTCCACCCTTTATGTCTCCTTTTCAACTTACTGGCCTCTGCTACTAAGTATTTTCATTCTCACGCAGAAGTCCAGTCATCTGTAGCTAGGATCCACATATGAGAGAGAACATGTGGTGCTTGGCTTTCTGGGCCTGGGTTACATCACTTAGTATAATACTTTCCAGGTCCATCCATTTTCCTGCAAATTTCATAACTTCATTTTTCTTTACCGCTGAGTAGAACTCCATTGTATAAATGTGCCACATCTTCATTATCCACTCATCTGTTGAGGGACATCTAGGCTGGTTCCATTTCCCAGCTATTATAAATTGAGCAGCAATAAACATGGTTGAACATGTACTTCTAAGGAAATGAGATGAGTCCTTTGGATATATGCCTAGGAGTGATATAGCTGGGTCATATGGTAGATCAATCTCTAGCTGTTTTAGGAACCTCCACACTGTTTTTCACAATGACTAGACCAGATTGCATTCCCACCAGCCGTGCAGAAGGATTCCTTTTTTTCCGCATCCCTGCCAACATTTATGATCATTTGTTTTCATGATGGTGGCCAATCTGACAGGAGTGAGATGGAATCTCAATGTAGTTTTAATCTGCATTTCCCTGATGACTAGTGACATAGAACATTTTTTTAGATGCTTATATGCCATTCGTATTTCTTCCTTTGAGAACTCTCTATTTAGCTCCATAGCCCATTTTTTGATTGGCTTGTTTGATTCCTTATTATTTAACTTTTTGAGTTCTTTGTATATCCTAGATATTAATCCTTTATCAGATACATAGCTGGCGAAGATTTTTTCCCATTCTGGAGGTTGCCTCTTTGCTTTTTTCACTGTGTCCTTTGCAGTGCAAAATCTTTGTAATTTCATTAGGTCCCAGTGGTTAATCTGTGCTTTTATTGCCTGAGCAATTGGGGTTGTATTCAGAAAGTATTTGCCAAGACCAATATGTTGAAGGGTTTCCCCTACTTTTTCCTCTAGCAGTTTCAAAGTTTCCGGTATGAAGTTAAGGTCTTTAATCCATTTGGACTTAATTCTTGTGCATGGCGAGAGAGAAGAATCTATTTTCATCCTTCTGCAGATATATATCCAGTTTTCAAAACACCATTTGCTGAAGAGGCTGTCTCACTCCAATGAGTAGTTTTGGCATTTTTATCGAATATCAGGTGGCTATAGCTACTTGGGCTTACATCTGGGACCTCTATTCTGATCCACTGATCTACATGTCTGTTTTTGTGCCAGTAACATGCTGTTTTTGTTACTATGGCTCTGTAGTATAGGTTGAAATCAGGTATGGTGATACCACCAGCCTCATTTTTGTTGCTCATTATTATTTTAGATATTCGAGGTTTTTTTGTGATTCCAAATGTATTTTTTGATTGTTTTTTCTATTTCCATGAAGAAAGTCTTTGGAATTTTGATAGGGATTGCATTAAATGTGTAGATTGCTTTAGGTAAGATTGCCATTTTTTCAATATTGATTCTTCCAATCCAGGAACAAGGGATGTTTCTCCACTTTCTAGTGTCTTCTGCAATTTCTCGCTTGAGTGTTTTAAAGTTCTCATTGCATAGATTCTTTACTTCCTTGGTTAGGTTTATTCCAAGGTATTTTATTTTTTTTGATGCAATTGTGAACCGGAGTGATTCTCTGATTTCATCCTCTGTGTGTTTGTTGGTAGCATATATGAAGGCTACTGATTTCTGTGTATTTATTTTGTATCCTGCTACATTGCTGTAGGTTTTGATCAGCTCTAACAGCTTGCTAGTAGAGTCTTTAGGGTCCTTTATGTATAGAATCATGTCATCTGCAAAGAATGATAACTTGATTTCTTCCTTTCCAATTGGTATCTCTTTTACGTGTGTCTCTTGCATTATTGCTATGACTAAGACTTCCAAAACTATATTAAATAAAAGTGGCGACAGTGGACACCCTTGTCTTGTTCCTGATTTTAGTGGAAAGGCTTCCAGTTTTTCCCCATTTAGTAATATGTTGGCTGTAGGCTTGTCATAAATAGCCTTTATTATATTGAGACATATTCCTTCTATTCCCAGTCTCTGTAGGACTTTTATCATGAATGGATGTTGGATTTTGTCAAGTGCTTTCTCTGCGTCTAATGAGATGATCATGTGATTTTTGTGCTTCAACCCGTTTATGTAATGTATTACATTTATAGATTTGCGTATGTTGAACCATCCCTGCATCTCTGGGATAAAGCCTACTTGGTCAGGGTGAATGATCTTTTTGATATACTCTTGTATTCTGTTTGCCAATATTTTGTTGAGAATTTTTGCATCTATGTTCATGAGGGAGATTGGTCTGCAATTTTCTTTTTTTGTTCTATCTTTGCCTGGCTTTGGTATCAGGGTGATGCTGGCCTCATAGAAGGAGTTTGGTAGAATTCCTTCTTTTTCTATTTCCTGGAAAAGCTTAAGAAGCAATGGTGTTAGCTCTTCCTTAAAAGTCTGGTAAAATTCAGCAGTGAATCCATCCGGGCCTGGGCTTTTTTTAGTTGGGAGATTATTGATAACTGTTCGGATCTCCATGTTTGTTATAGGTCTATTTAAGTGATTAATCTCATTTTGGTTTAATTTAGGTAGGTCATATAGATCAAGGAAATCATCCATTACTTTCAGATTTTCATACTTTGTGGAGTATATGCTTTTATAGTATGTCCCTATGATTTTTTGAATTTCTCTGGAATCTGTTGTGATGTTACCTTGTTCATCTCTGATTTTATTAATTTGTGTCTCTTCTCTCTTTCTTTTGGTCAGATTTGCTAAGGGTTTATCAATCTTGTTTATCCTTTCAAAGAACCAACTCTTTGTTTCATTAATTCTTTGGATTGTTCTTTTTGTTTCCATTTCATTAATTTCTGCCCTAATCTTTATTATTTCTTCCCGTCTACTACTTTTTGGTTTGCCTTGTTCTTCTTTTTCCAAGGCTTTAAGGCGAAGCGTTAGGTCGTTTACCTGCGACCTTTCTAATTTCTTAATGTAGGCACTTAAGGCTATAAATTTACCTCTTAGAACTGCCTTCATTGTGTCCCAGAGATTTTGGTATGTTGTGTTCTCATTATCATTTGACTCTATAAATTTTTTGATTTCCTTTTTGATTTCTTCATTGACCCACTCATCATTTAGTAGTGTATTGTTTAGTTTCCATGATTTTGTGTATACTCTATAGCCTTTCTTGCTACTGATTTGTAGTTTAATTCCAATGTGGTCAGATAGAATGCAAGGAATTATTTCAACTTTCCTGAATTTGTTAGATTTGCTTTGTGTCCTAATATATGGTCTATTTTAGAGAATGTTCCATGTGCTGCTGAAAAGAATGTATATTCTGCAGCCTTTGGATGAAATGTCCTGTATATATCTGTTAGGTCCATTCCTTCTATGACCTCATTTAGTCCAGATGCCTCTCTGTTTATTCTTTCCCGGGATGACCTGTCAATTGATGAGAGTGGGGTGTTAAAGTCACCCACCACCACTGTGTTTGGTGTTATGTGTGACCTTTGTTCTAATAGTGTTTGTTTGACGAATTTGGGAGCCCCCATATTAGGTGCATATATGTTTAGGATTTTAATGTACTCCTGTTGGAGTGTGCCCTTAATCAATATATAGTGACCTTCCTTATTTTTCTTGACTAACGTCGGACTAAAGTCTACCCCGTCTGATATTAGGATAGCAACCCCTGCTTGTTTTCTAGGCCCATTTGCTTGAAACACCGTCTTCCAACCTTTCACCCTAAGATTATGTCTATCCTTTGTAGAAAGGTGAGTTTCTTGGAGACAACAAATTGTAGGATCCTGCTTTTTAACCCAGTCTGCAAATCTGTGTCTTTTCGTTGGGGCATTTAGACCATTGATATTAAGAGATATTATTGAAAGGTGTGTATTTATGTTTGCCATTTTTTTGTGTGTGTGTGTGTTTCTGGTTCTACCTGTGCTCTCTTCTGTTAACTGGTATTTGAGTATAGCTTGTTTTTTCTAGGTTCCTTATATGTGTGCTTTTCCTTTTGTTCAGCATGGAGGATTCTATCACGTATTTTCTGTAGAGCTGGTTTTGTCTTCAAATACTCCTTTAACCTGCTTTTGTCATGGAATGTCTTTATTTCTCCATCTATTTGAATGGATAACTTTGCAGGATAAAGTAACCTTAGTTGACAGTTGTTATCTTTCAGAACTTGGCATATATCACTCCAAGCCCTTCTGGCTTTAAAAGTTTGTGTTGAAGTTCTCATTGTATAGATTCTTTACTTCCTTAGTTAGGTTTATTCCAAGGTATTTTATTTTTTTTTTGATGCAATTGTGAATGGGAGTGATTCTCTGATTTTATCCTCTGTGTGTTTGTTGTTAGCATATATGAAGGCTACTGATTTCTGTGTATTTATTTTGTATCCTGCTACATTGCTGTAGGTTTTGATTAGCTCTAACAGCTTGCTAGTAGAGTCTTTAGGGTCCTTTATGTATAGAATCATGTCATCTGCAAATAGTGATAACTTGATTTCTTCCTTTCCAATTTGTATCCCTTTTATGTGTGTCTCTTGCCTTATTGCTATGGCTAAGACTTCCAAAACTATATTAAATAGAAGTGGAGACAGTGGACACCCTTGTCTTGTTCCTGATTTTAGTGGAAAAGCTTCCAGTTTTTCCCCATTTAGTAATATGTTGGCTGTAGGCTTGTCATAAATAGCCTTTATTATATTGAGATATGTTCCTTCTATTCCCAGTCTCTGTAGGACTTTTATCATGAAGGGATGTTGGATTTTGTCAAATGCTTTCTCTGCATCTAATGAGATGATCATGTGGTTTTTGTCCTTCAACCCATTTATGTAATGTATTACATTTATAGATTTGCGTATGTTGAACCATCCCTGCATCTCTGGGATAAAGCCTACTTGGTCAGGGTGAATGATCTTTTTGATATACTCTTGTATTCTGTTTGCCAATATTTTGTTGAGAATTTTTGCATCTATGTTCATGAGGGAGATTGGTCTGTAATTTTCTTTTTTTGTTCTATCTTTGCCTGGTTTTGGTATCAGGGTGATGCTGGCCTCATAGAAGGAGTTTGGTAGGATTCCTTCTTTTTCTATTTCCTGGAAAAGCTTAAGAAGCAATGGTGTTAGCTCTTCCTTAAAAGTCTGGTAAAATTCAGCAGTGAATCCATCCGGGCCTGGGCTTTTTTTAGTTGGGAGATTATTGATAACTGCTCGGATCTCCATGTTTGTTATAGGTCTATTTAAGTGATTAATCTCATTTTGATTTAATTTAGGTAGGTCATATAGATCAAGGAAATCATCCATTTCTTTCAGATTTTCATACTTTGTGGAGTATATGCTTTTATAGTATGTCCCTATAATTTTTTGAATTTCTCTGGAATCTGTTGTGATGTTACCTTGTTCATCTCTGATTTTATTAATTTGTGTCTCTTCTCTCTTTCTTTTGGTCAGATTTGCTAAGGGTTTATCAATCTTGTTTATCCTTTCAAAGAACCAACTCTTTGTTTCATTAATTCTTTGGATTGTTCTTTTTGTTTCTATTTCATTAATTTCTGCCCTAATCTTTATTATTTCTTCCCGTCTACTACTTTTTGGTTTGCCTTGTTCTTCTTTTTCCAAGGCTTTAAGGCGATGCATTAGGTCGTTTACTTGCGACCTTTCTAATTTCTTAATATAGGCACTTAAGGCTATAAATTTACCTCTTAGAACTGCCTTCATTGTGTCCCAGAGATTTTGGTATGTTGTGTTCTCATTATCATTTGACTCTATAAATTTTTTGATTTCCTTTTTGATTTCTTCATTGACCCACTCATCATTTAGTAGTGTATTGTTTAGCTTCCATGATTTTGTGTATGCTCTGTAGCCTTTCTTGCTACTGATTTGTAGTTTAATTCCATTGTGGTCAGATAGAATGCAAGGAATTATTTCAATTTTCCTGAATTTGTTAAGATTTGCTTTGTGTCCTAATATATGGTCTATTTTAGAGAATGTTCCATGTGCTGCTGAAAAGAATGTATATTCTGCAGCCTTTGGATGAAATGTCCTGTATATATCTGTTAGGTCCATATCTTCTATGACCTCATTTAGTCCAGATGCCTCTCTGTTTATTCTTTCCCTGGATGACCTGTCAATTGATGAGAACTTTAAGACACTCAAGCGAGAAATTGCAGAAGACACTAGAAAGTGGAGAAACATCCCTTGTTCCTGGCTTGGAAGAATCAATATCGTGAAAATGGCAATCTTACCTAAAGCAATCTACACATTTAATGCAATCCCTATCAAAATTCCAAAGGCTTTCTTCATGGAAATAGAAAAAACAATCCAAAAATTCATTTGGAATCATAAAAAACCTCGAATATCTAAAATAATACTGAGCAACAAAAAAGAGGCTGGTGGTATCACCATACCTGATTTTAACCTATACTACAGAGCCATAGTAACAAAAACAGCATGGTACTGGCACAAAAACAGACATGTAGATCAGTGGAACAGAATAGAGGACCCAGATGTAAGCCCAAGTAGCTATAGCCACCTGATATTCGACAAAAATGCCAAAAATACTCATTGGAGAAAAGACAGCCTCTTCAGCAAATGGTGTTTTGAAAACTGGATAAATATCTGCAGAAGGATGAAAATAGATTCTTCTCTCTCGCCATGCACAAGAATTAAGTCCAAATGGATTAAAGACCTTAACATCAGACCGGAAACTTTGAAACTGCTAGAGGAAAAAGTAGGGGAAACCCTCCAACATATTGGTCTTGGCAAAGACTTTCTAAATACAACCCCAATTGCTCAGGCAATAAAACCACAGATTAACCACTGGGACCTAATGAAATTACAAAGATTTTGCACTGCAAAGGACACAGTGAAAAAAGCAAAGAGGCAACCTACAGAATGGGAAAAAATCTTCGCCAGCTATATATCGGATAAAGGATTAATATGTAGGATATACAAAGAACTCAAAAAGTTAACTAATAAGGAATCAAACAGGCCAATCAAAAAATGGGCTAAGGAACTAAATAGAGAGTTCTCAAAGGAAGAAATACGAATGGCATATAAGCACCTAAAAAAATGTTCTACGTCACTAGTCATCAGGGAAATGCAGATTAAAACTACATTGAGATTCCATCTCACTCCTGTCAGATTGGCCACCATCATGAAAACAAATGATCATAAATGTTGGCGGGGATGTGGAAAAAAAGGAACCCTTCTGCACTGCTGGTGGGAATGCAATCTGGTCCAGCCATTGTGGAAAACAGTGTGGAGGTTCCTAAAGCAGCTAGAGATTGATCTACCATATGACCCAGCTATAGCACTCCTAGGCATATATCCAAAGGACTCATCTCATTTCCTTAGAAGTACATGCTCAACCATGTTTATTGCTGCTCAATTTATAATAGCTGGGAAATGGAACCAGCCTAGATGTCCCTCAACAGATGAGTGGATAAAGAAGATGTGGTACATTTATACAATGGAGTTCTACTCAGCGGTAAAGAAAAATGAAGTTATGAAATTTGCAGAAAAATGGATGGACCTGGAAAGTATTATACTAAGTCAGGTAACCCAGGCCCAGAAAGCCAAGCGCCACATGTTCTCCCTCATATGGGGATCCTAGCTACAGATGACTGGGCTTCTGTGTGAGAATGAAAATACTTAGTAGCAGAGGCCAGTAAGTTGAAAAGGAGACATAAAGGGTGGAGAAAGGAAGGGAGGAGGATACTTAATAGGTTGATATTGTATATATGTAATTACAGTGATTGTAATGGGGAGGTAATATGATTGAGAATGGAATTTCAAACGGGAAAGTGTGGGGGTGGGGAGGGAGGGAATTACCATGGGATATATTTTATAATCATGGAAAATGTTAATAAAAATTAAAAAAAAAAAAAAAGTTTGTGTTGAATAATCTGCTGTAATCCTGATGGGCTTGCTTTTGTAGGTAACTTTATTTTTCTCTCTAACTGTTTTCAATATTTTTTCTTTGGTGTGTGTGTTTGGAAGTTTGATTATAATATGGCGAGGAGAGGTTCTTTCTGGGTTTTGTCTGGCTGGGGTTCTAAAGGCTTCCTGTATCTGTATTGGCACCTCTTTCCCAATTTGGGGAAAATTTTCCTCTATGATTTTGTTGAAGATGCCTACTATGCCTCTGGAGTGGAGTTCTTCTCCTTCTACTATGCCCTGAATTCTTATATTGGATCTTTTCATAGTGTCCCGAATATCTTGAAATTCCCACTCATACTTTTCTATAAGTTTGTCTTTCTCTTTGTTGGACTGCATTAGGTCTGCCACCTGGTCTTCTAGCTTAGATATTCTGTCCTCTCCCTCATCCATCCTACTGGTGAGATTTTCTACAGAGTTTTTTATTTCATTAACTGTGTTCTTCATTGCTAGTAATTCTGACTGGTTTTTCTTTATTATTTCTATTTCCCTATTTATGTCTTGTATTGCCTTCATTATTTCATTAAATTGGTGTCCTGCCTCTTCTTTGATTCCTTTGATTTCCTCTTTGATTTCTTCTTTGATTGTTTTCATGTGTTCTTTGACCTCTTTGAACATATTTATAATTATTCTTTTGAACTCTTTCTCAGGCATTTCCTCTAACTCTTTCTCACTGGAGGACATTTCTGATGCATTAATACTTTTAGGTGGATTTATATCGTCTTGCTTTTTAGTGTTTCTTGTGTTATAATGTATATATTTTTGCATCTTGGATTAAGTTAATGCTTGGATTTTCTAGCTAGCTGTGTATTCTTAGCTGTATCAATTGATTTGATGTAATATATTTCCAGGGTAGGACCTTAAGGTGTTAGGTGTGGCTCTTAAGACTCTCAGTGTATCTACAAAGATGTTCTTAGGGGTTGAGTTTCCCTGCTATAGGAGTATTCAAGCAGGCTGAGTGGAATAAAATACAGGTAGATTCTAAAATTTAACTAAACACTGTACACATTCAATCAAAAACAGCCCGAGTATGTATGCAAGAGTAGTTATTATAATGACCAGATCCTCTATCAACAAAGAGGTTTAGATTTCTGGTCTGTTGAGGGATCCAAGTCAGCTTGTGACCAAGTGAGACCCTTCCCTGGTACAATCCCAGTTAACTTGGGTGATTTTGGTCTCAGTCAAGTTTTGCCTGGGTCGTCGGGCTGCTGTTCTGATTTCTGGAGCTGGGCACTTGCTTTTCCTACGGGGCAAACTGATCCGCTGCTGTTGCCTCTGTTGCTGCTGTAGCTGCCACTGCTGGAGCCACCACTGCTGCTGAAGCTGCTGCTGCTGTGTCCACTGCCGCTGCTCCCCCTGAAGCTGCTGCTGCCGAGTCTGCCACTGCTGCCACTCCTGGGTCTGCTGCTGCTGTGGCCGCTGTTACCAGTACTGGAGCCACTGATGTTGCTGCCGAACTCTGCTCCTGCTTGGGTCCCGTTTTCAGCCCAAGTTGTCGTGGCCGGGTCCCGGGCTGCTGCTCTGTTCGCCGAAGCTGGGCTCAGGCGTTCGGGGAGGGGAGGGAGCCGCGGCTTCTCTGGTTCTCTTGCTGTTCCACGTGTTCTTCTACCTCACAGTCTGCTCCTCCATTGCTTGCTGCCGCTCTCCCCTCACATTTCCCGAGTTGCAGAGAGCACGGTGTGAGGGGAAAATCCCGCACCTGGCTTTTCCTGCGGCTCGAGCCGAGTCTGGTGGCTTTCTGCTGCGCTGCGGCTGTGGCGGTTGGCCGAGCTGCCGGAGCCGCTTTTCCTGCCTGTGCAGGCTCTGGATGCTCTGGAACTCTTCTACTTCTCTGCTGCCGCTTCAATTTCCTATACACCTCACTTTTTAGTAAAAGTGTGTATTTTGCTGAGTTTTTCTGGTCTTGTTCTCCCCTAGGCTGCTTTGGCGTGGTACCTACGCCGCCATCTTAACCGGAAGTCTATTGTATTTTTTTTGAGCTATGAACTCACTCTAGCACAAGCTGACCTAGAATTCACTATGTAGTCTCAGCATGGTCTCCTGGTGATCCCCCTACTTCTGCATCCCCAGTGCTGAGTTAAAGGTGTGTGCCACCATATCCAGCCAAATATTGTGTTCCTAAAACACAAATTTGACCTTATTTATTTTAGAGAGAGAAAGAGAGTGAGTGAATGAACATGAGTGGGCATACCAGGACTTCTAGCTAGTGCAAACACCAGATACATGGGCCACTTTGTGGATGTGGCTTTACACGGATAGTGAGGAATTGCATGCAAGCACCTTTAACTATTGAGTCATACTGCATGTCTAAATTTGACTTTATGCACATGGTCACTAACATCATCTGTTCATCTTTGTGAAATTCAAAGCATCTAAGAAAGTCCTATTCTTTTCTTTGCAATCATATCCTGCATTACTTTTAACACAATTTCAATGTATTGGTGTGGAATCAGTCATTTTTGCATATATAGAAAACCTTCTTCATTCATTTGAAAATAACTGAAAACATTATTTTCATCAGCTTCAATATATAATATGAATATAACTTATATTCAGCCATGATTCCTTATGTTAGACTTCTGTAAACTTGTAGCATATATTTAAATCAAATCCAAAATACAAGTATTTAAATTGTCACTTCTGTTAGTATTTGAAGCAATTTAAATATTAGGAAACTCTTTACGAATAATTTCAGAAGTTAGGCATGTTAATCAGAGAAAATTTAGTCAAAAAGAAGAGTGGTTTGAATACTTTAGTGCGTTTTAAAGATTTGAGATGTGTGACTGTTGAAGTTTAAGGTTGTATAGAAAAAGAAGAAAGCAAAAACTATTAATATAAGCAATGTTATTAAAGATAAATCCAGTAATTCACCCCCATTTTTATTCATAATTATGTACATGTGCATGATGGATTTTGATTTTAATCTTCTTACATGATCTTCTCTTAAACCCTCTCTCTGTCTGTATTCTGCCATATATTTTATTCTTCCCAAATATTGTATCATTTAATTTGATGTCTCTATTCTGTTCTTGTGTGGGGGTATGATGCACTGAGTTTAGATTTGCCAGTGTGAGCACATGTTGAGGATTACTTACCCAATCATGTGGGCTATGGCACTATAGGAAATTTCTTCCTCTCCCCTAGCCACTAGTAATGTGCCTACATGCAGGCTGTGCCTGCTGGTTCAATAGAGATATGACAATTATGAGGGTAACTAACTTCTGTCTGATTAGGTTGGAGGCCTTCTACATGGGAGTAATGAGAGATGTATATAATCAAAATACATTATATCTACCTCTACGCTTGTCAAAAAATAGTGTTTGTAGTGTTTATGAAAAGTAATGAGAATGAAGATCATTGTCAGTATTTGCAAAGGCCTGACTATGATCCCTAAAAGTGCAAAAGACAACAATAGTTAAAAAAAAAAATCAGGAACAGGTGATTTACAACTAGGACAGAAAGCAATAAGAAAAGATGTAGAAATGAGGTTATAAATACTATCAAGTGTTCAAAAAAGTACAGAGAAATATGAACATCATGATAGCAAAATGGCTTTCAAAAGCTCTAATGTAACTAGAATGAAAACCTACAGTTTTAAAATGCCAAATACATTGGAGGTAATTTAAAGATTAATCATTATAAGAGAATGCAACAGTGAAGCTCAGGTTGTATCAGTAGTAATACTCAAAAAATGAAGCACATATGCAAAACTACTAAACTATCCAAAATGTAAAAGATAGTAAAGGCTCTCAAAATAGTAAAAGTAATGTAGCCAAATGTTTATTCCATATTTACTTAAGAAAATATAAATCCAGGAATGTCAAATCTCAATGAGCTACAAATATAAAAATGTGAATAAAATCATACCATGACACATCATGATGTAACTTCCTAAAACCAATAAGTAAAACATAAAGGAATTCAATGAAAATAGATGCATGTAGAGAAACAAAAATAAGACTGAACAACCTTAAAAGAAAACTCCACAATGTATCCCAATGTGATTTCAAGACTAAAAATGTCTAATTGTCCAGAAATGCCAGATACTGTTTCATTTTGAGATGTCAAATTTGAAATAAGAAAATCACATATGAATACAAAGAAACATGAAAAGAAAGCATGGCTCAACAAAATTGACAAATTATATCTGAAGAAATGATCTCTGAAAAAACACAAGCAAACCATTGCTAGAATTATGACTTTTAAACAACTGCTTTATATAAGACTAAAGGTCTATTAAAAGACAAAAAAACTAAAGGAAATGATAAAATTACATAAGCCAAAAAATAGTATTTAAAAATGAACTGAAATATCCTACAACTGAAAAAATAGAGTAAACAACTAAAATACTTCACTAGAAATTTCCAATACCAGAATTGGACATGAAAAGAATCAATGTACTTGAAGATAAATTATTTAAAAGCATTGTATCTGGGGCTGGAGATAATGCTTAGTGGTGAAAGCTCTTGCCTGCAAAGCCTAAGAACACAGGTTCAATTCCTCAGTACCCATGTAAGCCAGATGAACAGGGGTCACATGCATCTGGAGTTTGTTTGCAGTGGCTATAGGTCATGGTGTACCTACTATCACTCTCTCACTTTCTCCCTCTTTTTCTCTCTCAAATGAATAAATAAATAAATACAACAAAAAAAGCTTGTGACTGAGGAAAATTAGTGGAACCAAAGGGATTTATGGGATACCATTAAGCAATCCACCATATGCCTTATGATATTAATCTTGTTTGCCAACTTGATTGGGCTGAGATATGCCTAGATAAGATATTGACAAAGCTTACTTCTGGATGTATCTGTAATGTCATGTCCAGCTACGATTAATGGATACTATTGTGAACAGTAAAGACTGTGTTCATGGTATTTCAGATGGGAATTAGGACTACTCTGGAAGTTTTCTACAGGCTACAATTTGTTAGGTCCTGGCAAATAATGTGCTTACATGTTGTATGTGCCCTAAAACTTCACGAGTAATGTGTGTTTAAAAGGAAATGGCTTAATTTATTTGATAGAGGAAATGTCAAAGAAACCCTACATTGGAGCTGGGTGATGTATTTTGCTAGATGAGTTAAAGCAGATTTATTCTGAGCAGAAGATTGTAAAATGTGCAGTTTATCAAGATAATGCTTACATGTGATGTTGGAATCAAGAAATTATGGTTGCAAAAGAAAAAGGGCTGTAAAAACATGCCAAGGACTGGAGACATGGCTTATCAGTTAAGGTGCTCACTTGAAAAGCCAAAGGACCCAAGTTCAATTCCATGGTATCCACATAAACCCAGATGCACAAGGTGGCACATGTCTGGAGGTCTTGCAGTGGCTAAGCTAGAGGCCCTAGTGCACACACACACACATGTGCATGCACGCACACACACACACACACACAGTTAGATAGATGATAGATAGATCTGCCTCTTTCTTCCTTTTACTCTGAAATAAACAAATAAAGAACTTTTTTAACAGCAATAAACAATGAAAATAATAGGTGTCAAGAACTTCGAATCAGGGCAATAAGAAAAAGCCCATGAAGACATCTCAGAACTAGTCTAACTTCACCCTTTTAATGCCCACGGAAATAAAAGTTTCAATTCATTTGAGATTTTACTTTCAGAAATTACATGGCAACCTACATAAGTATATCTCACACTCAGCCATCCATGTACAAGGATGATGCTGCACCCATGTTGCAAAGGTGCCTGGTTACCACCCAAGCTGGTGGCAGACTCTTACATTACCTACACACTGCTGGTTTAGCCAGCATGCAGAACTGATGAAATTGCCACACAGAATTCAAAGAAAGGCCCAGGATGCAAGGCAGTATGTGTTAATGTTACAATCAGCCCAGCTTATATCCGTATAAAATATAATGATATAAATATATATATATAATATATAAATGATATAAAAAATATAATGATATAAATTCATATATCATTATAAAATCATGATATAAGAAGTTGTATGCATGAAACAAAATGCAATATAGACTCCAAAGACAGAAATGTAGACACATACAAGGGAAAAATGCAGGCATTGAACAGATCCAGCCAAAGAGTAAAATAATTTGGAATACAGCTGGCAAAGCCATAACATAGGAATTTCCAAGTCCTTTGGGTTTCATATACCATTACTATCACTATCTGCCTCAGGAAAGGAACACAATGCCAATGGATTTAATGTTCACTGCTGAATATCATCCTGGAATTGTTACTAATTTTTCCTTTCTGTTTTTACATTCCTTATGGAATAAAAATGCTTTTTATGTGACATTTCTTATTCCTAAAGTCAGAAGGGCCTGAAATGGGACACTTTAAAGTAAAAAGCTATGGTTTCCAACCCGTTATGCTACCTTACAAAAGAATCCCTCATAATAGATGTTGAAAGGAAAACTTACCATGAAAAAAGTCAACTCTATGATTATATGAACACACAGTCCAATCTACACAAAATACTTCAGGGAATACTCCACACAGAATAGTCAAACAACGAATCTCAGGACCCAACAAGAAGAAGATAGCAATAATCAAAACTAGGCAATGCTCAAAAAAATACAAAACACAAGGAAGCCACAAACCCCATAAAGCACCTCATCATGTCAGGGTTTAATTCAAACCTCACAGTAATAACCTTAACTATTAATGGTCTTAACTCACCCATCAAAAGATACAAAGTATCAGGGTGGATCAAAAAATTACTCATTTATCTGCTGTGTTTAAGAAACCCACATCACTAATAAAGATAGAAACCTCCTCAGTGTGAATGGGTGGAAAATGATATTCCAAGAAAATGGAGATGAAAAACAACTGGGGTTTGCTAAATTAATATCTGATAACATTGACTTCAAATAAAAAGTAACCAAAAAGGACAAAGAAGTCCACTTCTTGCACATAAAGGGAATGATCCAACATGAGCACATCACAATCATAAATCTACATGTATCAAACATAGGTGCACCACAGTTTATAAAACAAAACCAACTTAACCAAAAATAGCAGAAATAAACACCAACACCATCATAGTTGGAGAACTCAATATTCCACTATCTTCAGGAGGCAGATCATCAAAGGAACAAATTAACAGGGAAATAATAGATCTCAACAACATCATAGGTCAAATAGACCTAATGTACTTCTACAAAACTTTCCACCCCAGTTCTACAGGATACACATTCTTCTCAGCAGCCCATGTAATCTTATCCATAATAGACCATATATTAATCCAAAAAACAAGGAAAAGTAGAGGGAGAGCGAATCAAAATCTAAGAGGATATAAATAAATCATATGGAATCTGCTTTTTTGGACAATGAAACACTCAGGATCTGAAAATTGTTGCTAGAAAATTTTCAGTGACAGGGATAGGATACCTTCCAGTGAGTTGTTGGCCAGGGAGGTCCCTGATGCCCCCAAAACATTAGAGGCCATTGCCGAGGCCCTTGTTTTCCCACCAGGAATAGATGGTAAGACACTATTGCTAAAGACTCCACATACTTGTGCTGCAAAGCCACTGAGAAATCCTGCTGGAACTGAGCAGACAACCTCCTCTATGTAAACCAGCTGACAGAAAGCTAGAAGAAACCATTCTGAATGCAGTTCAATGGGAGAAAGACAAATCACCAGTACAGATACTCAACAGTGGACTGCAAGCTTTATGTTTGGCCAGCCAGGCCAAATGAGCCAACAGGTGCAATAGTGGCACGTCTATCACGGTGGAAACCAACTGCCCTCTAATTGGACTGGAGGTTTGCTCCATGGGAGGGAATACATCCCTGATACTGAAAATCTAAAACAGGGGTAGTCAAGAGCCCTAGGGTTGTAATGTCTGCTGCTGTCTGGCTAAATGTATATATTATGCTTATCAAACTGCTCAGTAAGTACTTCTCTTAATGTTCATACCCTCATACTAATGCTGCTCTCACTGTAGAGAATCATCTCTTTTCAGATGGCAGTGACCTTGGGACGACTCAGAAGGTACCATGGTGCTGGAAAGAAGTGACTGGGGTGCTCAGTACCCTCATATCTTTATCACACCATCCAAGGCTCAGGGTCTAATGTGGAAGAGGTGGCAGAAAGAATGTAAGAACCAAAGGAAGGGTAGGATACCATACAACGTGCTCCCTCCAGACACAAAATGGCTTGGATATCCATGATCTCACAGTGCCTGACACTACCTACACAAGACCATCATAAGAGAAAGAAAAGATCATGACATCAAAATTAAAGAGCAACTGATTGACATGGGGAAAGGATATGATGGAGAATGGAGTTTCAAAGGGGAAAGAATGGGAGACACTTTTCATGATATATCACTGGGAAAATACTTCCTGAACAAAATCCCAGTATCCCAGGAAATTAAACAATCACTCAGCTAATGGGATATCATGATGCTAAAACTTTTGCACAGAAAAAACACCAAAAGCAGATCCAATAGATTATGTAATGAATGGGAGAAAATCTTTTCCAGCTATATCCCTGACAGAAATCTAATATCTATAAGCTACAAAGAACTCAAAAAAACTAACACTAAAAAAATCAAACGACCCACTCCAAAAGTGGGGCAGAGAACTGAATAGATTAGAAGAATTACAAATAGCTAACACACACTTAAGAAAAATTTCAACAACCCTAACCATTAGGAAGATTCAAGTTAAAACAATGAGCTGGGAAGATTGCTTAGTGGTTAAGGTACTTGCCTGCAAAGCAAAAGGACCTAGGTCTTATTCACCAAGACCCACATAAGCCAGATGCACAAAGTGGCACATGTATATCGAATTTGTTTGCAGTTGCTAGAAATCCTAGAATGCCCATTCTCTGTCTGTCTTTCTTTCTCTCTTTCTCAAATAAATAAGTAAATACATTTTAGAAATCTAACAATGACAAATGTTGGCAAGGATGTGGAGAAAGAGGAATGCTAACTCACTGTTGGTGGGAATGGAAACTTGTACAATCACTATGAAAATCAATTTGGAGATTCCTGAAAAGTATGAACATAGATCTACCAACAGACCCAGTACAACAGCCCTTACTGGGATAATTGCTTTATGCTAAATGCTCCATGAATCAATACAGAGATATTTGCTCATCTTTGCTTATAGCTGCTCAACTCATTATAGCTAAGAACTGGAATCAATCCAGATGTCCATCATTGGATGAATGGATAATGCAGTTATGGTACATTTACACAATGGAATTCTATTCAGCTGTAAGAAAAATGATACAAAGAAATTTGTATGTTAGCTGCTGGAAGGAGGGAGTAAGTATGTTTTTAACAACATGGATATGGATAGGGGTGCTGAAGGGAGTAGACCATTATGGATTGGATAATATCCTCCAAAAATTATGAAATATATTGAATTTATAACCACGAATACCATAGAATGCAACATTTGGGGAAAAAAAGCTATTAAATAAAGCAATTCAAAGGTATAATGCAAAGTAGTAATTTAGTTAAATATTTGCTGAAACTGGAATTTTGGTGATCCTTTGATCCCCAAACACACTGATAGCTTTAGGTTATCACCAGAAATCCACAGATTCAAGGGTAAGATTTAGAGAGACTTGACTTCTGGTTATGATGGCAGTGTAGGAACCATGCCAAAGAAGCCTAGGGGAGAAAAAGCCAAAAATAAACCCAGAAAAATACACTCTTCTACTAAAAAGTGAGGAGTGTAAGAAATTATAAACTTCAGCAGATAAGTAGGAGAGATCCAGAGCATCTAGAGTCCACAGAAGCAGGCAGAAGTGGCTCCAGCAGCAACAGATCCAGGTCTGCATGCCTACAGCTGCAAGGGTTGGCATGAGCTGCAGGAAAAGCCAGGTGAGACGATTCTCCTCTCACACCAGGGAGCCTCTCAAACTCAAGAAACATGAAGGGAGGAAGGCAGGGACCAAGGTAGGAACACCTCATGAAAAACAGGATGGTGAGGACCATCAGGAGAACTTCAGCCAACCACAGTCTCCTCTCCCCCACTGCCAGTGCAAGAACCAGCAAGCACCAGAGACCTGGGGAAAGGAGCTCACTTACACAACACCCAGCACAGGCAATCAGAGCAGCAATCCAGACCCAACCACCCTACCTGAGCCCACAGTGCAGCAAAGAGAGACTCAAGCATTAGCACAGCATAATTGAGACCAAAGCCACATCAAATGGTAATTGTCATTATACCAGGTCAGTACCTGCCAAATAAGCCTGGAATATAGACTTGAATTGGAAGTGCTAATTGCACCTTCAATAAATTATATGTTAAATCTGATGGTTGCTCATATTTGCCATTCTTAAATAAGCTATATTTTAGGCTTCTCATTTGTTGCTTCCTGATTTGTAGTGCCTTTGTTTCCTCCTTTGTCATTCATTAGGTAAGAGTCTCACTTGGTCACAAGATGACCTGGAACCCTCAACAGACCAGAAATCTTAGCTTCCTACTTGACAGAGTTAAAGGTGTGGGGCAACACACATCCTAAGGGACTATGACTTTGTTAGAGGATCTGGTTGTCATAAGACCAATTCTTGCATAAATACACTTTGGTGTTGTTCATTGAAAATGTATATTGTGGAGTGACTTCATAGAAACCTTGTGACCTGCTGCGAAATTCTTTCCTCTCTAAAGAAAAGGTTTATGGTAGCAAATGATGCTTATTTTATTTTGTAAAATAAAGAAAAAAAATGTACTATGTACTTTTGTGTATACACTGAAAAATCTGTAGTCATCTCTGAGAATTAACCTGCCACTGTTTCCACAGTGCTGTCTTCTTGGGTGATGGGCAGTGATGTGACTTTGTGTCGGTTTCCTTTGCAGTCCTTTCTTTCCCCTCTTCCTCTTAGGAAACAAAAGGCCGCTGGTTGGGGCTGTGGCTCCGAGTCCTCCAGCTGTGCCCTCGCCCCTCGCATGCTGGCTTCTGTGTTTCTCATCTCTCACTCTTGCCCAAGTCACGCTTAACTTCAGGAGAGGATAACTGTCAACAGCTTTAATTAAATCATACTTAAAAAACTATTTTCTTATACTCCACTTTATGCTTTTGGTATTGTCAATCTTTACAATTAAATGGTCTTTGATAATGGATCGATTTTTGTATTGCCTTATTAAGACCAAATACTTCTTGTCATCCCATTCTTTGCCCTCTCCTTTAGTGGAATTGTTGTCTTTAATTAAAACTTTAAAAAAAAAAGAAAAGAAAAGAAAATGTATATTTTTTAACTAAATTTTAGAATATGCCTGTATTTTTTTCCACCCAGTCTACTTGAATACTCTCATGGCAGGCCAATACAACATCTAGGGTCATTCACTATTGTAGTTTTTCTGAGAGACATAAGAGCAACACCGAGCATCGTAACCTCCTACCCTGAAGATATATGACATCAGATTGATTGGTATATCTAATAATACTGCAGGTAATTAGAAAGTACAAGCATTAAATTAATCCAACATGCAAAAACTATGTACATTAAACACAAGAAGCATAAAAATCAAGACAATGTAAATACACAAAGATGTATTAATCCATCAGAAATGACCTCAAATGAAACTGATTTAGAGGAAAAGCCTGAGAAAGAGCTCAAAAGAATGATTATAAATATGTTCAACATTTGGGAAACAAAGCTATTAAATAAAGCAATTCAAAGGTATAATGCAAAGTAGTAATTTAGTTAAATATTTGCTGAAACCAGCTCTACAGAAAATACTTGGAAGGATCCTCCATGCTGAAAAGAAAGAAAAGCACACATATAAGGAACCTGGAGAAAACAAACAACACTCAAATACTAATTACTACAAGAAAGCAAAGGTAAAACTGGAAGAACTACAAAACAAGAAAAATGGAAAAAATAAATACACACCTTTCAATAATAGCTCTTAATACCAACAGCCTCAAAGCCCCAACTAAGAGATAGGTTTGCAGCCTGGGTTAAAAAGCAGGATCCTTCAATTTGTTGCCTCCAAGAAACTCACCTTTCTACAAAGAATGGACACTATCTAAGGTAAAAGGTTCGGAAACAGTGTTTCAAGTAAATGGGCCTAGAAAACAAACAGGGGTTGCTATCCTAATATTTGACAAGGTAAACTTCAGTCCAACATTAGTTAGGAAAGATAAGGAAGGTCAATTTATATTGATTAAAGGCATACTCCAACAGGAGGACATTGCAGTCCTAAACATAGATAACATGAGGGATCCCAACTTCATCAAACAAATACGATTAGAACTAAGGTAGCAGCAGATAACACCAAACACAGTTGTAGTGGGTGACTTCAACACCCCTATCTCATCAATTGACAGGTCATCCAAACAAAAAATAAGCAGGGATACACCTGAATTAAATGAGATCATGCAACAAATGGACCTAACAGATGTATTCAGGACATTTCATCCAAATGCTGCAGAATATACATTCTTTTCAGCAGCACATGGAACATTCTCTAATACAGACCATATATTAAGACACGAAACAAATCTTAACAAATACAGGAAAATTGAAATAATTCCTTGCATTCTATCTGATCACAATGGGATCAAACTACAAATCAGTAGCAAGAATAGCTATAGGGCATATACACAATCATGAAAACTAAACAATACACTACTAAATGATGAATGGGACAATGAAGAAATCAAGAAGGAAATCAAAAATTTCATAGAGTCAAATGATAATGAGAACAAAGTATACCAAAACCTTTGGGACACAATGAAGGCAGTCCTAAGAGGGAAATTTGTAGCTTTAAGTGCCTATATTAAGAAATTAGAATACACAGAAATCAGTAGCCTTCATATATGCTAACAACAAACACACAGAGGATGAAATCAGAAAATCACTCCCATTCACAATTGCATCAAAAAAAATAAAGTACCATGGAATAAACCTAACCAAGAAAGTAAAGAATCTCTACAATGAGAACTTTAAAACACTCAAGGGAGAAATTGCAGAAGACACTAGAAAGTGGAGAAACATCCCTTGTTCCTGGATTGGAAGAATCAATATTGTGAAAATGGCAATCTTACCTAAAGCAATCTACACATTTAATGCAATCCCTATCAAAAATTCCAAAGGCTTTCTTCATGGAAATAGAAAAAACAATCCAAAAATTCATTTGGAATCACAAAAAACCTCGAAATTCTAAAATAATACTGAGCAACAAAAAAGAGGCTAGTGGTATCATCATACCTGATTTTAACCTATACTACAGAGCCATAGTAACAAAAACAGCATGGTACTGGCACAAAAACAGACATGTAGATCAGTGGAACAGAATAGAGGTCCCAGATGTAAGCCCAAGTAGCTATAGCCACCTGATATTCGATAAAAATGCCAAAAATACTCATTGGAGAAGAGACAGCCTCTTCAGCAAATGATGTTTTGAAAACTGGATATTTATCTGCAGAAGGATGAAAATAGATTCTTCGCTCTCGCCATGCACAAGAATTAAGTCCAAATGGATTAAAGACCTTAACATCAGACTGGAAACTTTGAAACTGCTAGAGGAAAAGGTAGGGGAAACCCTTCAACATATTGGTCTTGGCAAAGACTTTCTGAATACAACCCCAATTGCTCAGGCAATAAAAGCACAGATTAACCACTGGGACCTCATGAAATTACAAAGATTTTGCACTGCAAAGGACACAGTGAAAAAAGCAAAGAGGCAACCTCCAGAATGGGAAAAAATCTTCGCCAGCTATATATCTGATAAAGGATTAATATCTAGGATATACAAAGAACTCAAAAAGTTAAATAATAAGGAATCAAACAAGCCAATCAAAAAATGGGCTATGGAGCTAAATAGAGAGTTCTCAAAGGAAGAAATACAGATGGCATATAAGCATCTAAAAAAATGTTCTACGTCACTAGTCATCAGGGAAATGCAGATTAAAACTACATTGAGATTCCATCTCACTCCTGTCAGATTGGCCACCATCATGAAAACAAATGATCATAAATGTTGGCAGGGATGTGGAAAAAAAGGAACCCTTCTGCACTGCTGGTGGGAATGCAATCTGGTCCAGCCATTGTGGAAAACAGTGTGGAGGTTCCTAAAACAGCTAGAGATTGATCTACCATATGACCCACCTATAGCACTCCTAGGCATATATCCAAAAGACTCATCACATTTCCTTAGAAGTATGTGCTCAACCATGTTTATTGCTGCTCAATTTATAATAGCTGGGAAATGGAACCAGCCTAGATGTCCTTCAACAGATGAGTGGATAATGAAGATGTGGCACATTTATACAATGGAGTTCTACTCAGCGGTAAAGAAAAATGAAGTTATGAAATTTGCAGGAAAATGGATGGACCTGGAAAGTATTATACTAAGTCAGGTAACCCAGGCCCAGAAAGCCAAGCGCCACATGTTCTCTCTCATATGTGGATCCTAGCTACAGATGACTGGACTTCTGCGTGAGAATGAAAATACTTAGTAGCAGAGGCCAGTAAGTTGAAAAGGAGACATAAAGGGTAGAGAAAGGAAGACGGGAGGATACTTAATAGGTTGATATTGTATATATGTAATTACAATGATTGTAATGGGCAGGTAATATGATGGAGAATGGAATTTCAAATGGGAAAGTGTGGGTGTGGGGAGGGAGGGAATTACCATGGGATATATTTAATAATCATGGAAAATGTTAATAAAAATTTAAAAAAAAAAAAGAAATTAGAAATGTCACAAGCAAACAACTTAATGCTTCACCTTAAAGCCTTAGAAAAATTAGAACAAGGCAAACCAAAAATCAGTAAACATGAACTGATAATAACGATTAAGGCAGAAATTACTGAAATAGACAACAACAACAACAACAACAAAACAATCCAAAGAATCCATGAAACAAAGAGTTGGCTCTTTGAAAGGATAAACAAGATTGATAAACCCTTACAAATCTGAGCAAAACAAAAAGAGAGGAGGCACAAATTAATAAAATTAGAGATGAAAAAGGCAACATCACAACAGATACCAGAGAAATTCAAAAAATCCTAGGGACGTACTGTATGGACATATACTCCATTAAGTTTGAAAATCTGAAAGAAATGGATGATTTCCTTGATTTATATGACCTACCTAAATTAAATGAAGATGAGATTAACCACTTAAATAGACCTATAACAAGTATGGAAATCCAAGCAGTTACCAAAAATCTCTCAACTAAAAAACATCCAGGCCCAGATGGATTCACTGGCGAATTTTAACAGACCATCATGGAAGAACTAACACCAATGCATCTTAAACTTTTAAATAAAATAGACAAAGAAGTAATCCTAGGAAACTCCTTCTATGAAACCAGCATCACCCTGATACCAAAACAAGGCAAAGATAGAACAGAAAAAGAAAATTACAGACCAATCTCCCTCATGAATATAGATACAAAAATTTCCAACAAAATATTGTCAAGCAGAATACAAGAATATATCAGAAAGATCATTCACTCCCACCAAGTAGGCTTTATCACAGAGTTATAGGGATGGTTTAAAATATGCAAATTGATAAATGTAATATATTATATAATGGACTGAAGATCAAAAATCACATGATCATCTCATTAGATGCAGAAAAAGCATTTGACAAAATCCACCATCCCTTCATGATAAAAGTCCTACAGAGACTAGGAACAGAAGGAACATATCTCAACATAATAAAGGCTATTTATGACAAGCCTACAGCCAACATATTACTAAATGGGGAAAAACTGGAAGCTTTCCCACTAAACTCAGGAACAAGACAAGGGTGTCCACTGTCCCCACTTTTATTTAATATAGTTCTGGAAGTCTTAGCCATAGCAATAAGGCAAGAGACACACATAAAAGGGATACAAATTGGAAAGGAAGAGATCAAGTTATCATTATTTGCAAATGACATAATTGTACACAAAAAAAGTCCCAAAGACTCTACCATCAGTTAGAGCTAATAAACACCTATAGACATGTAGCAGTATATAAAATAAACACAATGTAATCAGTGGCCTTCCTATATGCTAATAAAAAACACACAGAGATTGAAATCAAAGAATCACTCCCATTAACAATGGCATCAAAAAATAAATAAATAAAAAGTACCTTGGAATAAACCTAACTAAGGAAGTGAAGGATCTCTACAAGGTAAACTTTAAAACACTCAAGCGAGAAATTACAGAAGACACTAGGAAATGGAAAGACATCCCTTGTTCTTGGATTGGAAGAGCCAAAATTGTGAAAATAGCAATCTTACCAAAATTAATCTACACATTTAATGCAATCCCCATCAAAATTCCAATGGCATTTTTCACAGAAATAGAAAAATTATCCAAAAATTCTTTTCAAAGCACAATCTTGAATATCTAAAATAATTTTGAGCAACAAAAATAAGGCTAGTGGTATCACTATACATGATTTTAACCCATGCTGCAGAGCCATTGTAACAAAAACAGCATGATACTGGCACAAAAGCAGATATGTAGATCAATGGAACAGAAGAGAGAGGACCCAGATGTAAGTCTGGGTAGCTACAGCCACCCAATCTTCAACAAAAATGCAAAAAATACTCATTGGAAAAAAAAAAAAAAAAGACAGCCTCTTCAGCAAATGGTGCTAGGAAAACTGGTTATGTGTTGGGCCCTGAAAGGCCCAGGCGTGAGGCCTAGTGGAACTTCCTGAGCCTAGCTAAAGTTTGGCGACCTGTCTCTGGCCAGCTATGACTCAGCAGGATGCCTAAGGGCTTCTGGCCTGCTACTTCCTCATGGTAATTGTAATTACCATTTCAATAGTTAAAGTTTACTATTGGCCCTTACATCTTCTCCCACCCTAAAATCCCCGCCTTCGTCCCCAATATGATATAAGCAACTGCTCAGAGTAATAAAGCAAGTTGTTCCTGCATTGCAAAGACCCCCGACTCAGTGTGGTTTTTCTCCAGTGGCCAGGAGAGGTTTCTGAGTCGTCCGACGCTCATCATCCCCTCAACCTCTAGGGAGGAACCAGCAGGCCTGGTCCTTCCCTCAGCGCCACCTGTGCGGGAAGGAGCCCTGCAGTTATGTACCTGCAGAAGGATGAAAATAGGTCTTTATACCTCTCCATGCACAAGAGTTAAGTCCAAATGGATAAAAGATCTTAATATTAGACCTGAAACTCTTGAGACGGCTAGTGGAAAAAGTAGGGGAAATGCTTCAACACATGGTCTTGGTAAGGACTTTCTGAATATATCCCCAATTGCTCAGGCAACAAAACCACAGAATAATCACTGGGACCTCATGAAATTACAAACCTTTTGTACAGTAAAAAACACTGTCAATAGAGCAAAGAGGCAACATACAGAATGGGAGAAAATCTTTGCCATCTATACATCTGATAGAGGACTAATCTCTAGGATATACAAAGAACTCAAAAAAAATTGAAAAATAAGAAATTAAACAACCCAATTAACAAATGTGCTATGGAACTGTTGCTGTCAGTTTTTCATTGCTGGTAGAAATCACCCAACCAAGAGCAGCTTCTGGGAAAATGAGGTTTCTTTTGGCTTACAGTCTCAAGAGAAAACTCCACGATGGCAGGGGAAAATGGCATGAGCAGAGGGTGGACATCACCCCCTGGCCAATATAAGGTGGACAATAGCAACAGGAGGGTGTGCCAAACACTGGCATGGGGAACCTGGCTATAACACTCATAAGCCTGTAACCAACAATACACTCCCTCCAGGTGGCCTTAGTTCTCAAATCTCCAACAGCTGGGAACCATAACATTCAGAACACCTAAGTTTATGGAGGACACCTGAATCAAACCACCACATTCCATACCTGGCCCCATAAACTGTTAACCATACACGATATAAAATGTAGTGCATTCATCCAACTTTAAAAGTCCCCATTGCTTTTATCAATTCAAGTGATTTTCAAACATGCCCATAGTCCAAGATCTTTTAACTGAGCCATAATAACCAAAAAAAGCACCCCCCCAAAAACCATAATGGCACAGAATAAACTTTCACACTGCAAAAGATAGCACTGGGCATAGCAAAGAAATATTCAACCAATACAAGATTTAAAACAATCAGGGCAAACATCAAACTCTGTAGCTTCAAGTCCAACAACTATAGCCAGTGAAAAATCCCCAAGTCCAATAATTCTAACCAGCAACAAGTCTCTGGCATTCTAATTCTGCCCTTCCAGCTAGGCTACTCACAGTCTGGGAAAACTTTATCAGGCAGGCAGCTTTCCTTAGCAGCCATCTCCTGGTCCAGGCATCTCCACTGGGTCTCCATTGCAATCAATTGTTCTTTCTCATGGCCCCATGGGGTCTCCATGCAGGCATTCAGCAAACCTGCTTCACACCGCCCATGGCCATTTCCAAAACAAAAGACCACATTGCAAACCTAATGACCCTCTGATTCCTGCATTTCTTATACTCCACAATACCAGGTATGGTGGCAATTTGTTAATGAGTAGGAGTAGGGAGAGAATTTAGCAAACTTTGAAGAACAGGATGCTCCTTGAGAACTCAGGAGCCTTCAAAAGAGTCTAAATTCTTTCTGTTGCCTCAATGCAGGTCAGCTAGATCAATCTCAAAGATTGTAATCTCTCAATTGCAGCTGAATGTGCAGAAATTCACCCAAAGATTTTTCTGTTCTTCTATGCCATATCCCTCTGCTCACACCAGTTCATTTATATGCAAAGCAATTCAGCACATCTTCTCAGAATGCCGGAATAACAGCAAGCTTCCCACACAAACTGCTAGCCCAGTCCAGGCAAAGCTTTTCTCACCCTCATAAGCCAAACCTCACAGTGCATAGTTCTTCCTGCATTCAGGCCTTTTAACTCTGACCAGAATAGTCCATAAAGCTGTACTTACAGCACTACAAGGCATCTCTTAGGCCAAGGTCTCAAATCTTCCCACATTCCTCTTGAAAATCAACTCCAAGAGGCCAAAACCACACAGTCAGGTGTCTAGCAGCAATCTCACTACTCAGTACCACTTTACTATTGCTGTCAGGTACTCATTGCTGGTAGAAATCACCCAACTAATAGCAGCTTGTTGGAAACGAGGTTTATTTTGGTTTACAGGCTCGAGGGGAAGCACCACAACAGCAGCAGAAAACAATGGCATGTGCAGAGAGTGGACATCACCCCCTGGCCAACATAAAGTGGACGACAGAAACAGGAGCGTGTGACAAACACTGACATGGAGAAACTGGCTATAAGCCCACCTCCAACAAAACACTCCCTACAGAAGTCAATAATTTCTAAATCTCCATCATATGAGAATATTTAGAGAGTCTTTATTAGATTAAGAGAAAGGAAGTTGAGATAGCATGAAGAGCTCCTACCCATTTGAAGGAAGAAGTAGTAAATTCCACCTTGAGACTCAAATTGGGGTTATTTATAGTTTTTGAATGGGTGCTGAGCTAACCACCTAGGATGCCAAATTTTAAGGCTTAATTTAACCAACCACAATGCCAGTATCAAGTTTAGTAATTCTACGAATGCAAATTCCTTTCTAGGCAGGGACTCACATTGCTTATGGAAAATCAGATTTACTAACCATAGCTTTAGGCAATAGGTAGGAAAAGCCAGATCCTTCTCTGATATCTAGCAAATTGCAAACCACAAGGGCAGGTTCAAAGACATTCACTGCTTTTACTTTGGAGGCCGTAGTCACCCTAAATTACCTCACTACCCCCTCTGATGAAGCAACCCTACCTCTCTTTAGGGAATTTTGCATTGACTATCTGGCTTCTTTGAGTTGTGTAGAGTCATCAAGTGTGGCAGTTGGGAAACTTCTCCAGTGGATCTGTCTAAGCAATCCCAAAAATGTACAGGAAAATAATTCTGGAAGAAAATACTAGGGAAAAAGTATAAAAGTAGAGTTAAGGGGAAGTGGGCACACAGCAAACTGGATTGCTTTAGGTTTTCCATTCTTATAGGCTTTCATGCCAGAGAGATATCCAGGAGACCCACATAGATGGAGTTAGATTGGTGAAGACAATCTGAGTGTAGACTGACTGTAAATGAGAGGAGATAATGTAAAAAAAAAAAAAACACATTTGAATATTCAAGGGTCAAAGATTAAGAAAATTACTACCAAAATTATCATAAGTAAAATATCCTTCTATTATGAAAATTTTGAAATCAACTTCAAGAACTATTTATCAAATATCACAGTGGTACCTGGAATGGTCTTAATCTGTTCTTGTAGATTTTGTAAGCCAGATGAAACATTCATTGAATTATCAAGACTATATACACAGCATACAACCCTGATAATGGCATACATACCACCATGAGCTACTGTGAAGATGTATAATTGTCCTATAATTTGAACAGCAAAATTAAGAAGTGAGATTCCGAAGAGATGGAGGGTTAAGATGGCGGCGTAGGTACCACGCCAAAGCAGTATAGGGGGGGGGAAGACCAAAAAACTCAGCAAAATACACACTTTTACTAAAAAGTGAGGAGTATAGGAAATTAAGGCGGCAGCGGAGAAGTGGAAGAGTTATAGAGCATCCAGAGCCTGCACAGGCGGGAACAGCGGCTCCGGGGCGGCTCGGCCACCCGCCGCAGCCGCGGAGCGGCAGAAAGCCTCCGGACTCACGGCTCGAGCCGCAGGACAAGCCAGGTGCGGGATTTTCCCTCACACAGCGCTCTCCGCAACTCGGGAAACGTGAGGGGAGAACGGCAGCGAGCAACGGAGGGAGGAGCAGACCGCGAGGTAAAAGCACACGTGGAACAGCGATACAACCAGAGCAGCCGCGGCTCCCTCCCCTCCCCCGCCACCTGAACCCAGCTCCAGCGAACACAGCAGCGGCCCGGGACCGGCCACGCCAACTTGGGCTGACGGCGGGACCCAAGCAGGAGCAGAATTCGGCAGCAACTTCAGCGGCTCCAGCACCGGTACCAGTGGCCCCAGCAGCAGCGGACCCAGGAGCGGCAGCGGCGGCGGATCCCGCAGCAGCGGCTTCGGGGTGAGCAGCGGCGGTGAACACGGTAATGGCAGCTTCAGCAGCGGTGGTGGCTCCGGGGGTGGCAGCTACAACAGCAGCAGAGGCGGCAGCAGCGGCTCAGTTTGCCCCGTAGGAAAAGCAAGTGCCCAGCTCCAGAAATCAGAACAGCAGCCCGACGACCCAGGCAGCAACTTGACTGAGACCACAATCACCCAAGGTAACTGGGATTGCACCAGGGAAGGGTCTCACTTGGTCACAAGCTGACTTGGATACCTCAACAGACCAGAAATCTAAAACTCTTTGTTGATAGAGGATCTGGTCATTATAATAACTACTCTTGCATACATACTCGGGGCTGTTTTTGATTGAATGTGTACAGTGTTTAGTTAAATTTTAGAATCTACCAGTATTTTATTCCACTCAGCCTGCTTGAATACTCCTATAGCAGGGAAACTCAACCCCTAAGAACATCTTTGTAGATACTCTGAGAGTCTTAAGAGCCACACCTAATACCTTAAGGTCCTACCCTGAAAATATATTACATCAAATCAATTGATACAGCTAAGAATACACAGCTAGCTAGAAAATCCAAGCATTAACTTAATCCAAGATGCAAAAATATATACATTATAACACAAGAAACACTAAAAAGCAAGACGATATAAATCCACCTAAAAGTATTAATGCATCAGAAATGTCCTCCAGTGAGAAAGAGTTAGAGGAAATGCCTGAGAAAGAGTTCAAAAGAATAATTATAAATATGTTCAAAGAGGTCAAAGAACACATGAAAACAATCAAAGAAGAAGTCAAAGAGGAAATCAAAGGAATCAAAGAAGAGGCAGGACACCAATTTAATGAAATAAAGAAGGCAATACAAGACATAAATAGAGAAATAGAAATAATAAAGAAAAACCAGTCAGAATTACTAGCAATGAAGAACACAGTTAATGAAATAAAAAACTCTGTAGAAAATCTCACCAGTAGGATGGATGAGGGAGAGGACAGAATATCTAAGCTAGAAGATCAGGTGGCAGACCTAATGCAGTCCAACAAAGAGAAAGACAAACTTATAGAAAAGTATGAGTGGGAATTTCAAGATATTCGGGACACTATAAAAGATCCAATATAAGAATTCAGGGCATAGTAGAAGGAGAAGAACTCCACTCCAGAGGCATAGTAGGCATCTTAAACAAAATCATAGAGGGAAATTTTCCCCAAATTGGGAAAGAGGTGCCAATACAGATGCAGGAAGCCTTTAGAACCCCAGCCAGACAAAACCCAGAAAGAAACTCTCCTCGCCACATTATACTCAAACTTCCAAACACACAAACCAAAGAAAAAATATTGAAAGCAGTTAGAGAGAAAAATCAAGTTACCTACAAAAGCAAGCCCATCAGGATTACAGCAGATTATTCAACACAAACTTTTAAAGCCAGAAGGGCTTGGAGTGATATATTCCAAGTTCTGAAAGATAACAACTGTCAACCAAGGTTACGTTATCCTGCAAAGTTATCCATCCAAATAGATGGAGAAATAAAGACATTCCATGACAAAAGCAGGTTAAAGGAGTATCTGAAGACAAAACCAGCTCTACAGAAAATACTTGATAGAATCCTCCATGCTGAACAAAAGGAAAAGCACACATATAAGGAACCTAGAAAAAACCAGCTATACTCAAATACCAGTTAACAATAGAGAGCACAGGTAGAACAAGTAACACACACACACACACACACACACAAATGGCAAACATAAATACACACCTTTCAATAATATCTCTTAATATCAACGGTCTCAATGCCCCAACGAAAAGACATAGATTTGCAGACTGGGTTAAAAAGCAGGATCCTACAATTTGTTGTCTCCAAGAAACTCACCTTTCTACAAAGGATAGACATTATCTTAGGGTGAAAGGTTGGAAGACGGTGTTTCAAGCAAATGGGCCTAGAAAACAAGCAGGGGTTGCTATCCTAATATCAGACAGGGTGGACTTTAGTCCGAAGTTAGTCAAAAAAGATAAGGAAGGTCACTTTATATTGATTAAGGGCACACTCCAACAGGAGGACATTACAATCCTAAACATATATGCACCTAACATGGGGGCTCCCAAATTCGTCAAACAAACACTATTAGAACTAAGGTCACAGATAACACCAAACACAGTGGTGGTGGGTGACTTTAACACTCCCCTCTCATCAATTGACAGGTCATCCAGGGAAAGAATAAACAGAGAGGCATCTGGACTAAATGAGGTCATAGAAGGAATGGACCTAACAGATATATACAGGACATTTCATCCAAAGGCTGCAGAATATACATTCTTTTCAGCAGCACATGGAACATTCTCTAAAATAGACATATATTAGGACACAAAGCAAATCTTAACAAATTCAGGAAAATTGAAATAATTCCTTGCATTCTATCTGACCACAATGGAATTAAACTACAAATCAGTAGCAAGAAAGGCTATAGAGCATACACAAAATCATGGAAACTAAACAATACACTACTAAATGATGAGTGGGTCAATGAAGAAATCAAAAAGGAAATCAAAAAATTTATAGAGTCAAATGATAATGAGAACACAACATACCAAAATCTCTGGGACACAATGAAGGCAGTTCTAAGAGGTAAATTTATAGCCTTAAGTGCCTATATTAAGAAACTAGAAAGGTCGCAAGTAAACGACCTAATGCTTCGCCTTAAAGCCTTGGAAAAAGAAGAACAAGGCAAACCAAAAAGTAGTAGACGGGAAGAAATAATAAAAATTAGGGCAGAAATTAATGAAATAGAAAAAAAAGAACAATCCAAAGAATTAATGAAACAAAGAGTTGGTTCTTTGAAAGGATAAACAAGATTGATAAACCCCTAGCAAATCTGACCAAAAGAAAGAGAGAAGAGACACAAATTAACAAAATCAGAGATGAACAAGGTAACATCACAACAGATTCCAGAGAAATTCAAAAAATTATAGGGACATACTATAAAAGCATATACTCCACAAAGTATGAAAATCTGAAAGAAATGGATGATTTCCTTGATCTATATGACCTACCTAAATTAAATCAAAATGAGATTAATCACTTAAATAGACCTATAACAAACATGGAGATCCGAGCAGTTATCAATAATCTCCCAACTAAAAAAAGCCCAGGCCCGGATGGATTCACTGCTGAATTTTACCAGACTTTTAAGGAAGAGCTAACACCATTGCTTCTTAAGCTTTTCCAGGAAATAGAAAAAGAAGGAATCCTACCAAACTCCTTCTATGAGGCCAGCATCACCCTGATACCAAAACCAGGCAAAGATAGAACAAAAAAAGAAAATTACAGACCAATCTCCCTCATGAACATAGATGCAAAAATTCTCAACAAAATATTGGCAAACAGAATACAAGAGTATATCAAAAAGATCATTCACCCTGACCAAGTAGGCTTTATCCCAGAGATGCAGGGATGGTTCAACATACGCAAATCTATAAATGTAATACATTACATAAATGGGTTGAAGGACAAAAATCACATGATCATCTCATTAGATGCAGAGAAAGCATTTGACAAAATCCAACATCCCTTCATGATAAAAGTCCTACAGAGACTTGGAATAGAAGGAACATATCTCAATATAATAAAGGCTATTTATGACAAGCCTAAAGCCAACATATTACTAAATGGGGAAAAACTGGAAGCTTTTCCACTAAAATCAGGAACAAGACAAGGGTGTCCACTGTCTCCACTTCTATTTAATATAGTTTTGGAAGTCTTAGCCATAGCAATAAGGCAAGAGACACACATAAAAGGGATACAAATTGGAAAGGAAGAAATCAAGTTATCATTATTTGCAGATGACATTATTCTATACATAAAGGACCCTAAAGACTCTACTAGCAAGCTATTAGAGCTGATCACAACCTACAGCAATGTAGCAGGATACAAAATAAATACACAGAAATCAGTAGCCTTCGTATATGCTAACAACAAACACACAGAGGATGAAATCAGAGAATCACTCCCATTCACAATTGCATCAAAAAAAATAAAATACCTTGGAATAAACCTAACCAAGGAAGTAAAGAATCTATACAATGAGAACTTTAAAACACTCAAGCGAGAAATTGCAGAAGACACTAGAAAGTGGAGAAACATCCCTTGTTCATGGCTTGGAAGAATCAATATCGTGAAAATGTCAATCTTACCTAAAGCAATCTACACATTTAATGCAATCCCTATCAAAATTCCAAAGGCTTTCTTCATGGAAATAGAAAAAACAATCCAAAAATTCATTTGGAATCATAAAAAACCTCGAATATCTAAAATAATACTGAGCAACAAAAAAGAGGCTGGTGGTATCACCATACCTGATTTTAACCTATACTACAGAGCCATAGTAACAAAAACAGCATGGTAGTGGCACAAAAACAGACATATAGATCAGTGGAACAGAATAGAGGACCCAGATGTAAGCCCAAGTAGCTATAGCCACCTGATATTCGATAAAAATGCCAAAAATACTCATTGGAGAAGAGACAGCCTCTTCAGCAAATGGTGTTTTGAAAACTGGATAAATATCTGCAGAAGGATGAAAATAGATTCTTCTCTCTCGCCATGCACAAGAATTAAGTCCAAATGGATTAAAGACCTTAACATCAGACCGGAAACTTTGAAACTGCTAGAGGAAAAAGTAGGGGAAACCCTTCAACATATTGGTCTTGGCAAAGACTTTCTGAATACAACCCCAATTGCTCAGGCAATAAAACCACAGATTATCCACTGGGACCTAATGAAATTACAAAGATTTTGCACCGCAAAGGACACAGTGAAAAAAGCAAAGAGGCAACCTCCAGAATGGGAAAAAATCTTCGCCAGCTATATATCTGATAGAGGATTAATATCTAGGATATACAAAGAACTCAAAAAGTTAACTAATAAGGAATCAAACAAGCCAATCAAAAAATGGGCTAAGGAGCTAAATAGAGAGTTCTCAAAATAAGAAATACGAATGGCATATAAGCACCTAAAAAAATGTTCTACGTCACTAGTCATCAGGGAAATGCAGATTAAAACTACATTGAGATTCCATCTCACTCCTGTCAGATTGGCCACCATCATGAATACAAATGATCATAAATGTTGGCGGGGATGTGGAAAGAAAGGAACCCTTCTGCACTGCTGGTGGGAATGCAATCTGGTCCAGCCATTGTGGAAAACAGTGTGGAGGTTCCTAAAGCAGCTAGAGATTGATCTACCATATGACCCAGCTATAGCACTCCTAGGCATATATCCAAAGGACTCATCTCATTTCCTTAGAAGTACATGCTCAACCATGTTTATTGCTGCTCAATTTATAATAGCTGGGAAATGGAACCAGCCTAGATGTCCCTCAACAGATGAGTGGATAATGAAGATGTGGTACATTTATACAATGGAGTTCTACTCAGCGGTAAAGAAAAATGAAGTTATGAAATTTGCAGAAAAATGGATGGACCTGGAAAGTATTTTACTAAGTCAGGTAACCCAGGCCCAGAAAGCCAAGTGCCACATGTTCTCCCTCATATGGGGATCCTAGCTACAGATGACTGGGCTTCTGTCTGAGAATGAAAATACTTAGTAGCAGAGGCCAGTAAGTTGAAAAGGAGACATAAAGGGTGGAGAAAGGAAGGGAGGAGGATACTTAATAGGTTGATATTGTATATATGTAATTACAATGATTGTAATGGGGAGGTAATATGATTGAGAATGGAATTTCAAACGGGAAAGTGTGGGGGTGGGGAGGGAGGGAATTACCATGGGATATATTTTATAATCATGGAAAATGTTAATAAAAAATTAAAAAAAAAAAAAAGAAGTGAGATTCCCTGGGCTGTGTCATTTAAACCTTCTGAGTATATTTAGTGAGAGTTTCTAAAAGCCAAATTATATCTTTTAAGCCTATATAGATGGGATAAAATGCAAGCTATATGATCGTATGAGTGAAAAACATTTCTTGACCATTAGTTGTGCCTTTGTAGGGTTATGTTGATTTCCAATTTTGAAAAGTTCTTTCTATGTCTCTTTTTATTCCTGGTGGAATTAATCTGCCATTTAGAATCATCCCATCTAGTAATCTGATTTAAGGTGTGAGAGTTAGCTCTTGCCTGGTTAATGTACTCTTGTATTGGTTCTAGTCATATTTTTCGAGAGGAGATAACCACAATGAGAATCCAGAGGTGCTGAAAGTGAGTAGGAGCCCATACTTCAGCAAATGTTCTTGTTAATATCTTGGGCATATTCTTAGGCCCCCAAATGAATTAATTTTCATCTGACTATAGATAGGTAGAAAAAATCTGAATAACAATACAGACAAAAAACAATGAATATTTTATAATCAGAGAGAAACCAGACATCTTTTTGGTGTCTCATTTATTGGGCCCTCTCAGGCTTTTTTTTTTTTTTTTTTGGCCACTAAGGCTTGACACAAGAGTGGTGAATCCTGCATTTGATTCTGGGCGCCTTGATACTTGTTTATTATTGCAGTGAAATAATAATAAGGGGTCATTTGTGGAAAAAGTCATAAACATCTTGCATAGAAATGGGCCTATGACATAAGTTTCAGAATGCTTGAATAAAATTGACAGCACTTGAAATTTAGAGAGAAATACACAATTGTACTAGTTTTTTGATTCATTGATGGAAGGAATAGATACAAAATCAGAAATGAAATGGTAGATTTCAACAACACTATAAACCGTCAAGTAATAATTAGCATTTATAGATCATTTTACACAAAATGAAGAGTGTATATTATTTACAATGATGTGATGAGCATTATAAAATAGGCCATTTTCTGTGTATTACAACATGTCTTAATAAAATGAAGAGCACTGAAGTTAGATAATATATACTCTGAGGATAAGCATCATCAAAAATAGAAATGATAACAAGAAAATGTATAAACACTTAGAAATTAAGCCATACACTGAATATCTGTTACAAAGAAAATTCACAAATAATTAGAGAATATTATGAAGTTAATAAAAATAAAAATGTAGGAAAAAATGTGGTGACATAAAACTAAAGCAGTGAAGAGAGAAAATTGTATAGTATTAAAAAAATCTATTAAAAAGAGTATCAAAACTGTTGTTTAAGCTTATACCATAATAAATCTGAAAAATATGAGGAACACTTGAACAAGGAAAAAAGATATCCATAGTATAAACAAGCAAACATGCATAAAGTATAAAACATAAAAACAAAAGATAGAGTTACATGCAGAATCCCTCATTTGAAAGTATCGCTAACATCCATAAACCATTCTCAAAATTGAGTCATCATGATAGATTCCTAGTATGAGTTACAGAGAGTTTTAAGTTAAACAAGTGGTATATCACTGAGCTACAATTTCTAGATTGTCAATACCAATCTTATAGACTTTAAAAATGATGTGAAAATTTCACTCCAATAAATTAAATATGGGATAATCCTTATTGACCTTGAAAGTCACACTATTGAATTTTCATAAACAGTAAATGTTGGAGACGAGGAGATGAGCCCTGAACAGATCTTTGCCCTGAAATAACCTCTGCCCTGATATAACTTCTGCCCTGAGCAACTTCCGACCTTTCCTCATCCCCCCACCCTGCCATACCTAACTGATTCCATCCCCTCACCCCGCCACACCTAACTAATTAACATCCTGCCTGGTGACTGCAGAGACGTGAGAACTATACCATGAATTCTTGGAATAACTGCAAACTGTCCTAGGCCAAAGGCCAAGAAGATTCTGTAACTTTCCACCACCTGCCTCCTCCAGCCCCCCCTCACCCAAGACCCTAACCCTAACCCTTAAAAAGGCCGCTGTGGCTCAATAAAATTGGACTCTTGACAAGTGTACATTTGCTTGAGTCTCTTCCTCTCTCTCGCCCATCTTATTTCAGGTTAGGGTCCCCCTCGCCCCCACGAATAACGAGGTCCCGCGGGTCGGGACAAGTGGCGCCCAACGTGGTGGCTCGAGGCACGGACTCCTACCGAACGGAGACCCCCAGTTCAGCGACCTCCGGAGGATTTGTTAAGTGGTCACTGCTTCTCCACCCAAGAAGACGGCAAGACCTGGTAAGTTTTCCCTCTTCATTCCGTCCCATCAAGATGGGCCATTCATTGTCTAAAGAGGCTTCTTTCATAAAGGATTTAAAAGCCTCTCTCAGAGAGCGAGGAATACGGGTATAGAAAAAGGATCTTATACAGTTTATTTTTTTTTATAAGACATGTCCATGGTTTATGATTGATGGACTTAACATTCATCCCAAGAAATGACAAAGAGTCAATAAAGAATTAAATCAAAAACTTACTACTAAAGAAATGGCAAAGAGTCAACACCTCTGTCTCCTGCGTGAGATATATGTCGACCCCAGAGCTCTGGTTTCCTAAATAAAGCCTCATGCTTTTGCAGCAAGTTGGGTCTCCTGTGTGTCTTTGGGTGCGTGCTATCTCGAGACTTGAGTGAAGGTCTCCCTCTGGGGGTCTTTCAATTGAGAGCTCGTCCAGGGATTTTCACGTCTACCCAGGACTCCGGAGACCCCCTTGGAGGTAAACAATGTAAATGTCTGCAGCGCTGCTTGTCTGAGTGTTTGTCTGAGTGTCTGAGTGATTTCTGTGATTTCTGTTGCTCTGATCTGTTTTAATTTCGGTTTGGGCAGCTGTTGTTCAGGACCGTGAGGACCTGACAATGGTGGTTGGCAGGACCACAGGCTGCAATCCTGGGGGACGCCCCAGGATCTGAGGAGAGTCAGGGTGGCTGACAGTCTCCTATCTGGTAAAGGAAGATTGTGTATTTCTCCTTCAGGAGAAACCACAGAGGCATCTTCCATCTGAAACTGCATTTGGTTTTCTGTTCTGGACGCATCGGAGGTGTCACAGTTTTTGGTTTCTTTTTGTCAGTATCTATTTTGTGTTTGTTTGTGGACTCTTGTTTCTAATTATGGTACAGACTGTGACGACCCCCCTGACTCTGACGGTATCTTATTTCTCTGAAGTTAGAAGTAAGGCTCATGACTTATCTGTAAAAATTAAAAAAGGTAAATAACAGACTTTCTGCTCCTTTGAGTGGCTGCCAGAGGGAGCATTTGATCTAACCATTATTTCTGCTGTTAAGAATATTGTTTTTCAGAAGGGACCCATTCTCACCCAGATCAACAGCCATACATCCTGGTCTGGGAGAGCCTAGTGATGGATCCCTGGCATGGGTCAAGCCCTGGATCCACCCCCCACCACGGTCAGGCTCCCGAGTCCTGGCAGTGGCCCAACGAGCCACGAGAAAACCAAGCCGAATGGCCACAGACCCCTCGGCTCAGCCCAAAATATATCCTGAAATAGAGGACCCTCCCGAGTGGCCCTCTGCCCCGATTCCATCTCCCCCACCTTAGCCCCCTGCTCTCCCTGCTCCAGCTTTGCCCGAGGGAAGAGGAGATGGGCCCACTGCAGGGACTAGAAACTGAAGGACCTGATTCCACTGTACGAGCCTTTGGTCCTCCCCCTGACCCTAGCATGTCTCAGGCCCAAATGAGTAGCCTACCTAGCTCCCAAATGAGATTGATGTGGGATTCCCTCTCACCTGACCTGAATGGAATTACAACTCAGCAGAAGGTAGGGAGCAACTGACAGTCTACTGCCAGGCTCTGATGGCAGGTCTCAGGGGGGGCTGCTCGCCGCCCCACGAATCTGGCTAAAGTAACTTCCCTCTATCTTTTTAGAATGCTTGATGGAGGCTCACTGGAGATATACTCCTTTTGGCCCTACTTCTCCGAGTCAACAGGCAGCAATAACAATGACATAGATAAGGCAGTCTGCTCCAAAAATTAGAAAGAAATTACAACATCTGGAGGGTTTACAAGATCTAGCTTTGACAGACATAATTAAGGAAGATGAAAAGGTTTAGCATAAGAGAGAGAGAAAAAGAAAAGAAACACCAAAAAAAAAAAAAAAAAGGAAGCAGAAGAGAGAAAAAATAATGGGAAAAGGAGACAAGAAAGGAACTTAAATAGGATATTGGATACAGTGATAAAAAAAAAAAAAGCATCAGGATCAGGAAGACTTAGACAGCCAGGGTACCTGGGCAACAGGCAAACAAAAAAAAAAAAAAAAAACAAAAAAACAAAACCTGAGGGCTTTAGGAAGCCCCTTGAGAAGGATCAATGTATGTATTGCAAGGAAAGAGGATCTTGGGTTCACGAATGCCCCAAAAAGAAAAAAAACTGGGAAGGAATTTTTCAATGTTGGGACATAGAGTGCTTGTTAAAAATGTCTTTTGAGTGGTACTTAGATCAGAATGTTAAAGTATGTAGATGAAGATGTGTGGATGTGGAAAAAAAAAAAAGAAAATTTTCAGGCTGAAGTATGTTGGGATAGTTTGCTTGAGCTTTATCAAATTTAAGTCATGGGTAAAACATAAAATTGTTTTATGTTAATAAAAATTTCTGTGGTGCATGAAATCAATAGCTATCAAGTTTAAACCAAAATCATTGGTTGTCAAATAATGTTTTTCTCTTTCAAAAAGATTTATCAAGGGTTATATTAATATTTAGCTAGCTGTTTGGGCTCAGAAAAGACCAGATTCTACTCTGTTATATGTAAAGTAACTGTCTCAATTTTGGCATCTTAAGTCCAGTGCTTATAACAAAATTAACCCTTAAGACATCTTCCCTACTTTAGGGCACAGCCTCATGCTCAAACAATGGTCCTCATCTGAGAAAAAAAAAAAAAAATCAAGCTCCATGGTTCTGTTTCCAATGTTCTCTGGGTAATTTGTACCCACACAGGTATCTGAACTAATCAAAGATGTTTTCACACAGGTGCTAAGACCTTATACTGTCTTACTTGTTTTCTAGGTTAAATAAGTTAAATTTGTAAATCAACTGGTACTGTTTTCAAGACTGATAACAGGTTCTGCCTATACTTATAAATGTTGGATATTTAAAATGGGAGATGTGCCTACTTTCTATACCTCAGATATATGGCTTATGCTACCACAGTACAACAAAAATTTTAAAAATAGGACAAAATGATTTTAGAAGCCCTGTGCCATTCTTTAGTTAAGTCTATTTCAGTAATTAAATGTGCTCCATATGTATGTACATCCAAGCTGATGTAACTTCCTTTCTAAGTGTGTTAATCACCTATGTAGAAGCCAAAGCCAATTGGAATCATCGGAGTAAAAAGTGTCAATATTTTGGCCTGTGCTCCCATGTCATGAGGCCACTGGAGATGATGGGACACTTCTACACTGGCCCCCTGGTAAGTCACCTGTCTTCCTGAGCAGGGAGGATATGGAGACCCAAACAAAAGTGGTGCACAATGTAAAACAGGAGAGTCACAATTGAGAAGCAATCAGTCCTCCTGACTTCCCAAAGAAGGGAAAACTACTTGGCCAGCATGGCCCTGACTCATCCTAACAGGCCAAAGACACCAGTAAGCTATGGGGCTACACCTGTGTCCCTAAAGTCTCTTTGGAGAGCCATTAATGACCTCCAAAATTAATCCTTAATTAACTTTTGGCTATCTGCAAGGTCTTAAACACTCAGAGAAAAATGTATAACCAAAGATAAAAAATAGCTCTTTATTATTAAGATTAAATGTTATGTATATGTTTCTGATAACTCTGCTAGCATCTCGTCTGTTTTACAAGCCATGTTAAATACTACTGTGCCATTTAATGAACAGTTCTGAAAGAAAATCTCAGCCAGCTCATCCTCAGATGGTCCTGAGATGAACCAAGCCTGTCTACTTGGATTCCCTCAACCTACAAAAAGACCAGTTTGCTGTGTGTTCACTTCTCAGTAACTCCTTACTTTTATTCTTTCTTTCCAAAGTTATCTTTCAAGCTTAGCTTCCTACACTCTGGGGTACATTAAAATAGTTTCCCTCTCTAGGAGAGATTCTCTAACTGCAACAAGTCTCCACTTCATGTCCCGTTCAGCAGGAAGTAGTAAATGATCTGATGTCTTCGACCCAGCCCCCTAAAGCAGTTAGAGTGTCTTCTCATGAGAGGGAGAAATAAAAGGGAAATAGACTGTCTATACCATACGTTCCTGTTGTCATAGATAAAGTTTACTTAAAATAAGTTTATTTAAAGTTCCTCAAATAAAATTATAGAGCTTGATTGAAATGCCATACAGATTAAAAGTTCTAGGACCTCCCTTTTATGAGGGAATTGCCATCCTTACATCTCCTGTGTCTACTAACAGTCCAGAGGGATTATTCTGGCACTCTGCCTCAGAGGGGAGTATTACTCTTGCATCCATTTCCGGCCTTGGACTGTGTCTATTAGGCCCTGATATGCTCCCTCCTCTGACACTTGAACCAGTATGCAACCAAACTGCTATTATCAATGACTCCTTTATATATACTAAAGCCCCTAGTAACTCCTATCTTGCTTGTTCCACGGGGCTGACTCCCTTTATTGTCAACAAGGACTTTTTACAGACTAAGGACTATTGTGTTGTAGTTATAGTTTTGCCACGATTTTTCATTCATGATTCTGAAAGTTTTACAACTACTATAGATCAAGGCATTGCCATTAGACCAAAAAGAGAGCCTTTAACTGCCCTCACCCTGACTGTGCTCCTGGGACTTAGTGCTGCAGGGGCCGGGACAGGTATTGCCTCGCTGGTAACCTCCCAACAGCATTTTTCACAACTCAGTGCCTTAGTGGACAGAGATTTTAACCTCATACATGAGGGGATACAAGATCTCAAAGATTCTTTGGCCTCACTCTCTGAGGCTGTACTTCAAAACCGGAGAGGGCTAAATTTGGTGTTCTTAAAGGAAGGGGGACTTTGTGTAGCCCTCAAAGAAGAATGTTGTTTTACTTAGATAAGACTGGGCTAATACAAAATAGCCTTGATAAAGTTAAAAGAAATCTAGAGGATAGAAAAAGGACTCGAGAACAACAAGAATCTTGGTATAAAAATTGGTTTTCCACATCTCCCTGGCTAACTACTTTGCTTCCCAGTCTTTTAGGCCCTTTTGTTGGATTCCTTTTGCTTATCTCCTTTGGCCCCTGGGCCTTCAGACGACTAACCAGTTTCATTAAGAGTCAGGTAGATTCTGCAATGAAGCCGATGGAAGTCCACTACCTCGCCTCGCCACAGAAGAAACATCTGCCACTGACCCGCCAAAAGAACAAGACAACCCCCCATCTCGACCCTTAGACTTTACCTCCCTGCAAAAACCCACCCTGGGGTGGAAATTTTGGTCCCGCCCCTCCAAATAATAACTCAGGTCTCCGCGACCCCTCATACTAATTGGCTACCAAACATATTTCCTCCAGGATCCTTATGTGGCATTGACGGTCTTGTTGAGAGCAAAATGCATTACATTTCCACAAAGTGAGTGGTCTGGTAAGTCAGCGACGGAACGGGTGGCTAAGTCTCGACCTGCCTAAGACAGGACGACCTCGCCGAGAGGAGGCCGATCCAATGACGGGTAAGGGTCCAGCACTGCCCTTCTAACAGGCTCAGACCATTTGTGCCCCTTGTTCTAAGGTCAATCCAAATGACTTTATCAAAATCAATGACCTATGAGTAACTGGGGAACGCTCGCCTCTCTGATGTCAGGTTACTGTCAGGTTGCTCCTCTGGATCCATTTTTACTCTTAAACAAAAATAATTGGCCACCAAAACAAGCCCTTCTTTGGGACATCATTAAGGGGTCGCGGTAACCTCCCTATCCTGGTCCTTGTATACAGAAGAGGGGGAGATGTTGGAGACGAGGAGATGAGCCCTGAACAGATCTTTGCCCTGAAATAACCTCTGCCCTGATATAACTTCTGCCCTGAGCAACTTCCGACCTTTCCTCATCCCCCCACCCTGCCATACCTAACTGATTCCATCCCCTCACCCCGCCACACCTAACTAATTAACATCCTGCCTGGTGACTGCAGAGACGTGAGAACTATACCATGAATTCTTGGAATAACTGCAAACTGTCCTAGGCCAAAGGCCAAGAAGATTCTGTAACTTTCCACCACCTGCCTCCTCCAGCCCCCCCTCACCCAAGACCCTAACCCTAACCCTTAAAAAGGCCGCTGTGGCTCAATAAAATTGGACTCTTGACAAGTGTACATTTGCTTGAGTCTCTTCCTCTCTCTCGCCCATCTTATTTCAGGTTAGGGTCCCCCTCGCCCCCACGAATAACGAGGTCCCGCGGGTCGGGACAAGTAAAATAAATAAACATCTCTGACAGAAATGGATCTATACACATAGAAAGCTTTAGGCTAAATGGGGTCATTGATAAAATTTACCAAATTATTTTTAAACTTATGCATAGCTTTCCAAAATATGCAAGAGGCAGGAGCATTTCTGGCCTCATTATCTTGATGGTAAAACATAGATGACTATCTCTCATGAAATACAGAATTAATTAGATATTGTTCCAGTAGACAGATGTGTGGTGCACACCTTTATTCCCAATATTTAGGAGGCAGAGGTACAAGGATTGCTGTGAATTGAAGGACAGCATAAGACTATATGGTGAATTCCAGTACAACTTAGGTTAGAGCAAGACCCTTCTTCAAAAAACATTGTTTCAGAAAATTGAGTCAAGCTATATATCACAAGAATAAAACTTTATGAACGAATATATAAATCAGTTAATGCAATTCATCATGATTGTTCAAATCACATGCAATTATTTCAGTCAATATAAAAGAAACACTTGACATGATTTAACCTCCAGTAGGAAGGAAAAAAAATAAAGCAAACCAAAGCTAGAATATATTCACTGTGTCAAGGGGTACTTACCAAAACTTTATAGAATAAAAGTATTAACAGTGGAAGAATATATGTTTTTCTCCTAGTTTTAGGAAAAATGTGAAAATGTGTATTTTCCCCACTTCTCATTAGCATTATAATATTATTACCCAATAAACAAAGAACAAGAAATAAAAGCTATAAAAATTTGAAAACAAGCAAAGCTGTATTTATGTCATCATGTGTATATAAAAATGCCAAAAATCAACCAAAAGGAAACATGAATAAATGAGTTTAACAAGCTTGTAAGATAAACATGAATAGAGAGCATTAAATATACTTTTGTATACTAGCAGCACACAATTAAAATTGAAACTATACATTATCATTTATGATAGAATGAAATTAGCCATAATTGAAGATACACTTAAAATATTTTCAATGATTAGAAATTGCAAACAAAAACATAGCTTAAAATCTTGAGTCAAATGGAAAGGCACCAAATGTGATATACTTCATAGTAACTAGTGATCCTAAATTAACCCTGTGATTATGTTCCAGCTCCTCCCAACTAAATTTGTGGAGCATTTTTCCTTGCCCAATACATTAAGGGAGACATGTTCATCTGTGTCCCTGAAGATAGGCCTCCTGTTTTGGTCAGGAAGTAACTCTATGACTAATCTTTAGCCAATGTGACCTTCAGCCTGACAACCTAGAATTCTATAAAGACATATGTTTCTCCTAGAACATAAAGGTAGGTCCATGTAGATCCTTCAGAATCTCTGTGGTTTAAACCAGTACACTTAATCATGGTCTGAGAACTGAGCAGCCCAACAACAAACCCATTGAGAAGCATAACTAACCATACCTCTGGAGGCAGGCCTAAGGAACATCTCATCTGTGGTCACAGAAGCTAACTTGTGATTAAGGTTCAATATTCAGCCACACTTGAGGACCAGATATACTCACCTAGGAACCAACTCCAGAACCAGCCAAGAGTCTTCTCAGAGTCCTAGTAGAGTGCACATCTTTTAAGTAGCCCACCATCTGTGCATCCAAAATCAGATCCTTCTCCAAGTGCTAAGCCAAATAACAAGATCCTAGAGGAAGTCATATATTCACAGTGACAAGGAAAGATTCATACATATGTGACCCTCTTATATAGATCTGCAAACATAGTTCTCACTGAAGACCAAGAACTAACCATATAGACTGACTTCAACTCACTTGAATAGTCTGAAAAAAATCCATCAAATTCAATCTTGTGACACCTGTCTGTAATAACTGAACAATATATGTTTGTTTTCTCCTTTAAATGCTCTTACATTGATGCAAGGCTGCATAAATCATAAAGAGTCAGAAAGGCAATCAAATGGAGGTACTAAAGTCTGGTAATTAACCACCACAAAATAGAAATATATGCATTGCCTGAAAAACAATTCAAAATAATCACTATGAAGAAACTTCAAGACAGATACCAGGTAGATAACTAAGCAAAAACAAGAAAAATATATTAATGAGAAGATAATATTAATAAAGAAGTATGAATTATAAAGAACCAAAAAACCAGGTGGCTGTGGGTTTGCTAATCTGGAGGCTAAATATCTTTATAAATGAGTCTTTGTGTCACCAATGTGTTACTCTTGAGGACAGTGGGTTGCTTACCAGAAGGACACAAAAATGTTACTGCTCTCTTGGTGACAGCCGATTGCTGACAAAGTGGACCAGAAGTTTTACACCTCTAACTCTTGGCAGTAGTAGGTTCTTGATCATGAACGTGTAAGGGTGAACCACTCTAACTTTTGGTGGCAGTGGGTTTGCCAACCAAGGGGACATGAGAATGTTATAGCTTTCTTAGTGACAGTGAATTTGCCACCTGAGAAGATCTGAAAAGTGTTAACTGTCTTAACTCAGTGACAGCAGGTTGCCCACAAGAGAACATAAAAATATATACAGCTCCAACTCATGGTGGTAGCTGGTAACTAACCAAGAGGACATAGAAGTGTTACAACTCTAACTCTTTCTTGCAGCATCTTTGCCAACTAAGACACATATGTGTTACAGCTCTCTTGGTGGCAGAAGGTTGCTGACCAAGTGGGCATGAAAGGGTTACAACTCTAGCTTTTGGGGGCAGGAAGCTAGTCAGTCAAGAAGACACGAAAATGTTATAACTCTATTGATTGCAAGGGATTTGCCACCTGATGCCACAAAAAATGATGATACTGATTTTCCCACAATGTCAAGTTATCATTTTGCTTGACACAAGAAATCGGATACTCATCAGGAGGTGCTAAAGCAAGAACTGTGACCAAGTGAGTAATAGGGTTAGGATTATAGTATCAGGAACCAAAACCTGCATGAGAAGGAGTCAGTCTCCTGTAAAGACAGGAGTCAGAGACTGCCAATACAGGTACCACTGGGTAGCTCTGAGGCAGGAGACAACCCAGATAGATGTAGGCTAACAACACCTTAAGCTTTTCAGAGATAGTAACAAGTTCAGCTCCCAGATCAAGAATGGTTCCTGTAGCTCTGAGTATAGTACCTTGGGGTAACACAGTTCTGGGGGCTCTCAAAGTCAGGAAGAGATGCTGTAGTCAAAGTGAATACAACTCCAGGGGTCTCTGGTCCAGAAACCCAAGCCCAAGCAGACCCTTAGGTACCCAAGTCTGATAGCCACATGTCAAGCAGCCCTTAGCCTTCCCAGGGAGAGAAAGGACAGCCCAAGCAGTCTTGGGGCCTTGAGGTCTGGTGGGACCAGCAGACACCCGAAGAGAGGCAAGAATGATCTCCATTTCTTCATGTCCTCTATCTCTTCAGAGGCTGGAAAATATGTAAACTATAAGTGCATTGTGCAGGAGCTTATATAATCACTGACTTCTACTAACTGATACATAGGAAAAATGTACGTGAAATTGTGGGCACCAATGAGAAGAATCAGTTAGCCCACCCAAACTCAAAACCTTCCTGCCTAGCACCATTTCAGGATGGCGCAGTGAGGAGCAGCAGTTGGAGTTCCAAATACGGCCCTCTGCTCCACACTGTTATGGCAGCCAATGATCACAGTGGCATTCTGGTTCTAAATGAGCAGAGGCAGTCATCTGTGCAGTTAGTACTTTTCTCTGGAGGGTTTTCTGTGGAGCTGCCCTTTTCAGTTACAGTCAGGGAAGGGCACCCTCCCTTATCCCTGCCCCCACAATTCATAAGCAGAGAAATCATTGTATTGATTTTAAAAAACAGACATGTAACACACACACACACACACACACACACACACACACACACACACATATATATGTATGTATACCAATAGAAATGAATAGATCCAAATAAAAGTACATGTAGTAATCTTCATGTAGCTATTGACAAAGGGGCCAGAAAGCATAGCAGTGAAATAAAAAGGAAAGACAAAGCAACAACAACAAAAACACCAGCCTATTTATCAATTTGAGAGGTATGGGCATTGACTGGTTATCTTGGAAGTCTTGGGTGATCAAGCTGTGATCATCTTCAGCCCACAGAGTACAGAAAGAGCAAGGCAGGCAGCAATTGTACCTGTCCCTAATTGGAAGTGAGATGCTGCCTGCACCCTGAGCTTGGTGTCCTACTAAGAGTGCAGCAGCGTTGTGTTCAGAGAATGAGGAAAGGAGTGGGCTCCAAGTAGCAGCCACCAAGAGGTATCCTGGCCGTAGCCACAGGTACCTGCAGTGGTTACAACCTACAGCAATACTCCAAAGCTTATAACCTTGCCCTTTTGCCCTGGTGAATGTCTGGATGTAACCAGGGGAAGATAGAGTGTTGTGCCTATGGAGCCTGAAACCACCCTCTCAGGCTGCAACAGGGCATCTGGGAACCAGGTAAGTGCATTCTGTTGTCCAACTGCTCCTGAAGAAAATAAATTGGTGGGAGGAGGACCAAGGAAGCCAAACTATCTCAGGCTGATTGGAGGGATGGAAAGATACACTCAGAAGCTCCTTTATAAGCCAGACCACTGAGAAGATGAGCTGGATCCATGATTTGCATAAAGGGGTGCAGTGAGTAATTATGAAAAGTCCAATCCCTGAGCCCACTAGGACAGATTCCCAGCTCTGAGACCTCTCCTGTTCACACAGAAGTTTTTTGTGTGTAATAAACCAGTTACCACAGAACTCACCTTGGAACCCACCAAGAATCTCCTCAGGGTCCTACTGGAATGCACATCTGTTAAATAGCCTTGATAAGTTGGACCACTGAGGAGATGAGAAGGTGGATCCACCATTTCTCTAATGGAGGGTATCAGGCAACCCTATCAAAATCAATCCCAGGGCCAACTCAGACAGATTCCCAGCTCTTAAACCTCTCCTTCCCACATGGAAGCTTTTGTTTATAATAAACCAGTTCCTTTTTTATTTCTCCTCATCTCCAAGTTTCTGTTTATGCTGGAGAACCCACTTCGTTGTTCGCCCTATGAAACAAATGTAAACCCCTAGAGAATGAGATGATACCAGAGTATTCCACCCCATCAAAGTGATGCTGAAAAAACTGGAATGTCCGCATATATAAAACTGAAACTAGATCCCTTCACCCTGCAAAAGACGGCTTAAAATACAAAAAAAAAAAAAAAAAAAAAAAAAAACCTTGGGGAAACACTTTCAGGTCTACGACTAGGCAATTACTTTCTGTTTAGCACTGAAATAGCATAAACTATCAGGTTTAAACCAAACCAAGCTGTGATTTATTTCCTCTAGAGATTATTTTGTTTTACCTTCCTCTCTTTCCCTATTCCTTCTATCATTTGTAGATGAGAAAGAACGTTATGTCACAGTGAAATGTAAAATAATCCTATGCTTGTTTCTGCAACCTAAGGGACATGGGCTGGACATACATGAACCCTGGGGAAGCTAATTTGATTGAGTATATTTCCAAGACATATTTCTTTAAAAAAGAAATAGATATTAACTTTCAGTCAGAGTAAATATCCATTAATTGCATCCCAGTTGTTTAGCAGTATGGTTGGCTAGTATAGTGAAAAAATGTAATATTTACAATCATAGTTTTCTTTAAAAATATTATACTTAAGAAGTATTTGTTCTGTTTAAACAAAATTTCCAAAGAAGATGAGGAGATGGCTCAGTTGTTAAGGTACTTACTTGTAAAGCCTGCTGGCCCAGGATCAATTCCCAAAATGCCACAGAAATCCTTCTATGGAAATAAGAATATATATATTTAGGAAAAAAAAACAATGTTCTGCTAAAAGACAAAACATATTAATTGCAACCATATTTATAAGGCCCAGCTACTTTTACACAACACATCTGTCTCTGAGCCCCTGTGGATCTAGTTGAAACAATGTTTACCAAGATACAAATATGTTTGATGGAATTAAAGGCCCCCAAAGTTTAAAGTTAATTTAGATTAACTTGGAATTATATCTCTAAGCATATATTAAAATCCTGTTCATTGAAGAAACACAGTATTTTTCATCATGAGGTTTAATAATTTGGTTTGGTTAAGGTAAGGTTTGTGCTCCAAAGTACTAGGTTTATACCTCAGAAGATTAACACTTGATAATTTTCTGCAGAGCAGTCCCATTTAACTATCTGGGCTAATAGAACTGTTTACTAATCTCTATAATGTAGAATATTATGCATTTTACTTTTCAACTATTCTTTGATGAGATAAGATAAAACAATTTTCAAATTTACAAAAGCATGAAAAGGCTAAATTAGATAAAGAGCTTTATAAACGGTAGAACACTAAACATATGAAACTGTAGTCACTTTTGTTTTAAAGACAGGATCTCATTATGTAGCCCAGGCTTGCCTGGAACTCTTATGTAGCCCAGACTGGCCTCAGTCTCATGGCATGATTGCTGTTTCTACCTTAGCCTACCAAGGGATGAAATTACAATTATGGGCAAACATGCTTACATCACTTTGTTTGTTAATGTGTTGAAGGTTCAAAGATGATATCTAATATAATTTTACCTGCCTCTGTTGAAAGTAATATTGTTTGCATATATAGTTATAGTACAGAAGCATCTTACTAGGTTTCTAGGTTAGCCATGTTTTACTTTGTTAAGTATTTTGTATTCTGAGGCATAACCATATGTGTATAGATAGATGATAGATAGACAAACACAAACATACACACAGATACATATACACATAGATGATTAATAGCAATAGAGGAGGGAGGACACCTGGCATTGTTTCACGTGTACATATGAGCTAATGGTGCTTGGGCATCTGTAGATACATGCACATATACCACACACATATCACATCACACATAATCTATACACACATCAAAAAAAATGAATAAGAATAAATTGGACTTCTGTGGGAGTAGGAAGAAAACTCAGTAGCAAAGGCCAGTAAGCTAGAAAAGAGATACAAAGGGAAGAGAAAGGAATGGAGAGGGTACTTAATAGGGTGATATTGTATATATGTAAGTAGAAGAAAAGGTTAATGGGGATGAAAAGGCCCAAGTGTGGTTAGGGGAAAAGACTGAGTAAAGGAAAGGTGGAGGTACGGCTAATGAAAATCTAAAAGAATATAAATAAATCATATGGAAACCTACTTTTTTGGACAACTCAGGGGTTGTATATTGTTACCAGAAAAAATTCAGTGCCAGGGATGGGATACCTTCCAGTGAGTTGCTGGCCAGAAGGTCCCTGATGCCCCCAAAACATTAGAGGCCATGGCAGAGGCCCTTGGTTCCCCACCAGGAATAAATGGTAAGACCCTATTGCTAAAGTGGACTGCAAGGCCACTGAGAAATTATGCTGGAACTGAGCTGATAACCTCCTCCATGTAGACAGAAATCTGGAAGAAGCCATTCTGCATGCAGTTCAATGAGAGAGAGAGAAAAATCACCAGTGAAGATACTCAACAGTGAACACTGCAAGCCTTATAATTGGCCAGCCAGGCCAAATGAGCCAACGGGTGCAATAGCGGCACATCTGTCATGGTGGAAACCAACTGCCCTCTAATTGGAAAGGAGGCCCACTCCATGGGAAGGAATACATCCTTGATACTGAAAACCTAAAACAGGGGTAGTCATGAGCCCTAGGAGTGTAATGTCTGCTGCTGGCTGGCTAAATGTATATACTATGCTCGTCAAACTGCCCAGTAAGCACTTCTTTTAATGTTCATACTGTTATATTAATGCTACTCTCACTTTTGGTAGAGAATCTTCTCTTTTCAGATGGCAGTGACATTAGGATGACTCAGAAGGCATCATGGTGCTGGGAAAAAATGACAGGAATGCTCAGCACTGCAATATCTCTGTCACACCTTCCAAGGCTCAGGATCCATTGTAGAATAGGTGGCAGAAAGAATGTAAGAGCCACAGGAAGGGTAGACTCCTTACAACATGCTCCCCCAGACACAAAATGTCCTGGATATCCATGAACTCACAGTGCCTGACACTACACTACCTACACAAGGCCATCATAATAGGAGGAAAAGATCATGACATCAAAATAAAAGAGAGACAGATTGAGAGAGGGTGGGGATATGATGGAGAATGGAATTTCAAAGGGGAAAGTGGGGGGAGGGAGGGCATTTCTATGGGATATTGTTTACAATCATGGAAGTTGTTAATAAAAAATAAATAAAATAAATCAACTAGAAACTCTGGCAGTGGTAAAGGGAAAGAGGCTTGCTTTTTTTTTAATTGATTTTTTATTTATTTATCTGATAGAGAGGGAGGGAGAAAGAGAGAGAGAGGGAAAGAGGGAGGGAGAAAGAGAGAGAGAGGGAAAGAGAGAGAGAATGTGTATGCCAGGGCCTCCAGCTGCTGCAAACAAACTCCAGACTCATGCACCACCTTGTGTACCTGGCTTATATGAGTTCTGGGGTATCAAACCTTGGTCCTTTGGCTTTTCAGACAAGTGCTGTGCCTTAACCAATAAGTCATCTCTCCAGCCCAGATTGTGTTTTCCAGTTAGCAAGGAAATAATAAGAAAATTTTGATTTGTGATCTGAGCTTCATTGGCTCTTTTGTATGCTGCTAGGTAAGAATAAAAAGAAGCATCCTATTGTCACAAAGAATAAAATGACATAATTTATTGCACTTTGTACTTCTTTTGAGGAGTGCTATACTCCAAAGCTACATGTTTTTTGTTTGTTTGAGGTTTTTTGTTGTTGTTTTATTTTACTTATTTATTTTTTTCCTACAGGGCTAAGCAAGTTTTTCCTAACAGCAGTAGATTTTTCATGAACCACTAGATGCTAAATTGTGGGCAGCTTCTTGTAACTACCCAGGTCATACAGGGATAGCTATGTGCTGGGTCAACAAGCAATGTTACCTTCAGCTCAGTGAGTGGCTAGACAGGATTGTCATAAATCAGGAGTTCTGGGGCCTCAGTCAGGGCCAATACCAATATGATCTCTTTTTACTGAAGTTCATTTCCATTCAGGTGCAGAGTAAAATGAGACAAATCATCCATTTGTAACATATCAAGGGAAGATAGGCCAGAAATCCAGATTGCTAGATTAGTAATCTGCAAAGTATAGAAAAATAAATTTTCTATGCTTATTGAACATGTCCCAGAAACTCTCCTAGCATTATGGAAGTTAGCTGTTAGGTACCTAGAAACAATGGAGCATATTACATTGTGATTCACCATATGCCAAGAGCTAAACTGTCTGTCAAAATGAAGTCTTTATAGAATAGGTTTTCAGAACTCAGGCTTAACTTGTATGCTAATGACCTGGTAATTGTCTTAATGACATTTCAATGAAGTGTGAAATTCTCTGTTAACATGTCAAGTAAGTGTAAAATATTTTACAGGCATGCTTTTATTATTAAATTGGGTATCTGCTCCTTAGTCTAACAGTAAACTTTTTTATACAAAAAAAAAAAAATGATTCTGGTTACATTCAGAGCATTTGGTCAATTCACATTTATATTGACTTGTAACCTTTCTTTTTTTTCTAGATGAAATGCTTGCTCATTTGTTGTTTAACCTGGGGACCAGAACAAGCATGGATAGTTATTTTTGATAACAAGTATGTAGTTTCAGAATAGTAAAATGAAAATACTTAACCAAGTTACATGATAATATTGCTAAGATAATAAATCACCCTCTGGCTTTTCATTTTTGTATTCATATTGTGATTCCATTTTAGAATTCATAGTACAGCATAAATCCATACATACATCCAGATATTATACAGTTTTGTTTTATAATATCTAAAAGAGAATGAAATATAAATTTATATTATGTTATGTATAAATTTACATTATATAATTTATGTTACAATATAAATTTATATTATATTATATATTAACTTATATAGATAAATTTATTTTTAAAGTCATCTTTAATATCTCTCATATTCTCTTGCCTGTCTACAGAATGGTCTTAAGTAGTGCAGGGTTAACAAACAATGATTATAGGCTGGTGATTTGATCCCCCACTTTGATCCATGCAAAGAAAATCAAGCTTGTTCGCAGTTGAGATTCTGACTCACTTGTGCCTTGCCAAAGTGAAACCAGGTAGAAGTTGATTGGAGCCATGGGAAGATCCAGTCCTGGAGGCAGAGACCCCAAAGACACTTTACCCTCTAGAGACAAAGTGGTGGATATTGGAGCTCTAGGAGCCTGACATCCAGGAACCAAGTAAAAGAAATCAGGGTCTGGGAGGAGGCTGGGTCCTGATTTCTGAGAACCAGCACCCTAGCTGTCATCATACCCTCTCATGGTACCAGCCATCCTGGAGCCCGTTGGAATTGACTTTTTCATTTTGTTTTATTTGACAATCCTCCTAGAGGTCCAACTTTTATTTATTTAATGATTTAAAGGCAAACTTTTAAAAGTAAAATGAAATGAAGGCAATTTCAATGTCCAGCCTTCTGAGAAATGGGACAAGGAACACTGGAAATGTTTCACAGACACAAAAAACTCACACTATTAAAAGGATTAAGCTGCTACTAATCCTTACCACAAAGTAAAGTATCATCTTGCTTAGTGCAAGAAATCACTCAATTCCAAATGTCCTGTGGTCCACCCAAGCTACAAAGCTTTATGTTCTGTGAACTCTCCCTTTGTTGTGGATGGCCAGTTCTTTACCAATTCCTTCTTCATACTTGAAGCTCTGCCAGACATATTTGGACTTTTCAAATGTGTTCATTTTCTGTTACTTAGCTCCAGTTTTCTGAAAATGGATGTTGATACCACTTGTCTTTTTCTTTTTTTCCCCAATCCTGCAGAAAAGGGTGGCATGGCTGAGGGGACATTAACCTGTGTTACCTATTATGTTTTCTATTTTGTTTTTTTTCGGACCAGGCCCACTGGTTCCTTCCAAGGTGTTGAGGAGGAGGGTGAGTGTCTAGGGCCAGGAACACAACACCAAGTAGGGAGTCTTATCGAAGCAGGAACTTGCTTTATTGTTACAAACAGTTACTTATATAATGTTGAAAAGGAGGGTGGAGATTTTAGGACTGGGGGAGAGGTAAAGGCCAATAGTAAACCGCGACTTTTGAAATGATTGGTCCCAAGCATGCGTGAGGGAATTCCAACTCTTACATGGAAGTAGCAGGGCAGAAGCCATTAGGTGTCTTGTTGAGTTATAGCTAGCCAGAGGCAGATCACCAAACTTTAGCTAGGCTTAGGAAGTTCCGCTAGGCCTCATGCCCAGGCCTTTTAAGGCCCAATATCTCCCCCTTTTGTTTTTGTAAGAGATTAGTCACCATGGCACCTATCTCAGGTTGCCCCCTCTGGGGATCTTACCCGGCACTGGGTACCAGGTGTTTAGCTTGCTAAGAACCCACTCCATGGCCTGTCTTAGGTTGTCTCAGTCAGTCTGAGATCTTACCCATCATTGGTCACATGGAGGGCAGAGGAGGTGGCAGTGTGTCATCTGATGAACTTAATTCCTGAGTTACCAGCCTGTGATAATGTACCTCAACCTGATGGATTTTTATTGCCTCTAGCCACTAGTTTATGAATTGTGCAATTTTGTTAATTACACAAGGCCCACCAGTAAAGATAAGTAAAAGGAGAAAAGGCCCAAGTAGAGGGAGGTGGTAGGGTAAGAAGCCATGCAGGCCTGTCCACAGTGGGTTGTCCTGGAGGTCCCACTGTCTCTTCTCTAGGTCCTCTTGGAGTCTTTTGATCTTGTCCTGAACGATTCCTGATCTATTGGCATAGAAACAGCATTTTTCCTTAAAAATAAGCATATGCCTTCCTTTTCGGCAGGTCTAGTCCTCTCCTATTTTGTAGGACTATCTCAGCCAGAGAATCTAGCTGTTGTTGGAAATCAAGGCTAGTACTGGACATGGCTTTTATGTCATTTAACAGCTGGAGAGAAAGCTTTTTGTAGAGATGGGCTGGATGACCATCCTGGCTGTCCCAGTGGCCATGCCTGTGGTTACTCCCAGCCCAACAAGTAAAGGTATCATTTGTATAGCTCTCTTACACCTCCCTCTAATATAATCAAAAGAGGGCATAGGGAGGGCCTCATCCCCAGGAATAATATATACATCTGGGATTAAGATCGTTGGGGCACAAAGGCCCGTCCAATGGGTGGGCAGAAAATCATAGGCCATCCCGCCTCCACAAACATAAACCATTCCAGAAGATGGGCAGTGTTGAGCACTGGGCTCAGTTGTGTTAAAAATACAGAAGAGCCAGCCGTGGTGGAGCACACCTTTAATCCCAGCACTTGGGAGGCAGAGGTAGGAGGATTGCTGAGAGTTTGAGGCCATCCTGAGACTACATAGTGAATTCCAGGCCAGCCTGAGCCAGAGTGAGACCTTACCTTGAAAAAAAAAATACAGAAGGAAGGATCAATGTATCCCACATCTATCATGGAATTATTAGGAGAAGGTGTGGCCCAAATGCAAGTTCCAGATGGAGACATTGGGAAAAGCTGGATGGGGATGGGGAAGGTGGCTGAGCAAAATTTTAGGGTCATATAGGCATCTGGAGTTTTATCATTAGTGATTACTGCAAGCAGCTGGGGAGGCCCAGATTGGAGGCAAAGCCAGCAATCCTCCACAAGGGAGGGAGTTGTTTGGTTTAGCAGGTTGAAGATCATTTTAGGAACAGTCCTCAGGGGTGGGACACTTCCTGGAAAAGTGATTGTCAGTGTTCCCTTGTTGGGACAAAGATTTTAGGTCTCTCGCTGGTACCCAAATGGGTCTCTTTTCATCTTGAGGGAAGACACATACAAACCCTCTCCCTGCTGTGAGGAGTTGGTCTGGTCCTCTCCAGGTGCCAGTCAATGGGTCTCCCCATTTGACCTTGATCTAGCTGTATGTGACAGAGGATGACCAATGTTTTTGAAATGGGGACATTCTTTCATTTCTTGAAAAATTTAAAATATTTAAGGTGAATAATGCTTTCTTTAGCTGATCATGGGGGTAGTGATACCCCTTTTGTTTTTGTAATTATGAGTTAAATGTTTTATTATATCTTTCAATGATAGCTTGGCCTCAAGGGTTCTATGGAGTGCCTGTGGTATGTGAAATTTGTCATGTCTGGAGGAAACTTGTGAAGTTTTGACTTACAAAGCAGGGGCCACTATCTGTTTTGACTTGATTGGCAGCCCGAGAGTGGCAAAACACTGAAGCATATGACTAATTGCATGTTTAGATTTCTCCCCAGCATGAGCAGATGCCCAACAGGCACAGGAGAAAGTATCAACTGATAAGAAAATATATTTAAATTTTCCAAAGGGGAAATAATGAGTATAAGCCTAAAGCCAAAACCCACAGCACACTTCAGGAGCTCCTGCTTGCATATCTTTAGATTGAAATCTGAAACCCACCACCACTCTTTAAGATCCACCCAGTGACATTGCCTCCAGCCAGGTGGCTGCAGAATGCAAACTACAAACAAAGAAACAACTGAATAAAATCAAATAAGTTAAATACTTCTAACATATAAAGGCACAGAGTAAACATTTTTAACTGTTATAAGGCATAGCAAGGAGAGACTAAAACAATGCAAACTCAACCACCATCCAAAAGTGTTTGCATTTCTATGATAGTCTTCCCTCAGGCATCCTTTACATAGTAAAACAATTGGACCATCATCCTTAAGATTGCTAATGTGTTGACAATGGCAGCTTTAGTAATCTAAAGCCAGTCTCTGTACCATTAAATTGAACTTGCTTAAAGTTTTCCAGCTTAAAATCTTAAATCTCTCAGTCCAATACCTCTAGCGAAGCACAACAGTCCATTACAAATTTAACCTTGATCAAACTCTCTGGGCCTGGGCAGCAGGACACAGCCAGCCCTTATGCCAGTAGCCCAGTTACAACCAAGTCCTCCTTAGTCTTTCCTTACCCTTAGAAAGCTCATAGGCCAAGCCTCGAAGGTTAATGTTATCGGTATTTAGCATTCTCAGACTCTCATCAGTATAGTCCATAAAATTTGGCTTACCACTCCAGAAGACACCTTCGGTTGCAAGCTCCAAGCCCATGCCTATTTCTCCAAAACAAAGGTTCCAAAAGATCAGCATCCACATGGTCAGGTTCATCTCAGTCCACTCTTTGGTACGAAGTTCTGTATCAGCTTCAGGTTCACTAAAATGAACTTCCAGACCAAGCACAGTTATGGAGTAAGGGATATTTATTGAAGCCTACAGATCCAGGGGAAGTTCCATAAATGGCAGAAGAAGCTGGCCTGCCTCCACAGGCCCAGAGAGAGAGAAGCACATGCCTAAAGGTCAAAAGCCAGACAGTGTGTTCACTAGGGACATATGACCTGTTTAGAAATACAAAAGCCTCAGATGTAGCTTCCGGTGAACCAAAAGTGAAAGGAAAGAGAAAGAGAACGAAGAGATGTTGACAAGCAAGTACATGTTATAGAAGCAAAGTTTACCACATTAAATATGAAGACTGCCTCATAACTTATGAGGGTATGCTCACCCGCACACGCACACTGATTGACCTCCTCAAAGAGAATGCCTCACTCGGGGCACTAGTCTGCAGGGATCCCATAGCCCCATGTTAGGTTGCAGACTGCAGGGCTCCCCTGGCAGGTAGTGCTGAGGAAGGACCAGGCCCACTGGTTCCTCCCAAGGGGTTGAGGAAGAGGATGAGTGTTGATGGCCAGGAACACACCACCAAGATGGGAGTCTTGTTGAAGCAGGAACTCACTTTATTGTTACAAGCAGTTACTTATATAATGTTGAAAACGAGGGTGGAGATTTTAGGATGAGAAGGAGAGGAAAGGGCCAATAGTATACCACAACTTTTGAAATGATTGGTCCCAAGTGCACACACACAGGAATTCCAACTCCTATGAGGAAGTAGAAGACCAGCAGCCATTAGGCATCTTGCTGAGTCATAGCTGGCCAGAGGCAGATCGCCTAACTTTAGCTAGGCTCAGGAAGTTCCACTAGGCCTCAAGCCATGGCCTTTCAAGGCCCAACATATATAGATAGATAGATAGAGAGATACACATATACATATATATGTATATAATATATGTATATGTATATTACACTTCAATAGTCACCCTTGATTTTTCACCAGAAAAATCAGACAACTTGGTGATTTATACTATTGCAGTGTTTTGAGGTTACTCTACTTGAGCTCATCCCTTCAGCCTTCTCTTAACTTGGGTATTTGCTGGCACTTTTGACTTTGGCTGCACATGATTGAATAAACTGGCCCACAGCTCAACTTTTTTCTTTTCTCTTGAATTTTCTTCCTTATTGTCTTCCTCACTGCTACATTCTCCAGATTCTTCCCTGGTATCATCCTCTTCGCTTTGTCACAAGCTCTCAGCCATGCTTTTCACCTTTTGGTTTTCTGTGTTTGCTCTTCACCATCCACTGCATTTTCCTTCATTAATTCATTGGTATGTTCTTCTCTATACTGACCATTGATACCTCATAGTCCTATCTTCCTCTGACATGGAGACTTGGAGGAGTCTTTGGAAGGAATTCTATGTTATTGCTGCTATCCATGAAGCACCCACAGGATTACAACTGTTTTCCCCAACAGCTAGCTAGAGCAGCCTTGGAGAGAATGGCATTGCCTTTTTTCTTATAAACAAATCTTTCTTTCCTCAGTGGCTACTTTATTTTCTGAAATTTTGCTATAAAATGCAGAATTATGGATTTTATCTCTCTTGGAATTTTTAGTTGTCTAGAAACTAAAACTGAAAATTCATATTTCTCATCAATTCTGAAGAAATATTAATTATATTTCAAATACTGTATTTCTCAAATTCCTGTATTTTCTCTTATTTATATTAAATATTCTTATGAAACTTTTATGCTCCAGTACTAACTTCTAGAAAGTTCTTCCTGCTTTTGGTATTGGGGCAAGTTTACTAACAGGGGGTCTGAGAAAATACATTGATTGAGGGGAGAATGACAATTCTGCTCACTGCTCCAGCCTCCTCAGACTGGCTCTAGGGAAGAAAGTTACTATCCCTGGCTGCTATATGCAAAAGGTAAGGGTATGTAAGAGGGAGGTTTAGAGCTGAGTGCATCAGGGATCAATCAGAGTTTACAGTTGAATACTCCCACAGACTAGTCAGAGCTTAGAGCTAAGTACTCTATGGACCAATTAGCAACCATCCATAGTGACCAATGAAAACACAGCAGCCTCTATAAAAGCAGGTGATCTCAAGGCGACTATCCTGAAGCATCTGCTGGGGAAGAAAATTAAGGCTGAGAAAAGATCAGAACCATGGTTCACAAGAAGCAGACAGCGCCAAGGTTCTGGAAAGCTAGAGGTATAAGCTGCCCACCAGAGAAGATAGAAAGAGCTCTCCACTGGCTGCTGGAGTGAAGAGACCCTATCACTATAGCCCTGGTTCAGTGGAGCTGGGGGAGATTAGCCACTTTCAAAAGTCCACCCACCTGCTGATCCACAGGTGGCAGTTCTGGCACCTGGTACAGGAAATTCTCCAAGACATCAAGCCCAACTTTCACATCTAGAGCTTAGCTGTGGCAGTGCTGCAGAAGGCATGTGAGGCCTACCTAGTGGGCCTTTTCAAAATCTAACTTGTGAGCCATTAATGCCAAACATGTCACCATCATGCAGGAAGACATTCATCTGGCCCAACTGTGATTCACTGGAAATGCAGTTTATTAAATCTATAGGCTCCTGACCCAGTACTATTAATCAATAAGCTCTTTTTAGAGCCACCTACAAGTTCTGAAAAAGTGGCTGTGACACTCTGGGATTTGTGGACTCCCCATTTTTTTCTTTTTTTGAGGCAAGCCCAACAGACTGAGTTTTATATTTTATATTAGACAGTGAGAGTGGTAACAAGAATAAGAAAGGGAAAGAGATATATAGAGAGAAGTGTTGTGCCAGGGCCTCCTACCACTATAATCAAGCTCCAGTCAAGTGTGCCACCTTATGCACATAAGAAACCTTGCATTACCTTGTGCATCTGGCTTATGTGGGACCTGGAGATTTGAAGACGAGTCTTTTGGCTTCACAAGCAAGTGTTTTAACCACTAAGCCATATCTCCAGGCCAAAGATATTTTTGTTTTGTTTTTTTAAGGTAGGGGCTCTCTCTTTCCCAGGCTGGCCTGAAATTCACTATGTAGTCTAAGGTAGCCTTAAACTCACAGCGATCCTCCTATCTCTGATTACCAAGTGCTGGGATTAAAGGCATGTACCACAATGCCTGGCTCCCTTTCCTTAAAATACTTTTGGTCAGAGGGTTCCTGACTTCTGAGCATTTAAACTTGTTTATCACCAGCTGTAAGTTTGAATAGTCATGTGCATTGGTAACTTCACCTTTAAAAAATGTTTATTTATTTGAGAGAGATAAAGAGTTAGAGGGATAATGGGCATACCGGGCTTCTAGCCAATTCAATTGAAGTTCAGACACATGTGCTCCCTTATGTATCTGGCTTACCTGGGTACTAGAGAATCAAACCTGCGTCCTTGGGCTTTGTAGCCAAGCACCTTAACTGCTGAACCATCCAACAAGCTCAACTTCACCTATTCAATGAAGCCAGAACCCAAGCTTGGATGAGTTTCCAAAAGACCCCATCCTTGGATAGGTAGATATTAACCATGCCTTTCTCCAATCAAAATTCCAATGAGATATGGTCTAACTCATTTTCTTAAAGTCTACTGGTATACATTCTTAACTTTCCCAATTGGTTAGAAGGGCATCAGTGAAAGAAGGGAGTGATTAACCCAATTACCAGTCCAATGGATCCTATGCATCTGGCTTTACATGGGTATTAGGAATAGAATCAGAACTGCAGGCTTTGTTTGCAAGTACCTTTAACCACTGAGTGATATCTCTTCCTCAATATCTGTTTCACATGAAGAAGGCTGTCAATGTGTAATGGATATGGATAAAATAATTTAATTGGGATAAATAAGATAAAAATGAACAATATATACATGTATGCATATATTAAAATTGGAAAAAATAAAATTTTAGAGGAACAAAAAAGTAAATAAAATGAAAGAAAAGAAAAATAAATTTGTTACCAAATATTTTTCATTAAAATTGTAATGAATCCTTAATTTAAAAAAAACTTTATTTTATTTATTTGAGTGAAAAGAAGCAGACAGACAGAGAGAGAGAGAGAGAGAGAGAGAGAGAATGGGCATACCAGGGTATTCAGCCACTGCAAAAGACCTCTGGATACATTGGCCATTTCCAAAAATCAAACCATGTTGCAAGTGACTTTTTCTTTTATGTAATTCTTATAATTCCATAACACAAAACAGACTAATCTGGTGGTAGGATTCATGTGTCCCCCATAATTGTATGTGTTCTGAGTTTGGGAATTGGAGCATCTGGGAGGTAATGCATTTTGGGGTATGGAATTTGGGGTATATTATATCCAGGCCCCTTGCCAGTGTTTGGCATACTCTCCTGCTGCTGTTGTCCACCTGATGTTGGCAAGGAAGTGATATCCATGCTCTGCTCATGCCATCATCCCCCCCCCCCCCCGCACAATTGTGGAACTTTTCCTAAACTCTGTGAGCCAAAATAAACCCTTTCCTCTCACAAGCTTCTCTTAGTTGAGTGTTTTCTTCCATAAACATGAAACTGACTGCAACAGTAAAATTGGTATAGAGAATGTGGATGTTGCTGCTAGAAACCTGATTGCATGACTTTGGCCTTTTGAAACTGATTTGTGAGAGGAATGTGAATGCATTTGAAACCTTGGTTTAAGAGATCCTTTTCAGTGCTTTATGTACAGTTTGATAGACTATTCTGATCAAAGTTGAAAGAACTGAAGGCAGTAAAAAAATTATGGACTGTGAGGTTTGGGTTTATTATGGTAAGAAAGCTTTGCCTGGACTTGTATAGAAGCAGTTTGTGTGAGAGGCTTGCTGTTATGCTTGTGTCCTGAGAACTTGTGCAGTATTGCATTGGATAGAATGGACTGTTGTGAGAAGGGTGATGTGGCACAGAAAGAAATGAAATCTTTGGATCAGTTGCAATTGTATGAGAGATTACAACTATTGAGATTTGGGTAAGATTATCTGCATTGGGACAGTAGGAAGAATGTAAACTATTTTGAAGTAAGTATACTGAATGCTGAAGGAATGTCCTGTTCTTTGAAATCTGTTTTATCCCCAACCCTCAACAACCATATTAACAAGTTGGTAGCCCATCTGATATTATGGAGTATAATAAATGCAGGAGAGAGAGGATCATTGAATTTGAAACACACTCAAATAAATAAATAAAAATCAAACAAAATTTTTTTAAAAAGACCTTGGACTATGGGGATATTGGAACATCATAGAGATTGATAAATATCTATTGCATATTTCACCATGTATTGTTATCAGTTCATAGGGGCCAGGGGCAGAATGTGGTGGTTTGATTCAGTTGTCCCCCATAACTTATGTGTTCTGAATGCTAGTCAGCTAATAGCAATTTGGGAACTGAAGCTTCCTGGTGATGATGCATTGTTTAAGGCAAGCTTATGGGTGCTATAGCCACCTCCTCCTCGCTAGTGTTTGGCAAACTCTCCTGCTGCTGTTGTTCACCTGATGTTGGCCAGGAGGTGATGTCCACACTGTACTTATGCAATTATTTTCTACTGCCATCATGGAGCTTCCCCTCAAGTCTATAAGCCAAAATAAACCCTTTTCTCCCACAAACTGCTTTTATTTGGGTATTTTCTGCCAGTAACATGAAGCTGACTACAACAGTTATCAAATTTGTTAATCCAGAGGGGAATAAAGCTGACTTTTTAGAGCAGCACATTACTTCAGGATTTAAGCCCCATACTTTTCAAACATTCAGTAGTCTTTCTGCTGTGGCAATGCAGAAGGCCCAAAGACATACTGTCAGATTTCCAGAAGCAATGATTCCACTCCTCTGGTATCAGTTTTAGTGATGTATTTAATTTCTCATTGCCGGTACAAAGAATCAGACCCAAACTGCTGATGGGAGAAAGTTTATATTTTGGTTTACAGTCTTGGGGGAGCTTAATGATGACAGGGGAAAGCATAACATGAGCAGAAGATTGACATCACCTCTGCCATAGTAGGAAGACAACAACAGCAGGAGAATGAGCCAAATTTTAGTATTGAGAACCTGGTGATAACATATGTAATCCTGCCCCAACAACACACCTCCTCCAGTAAGATTCTATATTCTGGTCTACCATTACCTTGTCACCAAGTATTCAAAACACATAAATTTATAGGTGAAATTTGATTCAAATCACCACAATATTCCACAGTAGTACATCCTATGTTCTCCAAAACAGACTGATCATTATTTCCTTATATATTTTATTATTATTGGGAATTTGGATAAGTTCTAGTTTTTCCTCAAATTATGATTTATCTTCTATGGATTAAGCCTAATATTTTTTTGAAAAATCTAAAATCTCATTTAAAACTCCCACCTTTCATTTATAACATTGAGTCCTGTAGAATTTACATGATTTACTCAAAGTACTTATTGAGAGCTTTGGGAATAAACCTCATATATTTGAATTCTAATTCATGCTTCCTTCTAATATAATATACCATCCTTTTGAGAATTATTAAGGTGCTATTGATAATTGAAATTTGTGCATATAGGGCTAGATATATTGTTCAATATATAGCAGTGTTTGCTGTGGAAATCTGAGAACCTGAATTCAAACCAAAGCACATACATAAAAATATGAGTGTGACTGCTCATGCCTATCACCCCAGTGCTGAGGAAGACAGAGACAGGATTTCTAGGTTTTGATGGTGAGATATCCTGACTGAAAACTTACAGCTCCAACTTCTGTTAAAGATTCTTTTTGTCAAGGAAACAAAGAAGAAGAGTTATGGAGGAGGATACACAAAGTCCTTATCTAGCTCTCCATGATATATACCTTGGGTATGTACATTTTCACACACATGCATATATACCAAGCACATGTATCACATGCACACATATAACCCCCCCAAAATAAAAACCTACATAAATTTACACTGTAAAATACGACATGGCAATACATTGTGAAATAATAATCACACCCAAGGTATATAACACATTATTTTTCCCATATTGTTAGTACTATGTGTGAAGAACACTTTAGAGTGCTCTGCAAATATCATGGATTCCATATGTTAAATATACAGGTAGTGCCAAACTTATAATGCTTATATTTATCTTTTGACATTTCAGTGGTACAAAGGCTTCATATTCACTATTAGTTATATTTCATGATTTGAGTATTGATTTCTTTCCTACAAAATAGTGATATACAACTTATTCTTTAGTGATACAGTACATTGACGGTAATCCACAGCTACCAGCCAACACCTCAACCATGAAGACAATTAATCAACATTTTATATTATATTATACCAGTAAGATAAGATGTTCAATAGTTTAACTGTATTAAGTGCAATTTTGACATACGGTACTTTCAACTTATGATGAGTTTACACAAGCCCATCATAAGTCAAAGATCATCTGAAACCACTATACTAAAAACAGAGTCCCAGAAATTATTCATTTAAGACTAAAAAGTTATACCCTTTAAACATATCCTATTTTCAAATATTTATCTCTTAATATAGCCTTTACAACATCTATCAAAATATGCATGTGATATGAACAGAAAGCATGCATGTGTAAATTTTGAAACAATATAATAGTAACACAGGCTTTATGTCACTTAAGACATTCATATTTCATTCTTTTTTTATTTATTAAATCTGTACTCAGTGAATACAGTCAATTTGGTGCCATTGTTAGGCTCATCCCTCCCCCTGTACCCTCCTTATTAAGATATATTGGTCATACATTCTGCAGTTAGCCCACAGTTATAGGTAGGATAAATGTCTCTGCATATCATGACCCAACATGTGGCTCTGACATTCTTTCCGCCCCATCTTCCACAAAATTTTCCTAAGCAATGTTTGGTTCATATTTGGTCTGCTGCAGTGATGAAGAGTTGGGGCCTCTAGGTCTCTGGAAATCTGATTTGTTAGGAGTTGATTTTCCTCTGTGTTGATCTCCTTCACCCTTGTGCTGGTACCCAGTTCACCAAGAAAATAGCACCCTTGCTTGATTAGACAATTATTCTTAGTTTCAGCCAGTGCCCTTTTGAGGTATGATGGGGTGGCTCTCTCCTTAGGATCTATGTCTATCTGAAAAAGAGAAGCAGACTCTTCAATTGAAAGTTAAGTTAGCACCTGACAAATGAGATAACCCTTACTTTTTTATAGAGAATTTTATAGGTGTAGGCCCTTTTGTAGCCCAAGATTAGTGGTAGCTTGATAATGGAGAGTGGGCTTATGTTTGGAAATGGTTAAGACTTATTTCCCAGTTCTAGCTATGGGTCCCATACCACTGAGGGTATCAGCTACCCAAATCAAGAGCAGCTGGTTTTGCCATGGTTGTGCGCCACTATTGCACTTGTGTAAGCATCACAACAGGTTATTTGCTGCCAATTAGTTTAGACTATGAGTTTCTTGGACAGATATTTATCATTTTATCCAAGTTGCCCATGTAGCAACTTATATCACTAGACATGCTGACTGTCTGGGGACTGACTCCCTTCCAGCTTCCAGCCATGCCATTCCATTTTATGTGTTGACCAAGTAAGGTGTCTTCAGCAGTCGGGTCTTACCGCTAACCTTTGGTGGGTCATCAAGTACTCAGACAGAAATCTGTCTTTCTTTTAGGAAACATTGTAGGTCTCTCTGATCGAAAGCTCATGATAGGCACATGCTGGTAATGGGAGTTACAGGTCAGTGCCCACTAAGAAAAGGAAGAAAAAGATAATGAATATAAAAGAGTTAGAGAGAAGAGAGAGAGAGAGACACAGAGAGAAGCTGTAGAAGATTAATGTCAGTCTTCATCATACAATTTCTAATGTCTTGTGGCTCAGGTGTTCCTCCTATGGGCCTAGTGAAGGTTCAGCCATTTGATATGCCTTTTAGGATGCATAATTTTATGGTACCATTGCCATTTGGGTCTAGATTTGTGTTCCCAACCCCCCGCATTGACCTCACCTCCCTCCCCACCAATCCTATTGTCTAGTCTTTGAGATGCTTGATGGGTATGTAAGGCATCTTGGTAGATTCAGGTTAGGTGCTGTAGATGAGTGAGGCTATGTGGTGATTTTCTTTCTGTGATTGGGTAAGTCCACTGAGAATGATCTGTTCCAGGTTTGACCATTTTTCCTCAAATTCATTTTGTCTTTTTTTTTTTTTTTTTTTTTGTTACTGCTGTATAGAATTCTATTGTGTAGATATACCACATCTTAGTTATCCATTCTTACAGTGATGGACATCTGAATTGATTCCAGCTCTTAGCTATTATGAATTGAGATGCTACACACATGGTTGAAAAACACTCTCTGGCCTGTGGTTTGAAGGTTTTAGGGTAGATGCCCAGTAAGGGAATAACTGTTTCTGTTGGTATCTCTATAGTCAGCTTTTCCAGGAGTCTCCATATTGCTTTCCAAAGTGGTTGTACCATCTTACATTCCCACCAACAGTGGATGAGTGTTCCTACTTCTCCACATCCTTGCCAGCATTTATATTCATTTTATTTTTTGCTGTTTCCTATCCTTACTGGGGTAAGGGGAATCTCATAGTTGTTTTAATTTTCATTTCCCTGATGAATAGGGATGATGAACATTTTCTTAAGTGTGTGTTTGCCATTTGTATTTCTTCCTCTGTGAACTGCCTGTTGAGCTCTTTGCCCCATTTTGTGAGTGGGGTGTTTGACTTTTTATTGTTTAGGTTTTTGAGTTTGTTGTAGAGTCTAGAGATTAGGCCTCTGTCAGTTGTATAACCAGCATATATTTTCTCCCATTCTATGGGAAATGAAGTGGCTTTATTATTATTATTGTATGCTTGTGTGTAAAGAAACTCTTTAGCCTCATGTGATCCTATTGGTTGAGTGATTGTATAAGATCCTGCGCTACTGGGGTTTTGTTCAGGAAGTCTTTTTTCATTCCTATAACATGGAAAGTTCTTCCTATATGTTTTTCAAGTAGTAGGTGTGTTTCTGGTCTTATATTGACATCTTTGATCCATTTGGACTTGAGTGTAGTGCATGGCAAAATGTGTGAATCAAGTTTCAGTTTCATGCATATGGTTATCGAGTTGTCCATCACAATTTGTTGAAGATGCTGTCTTTTTTTCCAGCCTATTTTGTTAGGGTCTTTGTCAAATATCAAGGAGCTATAGTTGTTTCACCCAAAGTCCAGGTCCTCAAGTCTATTCCATTGGTCTATAGTCCTGTTTTTATGCCAGGACCATGCTGTTTTCATTACTATGGCTTTGTAATATAGCTTTAGATCAGGTATGGTGATGACTCCAGAGGTATTTCTTTTCCTGAGGATATGCTTGGTTACGCAAGGCCTTTGCCCTTACCATATAAAACTTGAGATCATTTTTTCTATCTCTGTGAAAAACACTGCATTTTAATTGGAATTGCATTTAATCTGCATATTGCCTCTGGTAAGATTGCTATCTTCACAATGTTAATTCTCTCCTATGCAGGAGCATGGGAGATCTTTCCATTTACTCAAGTCCTCCTCAATTTCTTATTTGAGTGTTTTTATGTTTTCATTGTATAGATCTTTCACTTCCTTGGTTAACGTTATTCTGAGGTATTTTTGTTGTTGTTGTTGCTGTTGTAAATGGGACCATGTCCCTTATTTTCTTCTCTGTATTTTTGTCATTTGCATATCAAAAGGCTACTGATTTTTGTGCATTGATTTTTTATCTGGCTACTTTGCTATATGAGTTAATCAGCTTCAAGTGTTTTGGGATGGAGTCTCTTGGGTCTCTACAATCATGTCATAAGCGGATTGAGCTAAAAACTTCTTCCTTTCCAAATTGTATCCGTTTTATTACTTTCTCCTATCCTATTGCTTGAGCTAGGACATCCAGTAGTATATTGAAGAGCAGATGTGAGAGTGGACAACCCTGTCTTGTTTCTGATCTCAATGGGTATTCCTCCATTCTCTCTCCATTAAGTATTATTTGGGCCTTAGGAGCTTTGTATATTGCCTTTATTATGTTAAAATATGAACCAACCATGCAAATTCTTTCCAATGTTTTCATCATGAAGTGATGTTATATCTTGTCAAAGGACTTTTCTGCATCTATCCAATTGATCATGTGGTTTTTGTGTTTAACATTGTTTATGTGGTGTATTACATTGACAGATTTCCATATGTTGAACCACCCCTGTGTTCCTGGGATGAATCCCACATGGTCAAGGTGAATAAAGCTTTTGATGTGTTGTTGGATTCAGGTTCCATGGATTTCTTCAGGATCTTTGCATCTAAGTTCATCAGAGAAATAGGCCAGTAGTTTTCTTTTCTTGTGGCATGTCTGCCTGGTTTTGGAATTATGGTGATACTAGTTTCATAGAAGGGGTTGGGTACCTTTCCCTGTTCTTCAGTTGTGTGGCACAGTTTGAGGAAGATTGGTTTGAGTTCTTTCATGAAGGTTTAGTAGAATTCACCTGAAAATCCATCTGCTCCTGGACTCTTCTTATGGGGAGGTTTTAAAAGATTTTTTCAATCTCAATAAGTGAGATATGTTTGTTTAGATAAATCTGTTCTGAGTATAGCTTTGATAGATGGTATGCATCCAGGAATTTTTCCATGTCCTCCACATTTTGTGAAGTAGAAGTTTTTGAAATAAGTCCTGATGATTCTTCCAATTTCACTTATGTCTGTTGTGATCTCTCTTTTTCATTTTGAGTTATGTTAATTTGAAGCATTTCTTTATTTTTCTTGATCAAATTGGCCAGGGGTTTGTCAATCAGGTTTATTTTTTCAACGAACCAGCTCTTTGTTTTGTCAATTGTCTTAATTGTCTCCTTGGTTTCCAATTCATTAATTTCTACTCTGATTTTAATTATTTCTTTCCTTCTGGAGCTTTTTTGGGTTGCAATTTTCTTGATTTTCCAGTGCCTTTAGGTAGATTGTTAGGTTATTGATTTGGGATCTCTCTGCATTTGTTATGAAGGCATTGAGTGCTATGAATTCCCCCCTGAGGACCATCTTCATTGTGTCTCATCAGTTTTGGTTCAATGTGTTCTCATCGTCATTTATTTCTAGAAATTTTACACTTTCATTTTCTATTTCATCAACTATCCATTTATTGTTTAAAAGTGTGCTGTTCAGTTTCCAGGAGCCGGTGGGATTCTTAGTGGGTCTTTTGTTGTTAATTTCTAGCAATATAGCATTGTGATATGATATCATGCAAGGAATTATGTCAATCTTCCTAAATATATGGAGGCAGTCTTTGTGACCCAGTATATGATCTATTTTACAGAATGTTCCATGGGCTGATGAGAAGAATGTGTAGTCTTTGGATTTGGGATGGAAAGTTCTGTAGATGTCCCTTAGGTCTAAGTGATCTATGGTTTTTTGAGCTCTCTGACTTCCCTGTTGGGTTTCTGTTTGGATGATCTGTCTATTACTGATATTTGTGCATTGAAGTCCCCACCTATGATGGTATTGGTGGTTGTTTTTGTTTTATTGTCACGTAGGTTCTGGTTTATGAACTGTGCTGCCCCAATGTTTGGTGTATACAGATTTATGATTGTAATATCCTCTTGATGGCTCATTCTCTTGATAAGTAGGAAGTGTTCTTCTTTGTCTTTTTTGATTATTTTTGGTTTGAAGTCATTTTATCTGTTATTAATATAGCTATGCCTGCTTGTTTCTTATTCACGTTTCCTTTGAATATTGTTTTCCACCCTTTCACCATGAGGTGTCTTTCATTATTGATGAGGTGGGTTTCTTGAAGACAACAGATTGAGGGGTCTAAAATTTTATTTCATCTTGTGTCTCTTGATGGGGCAATTAAGGCCAGTAATATTTAGAGTAATGACTGTGAGATTTGATTTGATCCCTGCCATACTGTGATGGTATATGTGGTTTGGTGTTTTCATGGACTTTGAAGTTTTTGTGCCTTCTCTGAGTTTGGTTATTGTGATCTTCTTCTTGTTGGCATTTGAGTTTGATTATTTGATTCTTCTCTGTGGAGAACTTCCTGAAATACTATCTGTAGGTTTGGTTTTGTGTTCATACAATTGTAAAGCTGAGTTTTGCCATGGAAAGTTTTTCTATTATGAGGGATACTTTTGCTTGCTAGAGTAGTTTTGGTTGGAAGCCATAGGTTCTTTGACTTTGCAGTGTTTCATTCCAGGCCCTTCTAGCTTCCTGGGTTCCCATTGAGAAGTCTGAAGTAATTTTGATTTAGTTGCCTTTAAAAGTGATGTGCTCTTTTTCCCTAGCTGCTTTTTGTATTTTCTCTTTGGTGTCAATGTTTAGAGTCTTAATGACAAATTGTCTTGGGGAGTTTATCCTTTTGTTCAGCCTGTTTGGAGTTCTATTAGCTTCTTGTATCTTGATGGGCCTTTATTCTCAGAGACTGTGGAAGTTTTCTTCAATTATTTTGTTAAATAAGTTCTCCATGCCTTTGGTCTGAATTTCTTCTCCTTCTGGTATTCCAATGACCCTGATATTAGGACGTTTAAGGGTATCCCCCAATTTCCTCATGTTTTTTTTCACAGAAACTTTTGAACTTACTGAAAGTTTTGAACTCTCAAACTGTTTCTTCCATCATGTATTCCAGATCAGAGTTTCTGTCCTCCACATGGCTGATTCTATTCTTTTTTTTTTAATTATCAAGATTTTGATTAAATTATAGTATGTTACAAGCTATGTCCTATGAGGAATGTTTTAATCATTAGAGTAACAGCCTATAACTCACTTCTTGTGTTTCTTCTGGGCAGCTTTCTTCTTGACCATCTGCAGCCGCTTCATAGCATTAAGCTGTGACTCTTGTGAAGATGGAGCTTTGAGAGATGCTGAGGGAGTGCTGCCAGATTCTGAAGTGGTTTTACTGGTGGCACTTCCACTGGGCCCTAAGGTAGCACTATTTCCATTCCCACTCAGTTGGCTGCTATTTCCTGGAAACAAACTACTGGGACTCGGAAGACCTACTTTGCTGACATTGTCACAACTAACTGAGCAACTAAGGCCTGTTTTCCCCAGGGTTAGAGGTGGAAGTGGCTTCAGTGGTACAGTGGGAGAGGTGCTGGTACCTGAACCTATTTTGGAACTGATTCCACCTTGGTTGATGTTGCCAGACTAGTCAAACCAACAGGCTTCTGGGTAACTGATGAGGTAGTAGGTTTCCCACTATTATTTTTTGCTGTGGAACTCAATTTAGCTGTTGATGGGCCAGCAGAGGAAGTTTTGGCTGCAAAAGCTGCCCACCCACTAGTTACTGAAGAGGAAACATTGTTACTAGAAGAATTTCCTGAAATAACTGTGGATGTCTTGACTTCTGTTCTTTTGAATGCTAGGAAAGTCATCTTTTGTTTGAGTTTAGTTTCTGGTTTCTTAACTAACGGATCCTTGATAGCCAGAACTACTGAAACAATGATAAGGGCTGGTTTCTGTGGTGGTTTTTGAGTTATTTGAGCCATTCTTTTCATTGGTCTGGTACATTGCGCACAATAACACACCAGGTGAGGATCCTTCACTTTCTTGTCTGTCACTTGGAGTTTATGGCATTCTTGGTGGTAGAGATTATGACACTCCTGACATTCTACTAATTGATTACCAGATGCCACCAAATTTTGTCTACAAACAACACAAGCCAATCCCATCTCCATGGCAAAATCATCAGTACTTGTCTCTTCAAAACTGGAAAGGTCAGCCATAGCTAGATCCTTGCTGGTTTGGATAGTAATGGGAGAGGATCGTGTCTCAGGTTTCTCCAATCTTGGTTTCTTTGGAATATCAATTCCTTCAGTGACTTCTAATTTCAGTTTTATAGCAGGTCTCTTCTTAGCTTCCTTCTTTATCTTTTGAGTTGTGAGGACTTTGCCATTATTATTGCCAGAAGGAAGACCAGCTGATGTTTTGGGTTCTTGTTTAATAGAAATAGATTTTACACTTGAGATTTTGGGTGGTTCCACATCCTTCTGAATTGGACGATAACTTGAATCAATGCCCCGAGCCAAAGACTCATCGAGCAGTGCTTTTAGCTTTTCCACAGAATCTTTACTCTTTGAATGTAAGAAGTCTAGTGCCTTCAAAAAAAAAAAAAGGGGGGGATCAAGGGATGGATAGATGGTTTAGCAGTTAAGTGCTTGCCTGTGAAGCCTAAGGACCCCAGTTCAAGGCTTGACTCCCCAGGACCCACGTTAGCCAGATGCACAAGGGGATGCACACATCTGGAGTTTGTTTACAGGCCCTGGTGCACCCATTCTCCCTCTCTCTCTTCCCCTTTTTCTCTGTCTGTCTGTCACTCTCAAATAAATAAACAAGAAAAAAATTAAAAAGAAATGGGAAGTTCTAAGTTCACAACCGCAGCCATTGCAAACACCTTAGGGGACACGTCTGCAAATGCAGGTCAGGTGACAAAAACCCGGCTTCCAAAATAAATCAGGAGACAAAACAGTGACAGGAGACACTTATATTTAAAAAGTGTGAGTCCTTTGATTAAAACAAAACACATCAACAGTCTCAATTAGGGCAAAGTCCTGGGAAAGACGCTAGAAGATGAGCGGTGCCACAGGGTCTGTACAGGGAGGTCGCCGGGACCCTGTGTCGCAAGCCGTGGGCTCCGTTCCGGGACCCAGTCCCTGGAGCGGTGTACTTGGTCCACCGACATGCTGGGGGGAGGAACAACCCATCCTCCCTGGGCCTGGAGCGGTCAGCCTGGGCTATGCAACCGCCTGCAAATTATGAGGTCCGCCCTCATGGAGCAAGGAAACCAAGCCCCAGTGCAGCCCCAGCAGGATTGCAAGGCTCCATGGGTGCCAGGGTCACTCGTCATCACTCACCGCTCCCCTGACTCTATTCTTGAGAGCTTCTAGAGAGTCTTGGACTTGTTCAGTTAGGTTGGCATTTTCTACTAGTTTTCTATGTATAGTTTCTGTCCCTCTGTCAAGCTCCCTTTTTACATCATTTTCTGATTTTCTTGATGTTTCTTGGAATTCATCCTTGCATTTCTTTGTGTCTTCATTTAGCATCACCAGCTGATTTTTGAGGTCCTCTTTTTTTTTTTTTTTCAGTCTCCTTCATATCTCTTTACTGTCTTTGAACTCCTTCCATTTTCTTATCTATCAGGTCTAGTCTAGTGATGGAAGCATCCACACAATTATCAGTCCTTTGTTGCTTTTCTGCAAGTTCTACCAGTAGCTTGGTCAGCCTTGCATGGCTCACAGGTTTTTGGTGTTCTGATCCTAATGACTCTTCTATGTTTTGATTAGAGATGTTCATTGTAGGACTGGGTGAGGTAACTGGATTTTCTTGCATTTGATTTTTCATGTTATTTCTTTTGCACTGTGGTCTGCCAATCACAGTGTATGGGCATTAAGTGGGTGTATCATCCTGGACTCAAGCACAGTGGGAAGCTGAAGCAGCCTGAGGCAGTTGCCAAGCAGCCTGGGCTTTGGCTCTCTCTTGCCAAAGCCACCTGTGTTCCTGCTTTGGACGAGCACCAAAGTTGCCTGACCTCTCACATAGTAATGCAACAAAGCTGCCTGCATTCACTAGCAAGCATACTGAGACACTAAGCATGAAAGCAGCCTAAACTCTGATGTCATGGAACACTGGGACCCAGAAGCAATCTGAGCTCCCCGGGGACAATGGCTGTCAGCCAGTGCAGCAGACAGGGAGGGACTGGCACCTGAGCTGATTCAGAGTGGCAGGTAAAGACAGACTGAGCTCACATGGGCAGTTGAAGTGGGCCTAGGCTCGTGTGTGAATGTGTGGCAGCTGGAGCAGTAAGTGACCACATGGGCTGAGCATGCTAAGATTGCAGAAACAGGGATCAGCATGGCAGCGCCAATGTGGTGGGAAATGGATCAAAGGAGCTTGAGCTCCAATGGGCCAGCAGGCATAGCCCGCCCAAGGTCATTCATGGGCAGGGGTAGCAAGGTGATAGCCTCTGTACAGTGAGGCCACTGGAACTATGTTGGCCTGGGACCCTTTCCTTACAGTAAATGTGGAAGTATCCTGAAGCTGGGACTGTGGGTATGGTGGCTGCTTGGGGGCTGGGGAGTGGGGGACTGGGGGGCTGCCCGCACGTAAGGGAATCAGTGATTCCCTGTTTTTCCCCTCTGTGCCCTCCCACTGGCAATCTATTGGAGATTGCTCTCCCCTAAAAGACCCATTGAACCCTTAATGTCTTGCCTTTCTTTCCCAGGGATGTGCGGCACAGTTAGGCACTTGCCATCTTGTCCAGAAGTCCCTCATATTTCATATTTTTACTATATAATTCCAAGTAACTTACTATAAAGATTCGCAAAATCAACTCACTTAAGAGACAGAGATGTAGGAAACAGAGGAACTCATTATATACCTCTTCCATCAAAGTGAATTGATATCAGAGAACATATTTTATATACATTTATGGAATGTATCTGTATAACAGAAAAATTGCAAACAGATAAGGTTTCTAAGGAAAAAAAAATGAAAGATAGCACCATAGGATTCTCAGAACAAATTTAATGCAGGTGTTATCACAACTAAAAGTTTGTATTGCAGACCTTGCAACACAGTTTTTTTTTTTTTTCTTAAGAGAGAACATTAACCATTTCCTTTTTAAAATACTTTATTTTATTTATTAATTTATATGACAGAAAAAGAGGGAGAGAGAATAAATGGGTAATCCAGGGCCTCCAGCCACTGCAAACGGGCACCAGAAGCATGCACTCCCTTGTATATCTGGCTCACATGGGTCCTGGGGAACCAAACATGAGTCCTTTGGCTTTTCAGGCAAATGCCTTAACTTCTAAGTCATCCCTCCGGCCCACATTCATCACTTCTAAGACAGTGTGGTGTCTAGAATATGGACAATACTAGGGTAAATTAATTTTTGTTTTACATTTCTTGAGGAAACCATAAATTCAATGCCATTTTTTCAGAACCCATAGCCTGTAAACCGAAAATAAAAACATATTTTCCCTCAGATATGAATTTGGATCTATGCACTAGCTTTATCTGGAAGAATGCCTATCTTTCTATATGGTTTAATATCTCAGTGAACACCACCTGAGACATTTGTGATCTCTGACAAATTATATCCACTTGATGTTGTGATGGCCTTAGATATTAAATTTTACTTTAAGCCTGTAATCATTTTTTGGAAATATCAGACTTATTACTTTCCACTTCCTGTTTTGGCTCCCAAATTTACCAACCCCACTGAAATGTTGAACATAGTCACAGCCTAATAAATACCCTTCAGTTTCTTCCAGCAATAATCATTTAACTCCTACAACACAATGGCTTCTTCTGCTGTCTCATACAAATGTACTTATTTTTATGCCATATTTATTTTAAGGATGGGGTACATCTTTATTGCAAAGTTTTTCCTCTGCTGAGAAGTCATTCTCTAGACCTTTCTGAAGGGGAACTAAAGCTGATGTTTCTAAAGCTTGTTTCTCTGACGACCTTTTTGACTAGTAACATTTTTGTGTGCTCCTTAAATTGATGTCTTACCACATCCTCTGAATACTATGAAATATATGTGGATTTTTTTCTGCTATTCTTTACTTTCTCTTCAGGGATGGAATATGATTTAGTTTTATTTCTGTATATTTTTAAATGTCTTTTAGTAGGACACAGTTTAACCTGCTTTCATAAGTTGGTACCACTTGTTCTATCACATATGGGATATATTTTCATTTTTTGGTGTATTATAGTGTTTTTCTCTTTTTGTTTTCTATTTGGTTCTAACACAGATATTTGTTTCACTAACATATCCTTCTAAATTTCATCTTCTGGGTAAGAAATAACATCACTAAAATTGGGTGTGTCAAAACTATCTTCTTTCTCTTCAGAAAAAAAAAAAAAGTATACTTGTACTTTCTAGAGTTGGCTAATAGTACCCAAGAGCTATTTACCCATCAGACTAAACTGTTACTTAGATCTGAACTTGATACTATTTCACTCTCCTTTGACATATCTCACTTTTGATATCCATTTCTTTTGCTCCCTAATTCATAAAGTTTCCCTAGACTTTCTCCCTTTGGATACATATAATAACTAAAGTCCCATATCAAGTAGAATGTCTTGAACTTTACCTAGTAATTATTTAATTCACTTTTACACCATTTTTTATAATTTTCGGCAATCAAATATTTCCATATTTTATGAAATTACTTGATGCAGCAATCTTTCAGTAATCTGCTGGATCTTGGAACTTGCCTAAGGAATCTATATGACTATTTCCAGAGAACATTAATCATTTGCTGTGTTTGTTAGATTTAATTGAGCTGATATGATTAAAAGTTAGATACTTTCAACTACAGTAAAGTACCCTTCTGAAAATCCATGTATGGAAAACCCTTCAAAGCCCATTCATAGAGTTCCAGTTCAATTTTTTTTGAATCTCTTTTAACTTTAATGAAAATAAGGTCTAGTAAGACCAAGTGCATTACATATCTTTTAAACATCAGAGCTGGGTCACATTTAGAAGGTAGTTGTTCTCACCATAGATCCAACAATGCCTCATATGTTGGGCCTTGAAAGGCCCAGCTGCGAGGCCTAGTGGAAATTCCTGAGCCTAGCTAAAGTTTGGCGATCTGCCTCTGGCCAGCTATGACTCACCGAGATGCCTTATGACCTCTGGTCTGTTAGTTCTGCATAGGAGTTAGAATTCCAGCGCACACACACTTAGAACCAATCATTTCAAAATCGGGGTATACTATTGGCCCTTACCTCTTTTCCCATCCTAGAATCCCCACCCTCATTCTTAACACTATATAGGCAACCTACTGTAACAATAAAGTGAGTTCCTACTTTGACAAGACTCCTGGCTTGGTGGTGTGTTCCTGGCAGTCGACACTCATCCTCCTTCTCAATCCCTTGGGAGGAACCAGTGGGCTGGTCCTTCCTCAGAACCACCTGCCGGGGGAGCCCTGCAGTCTGGCATCTGAATTGGGGCTACAGTAACCTGGCAGACTGGTGCCCCATGTGAGGCATTCTCATTGAGGACGTCAATCAGTGTGTGCTTGCAAGTGAGTGTACCCTCATAAGTTATGAGGCAGTGTTCATATTTAATGTGCTAAACTTCGCTTCTATAACCTGTACTTGCTTGCCAACATCTCTTTGTTCTCTTTCTCATTCCGTTCCCTTTAGGTTCTCTAGCAAGCTGCATCTGCAGCTTTTGAATTTCTGAATGGGTCACACGTCCCTAGTGGACACACCGTGTGGGCAGACCTGGAGGAGACTCAAGGCTTATTGGCCTCTCATTGGAGTGAGGGCTCCATCCTGGAAGATGAAGCAAATCTGCTGGGGAGACCTGCTCCCATCCATACTGTGTTTGGTATCATTGAGCCGTCCCTTAAGGATACAGACTCGTGTGGCCGTCACGGATCTAAATCTGAACTTCATTCTACAGCATGTTTACCTATCTTTTGTGTCTTTGTGTTTGTGTTGTACTCCTGTGTCTGTGGGTTGCTATTGCCCTAATTTTATGGACATTTCTATCTCGACTTTGTGATATGGGACAGTCTACCTCTACCTGCAATTCTGCTTTAGAATCTCTCAGGGCACTCCTAAAGGGTAGAGGGCTTGATTTGACTGATAATCAGGCTCGACAGACCTGGGATTGCCTTCTTATGCTGGTGCCATGGCTTCCAGAAGGAAATCTCTTTGATTGGGACACTTGGGATAGGGTAGAAGCCCTTGTTCAATGGGCACATGTGGAGAAGGGTCAGATACCCCCCTTAGGGTTCCTCCCTATGATCTTGGCCCATAAGGCCTTATTCCCTCCAAGACCATTCAAACAAAAACAAAATAAAGAGGCCCATTGGACTGTCCCTCTGGTCCCAGCCTTAGACCCAAAATTATTTTAAATATTGGCAATAAAAGATTCAAACTTCTCATCAACACTGGAGCAGACTGAATGGTCCTGAGAAAGGAGGAAGTGCCCCCTCCTGGCAGCTTGTGCCCAGCCCTCCTCTATTGGGAGTTGGCAGGCAGTCCACCTCCTGGGACACTGCCATGTGGCTCCCTTAGACTGACCCAGGTGGGGGCAGGGGAAAAGTCCAACCTCTAGTGGTGACAGGGCCCACTGATAACTTACTGAGGCAAGACATCCTTAGAGATGCCAAGGCTTTCATCACTACTCACCATAAGGCCTTTTATAATGAATTGTTAGATGAAGAAGAATATCAACAACAGTTTGAGGAAAGGAGGGAATGCCATCCCAATTATAGAGATGACCATTATTTTGAGCAACTCAGACAAAAGTACTCCATTGAAAACCCCCAATTCTAAGGGCCACTGCCCAGTCCCCCTCCCATTTAATCCAGTGGATACCAGAGGATCATATATGGGTTGAGCAGTGGCCTCTCCATTCTGCTACACCAACTCCAACTCCACATACTTACTGATCAACAGTTGGAGGCAGGACATTTCCATCCCTCCACTAGTCCCTGGAACTCTCCTGTCTTTGTCATAAAAAGCCTAATGGGTCCTGGAGATTTTTATGTGATTTAAGGAAGATCAATGAACACATGATCCCCTTAAAAACCCCCAGAGTGGACTCCCATGGATCCCTGCTATTCCCAATATATACCATATTACTATCATTAACATTAAAGGTTGCTTCTTCTCTATCCCTCTCCATCCAGGAGACATGGAAAAATTTGCATTCTCTGTACCAGCTATTAATTTTTGTGGCCCAGATGGGAGATTTGAGTGGACTCTCTTACCTCAGGGTATGGCTAATAGCCCACCCATTTTTCAATATTACCTGTCATCCATTTTCTCTTCTCTTATCAATTTCCCCAATACTCTGTTTTATATTTACATGGATGATATTATTCTTGGGTGCCTAGATGCCTCCACACCCCAGGATCTTACCCACCAATGTATAACTATCCCTCATACTCACAGCTTTAAAGTAGCTCCTGAGAAATTTCGAACTGTGCCTTCCTTAAGATCATGGGCTCGATCCTTACCCTAGATAGAGTTTCACCTGTTAAACCACAACTTTATATTCAGGATTCTTCACCTTGCCTCAACTCCAGAAGCTCTTGGGAGAAATTAATAGGATGAGGCCCTGGATACCTATAACCACTGAGGAATTATCCCCCTTGTTCGACCTATTAAGGGGCCTTGACCTTTTTTCCCAAGTAACCCTAGCACCTGGGCCGAGACAAGACCTCCATAGAGTCCAGAGATAACTCTAATCTCAAATGATTCGACCCTGATCTCCCTCTATCCCTCTATATTTTCCCTGGGGAGACCCTGACCACTGCCCTGTTGGCTCAAAAGGGCGAGCCTATTCAGTGGATTCACCTCTAGATCAGTGGGGCCCCTAGGGTCTATTCTTTAAGTAACCAAGTAGTTGGTTGCATCATTAAAGGAAGGGAAGATGCTATTAGACTCTTTGGTATTGAGCCTCATTCCATTACTGCCCCATATAAGATAACTGATTTCACTTGGCTCCAAAGAAATAATGTTAAGGGTCGCTATGGCACTTGAAGGGTTCCTGGATACCATTGACTGCCATTATGGCCCTCATAAGTGGATGGGCTGTTTTTCCATGTTGGAGTGGAGACCCCCCCCCAGGCTTTTCCTACCTCAACCCAACCCTGACTTCCTCATTTCCTTTACAGATGGAGGATTCCTGGGGGCTTCCCTGGTTGTGTATCCCCCCTTTAAATTGGGGAGCCCATCAAGTCTATCTCTCAGGAAATAGAAGGATCAGCACAGTACAAAGAGTTTTCTGCAGTTTTTCTGGCTCTACATACGATTCAGGAGCCATTCAACTTATTTTCTGACAGCCTGTATGTGGTAAACCTACTGCCAAACCTTATTGAAGCTCACATTAGACTTGATTCCAACCCAATATCCCCCTTAATGATCCAGGCTTGCACCCTACTCAAACAGAGTCCACCCTATCTTCATACAACATCTTTGAGCCCATCAGAATTTACCAGGTTTCCTGCCAGAAGGAAATAGCTTGGCTGATCAATTGGCCTCTGTGGCTCACTGACACACTGTCTCAGAGGCTACTCAATTTTGTTCCCTAACCCACACCAACTGGAGAGACCTTAAACAAAGATTCCCCCAAATACCAAATAAAAATCGTAAAAAGATTATTAGGACATACAAGTCTTGCCAACCCTTCCTCCAGGTCCCCCCCCCCTCCAAACTTCTGGGAGTAACCTTCTGAGCCTTTGCCCCAACCATCTTTGGCAAATAGATGTTACTCATTATTCCCCCTTTGGAAAACTTAAATATATCTTCTTATCAGTTGATACTTTCTCCCATGCCTGTTGTGTATCTGCACCTGCCAGGGAGAAATCTAAACATGCCGTTAGTCATATGCTTCAATGTTTTGCCACTCTCAGGCTGCCTGATCAAGTAAAAACAGATAATGGACCCTTATTCGTAAGTAAAAACCTTATAAGTTTCCTCCAGACGTGGCAAATTACACATGCCACAGGTATAACACTCAAGGCCAAGCCATTGTGGAAAGATATAACCGAACACTTAAATCACAATTACAAAAGCAAAATGGGGAATCACTACCCCCCCATGATCAGCTAAAGAAAGCATTATTCACCTTAAATATTTTAATTTTTTCTAGAAATGAAAAAATGTCCTCATTCCAAAAATGTTGGTCATTCTCTGTCATATACAGCTTGACTAAAGTCAGATGGAGAGACTCATTGACTGGGGCCTGGAGAGGACCAGACCCACTCCTCACAGCAGGGAGAGGGTTTGGATGTGTCTTCCCTCAAGATGAAAAAAGACCCATTTGTATACCAGCAAGGGACCTAAAATATTTCCTCCAACAAGGGGACACTGATAACCACCACTCCAGGGACTGTTTCAACCCTGAGGATTGTTCCTCTGTTTTTTTCTCCAGAGACAACTGGAGATGTGGATGCTACCACTCTTCCTGTTGATGGGGACGTTCATTCCACGCAGTGATGAAGGGTTTGGAAACCCACATGATGCCAGAGCTATCTTGGCCAAACAGATGGGAAAACCCTGTAAATGCTGGAGAGGAACACATAAAACACTTCCTTTTTATGGATGCTGTTTCTACACCAATAGATCAGGAATTATTAAAGACAAAATCAAAAGACTTCAAGGCAACATGGAGAAGAGATGGTGGGACCTCCAGGGCAACTCACTGTGGATGGGCCTACATGGTTTCTTACCTAACTGCCTCTCTCTACTTAGGCCCCTCCTTCTCCTTCTCTTTATCCTCATTGTCAGACCTTGTGTAATTAACAAATTACACAATTCATTCACCAGTGGCTAGAGGCAATAAAAATCCATCAGGTTGAGATACATTATCACAGGCTGGTAACTCAGGAATTAAGTTCCTCAGATGACCCACTGCCACTTCCTCTGCCCTCCATGTGATTGATGATGGGAAAGATCTCAAACTGAATGAGACAACCTAAGACAGGCCATGGAGTGTGTTCTCAGTGAGCTAAATACCTGGTACCCAGTGATGGCTGAGATCCCCAAAGGGGGACAACCTAAGACAGGTGCCATAGTGACTAATGCTTTTACAAAAATGAAGGGGGGGGGAAGCAAGGCCTAGTGGAACTTCCTGAGCTTAGCTAAAGTTTGGTGATCTGCCTCTGGCCAGCTATGACTCAGGAAGAGGCCTAATGGCCTCTGGCCTGTTACTTCCACATAGGAGTTGGAATTCCCATGTTTCAAAAATTGTGGTATACTACTGGCCCTTACCTCTCCCCACATCCTAGAATCCCCACCCTCGTTCTCAACACTATATAGGCAACCATCTGTAACAATAAACTGAGTTCCTGCTTTGCCATACTCCCGGCTTGGTGGTGTGTTCCTAACCATCGGCACTCATCCTCCTCCTCAACCCCTTGGGAGGAACCAGCGGGCCTGGTCCTTCCTCAGCACTACATGCCGGGGGAGCCCAGCACTCAAAGGCTACATTTGGTAAGTATTAGACATTCAGTGACTTTTCTGTGGAAAATTATATTGGAAAAAGTAAACAATATACATATTTTATTAGTATGATATGCAAAATTGATTCAATGTACATTAGGATATAAACATGAAAGCAAAGATATCTACATGATACAGAGAAATATGTTGATAAACTAAAAGTTCACTTACCAAAATTTAAATAAATGGTGCTGGAGAGATAGCTCAGTAGTTAAAGGAACTTTTTTGCAAATCCCAACGGCTCACCTCAGCTCCATAGTACCTGTGTAAAGCCAGAAGTACAAAGTGGTGCTTCCATCTGGAATTTGTGTTTATCAGCAAGAAACCCTGGTGCATCTATTGTCTCTCTCTCTCTCTGTCTTTCAAATAAATAAATCCAAATAGACTCGCAATAAAAATATTTAAATACTAATCAAATAAAAATAAAAAGGAAAAGAACGTAAGAACTAAGGGATGGAAGAAACCCAAATAAATTCATTACATTTTTCCAAAAATTTGTAGTACTAGCACTTATCCTCTTCAAACTTTTCAAGAAGAGAGAACACTTATAATACATTCCATGAAGCCAGCATAACCCATATTAAAGCAAAGCAAACAACCCAAACAAGAAACATGAGTTCATTAACATATACATAGAATTCAATACAACTTATAAATATTGATGGAAAAAATATCCAACAAAAATCTAGCAAACCAAAGTCCAAGACAATAATAAAGAAGAATATACAATAAACATCATGAGTACATTAGATAGCCTGTCAGGTTCATAATCTGAAGGGCCTGAATCTTAAGCAAGACATATCTTGTTTGTCCTTGTCATAGCTATCTTCATGCTATTGTGATGAACCTCTAAACTAGACAGTTTCTGAGAGGAAAGGAATTTATTTCTGATTTACAGATCCACAGGAAGTTCCATAATGGCAAAAAAGTGAAAACCCACCACCCAAAACAAGAGCAAAAACTTGCAGCCAAACATCAAGGAACCTAGGTAGAACTCAGACTGCTGTTTGCATACCTTAGACTATAATTCTAGATCTGCCTCCAAACACACCTTATGTCTGGACCCTAGGGTCTCCCCACAGTGACACCTCCTACAGCAAAGCATCTGGAAGTCCAAGGTACAAACTTGAATAAAAGTCCTAAATCTATTGACAGACATCCATTCAAAGTACCACAGTCTTACAGGTGTACCTGAGTGATAAGAATGTAGAGGCTTACTTAGCATGTGCGAGCTATGGATTAAATCCCAAGCACACTGAAAATACACATGCATGCATGAACACATGCTCACAAGATATACATGCAAGTAAGATTGCAAGATTAATAAAACATTGAAAATCAGTGAACATAATACTGTCTCATTGTGAGTATGCTGATATTATATGAAATTTATTTCCTACAACATATCATCTTTTATTATTATTATTACTATTAATAACATATTTTGTATGGCTACATCATATATAAATTAGAGAGCCTGTTTCAAATGAAGTGAACAATATTCCTGAGGAACAATACCCAAGGTTGTCCTCTGGCTGTTATATGCATATTCATGTATGTATATATAATATAACACATATATAATATTTATAATATGCATAACATTAAATATATATATATGTGTGTGTATGTATGTATGTGTGTATATATATATATAGTGAAATTTATACTTTAGGTAAGACATAGATAGCAAACTTAAAGCTTCTTCCATGTTACCTGGATAAAGAGAAAGTACAGCACAAAATCAATTATATTCCATAAAGTGAAAAGGTTCAGGGGATGTACACCATCATAAGAGTTAATCTATTGTTTAAAACTTAGGTACCCTGGGGGAATAAGGAACAAGCAAAAAATAGCCCAAATTTAATCTCCCATTGCCCTTGGGTGAAAACCCAGTCTGGAAGGCAGTTATAGAAACTTTTTGTATCTTAGAAGAACATAGTGCAAATAAACAGAAATCAATGGAAAGAGGAACTACAGAAAATGCACAAATACTTGAATACTATCTTATTCAGATTTTAGGTTAGCATACAAAGTAATATCATGGTATCCTTTTACATATGTGGCATCATACTTAATCAAAATCTATCAATACACTTTTGAGCAACAAGTAGGTCACTGAAGAAATTAGAGATTTTGTTAAAGATACCAAGAATCAAATGTAAATTAAAGCACAAACCATCAGAACCTTTGGGATAAAGCTATGGTAGTAATAAGAGGGAAGTTTATAGCTATATAGAGTGGATATAAAAATCATAAAAATATTTGTTATCCATCTCAAGGTATTAGGAAAAGGCAAGACAAACCGAAAAGCAGTAGGTAGAAAAAAGAACAAAGATAAAGACAGAAATTAATAAAAAGATACAAAATAACAATACATAGAACCAATAAAACAAAAATTTAGCTCTTTGAAAATAAATATGTTGATATATGATTGATAGATGCCCAGAAAATCTAATGAAGAGAATGACAGTATAGAAAAAAATAAATAAAATTAGCCATCTTCAGGGGTCCTGCACTGGTTGGTAGGATGGTATGAAGGCAGGCACAGTGGCAAGGAGTGAGTAGGCTAGACCACTGTTTCCCTGCTCCTTCCAACTCCCTGGTCCAGGATCCCTGTGCAGGTCAGTGAGACTGTGTGGGCAGCATGGGAGTGTGGAGTTGGTAGGCCAGACCCGTTTTCCTGCTCCTCCCAGTTGCCTGGCCCTTGTAGGTCTCATTGTGCTTTACTTGGGGTGGAATGGCCCCCATGTGGGCTGTAGAATCAGGCCTTTTGCACTGGAATCCTAACTGAACACTGGGTTCCAACACTCCTGTTCATGAAAGTCAGAGGGTACATGGGCCAAAGGATAATAACATGCTTCCTCCACAACAAAATAAAAAGTCTCCCTAAAATGGGTAGACAATAATGCAAAAAAAAAAAAAAAAAAGCCAACAAAGGTCAGAAAAGTGAGAGACTCCACCAAGGATACCTAGTCCTACAGTGGAAGCCTCTAATGAAATCATAGAAAAATCAACAGAAATTCATTCCTAAAATGAAAACACAACAACCAATGAGACCCTGATCAACAGAATCACTGAACAGGAAGCAAACCATCAAACAACCAGCAATCATATCAATGAAATTGAACAGAATCATCTCCTACAGTGTTCAGCTTTTGATAGTAGGCTTAACTTGATTGAAGAAAATGGTTTAGCCCTCAAAATATATACAAATGACACAATGCAAAATAACACAACAGAAAACAAAAATCAAATAGGAATTATAAAAATCTCTCTAGAACCTCTCACTAACAGAGTTACTCATGTGGAAGACAGAACCTCTGGCCTGGAAGACAAGACAGGAGAAATTGACCAGAAGGCCAAAGCCTACACTAAATTCAAAAAATCAACTGAATACAATATGAAAAATCTGTGGGATATACTAAAACAACCAAACATCTGGATAAGGAGTAAACCAAAAGGAGAGGAAATTCACACCAGAGGCATAAAGAACATATCCATTAAAATTATTGAAGAAAAATTCACAAATCTCTCGAGAGGACCATTTGGATACAAGAAGTACATAGAACACCAAACATACAGGACCAAAGAAGAAACTCTCCAGGACACATAATAGCTAAAACCGTTAACAATGAAAACAAAGAAAGAGTGTTAATAGCAGCAAGTAAGAAACAACTCACTGTTTCTCAATAGAAACTCTGAAAACCAGAAGGACCTGGAATGGGGCACTTCAATGTCTAAAATCCCATTTCTTACAACCCAAGCTACTCTACCCAGCAAAAATATCCCTCATACTAGATGGTGAAAGAAAAACATTCCATGAAAAAATTCAACTCTAAGATTATTAGGAATACAAAGCCTAACCTACAGACAATACTTGAGGGAATACACCACACAGAACAAACAACCAATCTCAAGAGCCAACAAGAAGAAGAGCACAATAACCAAAAATCAACCACACTCAACATAGTACAAAACACAAGAGAGCACCAAACCCCATAAAATTGCACATCATGGCAAGAATTAATTCAAACCTCAAATTAATAACCTTAAATATCAATGATCTTAATTCACCCATAAAAAGACACAGGTTATCAGGATGAATAAAAAACTGGACCCTTCTCTCTGCTGTCTTCAAGAAACCTACCTCAACACTAAAGATAGACACTTCTTCAGGTTGAAAGGACAGAAAATAATATTCCAAGAAAATGGAAATAAAAAACAAGAAGATATTGCTATATTAATATGTGACAAAATACACTTCAACCTAAAATTAATCAAAAAGGACAAAGAAGGCCATTTCTTACTCATCAAGGCAATGATCCAACATGAGCACAACATAATCATAAATATATATGCTCTAAACACAGGGACTCCACTTGACAGTACAACAGAAATAAACACCAACACTTTCATGCTCAGAGACTTCAATGCTCTACTATCCTCAATACACATATCATCCAAGCAGAAAATCAACAGGGAAATAATAGAGCTAAATAACATCATAGATCAACTAGACCTAAATGACATCTACAGAACATTCTACTCCATCTCTAAAGAAAACACATTCTTCTCAGCAGCCTGTGGAACCTTCTCCAAAATTGACAATATAACAGGTCATAAGTGGTGCCTCCATACAGTCAGGAAAATGGAAGTAACTCCCTGTATCATGTCAGATCACGGTGATTTAAAGCTGGCAATTAACAAGATACACTTGAAGAACTCCACCAGCCTCTGGAGACTAAATAAAACATCATTACACAAATGAATGTCTATGGAAGAAATCAAAAAAGAAATAGTAAAATTCCTAGAATTAAATGATAATGAAAGTACAACCTACCAAAACTTATGGGACATAATGAAGGTAGTCCTAAGGGGAAAGTTTGTAGAGCTAAATACCCTCATTACAAAGACAGCAAAATCACAAATTAATAACCTAGCTGTCCACCTAAAGGTACTGGAAAAACAAGAAGAATTCAACCCAAATAGCTCCAGACAGAAAGATATAATCAAGACTAGAAGAGAAAATAATGAATTGGAAACTAAGAAAACAATTTAATAATTAATGAAATGAAGAGCTACTCATTTGAAAAAATAAACAATATTGACAAACCCTTAGCCAATTTGATCAAGCAAAAAAGAGAAGTCTCAAATTAACAAATCAGAAATGAATAATAAGAGATCAAAACAGGCATCAATAAAACCAAAAGACTCATAAGGGCATACTTCCAAAACCTCCACACCACAAAATTGGATAATATGAAAGAAATGGATGGATTCCTATATACCACTTATCAAAACTAAACCCAGAGCAGATTGATCTTCTAAACATATTACATCCATGGAGATTGAAAAGTTATTCAAAAACATTCCCAAAAAGAAAAGTGCAAGACCAGATGGCTTCTCAGCCTAATTTTATGAAACCTTCATTGAAGAATTGAAACCTTTTTTTCTCAAAATGTTTCACATAATCCAAAACCCAGAGAATACTCCCCAATTCCTTTTATGAAGCTAGCATTACCCTAATAGCAAAACAAGATAGAGATGCAACAAGAAAAGCAAACTATACATCTATATAGCTGATGAACTTAAATGCAAAGATAATGAAAAAAATCCTTACAAATCAAATTCAACAACACATCAAAAGTATTACCCACCTTGACCAAGTAGGCTTCATCTCAGGGATGGTTCAAAATAAGGAAATCAGACAATGTAATACATGATATAAATAAACTGAACCATAAGAACCACATGATAATTTCAATTGATGTAGAGAAGGCCTTTGTCAATATATAACACAATTTCATGATCAAAACATTAGAAAGAATAGGCATGGAGGGTTTTTATCTCAAAACAATATAGGCTATATATAAAGCACATAAGGCCCAAATAATACTTAATGGGGAAAAACTCAAGGAGTTCCCACTCAGATCCAGAACAAGACAGGGGTGCCCATTCTTACCACTGATCTTCAACATAGTACTAGAAGTATTATCCCAAGCAATAAGACAAGAGAAAGAAATAAAAGTATTTAAATTGTTAAGGAAAAAGTCAAGTTACCTTATTTGCAGATGACATGATCCTGTACATAAGTGACCCAAAAGACTCCATCTCAAAACTTCTAAATGTGATTACTTCCTTCAGTAAAATGGCAGTATACAAAACTAATGCACAAAAATCAGTTGCTTTTCTACATGCAAAAGATGAATATACAGAGAAAAAAAATATGTGAGGCTGTCCCATATTTAACAGGAACCCAAAATAAATAAATAATGACCTTGGAATAACACTAACCAAGGATATGAAAGACCTACATACTGAAAAAAAAAACACTCAAGATAAAAGTACATGAGGATTTGAGAAAATGGAAAGATCTCCCATGTTCCTGGATAGGTATAATTAATATTGCAAAAATGAAAAATGGCAATTTTACCAAAAGCTATATACAGATTTATTACAATACCAATAAAAGTACTAGCATCATTCTTCACAGAGACTGAAAAACTAATCTAAAAATCCCTATGGAATGACAGCAGTTCTCATATATCTAAATATATTCTCAGAAAAAAAAAAAAACCCTGTGGAGGTATCACCATACCAGCTCTAAAACTATATTAAAAGTCATAGTAACCTGGGCATGGTGTTGCATACCTTTAATCCCAGTACTAAGGAGGCAGAGGCAGGAGGATCACTGTGCATTCAAGGCCAGCCTGAAACTATGTAGTAAATTCCAGGTCAGTCTGGGCTAGAATGAGACTGTACCTCAAGACAACAACAACAACAACAACAACAACAAAAGTCATAGTAACAAAAACAGCATGGTACTGGAACAAAAACAGAGGCGTTAAACAGTGGAACAGATTTGAAGCCCCAGACCTTAGGTCAAGTAACTACAGCTACCTGATCATTGACAAAGATATCAATAATGTAGACTATAGAAAAGGCAGCATCTTCAGTAAGTAGTATTATACAAACTGGATGACCATATGTAGAAAAATAAAATTAGACCAACTAATTTTTCCATACACAAATATCAAGTCCAAATGTATTAAAAACCTCAATATAATGCCCGAAACTCTTCAAATACTGGAAGAAAAAAAGGATGCACGCTCCATGATATACAAGTCAGAAAACACCAGTAAATTAAACAAGCACTAAAACAATGTGATTTCATTAAGGTAAAAAGCTTTCACATAGACAAACATACCATAAGCATAAATTCTTTGCCAGGTATACCACTCACAGAAGACTAATATCTATAATCTACAAAGAACTCAAAAAACTAAATAATAAAAAATCAAGAAAACCACTCAAAAGTGGGCCAGAAAACTGTATAGGGAGTTCTCAAAGAAAGAATTACAAATGGCTAACACACACTTAGGATACCACAAAAGGTTAATGGTAAAACCCTATTGCTGATGATACCATATGGTGTTGGTACTGAACATGGAGTGACCTGGCTGGAATCTGGAAGAGAGTCAGTCTCCAGACAGTTAGCTCATCTAGAGCATCCAGGGGAAAATGACCAACATCTGTCCAAGCAACTCATGATCTAAGCTACTCAGCAGCAAACAATCTGATGTGATATTTACACAAGTGCAATAGGTGCACACAGCCATGGTGTGTAACCAGCTGTTCTTGATTTGGCTAATGGGTCCACTCAGTGGAACAGAACTCATAGCTGGAACTAGGAAACAATTCAGAACCATATCTGAAAAATGAGCCCATTCTCCAATATAAGGATCCCACCAGTCGTGGGCTATAAGAGGACATACACATATTAAATTATCTCTAAAATAATAATGGTTACACCATTTATCCAGTGCTGACTTCACTCTCTGTATGAGAATCTGCTTCTCGTTTTCAGATGGATGCAGAACCTGATGAAAAAATCAGCCCATCACACCTCACCAGGGACCCAGCTGAAACAAAGAGTAATTAGGGAAATGAGCAAGAGTGCTGTTTTATTGGTGAACCTGGTACCAGCACAAGGGTGAAAGACATACAAGCAGAGTATACTCAACTACTACAAGACCAAATATCCAGAAATACAGAGGCTCGCAAGACTTCATCACTGAAGTAGGCCTAAAATGAACCCAACATGGTTCAGGGAAATTCATGGAAGAGAGGGCAGAAAGATAGTTAGAGCCACATGTTGGGACATTATGCACAGAGACATTATATCTTTCCTATAACTGATGGCTACCCCACGATGTGAGACCCACATTCACCAATGAGGAGGGTCCCTTAGAGGGCAGAAGACAGGGAGGAGACTAACAATGGTGCCAACATGGCTATATACACACTGTGTACATAACTAATATAAAAGAGATAATGTTCAATATTCTTAACCATTAGGGAAATGCAAAATATAATACTATGAGATTCCACCTTACCCAAGTAAGGATAGCAAATATTAAGAAACAATGACACAACAAAATTTGCACAACAATGATCGAATTTGGAACAGCTCATACTAAGCAAACTCACATAATCACAGACAGACTACCATCACATGGTCTCACTCATCTGTGGTACCTAACCTAGATTAGCCTGAGTGCTGGCACACCTGAATGGCTTCTCAAGGCTTGGACAATAGGGATGATAGGGAATGGGGAAAGTGGAGGAGGGGTACACAAAATTGAACCCAAAATGAACTGGTCCCATAGAATCCTATATCCTGGAAATTAGACAAAATGTTGAACTCTCAACAGGACCTTAGTGGGAGCACCTGAATTGATTGCCCCTGGAGAGTGTGAGATGAAGCCTAATCTTAAATTTCTCTTGTTTTCTATATTTTCCATTTCCTTGGCGCTGATCTGTAATTCCATGTACCAAGACTAGGCTAACATCCTCAATGTGCTGTTGATCACAGAGACTTATAAGGTCTCCCAAAACAAACAAGACAGACTTATTTCAGAGCACCTGATTACCCACCAGAGGTTAATGGTAAGACCCTACTGCTAAAGACACCAACTACTGTCATCACAGGCCATGGAGAGACCTGTTTGGAATCCGAAAGAAAGCCAGTCCACAGACAGCCCATGTAGTGCTGGAAGGTACCACATGAGCTACTGGGTAAAAGTGTCCAATATCTGTTCAAGCAACTCAAAATATAAGTAACTCAGAAGCAAACAACCTGATGTGATGCTCAAGCAAGTGCAATAGTGGCGCACAGCCATGGTGGGAAACCAACTGTTCTTGTATTGGCTAACAGATCTGCTCAGTGGAAAGTAAGCCACATCTGGAGCTGAGAGTCAAGTCAGAATCATATTCAGGTAAAACTTTTGCTCTCCAATGTCAGCTCCCATGAATCTTGGGTTATAATAGGATCTATACCCTTTAAAATCTCTCTAAATTAATAATGGTTATTACATTTAACTGGTGCTGACTTCACCCTCTCTTGGAGATTCTGCTTCTCTTTTTCAGATGGGAGTAATGTTGCAGGAGATAAATAACCCAGTGCACTTCACCCTGGCCCCAGCTGAAACCACAAATTAATTAGGGAAATGAGAAAGAGTGCTGTTTGATGAACCTGATATGAGCACCATAAGAGTGAAGGAGACAGACACTGAGGACCTTCAACACCTATCAAAGCAGAGATCCAGAGGTTCCTAGGAGCCCAGGACTGAAGTAGACATAAATTCATGCAACATGGCTCAGGGAATTTTGCAGAAGTTGGGGAGGAAAGATTGTTAGAGTCACTAGTTGGGATATTATGCTTGGAGACATTGTCTCTCCTCCATAACTGACTGCTGTCCCCACAATTCCATGTGGTTGACCTGCATCTCCAATGAGGACCTCTTTAGAAAAGTGGCAGGTATTAGGGAAATGATGGTACCAACATGTGTTGTTTTCATACTAAGTATGTTCTCATCTAATAAAAATATTTTTTAAAAATAGTATGAGATTTGTGATGAGAATGTGGAGATTAACATATGTTCCAGTGAAATCCAGAGGACATATAGGGAAAACACCTTTGCCAACTATGTATGAAATGGTAGATTAATATCTGGAATATAAAAATAACTGTGAAAATTAAGCACCAAAAGAAGAAATATGAAAGCCAGGCATGGTGGCACATGCCTTTAATCCCAGCAATCGGGAGGCAGAGGTAGGAGGATTGCCGTAAGTTCGAGGCCACCCTGAGACTCTATAGTGAATTCCAGGTCAGCCTGGGCTAGAGTGAGACCCTACCTCGAAAAAAAAAAAAAAAAAAAGAACAAGAAGAAATACAAATGGCCAATAAACTTTTGAAATGTGTGTTCCATACACTTAATCATCAGAAAAATGTAAATAAAATTGCTTTGAGATTTCATCTCACAATAGTCATAATGGCTATCATCAGAAAAACACAACAAGTGTAACTGAGGATATGGAGAAAGAAGACTCTATCCTTTACAAATGGAAAGTAGGAATGTAAGTTGGTGCAGCCTCTATGGAAATAAGTGTGGAGAGTATAATATAAAATCACAGAACCATAAGCTATAATACTACTTGGTATATATTCAATGGGCTCTCCTTAAATATATCACAGGGATTCTTGCAATCTGTTTACCACTGTATCACTCACAATAGTTAAGAAATGGAATCAGCCTAGATGTCCAGCAATAAATTAATGAATAAGAAGGTGGTGCACATACAAATAGGATTTTTTCAGCTACAAAGGAAAATTGATTTATGCTATTTTCAAGAAAACAGATGGAACTGGAAATCATCATATTAGCTGAAATAAGCCAGACTTAGACAAATATTGCATAATTTCTCTCATGTGAAAACTTGACTTAAACTTGTATGTGCATATGTGTCATGAAAGAAAAAAAGGGACCATTAGAGGGAAGAAGATATCCTTAGGAAGAGGTTGGTAAAAGATGGTAACAGAATATACATGATAAAAAGCACAGGGAAGCATACTGGGGAATGGAAGAGCACCAGTAAGAGAGATCAGGGGAGATGAAAGGTCAACAGGGGTGAGAAATGAATGATAAGATACAATCATAATGACATATGTGTCTGGAAATGCAATAATAAAACACAGCACTTCATATGCTAACTTAAATAATTAATTTTAAATAATAAATTTAATATGCAAAGCAAAATTAAAATCAAAGCCATGTGATTATTTCATTAAATGCAGAAAAATAACTGAAAAAAATCCAACCCTTATTTATGATAAAAAATTACAAATCTTAGGAATAGATTGGAACTTCAAAAACATGACAAAAGAAGGATGTAGAGTGAAAAGAAGAGATAGAACAGGAAAACAAACAGGAGAAGGAAAAAGAAAATGAAAATAAGCAATTACATTTATAACTGCACCAAAAATAAAGCCTTTAGTGGTAAGCCTAAGTATTAGTTGGGGTTCTCTAGAGGAACAGAACTGCTAGATTGAATTTTTTAAATTTTTTTGTTCATTTTTATTTATTTATTTGAGAGTGACAGAGAAAGAGGGAGAGAGAGAGAATGGGCGTGCCAGGGCTTCCAGCTACTGCAAACGAACTCCAGATGTGTGCACCCCCTTGTGCAACTTTGCTAACGTGGGTCCTGGAGAATCAAGCTTCAAACCAGGGCCCTTAGGCTTCACAGGCAAGCACTTAACCGGTAAGCCACCTCTCCAGCACTAGAGTGAATTATTTTAAAAAGGGATATTTTTTTTGATTAGTTTATGGTCATCCAATAGCAGTTGCAGACCTGAGAGTCAAGGAACCTGTTAGCTTCTCAATCCATGTGGTCAGGCACCTTAGCAGTCCCAATACAGTACTGAAGACCTGGAGGCTTTCTGAGGAGCCACGAGTTTTTGGTATACACAGGTTTTCAGTTGACGCTGGGCTTCAGTTTGTGCTGGTCTTCAATCCATGCTGGAAGGCAGCAAGCAGCCAAGAGGAAGGAAGGAAGGAAGGAAGGAAGGAAGGAAGGAAGGAAGGAAGGAAGGAAGGAAGGAAGGAAGGAAGGAAAGAAGGAAGGAAGGAAGGAAGGGGCTCTTTTCACCCAGAGCTTCCTTACATAAAGTCCCCCTTTGAGAGGGGCCACCAGCTCTGGGGGAAGGGCTCACCCTGGGGAAAGGTCTCTCCCCTTCAGTTAATCCTTCCTGGAAGCAACCTTAGCAACCCACCCAAAAGGGATATCTGTGAATTACTAAACAGATCAAGTAGACAACACCTTAACTATCACAAGTCCAACCCCTTGTCAATTTGACACCAAACCATATATCCTTACATCGTACTTAATTTACAAATGAAAACAGTAACAAACTCATAATTATGCCTAACATGGTATAACTATCCCATGTACAATTGGAAATGCAGAATCTTCCCCCAAACACAAAGCAAGGTTGCTTGAGGAATGCTTAGTCTCTAATATAATAGGTCTAATATAAATTCAACAGTTAGCTAGTGATATAACCTTAATATTGGTGTAGATATGTACATATACTTTGTATCAAAGTAGGGCAGAAACATTGCAATTACAATCCTTATTTCTGTAACTGGTCACATGGCCTTAGCTGGTATTGGGAACTGCCTTCTTCTACTACCCACTCTGTATTTCCTCCACTTTCAGCAAACACCTCAGCAGGTCTTGGTTCTTTACCTGGAGGGGTGAAGCATTCGTTCCTGAAGGATCTGGGCCATTTATCACACTACTGTATTGTGTTGTTGCAGCTGTCCCTTGACTTTCATAACAGGGCATGGTAACACCAAGAGATGCCCTAAAGGATCTCCTGTGCTCCAGACATACTCTTCCTTATATCCTTTGTGGAGCAGCAGTCCAAGTTCCCCCTGATAGTCCAGATAAATCACCCATGCTACCACTGTAACTCCTTCCTCAGCCTGTTCACTCAAGGGCAGCTGGAGCCCAAAGTGGCCAGGGGGAAGTCTTAGCCTCTAATTATATGGAATGGTCTTTGTGCTTCCTGGCAAAGTCACTCCCCCCTCTGGCACCAAAACTTGTAGGCCAGCAGAGAGTACGGTTGTGGGAACAGAAAGCAAAACGTTAGCTAATGGGTTACTTGAGGTTATGGTAAGTGGGACCATTCCCATTTCTATCCCTTGATTCCTAGACCCATGAATCTGGGCTATAGGAGATACAGTACCACATATAGGACAATTATTCAGAGCTTATACAGCCTGCTGGAGGACACTCCCCCAGATCTCCAAGCTAATGCCGCCTAGTTGGTGCTGTAGCTGTTTCTTTAAAAGGCCATTCCACCATTCTATAAATCCAGCTGCTTAAGGGTGGTGGGGCACATGGTTAATACCACTGGATTCCATGATCATGAGTCCACTGTTGTACTTCCTTGTCTATGAAGTGAATTCCTTTGTCAGAAGCAATGCTGTGTGGAATACCATGATGATGGATAAGGCATCATGTAAGCCCACAGATGGTAGTTTTAGCAGAAACACTATGTGCAGGAAAGGCAAATGCATACACAGAATAAGTGTTTATTCCAGTAAGGACAAAATGCTATCCTTTCCATGATGGAAGTGGTCCAATGTAGTCAATCTGCCACCAAAATGCTGGCTAGTCACCCTGAGGAATGCTACCATACTGGGGGCTCAGAGTTTGTCTCTGCTGCTGGCAAATTTGGCATTCAGCAGTAGTCATATCCAGATAAACCTTAGTTAGTGGAAGTCCATGTTGTTGAGCCCATGAATAGCCTGCATCTCTGACACCATGGCCACATTGTTCATGGGCCCATTAGGCAATGACAGGGATGGCTAAGGAAGGAGATTGAACACTATCCTCAGAAAGGGTCAGCTTCATTAAAGTCATCCTCTGATGAGGTCACCTTCTGATGAGGATTAACATGCACACAAGTATCTTTGTATCCTTTGCTCATTCACAGAGGTATATCCATGTACACCTTCCCCAAATGTCCTTCTCAACAATTTCCCAACTGTGCTCCTTCCAAGTCCCAGACCATCCATCCAGTCAAACCATTGGCCACAGCCCATGAATCACTGTATACCCACACAACTTGCCATTTTTCTTTCCAAGTAAAATGTACAACTATGTGCACTGCCTGAAGTTCTGTCCATTGTGAAGACTTCCCTTCACCATAGTCCTTCAGAGCCGTTCCAGAAAGGGGCTGTAATGCTGCACCTTTCCACTGCTGGGAGGTGCCTGCATAATGTGCTGAATGACCCATAAATTATGCCCTAGTCCTCTCCTTCTCAGTCACTTGATCATAGGGCACACTCCATGATGCCATAGATGCATGCTTGGGGTTAGGCATTTGGGCAACTTCCTCATGTAACTTACTTGTGCCTTCAGGGCCTACTTGAGTCCTTTCACAAATATACCATGCCCACTTGATGATGGACTGCTGCTGTGCATGTCCAACTTTATGACCTAGTGGGTCAGATAACACCCAGCGTATGGGAAGCTCAGGTTGCATAGTAACTTGATGGACAATTGTCAAAAGTTCAGTTTCCAGTAAGGCCCAATAGCAGGCCAAGAGCTATCTCTCAAAGGGAGAATAATTGTCTGCTGATGACAGCAAGGCCTTGCTCCCAAATCCCAAAGGCTTTCACTGTGATTCACCTATGGGGGCCTGCCAAAGGCTCCAAACAGCATCCCTATCTGTCATTGACACCTCAAGTACCATTGGATCTGCTGGATCATATGGCCCAAAGGGCAGAACAGCCTGCACAGCAGCCTGGACCTATTGAACAGCCTTCACTTGTTCTTTGTCCCACTGAAAACTAGTAGCTTTCCTAGCCACTTGGTATATGGGACAGACTAAGACACCCAAGTGAGGAATGTGTTGTCTCCAAAATCCAAATAGGCCCACTAGATGTTGTACTTCTTTCTTAGTGGTAGGAGGGGCCAAATGTGACAACTTATCCTTCACCTTAGAAGGAATATCCCTGGATTCCCCACATCACTGAACTCCTAGAAATATCCCTGAGGTGGAAGGTCCTTGAATTTTTGGATGGATTTTTTCCTATCCCCTGATGTGCATATGCTGTACCAGCAACTCCAGAGTGGCTGCTACCTCCTGCTCCTTTGATCCAATCAGCATAATATCATTGATATAATGGACCGATGTGAAACCTTGTGGAAGGGACAGGTGATCAAGATCCCTGTACACTATGCTATGACACAGGGCTGGAGAGTAAATATAACCTTGAGGTTAAACAGTAAAAGTATACTGCTGACCATACCAGCTGAAGGCAAATTGCTTCTGTTGTTCCTTATGGACAGGTATGGAGAAGAAAGCATTCCCAACATCAATAGCATCATACCAGGTACCAGGAGATGTGTTAACATGCTCAAGTAAAGAAACCACATCTGGTACAGCAGCTGCAATTGGAGTCACCACCTGATTAAGTTTCTGATAATCCACTGTCATTGTCCAGGACCCATCTGTCTTCTGAACATGCCAAATAGGTGAGTTAAAGGGAGATACATTGGGAACCACCACCCCTTCATCCTTCAAGTCCTTTATAGTGGCATTAATTTCTGAATTACCTCCAGGGATGCAATACTGTTTTTTTTTTTTGTGTGTGTGTGGGGGGGGGGGGTTCTGAGGTAGGGTCTCACTGTATCCCAGGCTATCCTGGTATGCACTATGGAGTCTCAGGGTTGCCTCGAACTCACAGCAATCCTCCTACCTCTGCCTCCCGAGTGCTGGGATTAAGGGCATGTGCCACCACACCCGGCACAATACTATTTTTGATTCACTATTTTTCCCAGTGGTGGAAGCCTCAATGGCTTCCATTTGGCCTTTACAACTATAATAGCCCTCACTACACAACTCAGAGAACCAATGTGGAGATTATGCCAACTCCTAAGTATGTGTATCCCAGTTGTGCATTCTGGGATTGGGGAAATAACCACAAGGTGAGTTCAGGGACCCACTGGACTCACTATGAGTCTAAAATTTGCCAAAACTCCATTGGTCACCTGACCTCCACAAGCATATACTTTAACTGGAGGGCCATGATGCTTTTGGGGGTCTCCTGGAATCAATGTCCATTCAGAGCCAGTTTCTAGTAAGACATGAAATGTCTGGTTATTTCCTTTTCACCAGTGTACAGTTAGCATAGCAAAAGGCCACAGGTTACTCTGAGGAAGGATAGGAGTAAACTTAATATTGAAAATTTTGGGGATTGTAGGAGGGTCCTTCTTTTAGGGGACCTGGCCACCCCTTCAATAAAGGGTCTCAGGATCTATAAACTGGCTCAAGTCTGGAAACTGGTTAAGGGGCCTTGATTGTCTCTTGCTATAATTCAAAGTGGCCTTCTGTTCCTTTGCTCTAGAACTTTTCTGCTTATACAAATCATGCAGGAACCCAGTGGGCTTCTTATCTATTTGACTTCTGGGAAAACCATGATTAATTAGCCAATGCAGAAAGTCCATATGAGTCATAGCTGTATGTCCAAAAATTTGCTTACACTGTCCATTAAGAAAAACATGTACATCCCACCTTTGTTGATTCAGCATTGCCACTTGGCACTTGTTTCCCCGAGATCCAGTCAGACCCATAGCATCTATATTACTTAATGCAGCAGCTGCAGCTCCCACTGTGAAGTCTTCTTTGCATAAAAGAGCAATGATAGGGGACTTAAGTTTACTGGTGCTTACCTTACAAATATGTTTCTTATAGTCTAGTGAAGAGCACATCTTCTGGATGCTCCCATTGTGGGGCAAAGATGAGTTTACATGGCAAATCTACTCCTCCAACATTCCAAGTTATCTGAGCTTTTTAGTCCCTTCATCAACATCAAGCCAAGAGATATCAGGCAGCCTGAGCTCATTCACAGTAGGCCATATTTGGATCCATGCTTCAGCCAACCAATCAACTAATCTCTTGGCACCTCTTACAACTGCATGAGCTGAAGTGTTAAATCTAAAATCTCTGCTCAATGGATCCACTTCAGAAAATTCAGCCTGATCTAATCTTAGGTTCCTTCCTCCATCATCCTATACCCTTAAAATCCATTCCCTCATATATTCCCCATGCTTCTGTTTATACAAGTTAGAAAAGTCCTGCAGTTCTTTAAGAGTGTACCTCACATTCTCTTGCATTACACTTTCTATCTCACCATTAGGGGCTTGATTATAGGCCTAGAGGCAAAGATGGGTGGGAACTGAAAAGCATCAGCAACTCCTGCTGATTTCTCAAAGAGGGAGTAATTCCTCAGGAAAATGTGGGGAGGGTAATACTTCAGAGTGTGGAGGTGGGGATACAACTGCTGCTAAGGGATAGAAGGTCATATTTTCATCCAAAATAACTTCTCCAGAATCTGATACTTCAATGTTCCCAGATTCTTCAGGTTTTCCCACATATCACCATCCCAAGTCAAAAGATCACACTCTTTTCCTGTCAGTGCCCTCGCTTTAACTTCTAATAGATGGTGGGATTAGAATTTATGTTTACATTGCAAGTTAGCCAATCTCACAATGAGAGCTTGGGTTTTATTTTTTTGCAATTTGAGCCCTATTATGGCTAGAAAGGATACCGTCTTCCAGGACACCTTTCGAAACCTTGAGATCATGTATGTGGGTCTTGAGCTTGGAATTTTCCTTTCTGAGCTATGCTATTCCTTCAATAGTTTGTCCTGAGATTATAGAAGAAATAACCCCACCTCATCATTTGTCTTACTCTTCCACAAATATTCAAATTTTTTTTTAATGACAAGAAAAGTGTTTAATTTGGTTTTCAGTTCCAGAACATTCAAATGTTTTAAATACAGAGTCACTAAATTCCTTGCTCTTCACAAGACATGACTCAGTATCACCAAATACATCTATCTCACGGAGTTCTTTAAATAGTGGACACCCTGGATTACTAGTGCCCTCCTTATTGCTAGTAAAAGTGTTCTCCTTATCATCAGTAGGGTGTTTAGTAGCGTTGAAGTTGGAAAGCCAACCCCTGATAGTACCAAGCCAACTAGAGAAATCCATCCATAAAATTCTGTTTCTCTAGAACCACTCATGGTACCAAATTCTGTATTAGTCAGGGTTCTCTAGAGGAACAGAACTTCTAGAATGAATTATATTAAAAATGGAATTTAGTGGATTAGCTTGCAGTAGTCCCAAAGCAGTTGCAGGCCAGAGAATCAAGGAACCTGGTAGCTTCTCAGTCCACATGACCAGATGCCTCAGCAGTCCCAATCTGGCACTGAAGGCCTGGATGCTTCCTGAGGTGCCACTGATTTTCCATCCACACGGGTCTTCAATTGATGTTGATGCTTGTCTTTAGTCCATGTTTGTCTTCAATCCATGCTGGAAGGCAGCAAGCAGTTCTGGCAGCCAAGTGGAAGGAAGGAAGGGGCTCTTTCCACCCAGAGCCTCCTTATATAAAGTCACCCTCTGAGAGGGGCCACCCACTCTGGTGGAAGGGTTCACTCTGGGGGAAGAATTTCCTTCATTTAATCCTTCCTGATAGCAACCTTAGGGACCCAATCAAAAGGGATTTCTGTGGATTACTAAACAGATCAAGTTGACAATACCATAACTATCACACATAATAAACTAAGTTAAAGGATTATCCACTGAAAACTTGAACAACTCACTGAGTCAATGACAGAACAAATATACAGGGAAAAACTGATAAGAAATTATTATAGCCTATGGTGAGAGATGGAAAAATTGATTGAGAACCCCACCTTCCAGGTCAGTCCCTATCTAGCTTTATTGTCATCCATTTCACACATTCTTTTAATTATCAAGACTTCTTCCTCACTTACTATTTACCCTAATTTTTCTGAGAGGATATTCTGGAAGAATTCATGTCCCTGGATTTCCCTATCACATTCTTTCAATACTCTTTTCATCTGAAATAATATGAAATAGATGCTTCCTCTTTTTAAGCAAATAATTCTTTAAAAATAAATGGTTTAGTTGACTAGCATGGGCAGGTCACTTGTGCCCAATTTGGGGCAAATAAGAAATAAAATCATATATTAAATGATGCATTAAAAATCTTTCATCATTTCGTTCTATGGCTAAGGATGCAAAGTGCATGTTTTTTCTGTCTGCAAAATGAACATAGTGGGGATGAGTCTGCTTAAGATTTTTTTTTTAACTCAGCTCTGTCCCTACACCTCCAAAATAGAAGAAAGTGGTTGATGTCACCAATTACACAATGGAACAGGTTCAGTATTAAGAAATAGTTTGAATATATTTAGGATCATACCCGCTCACATTATAGAAACCTCCTGCACTAATTTCTCAAGAGTCTTTTTCTTAGTTTCAGCTGGGGCCTTTTTGAGGTATGATGGGGTGGTTCTTTCCTTAGGATTTGCATCTATCTGAAAAAGGGAAGCAGATTCTTGGATGGAGAGTAAAGTTAGTACAAGATAGATGGGATAACCAATATGTTTTAGAGAGAATTTTTTAGGTGTAGGCCCTCTTTTAGCCCATGTGTGGTGGGAGCTTGATAATGGAGAGAGAACTCATTTTTGGATATGGTTCTGACTTGTTTCCCAGCTCCAGCTATGGGTTCCATTCCACTAAGCAGAGCAGTTAGCCCAATCAAGAGCGGCTGGTTTCCCACCATGGTTGTGTGCCACCATTGCACTTTTGTGAACATCACAACAGGTTATTTGCTGCTAAGTAAGTTAGACCATGAGTTGGTTAGACAGATATTAGTCAATTTCCCCCAGTCACTCATGTAGCACCTTCTGGCACTAGACATGCTAATGGCCTGGTGACTGATCCTCTTTCAGCTTCAAGCCATGTCACTCCATGTTACATTCCAACAGCATATGGTGTCTTCAGCAGTAGGGTTTTACCACTAACCTTTGGTGGGTCATCAAGTACTCTGACAGAAATCTGCCTACTTTTGGGAAACCTTGTAGGTTTCTCTGATCAAAAGCTCATTGTGAATGATAGCCTCCTGCTTGTACTGGGAGTTACAAGTCAGTGCCCAAGAAGAGAAGGAAGAAAAAGATAAGTAAGATAAAAGAGATAGAGAGATGAGATAGAATAGGGAGAGAGAGAGAGAGAGAGAGAGAGAGAGAGAGAGAGAGAGAGAGAGAGAAACAGAAACAGGAGAAGATTAAGTCAGTCTTCATCGTGCTCTCTCCAGGGCCTTCTGATTCAGGTGTTCCCTTTAAGGGCCAGGTGAAGGTTCAACCATTTGGTCTGTCTTTTACGATGTAAAATTGTATGGTAACACTGCCATTTCGGTCCAGTTTTATGTCCCCAACCCTCTTGCTTACCCTCCCCTCCCTCCTATTGTCCAGTCCATGAGATGCTTGCTAGGTATGTTGGCATCTTTGGTAGATTCAAGTTAGGAGCTGTAGATGATTGAGACCATGCAGCGATTATCTTTCTGTGATTGGGTGAGTTCACTGAGAATGATCTATTCCAGGTTTGACCATTTTCTTCAAATTTCATTGTGTTGTTTTCCTTTACTGATGTGTAGAATTCCATCATGTAGCTATACCACATCTTAGTTATCCAGAATAAGTGGGGGAACAAGCAAGAGTGCCTTTTTTTGTTGACTCTCATATCAGCACAAGGGTGAAGGAAATAGACACAGAGAACAATCAACTCCAGCTGAAACAAAGAGTAATTGGGGAAATGAGCAAGAGTTCTGTTTTATTGGTGAACCTTGTACCAGCACAAGGGTGAAGGAGATAGACACAGAGTAGACTCAACTCCTACCAAACCAGATATCCAGAGACACAGAGGATCCCAAGACCTCAATACTGAAGGAGACCTAAAATGAACTCAACATGTCTCAGGAAACTTGTGGAAGAGCTGGTGGAAATAAAGTCAGAGTCACACTTTGGGTCATGATACATATTTCCTCCTACTAATAAATTATGGCCAACCCCAAAATTCACAACCCTTATACCTGAACTAGGAGGGTCCTGGTAGCTCGGAGAGGACAGGGAAAAGGCAAACAATGGTACCAACTTGAATGTATTCACTGAGTGCAAAACTAATTTTTAAAAAGTCAAAAAAGAGTGTTTTTCATAAGAGACTTCCTTGAGCAATTCAAACAGTAGAGCAGAAACAGACTCCATAAAATTTCCCTCATATATGAGTCAGTTTGAGAGAACAGCAAAATAAAAATCTTCCCAGGTTTCAGAATACTATATCCCATTCTAGCAAAAGGCTCTGAATATAGTTCTTATCGTTGTTTCATTTCATAATATCTTTGACAAGATAGAAGTGGTACTAGAGGTTGTGTTTCAAGGTATAAGCCTACTAATGTATAGTTACTACTTGTTTAGAAAGAATGAAGAGAATTAAAGACATTCTACTAGTAGTACCTTCATAACAGGAAAATAAATAGAAAGGAAGAGGAAGGAAGAATTTATCTAACTTTTGTAAAGGAAACATGAAGGTATCATGCAAAAAGTTTTTAATGTTAATAATGCTAATTTTTATTTCATATAATTTGTGCTTTCTCAAAGATCCTTCATGGTTTTGTTACTGACAAAGAAAGAAACTGATATTCTGACATGTTTTGTGACTCTCTTGTTTAAGGTCATGGAACTAGATGTCAATCAAAAGAATATAAAAAACTTAAGGTTTAAACTTTTTTGCTTTTTTGAGGTAGGATCTCACTGTGACCCAGGCTGACATAGAATTAACTATGTAGTCTAAGGGTGGCCTCAAACTCATGGCAATCCTCCTACCTCTGCCTCCCTAGTTCTGGTATTAAAGGTGTGGGCCTGAACACTCTGCTTTAAAATTTTCTACTATATTAATATTGCCCTTTAATTTGAACTGAAAACGTGGAAAGAAGTCAGAAGAATAGAGCCCCCCCCATATGCAGTTTTCACGTTCTTGCATGAACAGATATAGCACTATTGTTTTTTAACCTGTTGAGTGACTTATTACTGACAACCAAAGTACCAATTGCTAAAAAGCACAGGAATTATCCTAGCAAGGAAACCTGGCTTATATAAAAATCAATAGATTACTATGGCATCTTACACTGGGAACCGAGGTGAGGAAATATCTAAACTTAAGAAACTTTGGAAAACAACAGTATGTCCACAAACCTGCAATCCTTAAGGTAGTTTTAAATATCAGAATCAATCTGATATGTAGGCTGCTGCTAATGATTGATAGGTACTATAAGTCTTGCCCCAAAGCACCAGTTTTGGAGAGATGTAAAACACAATGCCTGCCTTGATTTGGCAGGAAAATATGCCTTTCTTTTGCTGAGCATGCCTAACTTTTGTACACTGCTGACACAAATACTAATTACAAAGTCAACATGGGCTTTAGCATGAATGTGTACATTTGGGAATGTTTTGAGAACAACACTGGATTTTGTTGCCATAATATGACATATAAGAGCAAGAGAAATTTTGATACTCGTATATTCAAATATTGTGTAGACATAAATGCTACATATGAAATAGATATGTGTGTTAAAGTAATAATATTTTACTGCAGTGATTGCTAGTGCTTTCTTTATACATAAATAACTGAATCCATTGGTAAAGCAGATATTCCCTCATGTAAAATAGAAACAGTTTTCATTTATTCACACTGTCCTCAGACCAACCTAAAAATGATAATGAATATTTTTATAGAGATATCTGAGATTTGAAGTATACCTAATGGCCAAGGAACCAAATATAGTCAATTGCATTGTGATGAGAGCAAATGCTTGACATTAGTTTTGCTAGTGATCATTCCACTTGGGCCAAGAAACCACACCTCAGATAAAGCTCAAAAGTGACTGAACATATTATTCAGCTGCAAGAGACTAGGTTTCTACCAGCAGGCTATATTTTATCCTTAAATCATATGAAAGGAAATTTCCTATATATTTATCACTACACTATTTTGGATACCTCCTCCAAAAGGAAAATTATGTCATGTGCAATTAAGTGTCAATTTGAAAATGCTACATTTTACTGGTCTTTTAAGAAAATAGAAATTTTAAGGATTTAGAAATGTAAAATAGCTCATGGAAAATACTCTGCACTTCTTTTCTATGGCTGAGAAAATGTAAATATGATCCAGATAAATGATAATCCAATGGATAAAGTTGCCTTTCAAGATCCAGTCAATGGATTAAACACCTCAATATAAGACCTTAAACTCTTTGCCTATAGGAAGAAAATGAATAGGAGGCACCCTCCATGATATAGAACTGTGAGAAGACTTCCTGAACAAAAGCCTAGTAGCCCAGGAAATTAAACAATCACTAACAAAAGGAATCTCATAAATAAAAAAGCTTTTGTACAATATTGAAGAGCAGAGGTGAGAGTGGACAACCCTTGATCAGGATCTTAATGGGAATTCCTCCAGTCTCTCTACATTAAGTATTATTTGGGCCTTAGGAGCTTTGTATATTGCCTCTTTATGTTAGGATATGAACCAACCATGCCAACTCTCTCCAGTGTTTTCATCATGAAGTGATGTTGTATCTTGTCAAAGGACTTTTATGCATCTATCAAAATGATTGTGTGAATTTTGTGTTTGACCTTATTTATGTGGTATATTACATTGACAGATTTCTGTATGTTGAACCACCCCTGTGATCCTTGGATGAATCCCACTTGGTCAAGGTGGATAATGTTTTTTTGGTGTGTTGTTGGATTTGGTTTGCTAGGATTTTGTTCAGGATCTTTGCATCTAAGGTCATCAGGAAAATAGACTGGTAGTTTTCTTTTCCTGTGGCATCTCTACCTGGTTTTGGAATTAGGGTGATACTAGTTTCATAAAAGGAGTGGGTAGCTTTCCATGTTTACCAATTGTGTGGCACACTGTATTCTTGAGAGCTTCTAGAGAGTTTTGAACTTGTTCAATTAGGTTTGTATTTTCTACTACTTTTCTGTGTATGATTTCCATTCCTCTGTCAAGCTCCATTTCATATCATTTCCTGATTTTCTTGATGCTTCCTGGAATTCATCCTTGCATTTCTTAATGGCTGAACCTTCACCAGGTCCTTAGAGGGAACACCTGAGCCACAAGACAGTGAAGATGGTACTGTAAAGACTGACCTTAATATTCTACAGCCTCTCTCTCTCCCTCTCTCCCTCTCTTCTCTATCTTTTATTTTAGTTATCTTTTTCTTCCTTTTCTTAGTGGACACTGACATGTAACTCCCAGTACCAGCTTATGGCTATCATCCACAATGAGCTTTTGATCAAAGAGACCTTCAAGGTTTCCTAAAAGTCAGGCAGATTTCTGTCAGAGTACTTGATGTCCCACTAAATGTTAGTGGTAAGACCCTACTGCTGAAAACACATTATGTGGTTGAGATATAAAATGGAATGGCATGGCTGGAAGCTGGAAGAGAGTCAATCCATAGACAGTCAATGTGTCTAGTGCCAAAAGGTGCTACATGGGCGACTGGGGGAATATGACCAATATCTGTCCAAGAAATTCATGGTAAACCTAGTTAGAAGCAAATAACATGTTGTGATGCTCACACAAGTGCAATAGTGGCACACAGCCATGGTGGGAAACCAACTGCTCTTGATTTGGCTAACTGATCCCCTCAGTGGTACAGGACCCATAGCTAGAGATGGGAAACAAGTCAGGACCATATCCAAACATAACCACACTGTCCACCATCAAGCAACCACTAATCATGGGCTACAAGAGGGCCTACACATATTAAATTCTCTATAAAAAAGTAAGGGTAATGTGCTTCTTTTTTTCAGATAGATGCAGATCCTAAGGAGAGAGCCACCCCATCATACCTTAAAAGTGTCCCAGCTGAAACTAAGAACAGTTTGTGAAATAAGCAAGGGTGCTGTTTTCTTGGTGAACCGAGTACCAGAACAAGGATGAAGGAGATCAACACAGAGAAAAATCAACTCGTACCAAATCAGAGATCCAGAGCTCCAGAGGGCCCCAACACCTCATCACTAAAGCAGACCAAAAGTGAACACAACATGGCTCAGGGAAATTTTGTGGAAGAGGGGGCAGAAAGAATGTCAGAGCCACGTGTTGGGTCATGATATGCAGACATTTGTCCTACCCATAACTGTGGGAAAACTCCAGAATGCATGACCCATATCCTTCAACAAGGAGGGGCCAAGGGGAAGGGATAGGTAATGGATGAGCCTCATAATGGTACCAAATTGACTGTATTTGCTGAGTACAAAACTAATTAATAAAAACAAAAAGAAAAGATAAAGCTTTTGTACAAACATACCATAAGCAGAGCCAACAGATTACCCACTGAATGGGAGAAAATTTTTACCAGTTATACCATGGACAGAAGCCTCATATCTAGAATCTACAACACGTACACACACACACAAAACTAACAATAAAAATCAAACAATCCAATCCAAATGTGGGGTAGAGAACTGAAATGGGTGTTCTCAAAGGAAGAATTACAAATGGCTAACTCACACTTAAGAAAATGTTCAACATCCCTAACCATTATGGAAATGCCAATTAAAACAACTATGAGATTGCAGCTTATCCAAGTAAGGGTAGCAAACATTAAAAATCAAATGAGGGCTAGAGAGATGGCTTAGCAGTTAAGCGCTTGCTTGTGAAGCCTAAGAAGCCGGTTTGAGGCTCAATTCCCCAGGACTCACATTAGCCAAATGCACAAGGGGGCATCTATCTATCTGCCACTTTCTCTGACTGTCACTCTCAAATAAATAAATAAAAATAAACCAAAATTTAAAACATCAAAAAAATAAATCAAATTAAGGCTGGGCATGGTGACGCACACCTTTAATCCCAGAACTTGGGAGGCACAGGTAGAAGGATCACCATGAGTTCAAGGCCACCCTGAGACTACATAGTGAATTCCAGGTCAGCCTGGACCAGAGTGCTACCCTTCCTCAAAAAAACAAACAAACAAAGGGTATGGAGGAATAGGAACACTCATTCACTGTTGGTGGGAATGTAAGCTCGTACAACCACTATGGAAATCAATATGGAGACTCCTGAAAAATGTTAATATAGAGTTATCAATAGACCCTGTTATGCCCCAACTGGGCATTTACCCTAAAAGCTCCACCCTTGGGATGGAGAGATGGCTTAGAGGTTAAGCTCTTGCCTGTGAAGCCTAAGGACCCCAGTTCGAGGCTCGGTTCCCCAGGTCCCACGTTAGCCAGATGCTCAAGGGGGCGCACGCGTCTGGAGTTCATTTGCAGAGGCTGGAAGCCCTGGTGCACCCATTCTCTCTCTCCCTCTATCTGTCTTTCTCTCTGTGTCTGTTGTTCTCAAATAAATAAATAAAATATTTTAAAAATATATATATTTAAAAAAAAAAGCTCCACCCTTTAGTTCAGAGATATTTGCTCAGCCTTGTTTATAGCTGCTCAATTCATAATAGCTAAGAACTGGAATAAACCCAGGTACCCACCACTGGATGAATGTATAAACAAGATATGATATATCTACATGATGGAATTCTACACAGCAGTAGATAAAAAAGACACAAATAAATTTGTAGAAAAATGGTAGAACTTGAAACAGATCATACTAAGTGAGCTCACAGTATCACAGATAGACAAAGTTGCATGTCTCAGCCATCTGTGGTTCCTAATCTTGATCAGCCTGAGTTTCTGACATACCTGGAAGGCATCATGATGCTTAGACAATAGGAGGGTAGGGCTTGGGGAAAGGGGAAGGGTGGGGGAAAACATAAAACTGGACATAAATTGAACTGGTGCCATAGACACCTATATCCTGGAAGTTAGACTAAAAGGTTGAACTTTCAATAGGACTTTAGAGGGATCATCTGAATCAAAGGGTTCTGGAGAGGGTGAGATGAAGCCTAACCTCAAATTTCTCCCGTTTCTATTTGTTTTCTGTCTTTTTTCCTTTTCTCTCCTCCCCCTTGGCACTGACATGTAATTCCCTGTACCAGGACACAGTTAACATCCACAATGAGCTCTTCATCAGAGAGACCTACTAGATCTCCCAAAACACACAAGACAGACTTCTGTCAGAGCACTTGATTAACTAACAGAGGTTAATGGTAAGACCTTACTACTGAAGATACCATCCCCTGTCAGCAAGGACCATGGAGAGACCTGGTTGTAATCTGGAACAGAGCCAGTCCCCAGACAGTTAGCTCATCTAGCTCTGGAAGGTGCTACATGAGCTACTGGGGGAAAGTGGCCAACACATGTAGGAGCAACTCAAAGTCTAAGCTACTAAAAAGCATACAACCTGACATGATGCTCATACAAGTACAATAGCGGCACACAGTCATGGTGGGTAACTAACTGCTCTTGGATTGGAAAACTGATATTCTCAGTGGAAGGAAACCATATCTGGAACAGGGAAACAAGTCAGAATCATATTCAGATAATGATTTTGCTTTCCAATATCAAGCCCCCACTAATCTTGGGTTATAATAGGGTGTATGCCCTTTAAATTCTCTCTAAATTAATAATGGTTATCTCATTTAACCAGTGCTTATTTCATTCTCCATTGAAGAACCTGCTGCTCTTTTCCATATGTGTGCAGGATTTGTGGAGAAAAAGAACCCAGTGCGCTTCACCCAGACCCCAGCTGAAATCGGAAATCAGAGAGGAATTGGGGAAATGAGCAAAAGTGCTATTTTCTTGGTGAACCTGATATCAACACCACAATGGTGATGGAGAAAGACACAGAAAACCCTCAACACCTACCAAAGCAGAGATCCAGAGGTTCCTAAGAACCAATCACTGAAGCAGACTTAAAATGCACCAAACCATGCTCAGGAAATTTTGTGGAAGAAAGGGCAGAAAGATTGTTAGAGCCACAAATTGGGACATTATGCACAGAAGCATTGCCTCTGCTGCTTTCACAATGCATGACCCACAATCTCCATGGGGTTAACCTGCATTGCCAAAGAGGAGGCCCTCTTCATAAAAGGGACAGTAACTAGGAAAAGGATGGTAACAATGTGTGTTGTTTACATACTAAGTATGTCCATATCTAATAAAAAATATATATGGTCATATATGTTAGGGAAATTGAAATAAGACTTTTCAGGGAGCAAAGAGTAACAATGAGGAAGCTGTAAGAAAAGGGAGGTGATGGGGTGATATGCAAGAATTGTCCTCAAAATATAATATGTATTGATATAAAAACTTAAAAATGAATAATTCATAAGAAGATCAATTTAAGATCTGTGTATGGTGACATGCCTGCATCCCATAACTCTGGAGGGTGAGGCAAGAGTATGAATTCTTGACCGGCCTGGGTTACATACTGAGTTCTAGTGAAGCCTGAGTGTGTGAGATTCTATCTCACCCAAAAACCATTATAGCCCACTATCTAAAATTCTGTTAATTTATGTGATGTAAAATAAAAATATTGCACATATAGGCCATAGGTGAGTCAGCATACTCTGGTCAAAAAATAACAGTGACAAGAAGGATAGATTTTGATAATATCAAAATTTAAAGGCAGATTATTTGATTAGGACAGACAAAGTTGTGATTTGATCAATTCCAGTATTGATTAGTTTAGTTCACGTGCAAACAAATTCTATTCATAGGCCACTCACCATTCCTCCCAGATCACTTCCCAAGACTGACCAGAAGTGTTCCAAAGCTATGAGAAATTAAGGAAATATACCTTCGGATTTCAAGTAGCCTTAGGATTTACCATTCAAGACAGGGAACTGCTCACAGAAAGAAGAGTTTCTACATACATGAAAGTTAGTATAACTATCATGGGACACTGTGGTTAAAAAGTCAATATAAAGAAGCAGAGACAAGCTTTCTTCATGCAAAATAAGAAATCATGTGTTTCAAAGTGGTTTTACCATTGAAATTCTTTGAAATATCATCTTATTTAAGTGTCATAAATAAATAAAATATCTACTCTGTCCTTCATTTAATATACTTTTGCCACAAGCCTATTTATTCAGAGAACTGATTCTCTCAGCCATGCCAACTACATCACATAAAATAGGCCATACAAATTGCTAATAGAATATGTACTTTCTCAAACAAATTTACTATTTTGGATTTTAATGTCAATAATGAAAGCTCAGCATTGTTAAGAAAGCACATGTCTCACCAACAGCAATTCTTTAAAAATGCTAGTGATATCAATTCAGTGTCCATCAAGTGTCCAGGTTGGGCCAATGTAAGAATCTAAAATGCACTGCGTACTCAAAGGCACGATAAGGGAGGGAGACAACACAGAATAATTTTATTTTTTAAATATGTAAATTGAGAACAAACAGTCTTTCAAAGTGATTGTTTATTCTGCTTTTGGGCTGTGAATAATTTTGCTACAACTGCTGAACCATCTGTTAAAACAGAGAGGTCTCAACTGTTCAAAAAGCTGAATTTAATATTTTTAAAATTTTCAACAAACAATTTTGTTTGAATTTTCTACACAAATATTCTAATAAGTAATAGTTCATGCTATTCATGGGTCAAATTAAGAATGGAAGAAAACAAGCTATCCTATGAAGAGGATTTAGGCACTGTTTTCAATGAAGAAAGGAATCAGGCTCACACTTATAGGTCTTTCAGTTATGCCCTCTGTATCCATATAAGAAACTATCATGTTTTTGAATTTCTCTTGACCTTGAAAGACTATACTTTAAAAGAATGCCTCTTGAGTACTCCATAGCCAACAGCATCATTCCTACATAGGCAGCCTTCTGACCATCAAATTCTATCCTGAATCATGTTTCTAAGCTAAAAACTATGGTTTACTCACTTGTGTTAAATGAAATTCTGATTATTATGATGTTTAAAATTTCAAAACAACACATGAGCCTGGTGTGGTCTCGCATGCCTTTAATCCCAGCACTCGGGAGGCAGAGGTAGGAGGATCACCATGAGTTCTAGGCCATCCTGAGACTACATAGTGAATTCCAGATCAGCTTGGGCTAGAGCGAGACCCTACCTCAAAAAACCTAAAACAAAAAAAAAACTTGGGCTGGAGAGATGGCTTAGCAGTTAAGCGCTTGCCTGTGAAGCCTAAGGACCCTGGTTCAAGGCTCGGTTCCCCAGGTCCCACGTTAGCCAGATGCACAAGGGGGCGCACGCGTCTGGAGTTCGTTTGCAGAGGCTGGAAGTCCTGGCGCGCCCATTCTCTCTCTCTCCCTCTGTCTTTCTCTCTGTGTCTGTCGCTCTCAAATAAATAAATAAATAATTAAAAAAAACTACACTTCTTATACTATTTTTATTTATGGTAGAATAAAATGATTTTCACTATGTTTTATCATATATTATCTTTTAGTATCCTTTGAAGTTAAGTTTATTTTAATTACTATATTAAATCATTAGAATCATATATAATGTGTAATATTTCCATACATATGTACATTCTGCATTCAAGCCAAACATAGCTATCGCCATATCTATCAATTTTTTTATTGTTAATTATTTTGTATTATGTAGAAACTCTGTATGGATACATCATGTGTTGGTGAAATCATTCCCCTTCTCCCTGCCACTACTGTACTGAGAGCTTACCCTTAGTGGGATTGCTGGTATTTACCATGGAGTTATGGGTTATGAATTATAAATGCAGCAATCAGTCATTGTGAGGGGGCAATGTCTCTGGATATTCCCTCCCACCCTGTGGCTCTTACATTCTTTCCATCCCCATCTTCCAAAAAAATCCCTGAGCCTTGGTGGGTATGCTTTAATCCTCCTTTAGTATGGATTTCTGCTTTGGTGCAGTTTGAGTATCCTCAATGTCTCTCTCCATCGCCTTGGCATAGGTTTTCAGGCTCACCATGGAGGCAGTGTTCTTGTTCATCCCACCACTGTGTTTACACTTAGGCCCTAGCATTCCTAAAGGCAAAGATATTCAGTATATTTTCTTCTAATGTAGGTAGTGATTGTGTGCTGTATACCTCAAAATGTTTGAAGTACTTGTTTTTCTTAATTGACTGCAACTTAGTACCATTGATGGATCTTTTCCAACCCTCTCCCTAGACTCATGATAACTATCTCCAAAGTGAATAATTTTTAAATCTCTGATCTTTTTGTTTCTAGGTATAGTTAATAATTGCAGTAAAATTAGATTTAAAACTATAACATGGTCAGACATGGCGGCACACATGTTTAATTCTAGCACTCGGGAGGCAGAGGCAGGAGGATCACCATGAGTTCAAGGCCACTCTGAGACTACATAATGAAGTCCAGGTTAGCCTGGGCTAGAGTGAGACCCGACCTTGAAAAAAAAATTATAAGATGATTTTAGTGTCTGAATTCTATAAATGGTGAAGTAAATAGTTCATAATGAAACAAAATGTCACTCAAGTTAAATCAGTAGTATCTTTTGAGCACATGTGGATTTTCTAGATAAATGCATGCCTTAAAATTAAATAAAATATATATTGTCTATTTAATTAAGAGTTTGTCTTTTGTAGTCCCCATATTTCAAATTAATGAAATTTACCTATGTAATCCTATTAGTGTCCAATATGGTGGGCAGCACTAGGTTGAGAAGATAGTCCTATAATTAAGCCATCGCCAGTTTTTAATGAGAACACATTTGCTCATTAACACAAGTAAAATATCTCAACTACAGTGTGCTGATTAAAGACAGATAAGGTCAAGGCTAAAATAAATACACAGAGTGTATCCCCACAAAATACATATTTGTTCAACACCAAGTATTTTTTTTTCTACATTGATCAAGCTTTCTCAGACTTCTAGTGAATCAAGATAAGAATACATTGAGAAACCACATCAAAGATCTAGAGGTTGTAGGCGAGAAGAAAAAAGCTAGTGTTAAGTCCCAGTGTGGAATGTTATTTTAGTAAAAAAAAAAAAAATAATAATAAGCTACAGAGTAATTGAAACATTATATTCTTTAAATCCATGGACAAGCAAATGTCTATGACTACAAAAGGGAATATGCTTAACATAGTTGAAACACTGATGATTGTATTTATTAATTAAGGAGACTGTGGCTCAATATAGAGAGGGAAATTTTCTGTGTTTCATTTTTTACATTTCACACATTTTACCACCAATTTAGTGACTGAGTCATAGAAGGCTCTCAAAGAGAGATGGTTGAAAGATAGATGATAAAAATGAAAAAAAAATGAATGAACAATTATAGAAAAAGAGGGCAGAACCAGAGGTTTAATCCTCAGTTCAGTTTAGCACATCCCATCAAAGGAAAAAAAAAAGCAGCTACTTACACCTTTATACGTTTAGAATTCTGACACAAAACTTCACAATCTCAATCTCAAAATAATGCTCTTGTAAATTGAAAATGGATCATTTGCCTTTCCTTTATATGTATAGAAAGGGATATATATGCATATTCAAAGGATACTCTAATTACTGCATAAAACATTTGTTGTTTCAATCTAATTACAATGTCTATTGTTTGAAATGTACTTGCAGTAACCATTTACAATCTCTAATCTTCCGTCTTTGTTAGTCTTTTTTTAAATATATAATTTTATTATTGACAACTTCTATACTTACAGACAACAAACCATGATAATTCCCTCCTCTCCCCCATTTTCCCATTCAAAACTCTACTCTCCATCATATCCCTTCCCTCTCTCCATTAGTCTCTCTCCTATTTTGATGTTATAATCTTGTTCTCCTATTATGGGAGGCTTTTTAAGGTATTACTAGGCCCTGTGAAGTCATAGATATCAAAGCCAATTTCTGTGTGGACAGATGCATTGTAAGGAGTTGTATTCTTCATATGGAAGTTACATTCTTTACTTTCCATGACCTATTCTGCAATGAACCTTGAGGCTTGGAGGCTGTGATAGAGATGTTTCAGTGATGGACACTCCTCTGTCCCTTCCATTCATGGTGGTTGCAGTGAGCCAGGATCCTCCCCCCATTCTTGGGGGTTGCATTGTGCCTGGACCCCCCTGACAAAATCTCAGACCCTGCATTGACAAGAAGTAAGGCCACTTCCTCTCCAAGCACAGGATACCTGGACTTTTAGATGAGACTTAGGTGTTGCCTATAACCCTGTGGCCTTTGGCAAGCTGACCAGGAAACTCCTTATATGGTATCAGCCAGCACCTTTGCATACCTTCACCTGCCTAAGTGCTGGGATGAATGTCCCCATGTTAGGCATAGGCTAGCAAACTTTAAACCCACCAATACATTTAGGACCCTCTTAATGCACTCAGATGCTTATAAATACATTTTGCTGACAATATACCAAGTGCAGTTCACCCAAACTGACTCCCAAGCATGATTCTTTCTCTCATCACATGAGCACAACCTTGGTATCCACAGTTTCCTGGGATCCCTTCAGAAGAACCATGGCTGTGTCCTGGAGGACACAGGACTCACAGCTGGTGCCTGAACAGGGACACTCTGAGACTTTCCAAGGTAAGTGTGTACTCTCCGAGATGGACGATTGTCATTTGGGGTACATAAGGCCTTTGCCTCCACTTTTTTGAGGGCTTGTAGCTTTCTCTTTTTCTTCCTTTATTTTCGGTTCATGTCATCGCAAGGGACTAGACACGATGAACTGGCAAATGAAGTCTCTTGGCCAAGGCCACTCTTCAGTATTGACTGAAGGCCAGCCATCCTCTGCCTGGACCTCTGTAGCCCTTTTGGTGTTGGCAAAACCCTCCATCTATTTCTCTTCAACAACAACAACAAAAAAAAAAAGGTAAAATATTGACCTGTTAAAAGCCTGTAGGGAACTTCCTGCCAGGATGGTGACCAGCTAGCTGTGCTGCAAGTCCTAGGGAAAGAAAGACAAGACATTAAAGGATCACTGGGTCTTTTAGGGGAAAGCAATCTCCAATAGATTGCCAGTGGGAGGGCACAAAGGGGTAAAAAACAGGGAATTACTGAAGAATGGATAACTAAGATGTGGTATAGCTAGACAATGGGATTCTATACAGCAGTAATCAAAAATGACACAATGAAATTTGAGTAAAAACAGTCAAAACTGGAACAGATCATTCTTTTTTTTTAATTTATTTATTTATTTGAGAGCAACAGACACAGAGAGAAAGACAGATAGAGGGAGAGAGAGAGAATGGGCGCGCCAGGGCTTCCAGCCTCTGAAAACGAACTCCAGACGCGTGCGCCCCCTTGTGCATCTGGCTAACGTGGGACCTGGGGAACCGAGCCTCGAACCGGGGTCCTTAGGCTTCACAGGCAAGCGCTTAACCGCTAAGCCATCTCTCCAGCCCTGGAACAGATCATTCTTAATGAATTTACCCAATAACAGAAAAAAAAAAAAATCACCACATAGTCTCACGCATCTACAGCACCTAACCTGAATCTACCCAAGATACCTTACATACATACCCAGCAAGCATCTTGTGGACTACACAATAAGATGGGTGTGGAGGGAGGGGAGGGCCACAGAAGGGTGGGAAACACAAATCTAGGCCCAAATAGCAATGGTACCATAAAATTCTACTTCCTAAAAGGTTGACCAAATGGCTGAACCTTCACCATGCCCTTAGAGGGAACACCTAAACCACAAGACACTGGAGAGGGTATGATGAAGACTACCTTAACCTTCTACAGATTCCCTCCCTCCCTTCCCCCCCTCTCTCTTCTCTCTAACTCTTATATGTTAGTTATATTTTCCCTCCATTTCTTAGTGGGCACTGACCAGTAACTCCCAGTACTAGCATGTGGCTATTATCCACAATGAGCTTTTGATTAGAGAGACCTTCAAGATTTCCTAAAAGAAAGTCAGATTTCTGTCAGACTTCCAAATGTTAGTGGTAAGACCCTACTGCTGAAGACACCTTATGTGGAAGACATGTAAAATTGAATGGCATGGCTGGAAGTTGGATGAGAGTCTGTCCCCAGCCAGTCAGTGCATCTAGTACAAGAAGGTGCTACATGGGCGACTGAGGGAAAATGAGCAATATCTGTCCAAGCAACTCATGGTCAAACATTCTTACCAGAAAATAACCTTTTGTGATGCCCACACAGTGCAATAGTGGCACACAGCCATGGTGGGGAACCAACTGCTCTTGATTTGGCTAACTGATCCCCTCAGTTGTATGGGACCCATAGCTGGAGCTGGGAAACAAATCAGAACCATATCCATAAGTCCACTATCCATTATCAAGCTACCATCAATCGTGGGCTACAAGAGGGCCTACACCTATTTAATTCTCTATTAAAAAAAGTAAGGGTTATCTCATTTGCCCTGGTGCTAATTTACTCTCTGTTGGAGAATCTGCTTCTCTCTTTCAGATAGATTTGGATTCTAAGGAGAGAGCCACCCCATCATACTTCGAAAGGGCCCTGACTGAAGCTAAGAGAAATTGGTGAAACAAGCAAGGGTGCTGTTTTCCTGGTGAACCGGATACCAGCACAAGGGGGAAGGAGATCAACATAGAGAAAAATCAACTCCTACCAAATCAGAGATCCAGAGACCCAGAGGCCTCCAACACCTCATCACTGAAGCATACCAAAAATGAAACCAACATGGCTCAGAGAAATTTTGCAGAAAAGGGGGCAGAAAGAATGTCAGGGCCACATGTTGGGTCTTGATATGCAGAGACATTTATCTTATCCATAACTGTGGGCTACCTCCAAAATGCATTACCCATAGACCTCAACAAGGAGGGTCCAAGGGGAGGGTTTAGGTCACAGATGAGCCTAATAATGGTACCAACCTGTCTGTATCTGCTGAATACAAAACTAATTAGTAAAATTAGAAAAACTAAAAAAACAAAAAAGAGCTTGTAAGGCAGATCAGCAGTCTTAAATTTTGGACAGGCTTATGCCCAGATTTTTGGGGAATCCCCTGTGTGCTAATCAGCCCTCTGGAATGTTGACCTCTGATCTTGGCATCTCCAATCTTTCACTGTCATGGGAGTACTAAACCAAACACGAGGAGTCCTTGAATGGCTTCACACCTCAATTGGCGGTGCCCCACGCATATTAACAGAGATTGACATCATTGCAGCCATAATCAAAACGAGGCGAGATCAGGTTCTCCTAACCTTGGGCAAGAACCTGACACTATCATAACCTCCTTTTCCCTTGCTGATATACAATGGTTATTTAGGAACCACTCCTTATTTGCCATCAGCCTAATAGGCATCCTCTTTCAAATTGACATAACCTACATCTATAACAAGCTATTACCAATACAACCTTACTGATATTCCCTCTTTGATTCCAGTCAAGGTATGCCTCTCTGCCTGTCCAGCTCTAAGCCAACCAGAGCTGAATGCCTCTTCAATATTTCCATAACCAGGACCACTTGTTTCAAGACACCAACTACCCTATAGTGTGATGGGAAAACGATCCCATGCATAAACATTTCCTCTCCCACTTATTGCTCCCCAGTCTTGATTGTTCCATGTGTGTATCTCTGTGAGGAACAGGAAGCCACCTATTAGCTCTGACTGGGCCATCTGAGAAAGATTTTCATCCCACTGCTGATGGGCCTCTGCCTGACGCTGTACCTTGGTGCCTCCAGTGCTGCAAGACCCACTTTTGCCCAGACCAACCACCTTGTGTGAGACATCCAAAACAAGCTTGACCAGGCCATGATATCCACCCTTGACAGCCTGGAATCTCTTCAGAGAAATTTGAACTCTCTCACAGGTGTGGTGTGGTACTTCAAACCTGTACAGCCTTAGACCTCAATACTGCTGAATATGGGAGGACATGTGTGGTCTTGGGAGAAGAATGTAATGTTTTTCTTAAGGAGTCTAATATTGTTGAACAAGATGTTAAAACTCTAAAAAAAAAAAAAAAAGTCCACAAGGAGCTGGTTGACTACTACAAGCCTGAGGACCCCATCACCTTGTTTTATAACCCTTTAGTCCTTGGCTTCCCCTTAGCCCCTTTCTTGCTATAGGAACCCTATTACTTGTAGCCCCCTGCCTCATCAAATTTCTCAAACAAAAAATAACTAATATTGCTAAGGTTGCTACTAATCAGGTTCCTGTGCACCATCTAGCCCTATCTGAGCCTATGATAGACTATAAGGATTTAACTCAATATGATGACACCTCCTCTGTATGAAAACAAAGGGGGAGCTGTTGGACATAGGCAGGGCCCTGAGTTAAAGCAAACCTAAGCTGTCTGACACAAAGGCCCCAGGCTACGGAGGAGTAGCAACAGCCTGAATCCCCAGTCATATCTCAGGGACTGGTGCTGCAGGGGAGCTCCTCTCTATTATCAGGGGTTGCAGTGAGCAAGGATCCTCCCCCATTCTTGGGTGTCATGGTAAGTTTGGACCCTGAGATGAGCATAAAGTAAGGCCTCTCCCTCTCCAAGCATGGGATACCTGGGCTTTCATAACCCTGTGGCCTTTGGCCAGTTGCCTAGGAAACTCCTTATATGAATGGTATCAGCCAGAACCTTTGTGTACCTTCCTTTTCCTATGTGCTGAAATGAATGTCTCCATATTCGGTATAGGCTAGCAACCTTTAAACCCACCAATCCCCTTAGGACCCTCTGCCTACCCTAAGATGTTTATAAATCTAGCTGTCTGACAATAAACCAAACACTATTCACTGAAACTGACTCCTGGGAGTGATTCTTTCTCTCACCAAGGGTGAATGACCTTGGTCTGCACTGTTGCTTGGTATGCCTTTGGGGGAACTGCAACTGGGCCCTGGAGGACACAGGAACCCACACTGGGTCATCACAGTGCTCACTGACACCTGAAAATAGAAACTTTTCTAACCAAAAGTAGAAGTAACATTAATATATGAATATGAACTTTAAGTGTAGTGCTTTCAGGGAAGATTGGTGAGCATAATACATTCAATTATCCAGATAAGAGTAAGCTTTTTACCCCTAAGGCTCATGACCTTCCCTGCCATAGGTTTTTGATTAGGTTTTCAATACCAGATATCTATTCTCTTCCACAGAGTAGGCCTCCAATTCAATTAAAGGGCAGTTGGTTTCCCCTAGAGCATTCATGCCACTATTGCACCCATTCAATGATTTGGCATGTCTGGCCAAAATTGAGGCTTCCAATGTCCACTGTTTTCATTGCTGATGACTTACGTCTCCCATAGGACTCCATGCAGTGAAGCTTTATCTATCATTTATTCAGCTAGTTTAGAAGGATGAGGTTTTCAGCTCAGCCTCAGCTTGATCCCACAGTGACCTTGGCATCCAGGCATGTGAAGTCTTTGGGAATAGGGTCTTAATATATTTTTCTCATGGGAAACCAAGGGCTTTGGCAATAGCCTGAAATGTTCTGGTGGCAACCACAACCTCCCTGGCCAACAACTCACTGGAAGGTATGCCAACCCTGGCATTGAAAATTTTCTAGTAACAATCTATGGCTTCTGCATATGCCATTATCCAAAAAAGTAGGTTTTCACATGTCTTATTCAGAATATATTGAACTTTGATTGACCCTCCACCCATCATTCTGTTATTCAATCTCTTTCCCTGGCCTTGATAGTCCCTTCCACTCTCTATAATTTGTTCTTCTACTTAAATACAAACAATATCATCCATTTAAGTCTGTCCTTCTACTCCCTCCCTTATAGCCTTTTTCTAGCTTGCTGGCCTCTGCTACCCATTATTGGCTCCAGTTCACACACAAGTCTAAATGTTTTTACCTAGGATCCACATATGAGAGAGAACATGAAATGCTTGGCTTTCTGAGCCTGGCTTACATCACTTAGTATAATCCTTTATAGATTCATCCATTTCCCTGCAAAATTCATAATGTCATATTTCTTTACAGCCTAATAGAACTCCATTGTGAAATGTACTACATCTATATTATCCATTTATCTGAAGAGGGACGTCTAGGCTGGTTCCATTTCCTAGCTACTGTGAATAGAGCAACAATAAACAAGGTTGTGCAAGTATTTCTAAGGTAGTGAGAAGAATCATTAGAATATATCCCTAGGAGTGCTATAGCTGGATCAGATGGTAAATCTATTTTTAGCGGTCTCAAGAACCTCCACACAATGGCTGTATTAGATTACATTCCCACCAACAGTGTAGAAGGGTTCCCCTTTTACTGCATCCTTGCCAACATTTCTTGTCATTTGATTTCTTGATGATAGCCATTCTGACAAGTGTGAGATGGAATTTCAAAGTAATTTTACTGTGCATTACCCTGATGGCTAATGATGTAGAACAGTTTTTTAGATGTTTATATGCCATCTGTATTTCTTCTGCTAAGAATTCTATTCAGTTCCATAGCCAATTTTTTAATTAGGTTGTTCAATTTCATATTGTTTTTGAGTTCTTAATATTCTGGATATTATGCCCCTGTCAGATGTGTACCTGGCAAAGATTTTATCCCATTATATAGGTTGGCTCTTTGCTCTATTCATAGTGTCCTTTGTTGTACAAAAGCTTTGTTATTTCATGAAATCCCACTTGTTGATCAGTGGTTTCATTTCCTGAGCAATTGGGGTTATGTTCAGAAACCCATTGCCTATACCAATATGCTGAAGGGTTTCCCCTAACTTTGTCTCTGGCAGTTTCAGAGCTATAGGTCTGATATTAAGGTCTCAGATACATTTGACCATGATTCTTGTGCATGGAGAAAGACAAGGCTCTATTTTCATCCTTCTACATATAGATATCCAATTTTCCCAGCATCACTTGTTGAAGAGGATGTGTTTTCTACAAAGAATATTTTTGGAATCCAGATGGCTGCAGCTGTGGGTATTAACATGTTAGTACTCTATTCTGTTCCATTTATCTATCTTTGTGCCAGTACCATGCTCTTTTTGTTACTATGGCTTTGTAATATAACTTAAATTTGGGTATGGTGATACCACCAGCCTTATTTTTGTTGCTCAAAATTGTTTTGGCTATTTCAGGTTTTTTGTGCTTCAAAATGAATTTTAGAATTGTTTTTTCTATTTCCATGAATAATGCCATTGGAGTTTTAATGTGGATTGCATTAAATATGTAGATTGCTTTTGTTAAGGTTGAAAATTTCAAAATATTGATTCTTCCAATTCAAGAACATGGGATGTCTTTCCATTTCCTAATGTGTTCTGCAATTTCTCCTTGGACTCTTTTAAAGTTCTCATTGTAGAGATCCTGCACTTTCTTGATTAGGTTTATTACAAGGCACTTTATTTATTTATTTATTTGAGGCAATTGTGAATGGGAGAGATTCCCTGATTTCATCCTCTGAATGGTTGTTGTTGTATATAGGAAACCTTTGTTTGTTTGTTTGTTTGTTTTGTTTTGTTCTTTTTTACTTTGTACCTGCTATGTTGCCAAATGTGCTCATCAGTTCTAACAGTTTGCTGGTAGAATCTTTAAAGTCCTTTATGTATAGAAACATTCCATCTGCATATAATGATAATTTGATATCTTTCCTTCCAATTTCTTTCCCTTTTATGAGTATCTCTTGCCTTATTAGTATTGCTAAGACTTCCAGTACTATATCAAATAAAAGTGGGGACATTGGCCACCCTTGTCTTGTTCCTGAATTTAGTGGAAAAACTTCAAGTTGTTCCCCACTTAGTACTATGTTGGCTGTAGGTTTGTCATAAATAGCTTTTTTTATGTTGCGATATCTTCCTTCTATTCCCAGTATCTGTAGGACTTTTACCATGAAGGAATATTGGATTTTGCTGAATGCCTTTTCTGCATCTATTGAGATCATCTTGTGACTTTGTCTTTCAGTCCATTTATATAGTGTATTACATTTAGTGATTTTTATATGCTGAACCATCCCTGCATCTCTGGGATGAAGGCTACTTGGTCAAGGTGAGTAATCTTTCTGATGTATTCTTGTCCTCTGTTTGCCAACCTTTTTTTTTTTGTTTTTTTGAGAATACTTGCATCTATGTTCATGAGAGAACGCTTAATTTTCTTTTTGTGTTTTGTCTTTGTCTGGTTTTGGTATCAGGGTGATGCTGGCTTTGTAGAAGAAGTTTGGTAGAATTCCTTCCTTTTCTCTTTAGTTGAAAAGTTTGAGAAGCAATGTTGTTAGTTCTTCCTTGAAGGTCTGTGAAAATTCACCAGTGAATCCATCTGGGCCTGGACTTTTTTGGTTGGGAGACTTTTTATAACTGCTTGGATCTCTGTACTTGTTATAGGTCTATTTAAATGGTTTATCTCATCTTGATTTAATTTTGGTAGGTTATATGAATCAAGGAAATCATACATTTCATTCAGATTTTCAAACTCAGAGGCATATATTTCTTAAAGTATTTCCTTATGATTTTATGAATTTATTTTGTACCTGTTTTAAGGGTGCTATTTTCATCTCTAGTTTCATCAATTTTTGTCTTATCTATTTTTCTTCTGTTCATGTTTGCTAAGGGTTTTTCTTTTTTTCACAATTTTTATTAACATTTTCCATGATTATAAAAAATATCCCATGGTAATACCCTCCCTCCACCCCCCACCTGCACTTTCCCCTTTGAAATTCCATTCTCCATCATATTACCTCCCCATCTCAATCATTGTACTTACATATATACAATACCAACCTACTAAGTATCCTCCTCCCTTCCTTTCTCTTTCCTTTATATCTCCTTTTTAACTTACTGGCCTCTGCTACTAAGTATTTTCCTTCTCTTGCAGAAGCCCAATCATATGTAGCTAGGATCCACATATGAGGGAGAACATGTGGCATTTGGCTTTCTGGGCCTGGGTTACCTCACTTAGTATAATCCTTTCCAGATCCATCCATTTTTCTGAAAATTTCATAACTTCATTTTTCTTTACCACTGAATAGAACTCCATTGTATAAATGCTAAGGGTTTTTCAATCTTGTTTATCCTTTCAATGAAACAACTCTTTGTTTCATTGATTCTTTGGATTCTTTTTATTTTGGTTTCTATTTTATTAATTCCTGCCCTAGTCTTTGTTGTTTCTTCCCACCTACTGATTTTTGGTTTGCTGCCTTCTTCTTTTACCAAGGCCTTAAGGGAAGCATCAAATTGTTTATTTGTGAATTCTCTAATTTCTTAAAATACACACTTAGAGCTATAAATTTCCTTCTTAGGAATTCCTTTATTTTGTCCCAAGTTTTGGCATGTTATATTGTCATTAACATTTGATTCTATAAATTTACTAATTTCCTTTTTGATTTTTTTCTATAAAGCATTCATTATTCAATAGTGTACTGTTTAGTCTTCTTGGATTTCTGGATGTTCTGTCATTTTTCTTGTTGCTGATTTTTAGTTTAATCTCATTGTGGCCTGATGGAGTACATGGGATTATTTAAACTTTCCTTTATTTGTTAACATTTGCTTTGTGTCCTAATATGTGGTCTATTTTGGAGAATATTCCATGTTCTGCAGAGAAAAATGTTTATTCTGCAGCATTTGGATGGAATGTTCTGGAGATATCTGTCAAGTACATTGTTTCATGACATCATCCAATCCAGGCATCTATTCATATGTTTTGCTGGGGTGGTCTGTAAATTGATGTAAATGGGGTACTGAAGTTACCCACTATACTTGTGTTTGGTGTTATCTGTGACCTTAATTCTAATAGTGTTTGTTTGATGAAATTGGAAGCCCCCATGTTAGGCGCATATACATTGAGGATTGTAATGCCCTCATATTGGAATGTTCCTTTAATCATCATAAAATGACCTTCTTTATCTTTTCTCACTAATGTTCATTTGAAGTCTGTCCTGTCAGATATTAGGAAGGAAAGCCCTGCTCATTTCCTAGGCCCATTTGCTTGAAATACCATTTTCCATCCTTTCATCCTAAGCCAATGTCTATCTTTTAATGAGAGATGAGTTTCCTGGAGGCAACAAATGTTGGGATCCTGCCTTTTAATCCATTCTGCAAGCCTGTGTCTTTTGATTGGGGCATTGAGGCCATTGATATGAAGAGTTATTATTGAAAGGTATGCATTTATTCTCACCATTCTTCTTGTTTTGTAGTGATTCCTGATTTCTCTTTACTCTCCCATTTTAACTGCCATTTGAATATGGTTTATTTCCCCCTGTTGCCTCATGTGTGTGCTTTGCTTTGTCTTCATTGTGAAGGATTCCTTCAAATATTTTATGTAGAGTTGGTTTAGTTCTCATACATTCCACTAACCTGTTTTTTGTTTTGGAATTTTCTTATTTCTCCTTCAATTTGGATTGATAGCTTTCTTGGATAAAGCAATTTTGGTTGACTGTTGTTATCTTTCAGAACTTGGAATACACCATTCTAAGCCTTTCTGTGTTTTAAAGTTTGTGTTGAGTAATCTGCTGTGATTCTCATTGGCTTGCCTTTACAGGTGACTTGTTTTTTCTCTCTAACTGCTCTCAATATACTTTATTTGGTTTGAGTGTTTAGTAGTTTAATTATAACATGGTGAGGAGAGGTTCTTTCCATGTTCTGTCTGTTTGGTGTTCTAAAAGCTTCTTGTATCTGCATTGGCATTTGTTTCCTAATTTGGGAAAATTTTTCTTCTATGATTTTTTTGAACATGCCTATTATGCCTTTGGAGTGAAATTCTTTTCCATCTGCTATACTCTGAATTCTTATATTTGATCTTTTCTCAGTTTCCTGAATATCCTGACATTCCTATTCTTACCTTCCTATTACCTTGTCTTACTTTTTGTTGGACTGTATTAGGTCTGCTGCCTGGTCTTCTAGTTTAGATATTCTGTTCTGTCCTTCATCCATTTTACTGGTGAGAATTTACAATTTTATATTTGACTGTGTTTTTCAGTGTTACAATTTATGTCTGGCTTTTCTTCAGTATTTCTATTTCTTTACTCATATCTTATAGTGACCTCCTTATTTCATTAAGCTGGTTTCCTGTGTTCTCTTGGAATTCCTTCAGGAGTTTGTTTTCTTATTTAAGTTCTTTGTTTTCTTCTTTGGTTCCTTTGATTTTTTTGAGTATAAATAAAATAATTTTATAAAAATTTTTGTTAGGCACTTCATCTAAAACAGTCTCATTGGGGATCATTCCTCATGGATTTATAACTTTTGGTGGGGTTGTATTGCATTGATTCTTTGTGTTTCTTGTATCATAATATAGTGATTTTGCATCATTAGTTGATTTTATGCTTGTGTTTTCTAATCTGTGGTGCTCTTAGCTTTGGAAATCCAACTTTATGTACCTTCAGAGTAGGAGTTTAAATTGCCAAGTATAACTCTTGCACTGCGATCTAACTATGAACTATTCCTAGGTATTGAGTTTGCCTGTTAATCTAGTGGGCTGTTTGGAGCAATTTACTGTCAAAATCTAAACTTCAATTGAGCAATATACACATTCAATTAAAATCAGAACAGAGTATTCAAGTGTGGGAATTGAATCAAACAGATAACATTATAAAGCCAAAATCCCTAAGGGTGTGTGTTGCTCTACACCCTTAATCCTGTCAGCTGGGAGGTTCAGATTTCTGTTATGAAATGTGTTCCAGGACAGTCTGAGTCTGATTCAGAACCTGCCCCAAATAATGACAGAAGGAAAAGACAAAGGCTCTATAAGTCTTAAAGCATGTAAGGCAACTATAGTTAATCCCCAAATATAGGTTAATTGAAAATGGTAAAGCCATCCATGAATATGTAACCCATCAATGCCCTGACATGGAAAGAGTGATTAGCACTTTCAATGCAGGCTTGTGTACCTGCTTTTTTTGTCAGTTGGTCTTGTTACCTTTTGGGGTGGCTTCCAATCTCACCAATACTGAGTGCCCACCTCAATTTCTCCATGTTGTGCTATGAAGCTGGTGTTTTGATCAGCTGTGCTGAATGCCCTGCCACTGGGGGTGAATGCATTCTCCAGAGGTTCAGGTTCTGATGGTTTGGGGACAGGAGAGTGCAGGAAACTTGGTTTGTACTGGAACTGCTCAGCAGGTTCCACATATATCCTTTACAGCAGCTCCTTAGCTGATTTCCACTATTTCCTCTTCCGGTTCTACCTCGGAACAAAAAAAAAAAACAAAAAAAAACAAGCAAATAAAAAAAAAGAATACTGATGAGTATACTTTATGTCTAGCCTATACGTATGTCCAGAGCCATATTTAGAGCTATATTTAAAGTAATTGATGATGATTAACTGTTGTAAATGACCTTGTAAAGATCTGAAGACACATTTTAGAAATATTTCACTTTTTTGTTTTAAGGATGTTTTCATTTTTTTAAATTTTCTATAGAATAATACTAGGAATAGAAATATACATTTATTCTATCTAGTGTTGATATCTTTTAATATAGTACTCCTCAATTTTTTCCTGTTACGTGATATATTTGGTGATCTAAAATATTCATGATTTCTAATCTCATTTTCTCTTGTTCATGCCAAGGAAAAAATGGCCAGAATTGATACATAGCTATCGTTGTTTCCAGATTCAGATTTTAAAAATTACAATATTTATTGGCAATAGAAATCAAAGTAAAAAAAATCAGCATATTATGTTATATGTATAAACATGTCTAATTTATAGATGTCTAAAAGATTATTAAATATTAAAAATCACACATTAATATATTAGTATTTGTCATATAGTGAATAGAAATTCACATTTAACTAAATGACAATTACTAATTTCAGAATTTTTATAGTTTTTTTATTAAAAAAACCCTTTATTTATTTATTGTCTGGCAGCAAGAGAGAGTTAGAGCTAGGAGACAGACAGAGAGAGATTGGGTGCACCAGGACCTCCAGCCACGCATACAAACTCCAGACACACGCACCCACTTTTGTATCTTGTGTATGGCTTACTTGGGTACTAGGGAATCAAACCTGGGTCCTTTGGCTTTTCAGGCAAGTGCTTTAACTGCTAAGCCATCTCACCAGCCCGTTTATATTCTTATTTTAATAAATCTTCATGGTGATTCCCTTAGACACATTCTTTTTAAATATATTATTTATGTATTTATTAGAGAGAGAGAGAGGCAGGAGAAAAAGGGAAAGAATGGATATGTCAGGGTCTCTATCCATTGTAAACAAACTCCAGATGTATGTGCCACCTTATGCATCTGACTTTACATGGGTACTGGTGAATCGAACCCAGGTCCTCTGGCTTTGTTTGCAAGTGCCTTAACTTCTGAATGATCTCTTCTGCTCTTCAGTGCATTCTTTGTCAGTCCTTAACATTCCAAAAATTAAAGAAACTAATGTTCATTAAGTTTAAGTAATTTTCTCCTGGTCATATAACTGCATTTGTACTAAGTTTTAAATGACTATTATGCCTTTTGTTTTTCTACTATACAACACTGACCTAAAAATACCTCAAACATTATTTACAAAAATCTAACAAAATAAATGCTTCCTACAACTGCATCATATCTAATAGTGAATGAATGGGAGGGGGAATGTACACACTAAAAAGGAATTGAACAATAAAATATCAGGAAAAGGAAAAGGAAAATGAATCTGCATTGCATAAAAATCATACTTTTTATTATCCATTTTCTTTATCCTTTGGATACATTTTTATTATTATTATTATTATTATTATTATTTTTGTTAAAATTTATTTTTATTTATTTATTTGACAGAGAAAGAGGGAAGGAGGGAGAGAAGAAGGGAAGGAGGGAGAGAAAGAGAGAGAGAGAGAGAGAGAGAGAGAAAGATGGGCATGACAGGGCCTCCAGCCACTGCAGACGAACTCCAGATACGTGTGCCCCCTTGTGCATCTGGCTAACGTGGGTCCTGGGGAATTGAACCTGGGTCCTTTGGCTTTGCAGGCAAATGTCTTAACTGCTAAGCCATCCCTCCAGCCCCATTTTTATTATTTTTATTATTAGTTTTTCATTACTCCTTTACCTTCCCCTTCTGCTGCTGGAACCCAGCAAATTTTTTCTTTCCATTTAATAAAAATGGATAAACATCTTGACTAATGTGCATTAATTATATATTAATATGGTTCAATACATTTTTAATACATGCATACAACCCCCTTTTAATATCCACTTTTGCCCTGGTCAGCGGGGAGTCAAACAAGGACTCAAGGAGAAGCTAACCTGAATGGGGGAGGCAAACAGACACAAGAAGGAGACAAAGCTAGGTATTTGTCAAGGTCTCGAAGTTTATTTTTATGCATAGGTTTTTATAGATTTGTAGGGGAAAGGAGTCATAATCAGGCCAGAGATCATAGGGTTACTGGCTAAATGTGTTCCTTCATCAATTACCGGCAGCACCAGGAGAGGCTATCACCCAGGCGTAATGGCTCCTTCATTTCTGGTAATAGATCATTAGATGAGGAAATAGAAACTTAACTTGCTATATTGCTGTTTCTGTCAACATGGCCGAGGTTTGCTTCATAGCTCCCAACACACTTCCCCATAAATGCTTCTCAATTTACAATAACCTATATTCTATATTCAGGTAATATACTTTCTTTTTAACTCCACATCCATAAAGACTGTTGGGACTTACATTTCCATTCCTAGTTTATCTCATTTTGTATAATATCTTCCAGTTCCATCCATTTAGGTTAAAGTTACAGTCTTTCTTTTTGCTTAGTAACTGACTAATATTTCATTGTGCCCATTTTCTATGTTCTGTAATCTCTGTTGGCAACTAGATAGATTTCATATGTTAGTCAACTTAGGTGTGCATCTTGTTTCACTTGGATACATAGCTAGACATGAAATACTAGCATTATTTTCCATAATGGTAGGACTAATAAATATTCCTATCAATAGTCTACATGGGCTCCTTTATTTGCACATCCTCAGTGACATTTGTAATTTTTATGAGTCATTTTTGCTATCAGGAGGAGATACCTAATTGTCCTTTTGATTTCACTTTCCTAATAGTCAGCATATATTTCTTGTTTGGGAAATGTCTATTCAGATCACATGCTAACTTTTAACTGAATTACTTTTTGCTGTTAAATATATTTATTCTTTATATATTCTACATGTTAACTCAGATGAATTAAGGACAACTGCTTTCCCATTCTTAATATTGTTTCCTCACTATATTTGTGGTTTCTTACCAGTTATATTTACCCTTGATATAGATCATATTATAAATAAAAATATAAAATGATAACAAGATATGTACAGTATTCTCCATTCTAATTTTCTCTTATATTACTATTCCATTTCTAATACACATGAAATACTATTTACATGGCATACTTTCAACTAATTTCCAACTGCTATTATAGTATCCAGCACATAGTAGTCAATAAACATATTCTTACAAAGAGAATGATGACAAAATTGTACATGTTAAGTGAGTCATAGATCATGACATAATTTAAAATCATCTAAATCAATGTACACTTATAGCATGTAATCTGTCCAGAAAGTGAAAAAATCATTATTGGCAATAGCTTTTGGCTGGGCTTAAAAAGGGAATATGGTGATATTTGCATATGTGTAAATACATAATATTAGCTTCTTATTCATCAAATTTACTGATCAGGGATAACTATGGATATAAAGAATTTCTGAACAGTCAATGTTGGTGTTACTTAGTCTGGGATTCTGATGAATTTTTCAAGATCAGATATTATACTTACATTTTCACAACTTTATGAACATAAATGCTATGATAAATATTCCTTTTGCTTTTTGTTTTTATTACTTTTATAACTTCATACCTCCTGAAATTTTGGAAACACTAATAATTAAAAATTGCCAACTATGAAAAGATACTTTATTCCAATATTAAAACTGACAACATGGCTCAGTAGATAATGTGGGCTTTTTAGCTACCTAGTCTAACTGAATCAGTGAGCTCTAGGTCCTGCCAGAGACTATCTCAAAACTAAGGGTGGATAGTGACTGAGGAGGACGTTCAACATCCATCTCTGGATTCCACATACATGTGTACCCATATGCATTAGTACCTACACACATATTTGCCCCCCCAACACACATGCATATTACACACATATACAGCCAAAATGACTTTAAAAGTGTGTAAATGAGCCCTTTCATCATTGTAGTAGACAGGTTCAGTTATTGGGACAAACTTTCAGAGTAAACACAGTTATGGGAGAAAAGGAACTTATTTGAAGCTTGCAGATCCAGGGGAAGTTCCATACTAGTGGAAGAATTTAGGTCTATGTCAGTGATGAGGTCTTAGGAGCCTCTGTGTCTCTGGATATCTGGTTTGGTTTAGGTCTATGTCAGTGATGAGGTCTTAGTAGTCTCTGTGTCTCTGGATAGCTGGTTTGGTATGAGTTGAGTGTTCTCTGTGCCTATTTCCTTTACTCTTGTGCTGGTAACAGATTCACCAAGTAAAGAACACTTTTTCTCATTTCCCTTAGTATTCTTTGTCTCAACTTGGATCCTGTTGAGGTGTGATGGGCTGATTTTCTCCTCAGTATCTGTACCCATCTGAAAAGGAGGAACCAATTCTCCAACAGAGAGTGAATTCAGTACCAGTAAATGGGATAACCATTATTATTTTAGAATTTAATAAGTGTAGGTCCTCTTGTACCCCACGATTGGTGAGAGCTTGATAATGGAGAACAGGCTTATTTTGGGGGGTATGATTCTGACTTGTTTCTTAGCTCCAGCTATGGGTTCCATTCCACTGAGTGGATCAGCTAGCCAAATAACAGCAGTTAGTTATGCACCAAGGCTGTGTGCCACTATTGCACTTGTGTGAGCATCACATCATGTTTACTGCTGAGTAGCTTAGACCACGAGTTGCTTTGACAGATGTTGGTCATTTTCTCACAGTCATTCATGTAGCGCCTTCTGGCCCTAGACAATCTAACTGTCTGAAGACTGACTCTCTTCCAGATTCCAGCCATGTCACTACATGTTCTGTACCAATACCGTGTGGTGTCTTCGCCAGTAGGGTCTTACCACTAACCTTTGGTGGGTCATCAAGCACTCTAACAGAAAAATGTCTTTTTTGGGAAATGGTTTCTCTGATCAACAACTCATTGTGAATGTTAATCACATACTTGTACTGGGAGTTACAGGCCAGCTCCAAGGAAAAGTAGGAAGAAAAAGTAATATAATATTTGAAAAATCTTAAATCTTTTTTTTTTTTTTTTTTGCTTTAAGATGTAAATGTGCACTGACTATCTGGGGACTGTCTCTCTTCCAACTTCCAGCCATGCCATTCCATTTTACATGTCAAGCACATAATGTGTCTTCAGCAGTAGGGTCTTACCACTAACCTTTGGTGGGTTATCAAGTACTCTGACAGAAATCTGCCTGTCTTTTAGGAAACCTTGTAGGTCTCTCTGATCAAAAGCTCATTGTGGATGATAGCCACATGCTGGTACTGGGAGTTACAGGTCAGTGCCCACTAAGAGAAGGAGGAAAAAGATAACTAATATACAAGAGTCAGGGAAGAGAGAGAGAGAGAGAGAGAGAGAGAGAGAGAGAGAGGGAGGGAGGGAAGATGTAGAAGATTAAGGTAAGTCTTCATCGTACCCTCTCTGTTGTCTTGAAGTTCAGGAGTTCCCTGTAAGGTCTGGTGCAGGTTCAGCCATTTGGTCTGCCTTTTAGGAAGGCTGAAACTAAGAAAAATTGGTGAAACAAGCAAGAGTGCTGTTTTCCTGATGAACCAGATACCAACACAAGGGGGAAGGAGATCAACACAGAGAAAAAAATCAACTCCTAACAAATCAGAGAGCCAGAGCCCCAGAGGCCCCAAACACCTCATCACTGAAGCAGACCAAAAATGAATCCAACATGGCTCAGGGAAATTTTGCGGAATAGGGGGTGGAAAGAATGTCAGAGCCACATGTTGGGTCATGATATGCAGAGACATTTATCTTACCCATAACTGTGGGCTACATCCACAATGCATGACCCATATACCTCAACAAGGAGGAGCCAATGGGGAGGGTATAGGTCACGGATGAGCCTAATAATGTTACCAAATTGACTGTATTTACTGAATACAAATCTATTTAATTAAATTAAAAATAAGATTTAAATGTGCTATCATTCTAGCTTTTCAAAAATTCTTTCATGTTTATATGAGCATTGGGTCACTCTGTCCCATCTTTACAGTCTGTCTGGAATCAGCATACAGTAACATGAATATCAATGGCAGATACCTAAAGTTTTACACTTGATCTTATCTAAAAGGCTAAGAAGTGATTCCTTAAGTTTTGATTCAGTTAATCATGACTGAAGCCATTTCAAGACCTTGGTCCTAAAGAAATGTACCAATGTTTGCTCTTCGGTAATTGTGATTATAGCATGGAATTGCTGCATAGTTTATCTATCCATTAAAGATTTGATCTTTAGATAGATCCTCTATGCGTTCAAATAATTACTGTGACACAAACCTCATTTGACACTATTTTGAGAAGGAAAAATGATTTGTCCATACTATGTTTAACATTGTTCAGGAGTAAATCATAGAAAAAGCCAGTTGCCTATTTTCAATATCAAATTGCTGGCCTTGAATTCACAGCAATCCTCCTGCCTAAGCCTTCTGAGTGCTGAGTCTAAAGTAATGTATGACTACACTTGGCTTCAATAAGAGTATTTAACCAGTTAAAACATTTATCCATTCTCCAAATGCAATAATTCTTCTCACTAATGGGCAGACCATAGTCACATTATGACAACCAAAAAGAAAAGCTCCCTTTAGCTGTCACACATTTTTGTGAATGTTATATATAGTGTCAGCCAGATTACAGAATAGAAAAGAATACATGATTATAACACCAAAACCATAGACACAATTCCTAGTGGGATGAATTCAAAATACAAGTGTGTACAGAACAAAGTAGAGTCATCCTTATAAAATCAGTGGCATTAATAGGCATTATTTCAAGTTTAGCTCTTTCATACAACAACCTTCCTTCAAGTTGACTTTTGGAACATTCCCTATCCTAAAAAGCTGTGTGAGTTCAAAGATACAAATAACAAAAGGGACAGAACAACTTACAAAAAAGTAGAAGCTCAGTGGCAGAGATGCTACTTCAGTATAGAAGCATCTTATAGAGAATTATCAGAAATCCAGAAATTAGTAACACATATTTTTCTGCAAATATGGCCAACAAACCATGGCTTGTCAATTTCAAGAAGTTTCACAAACTTCAATAATTGGGGCAGTATGCCCTGATATTAGTTTGCTAATTGATTTGAAAATTTCCGTTCCTCCAGGATGAATTCCTCCTTCAATGTGAAATACAGGTCTTGATATGTTTGTTCTTTTTTCATTTTTAATAAAGGCTCTGGTATAAAGCTAAACAAAAATCTTATTGTTTCCATTGATCTGTGCTATACTAGCCTAATATTTCTATTCTTTTAATATTGAATTTCCGTAGAACTTTCCTTCTGCTTATCATTGTGCTTCCTACCAAGGCAGACCTTTGCCTCTGCCTTCTTTTATGCTTGTTTGTACAACATTTGCTAACATTTTCCTCTTGAAAAGATAATAACCATATCAAGGTTTCTGGTTAAAGGGACAATCACTTTAAAAATAGCCTATCTTGAAGTCTATAACTTACAAATTTTCACCAAATAAAACTTGAAGTATTAATTTCATAATCTCTAAATGTGGTAATTTTTATAGTCTTGTCTTCTAAAATATAACCTGTAAATTGCTTGGAATTTAGGAGGGTTTATTAAGAGACCTGAGAACAGAAGGGGCATATGTAGCAATACAAGGTATGACACACCTCACTGCTGACAAAGATGCTGCTCCACATAGGCCTTCTCTTTTTGTGTCTAAATTAATTACTTCTGAAAGACTTTTAGTTATATTTCAAATTGTTCAAAATAAAAATGCTTATGAAGACATGCTTTTTGTTTAAGGTTTTCATACCAAAACATATGATCTATTGAGAAATATTTCTTCTTATTTCCTGGAAATGTGTACATTCTTCAAATTATATTCTTGTAAAGAAGTGAAATCTTAAAGCAATTAAGTAGGGAAGAATAATGAATTATAATAGTCTTATATTATTATGCATTCTATAACTCTTTATGCAGTAGCTAGCTGCCCTAGAATCTGGCTAAGGGCCAAGAATTAATGTTATCCACTATTGAGAGGAAACAGAACAAAAGTTCGAATTTCTTCTGATATAAGCTATTCAGTAACTGCTCTGTTCACAATAAGAATTAAAATGTATTCTCCAGTTCATCCCCCTCATCACATATATCAAGCATGAGTAGGTCTTTTCCTGCACTCCATATTAGACTTAAATTTAATTAGCTCTGCCACACATTGAGAGAAAGACTGTTTGGTTTTGAACTTGGACATGTCTTTACCAAATATGTCAGTAGTTCATCTTTGTTTCTGAAATTGGATTTGCATACCTCCCCCTTTTTTATCTTTAAATTAAGCTACTAACACATAACATATATTTAATTCTCTTCAGGACCTCTCTGCCCTAATAAAAGTGTAAAAGAAATCATATTCATTTGTGTGTATGCATGAACAAATGTATGTGGGAATAAAATGTATACTGCAGAGGTTGCTTGCCATTAGCCCATTAATTGACACTTTTTTGTTTTCACAAAGTTTGAATAATTCCCATTTGCTTTGGCTCTATCTGAGCATGAAATTGAAGTCCCTGAGGAGTGGGTGAAGTTATATACTAGAGCACTGAGTTTTGCCTCATGGGGAATATACAGAACAAGTTTCAAAGGAGCCTTCTGACTATGTACATGACCCCTAAACAAAGTGCAGTTGCAGAGAAGAGATAATCTGCTGCACTGATTATCAACTACAAATCTGTCTGTGCAAGTTTATGTGCAAATATTTCCTCCAAGAATTGGTGCATGTGCACTGTAGCCTTTTGCTAGATATGACTAAAAATAGTCTCATGTTCTGTGCTGTGGTTATAATTTAATTCTTGCACATAGCAGTCTGCAACCTCCATTCATATAGAGTTCTTTAATTTTGTATTATCAGAGATATCTTATAAAATTGCACCACTCCTTCCTTCGGCCACACATTTTCTTTTCTTTGATAGGAAGATAGGATCTCATTCCTGAGTCAGCGACTTTTTAAGTTATCACTTACCCCAATGCACACTCACATTTTCTCTATTGACAATTTTTAAATTCCTGTACACAGAGTGCATTAGTGCTCTTTCTGCTTATTTATTTTTGGGGTTTCATAACACTTTATGGATTTCCTGAATTTAATCCAAACTGCTAATGATCCACTCCCATTGTATTGCTTGTTACAGGTAAGTTTTCAGGACCACTGGACTTTCAACATTCTCTTTTCATTGTCATACTGTCTATAATATTTCTTCCATACAAATTTTATATTACACAGTACTGTGCCTCTAAAAGCTTGCTCTGGAATATGTCATATCAATTGTATAACTTCTTAAAATTAGCTTTTTCTGCTGTTGATAATTCACCTCCATCAAAATATGTCATATATATTTTTCTCATATTCCAAATTTCATTTCAGCAAAATTATTTTTGGCAGGAACAGAGTATTTTTCCCATGAAGAACCTGAAGGCTTGACTTAGTTAACATTTATGAGTATGTGAAAAAAAAATCCTCCATTTTTAACATGAAGAAAATCAATTTCCTCAGGAAATCTAGCCTTTATGGTCACATGATTCCTTAATACAACTTTCTCTTCTGCCCCAATTCTCTATCCACCTTTGCATGTGTTCACATCTGATATTGACAAGTTCTGTGTTGTTTGGAAGGGTCTAGAAATATTTCAGAGGTTCCTTTTCACAGAACTTTCAGAAGAGAGATGTCATGCAACATCAGATTCTTTATTTGCTGAAGACATCAAAGGCAGTTGGATATGATGCCTCCAAGCCATATTCTCCTAAGAGTGCCTCTATGACTGAGAGACTAAAAATCTTTGCAAATCATGAGAGTAATGCCACAGAATCAAAGGTTTGTGTCATGCTTTATTTTTCCTTTAAAATGGTGATTATGTTTTAAACATAAAGTGAGATTTATGCTGCATAAAGTCACAAAGCTAATGAGATCTATGTTCTATATAATATCATTGCATGTAATATTATACATTCCCGTTAATACATTTTCTCAAATGAGGAGGCTGCACAGATTTCCTGAGAAGTATTTTTTTTTTAACAAGCAGTTGCTGTTTTTATTTTAATAAAATTATTTTTATTCTCATTTCCTCTCTCAAGGGAAGAAAAAAAGCATAGAATCTTCCAAATAATAAAAATCATTCTTAAAAATATAGTCTGTGAAATATTAAGGTCAAAAACATTTGGTAATGGAGAAACTGTCATACCTTTGGAGAATTTCCCCTGACTAAACCTCAGCAGGATTTCAGCATTACCATTTTGTCTTGTACACTCATTCAGTTCTTAACTTGGTATTGAGCTGAGCAAAGATAGCTATCACCCAGATTGTATTTGAGCAAACTAATTACTTGAAAATGAAAACTCTTTGTCTTATTGCTGAAATAATGCCTGTCTTTTATGTTCTTTCTTCCCATCCAGGTAGTTGTTATCTCATTTTATAACCACATAGGAGAAAAGAAAAGTAATAAAAGCTTTAATAGTGGTCATGGAAGATTTCCCTATTGCCCTTGAGGGTTCATATTGGCCTACATTATCCCTACATGTAAACTTACTTTACACAACCCTTCCTATCAGAGCTGGTGTCAAAACATGAAAACTTCCTCTTCATGGGGAATAAATGAACTAATCCAAATCTTTTGCTAGTGGAAAAATGTTGAAAACCACCTGCATCCAAGGAACTAGTGAGAGATTGCAATATAATGATAGTTTTTGTCTATAATGTCTATTAACTAAGTTCACTGTCTGAAGTTTTAAAGTAATGTTTGGCATATAGTGAGCTCTTCTAAAAGTTTGCTGCTGCCGCTAACACTGCTAATACTACTACCACCACCATCAGTATTATTATGGAGTTGTAGAAATTGCACACTGTAGAAATTGTGTTGGGGTACCTTTCAAAAGGAGTCAACGAAGTTCTAGTCAATATTAAAGAGTTTCCAAGACTGAATGTTTAACCTTTATAAAGATGATGAATAAGCATGGTGCGGTGACGCACACCTTTAGTCCCAGCACTCTGGAGGCAGAGGCAGGAAGACCATGAGTTTGAGGCCAGCCTGACACTATATAGTGATTTCCAGGTCAGCCTGGGCTAGAGAGAGACCCTACCTCGAAGAAACAATCTAACAAAAGGAGATGATGAACAATTTAAGGCACATCTAAGTCACAAAATGATCAATGTTTTCTCAGTGAATTAGTCTTTACTTTCATTCAGATGTGACTTTCAGTAAGACTGCATTATAAACAATTACCTGAAGTTCAAAGGAGCATGGGATGGGAAAAATCAAGTCATATTCATATCAAGAGATCTCAGGTGGAAGGTCTATACCTAAGATAGTCCAGATCAAGGAAAGTGAACAGAGGATAACAATATTTTCAAGGTAGAGTCTCACTCTAGCCCAGGCTGACCTACAACTCTATCTCCATGCTGGCCTCAGACTCACAGTGATCTTCCTACCTCTGCCTCCCAAGTACTTGGATATAAGACACCCACCACCACACTTGGCAATAAGAAATAATTTAATGCACTTCATGGCAAATGGGAGACCATAGCCCTGACCTGTCTCTCATTACACTATACTAAAGCATTCCAAGAACATGAAAACTCCTTAACCTCAGTGCAATAATCTATGACCTTGGTTAAAGCTTTATTTCTATGGTTCTAGATTTTTTTTTTAATTTAATTTATTAGTTTTCTTTTCAGTAAATACAGGCAGTTTGGTACCATTATTTAGGCTCATCTGTGATCTACCCCCTCCCATTAGACCCTCCTTGTTAATGAAAATGGGTCGTGCATTGTGGAGTTAGCCCCCAGTTATTAGTATGATAAATGTCTTTGCAAGTCATGACCCAACATGTAACTCTGACATTCTTTCCGCCCCCTCTTCCGCAAGATTTTCCTGAGCCATGTTGGGTTCATTTTTGGTCTGCTTTAGTGCTGAGGTGTTGGGGGCCTCTGAGGCTTTGGCTCTCTGATTTGGTAGGAGTTGATTTTTCTCTGCGTCGATCTCCTTCCCCTTTGTGCTGGTATCCAGTTCACAGGAAAACATCACCCTTGCTTATTTCGCCAGTTGTCCTTAGTTTCAGTTGGGCCCCTCTTGAGGTATGTTGGGGCAGCTCTCTTCTTAGGATCTGCATCTATCTGGAAAAGAGAAGCAGATTCTCCAACGGCGAGTAAGTTAGCACCCTGAAAATTGAGATAACACTTACTTTTTTGATAGACAGTTTGATAGGTGTAGGCCCTCTTATACCCCGTGATTGATGGTAGCTTGATATTGTAGAGTGGGCTTGTGTTTGGGTATGGTTCTGACTTGTTTCCCGGCTCCAGCTAAGGGTCTAGTACCACTGAGTGGATCAGTTAGCCAAATCAAGAGCAATTGATTCCTCACCATGGCTGTGTACCACTATTGCACTTGTGTGGGCATCACATCCGGTTATTTGTTGCTAATTAGGTTAAACAATGTGTTGCTTGGACAGATCCTGGTCATTTCCCCCAGTCGCCTATGAAGCGCCTTCTGGCACTAGACACGCTGACTGTCTGGGGACTGACTCTCTCCTGGCTTCCAGCCATGTCATTCCATTTTACGCGTCAGCTGCGTATGGAGTCTTCAGGAATAGGGTCTTACTACTGGCCTTTGGTGGGTCATCAAGTACTCTGACAGAAGTCTGTCATTGTTTGGGGAAACCTTGTAGGTTTCTCAGATCAAAAGCTCATTGTGGATGGTAGGCCCAAGGTGGAAGTGGGGGTTACAGGTCAGTGGCCACTAAGAAATTGAGGAAAAAGATAACTAATATACAAGAGTTAGAGAGGAGAGAGATAGAGGGGAAAGGGGGAGAGGGAGGGAGGGAAGATGTAGAAGATTTAGGTCAGTCTTGATCCTACCCTCTCCGGTGTCTTGTGGTTCAGGTGTTTCCTGTAAGGGTCTAGTGAAGGTTCAGCCATTTGGTCTGTCTTTTAGGAAGTAGAATTTTATGGTACCATTGCTGTTTGGGTCCGGATTACTGTTTTCCACCCTTTGATTCCCTCCCCGCCCTCCCATCCATCTTATTGTCTAGTCCATGAGGTGCTTGCTGGGTATGTAAGGCATCTTGGGCAGATTCAGGTTAGGTGTTGCAGATGAGTGAGACTATGTGTCGATTTTTTTTCTGTGATTGGGTAAGTTCGCTGAGAATGTTCTGTTCCAGGTTCAACCATTTTTCCTCAAATTTCTTTATGTCGTTTTTTCTTACTGCTGTATAGAATTCCATTCATACCACATCTTTGCGTCTATGTTCATTAGGGAAATAGGCTGATAGTTTTCTTTTCTTGTGGCATCTCTGCCTGGTTTTGGGATTAGGGTGATACTAGCTTCATAGAAGGAGTTGGGTAGCTTTCCCTGTTCTTCAATTGTGTGGCACAGTTTTAGGAAGATTGGTTTGAGTTCTTCCATGAAGGTTTGATAAAATTCGGCTGGGAATCCATCTGGTCCTGGACTCTTCTTTTTTGGGAGGTTTTTTATTATTTTTTCAATCTCCATGAGCGTGATGGGTTCATTGAGGTGTTTGATCTGCTCTGAGTTTAGCTTTGGAATTTATCCATCTCCTCCACATTTTGCAGTTTTGTGGATTAGAGGTTTTTGAAATAAGTCCTGATGATTCTGCCGATTTCACTGATGTCTGTTGTGATCTCCCCTTTTTCATTTTGAATTTTGTTAATTTGGAGTCTCTCCTTTTTTTGCTTGATCAATTGGCCAGAGGTTTGTCAATCTTGTTTATTTTTTCAAAGAACCAGCTCTTTGTTTTGTCAATTGCTTTAATTGTTTCTTTGGTTTCCAATTCATTAATTTCTGCTCTGAGTTTAATTATTTCTTTCCTTCTGGAGCTCTTTGGGTTGGATTTTTCTTGTTTTTCCAATGCCTCTAGGTGGATGGTTAGGCTATTGATTTGGGATCTTTCTGTCTTTTTTATGAAGGCATTGAGTGCTATGAATTTTCCCCTGAGGACTGCCTTCATTGTGTCCCACAAGTTTTGGTATGATGTGTTCTCATTGTCATTCACTTCCAGGAATTGTGCAATTTCATTTTTTATTTCATCCATTATCCATTTATTGTTTAAGAGTGTGCTATTCAGTTTCCAGTTGCCGTTGGGGCTCTTGTTGGTTTTTTTGTTGTTGATTTATAGGAATATAGCATTATAATCTGATATCATGCAGGGAATTATGTCGATTTTCCTAAATATGTGGAGGCTATCTTTGTGACTCACTATGTGGTCTATTTTAGAGAATGTTCCATGGGCTGCTGAGAAGAATGTGTAGTCTGTGGATTTGGGGTGGAAAGTTCTGTAGATGTCTGTTAGGTCTAAGTGCTCTATGGTTTTGTTGAGCTCTCTTACTTCCCTGTTGAGCTTCTGTTTGGATGATTTGTCTATTACTGATAATGGTGTGTTAAAGTCCCCAGCTATGATGGTGTTGGTGGTTATTTCTGTTTTATTGTCAAGTAGGTTTTGTTTTATGAACTGTGGTGCCCCTGTGTTTGGTGCATACAGATTTATGATTGTAATATCCTCTTGATGGATTGTTCCCTTTACAAGTAGGAAGTAGCCTTCTTTGTCTTTTTTGATTGTTTTTGGTTTGAAGTCAACTTTATCTGATATTAATATAGCTACACCTGCTTGTTTCTTATTCCCATTTGCTTGGAATATTGTTTTCCACCCTTTCACCCTGAGGAGGTTTCTGTCTTTAGTGGTAAGGCGGGTTTCTTGAAGGCAGCAGATTGAGGGGTCTAATTTTTTGATCCACCCTGTTAGCCTGTGTCTCTTGATGGGTGAATTAAGGCCATTAATGTTTAGGGTGATGACTGTGAGATTTGATTTGATCCCTGTCATGTTGTGGTGGTAGAGGTGTGTTGGCATTTCCATGGAATTTAATTTTTTTTTTTTCCTATCTACTCTGGGTTTGGTTGCTGTGATCTGCTTCTTGTAGGCATTTGTGTTTGGTTATTTGTTTCTTCTCTGTGGAGAATTTCCTGGAGTACTTTCTGTAGGTTTGGTTTTGTGTTCATATAAATGTAAAGCTGAGTTTTGTCATGGAAAGTATTCCTTTCACCATCTATAATAAGGGAGACTTTTGCCGGGTAGAGTAGTTTGGGTTGAAAGCCATAGTTTCTTATAATTTGGAGTTTCATTCCAGGCCCTTCTAGCTTTCAGGGTTTCCATTGAGAAGTCTGATGTAATTCTGATGGGGTTTCCTTTGAAAGTGGTGTGCTGTTTTTCCCTAGCTGCTTTTAGGATTTTTTCCTTGGTGTCAATGTTTAGAGTCTTAATGATAATATGCCTTGGGGAGTTTCTCCTTTGGTCTAGTTGGTTAAGAGTTCTGTTTGCTTCTTGAATTTTGATGGGCCTTTCTTTTAAGAGACGGGGGAAGTTTTCTTCAATTATTGTGTTAAATAGGTTCTCCACGCCTTTGGTCTGAAATTCTTCTCCTTCTGGTATTCCAATGATTCTGATATTAGGATGTTTAAGTGTATCCCACAATTCTCTCATGTTCTGTTCACAGGAACTTTTGAACTTACTGAAAGTTTTGGACTCTAGAACTGTTTCTTCCATCCTGTCTTCCAAATCAGAATTTCTATCTTCCACTTCGCTGACTCTATTCTTGAGAGCCTCTAGTGAGTTTTGGACTTGTTCAATTAAGTTTGCATTTTCTACTACTTTCCTATGTATCACTTCCATCGCTTTGTCCAGCTCCCTTTTTGTCTCATTTTCTGATTTTCTTGATGATTCTTGGAAATCATCCTTGCATTTCTTTATGTTTTCATTTAGTGTGGCCAGCTGATTTTTAAGGTCCTCTTTTTTTTCACTCTCCCTCAACTCTCTTTGCTCTCTTTGAATTCCTTCCAGTGTCTTATCATATTGCTCTAGCTTAGTGATGGTAGCATCCATACAATTATCTATCCTTTGTAGCTTTCCTGTCAGTTCTAGCAGTAGTTTGGTCAGGGTTGCATTGTTCATTGCTTCCACTTAATGTTCTGATCCTAAACACTCTTCTATGTTTTGGTTAGCTGTGATCCTTGTTGGACTGGGTGATCTGTCTGGATTTTCTTCCATTTTATTTTTCGTGTTATTTCTTTTGCGCTGTGGTCTACCCATGTCAGTGTATGGGCAGGTAGGTGGGTGGAGCAGCCTGGGATCTAGCTTAATGCAAATCCAAGGCAGCCTGGGGTAGTTGTAAGCAGTCTGGGTTTTTGCTCACTCTTGCCAAAGCCGCCTACCTATAGTCTGACAGGGACACCAAAGTTGCCTGAATTCTCACCGAGTAATGCACCTAAACTGCCTGCCTTTGAGCTTGAAAGGGGAGGTAGCAAGCCCTGAAGGTGCCTAGATTCTGGCTGGGTACGCTGGGGTCTGTAAACAGTCTGTGCTCTTCCGTCTCAGGGGAGTGGGGTATGGGTGGCGATGTACAGGTAGGGGATGGCACCTGCACTGGCGCTAGACTCAGTGTGGACTTATGTGGCTCTTGCTGTGGGACTGGGCCTGCTGCATGTGCAATTGTAGTGCATAGGCCGATGATGTGGGTACAGAATCAGGACACAGCAGAACCTGACCGGCGGCAAGTGATGTGAGCACAGCAGTAGGGGATCTGGCAGCCACCTATTCATGGCATGGGTGGCCCCCACAGGCCTGCGAACCGAGCACCACGTGGCTGGTCTACTCGCAGGATCAGAGAACAAGGGCGAGGTTGGAGGTCTCAGCTTCAGTGCAGCAGGCTGGCAGGCATGACTGGTGGGTGCCCGATCAGAGCACAGCCATGCGGGATGTGCCGAGGGTGCATGGGCAGGTGGGCTGAAGGGGCGCGGGGTGCGATGGTGTGTATGGAGCGAGTGGGGAACGCGGCGGGGGGGGGGTCGGGGTGCGCCGGGGCACCGGGCAATCAGGGTGGGGTGTGTGGGAGGCGGCAGGGCTCAGGGGGCGTGGGTTGGGGTGCCCTGGAGAGGCGGTGGGCGTGGGGCGCTCTGATCAGTCAGGGGGTGAGGGGCACGCTGTTAGTGCAGGGGGGTGTGCATGCCGGGGGGGGTGTGCGGGGCGTGGGGGGGTGTGGGGCACCCAGGGTGCGTGGGGGGGAGCGCAGGGCCCGCGGGGGTCACGGGGTGTGCAGGGGAGCGCGGGGGAGCGTGCTGGAGGCGCGGGGGGTGGGGTGCATGGTACGTGGGGGGTCCGCGGGGGGGGCGCAGGGTGCGCGTGGGGGGAGGGGGCGCAGGGCACACCGGGATGCGGGATGCCATGTGATGCAGCGGGGTGCTGTGGATGTGCGAGGGGGGTGGGGCTTGCAGGGGGATGTCGAGCGGGTCGCGGGGGGAGCGTGGGGTGTGGAGGGGGGCGGGGTACGCTGAGGCACGCCGGGGCACAGGACACATGGGTGTGGGGCACAGGGGGCGCAGGGCACGCCTGGACACGCACGGGACGCATGGGGGCACCCGGGCTGCGTGCGGCGGGGGGACGAAGGGCGTGCGTGGTGGGGGTGTGGGGGTGGCAGGGAGCGCTTCAGGGCGCACGGGGCTCAGGGCGCAGATGCTCAGGGGTGCGTGGGGGTAGGGGCGCAGGGCGCTCGGGTGGGCGCGGGGGGGGGGTTGCAGGACACTGCAGGACGCTGCAGGGTGCTCTGGACTCGCAGGGGGGGGGAGGGGGCGGGTCTCGCGGGGGCGGGGTTCAAGGGGGTCGTGGTTCGTGCAGGGGCGTGGAGCATGCTGAGGTAAGATGGAGCGCGGGAAGCTGAGGGACCCCACAGTGCACTCTGGACACGCAGTGGGGCGCACGGGGGGGGGGGGGAGCTCGAGGTGCGCGGGGGTGGGGCGTGTGGGTCTGGGGCACGCAGGGGGCGAGGGGCACACCTGGGCACCCGGGCGCAGGACGCTGCAGGGCACTTGGAGCGCGCCTGCAGCGTGTGGGTAGGGAGAGTTGGGTGCGCAGGGGAGGCGGGGGCGGATCGCGCGGGGGGGGGGGGGCTCGAAGCGCGTGGGTGTGGGGCGCGGGGGTCTCAGGGTACGTGGGGTGGGGGGCGCAGAGCACGCCTGGGCGCTGGGGGCGCGGGGCGCTTGGGGTGCGCCTGTCGTGTGTGGATAGGGAGCGTGGGGCGCGCGGGGGATGGAGCGGGCGGGGGGTGGGGCGGGCGGGGGGTGGGGCGGGCGGGGGGGTCTCGATGCGGGCAGGGGTGGGGCGCCGGGGCGTGGGACAGGCCTGGGCGCCCGGGGCACAGGAAGCCTTGGTTTGCTGGGGCCGCGCCTGCTGCGTGTGGATAGGGAGCGTGGGGTGCGCTGGGTGGGAGGGGCGCGCTGGGGGGGGCCGGGGGTTGCAGGGGCGTGGGATGCGGGGGTTGTGGAGTGTGCGGGGCGCCAGGGCGCGTGGGGCTTGGTGCGCACAGGGCAGCTGTGGTGCTGGGAGGATTCGTGGTGGGCGGGGTGTCGGGGCGTGGGTCACGGGGGTGTGTGCTTCCCTCTTTTACCCCAATCTGTGCCCTCCCTCTTCAAAATGTTCCTAATTTCCCTTGAATACTTGCCTTTTTTTCCCTTGTTGTTTGTAGTGCAGCTAGGCAGTCGCCATCTTGACCAGAAGTGTCTCTAGGTTTTTTGTAAATGAAATATGCCTAAGTGAACAGTGCCAGAAAAGGATGCAGAAAATATGAGAATCACAGCCACGTAAGATATCAGGAAGAAGAAATAGTTTACTTTTCAACAAATATGAGAGCTTCAAATGTACTTCCAACACACAGAATATGTATCTTCCATTTTCATTCTTGCTCTTATTTTTTAAAGTTACCCTTCTAAAACAAATATTACATAAACTTTTCCTTCTCATAAGCCAGTTATTTGTCATTCTTCACTTTGTAGCCATAGTCAAAGTTTTTTTTTCTCAAATACCATACACTTATTCTTTATGATAGCCTCAGAATATTTTTAAATTACTACACCAGAGAGGGTCATTCTAGAAAAATCAGCCCATCAGTAAGAAGCCTAGGAATTGTCAGAAGTCATGCACAATTGCACTTCTGTTTGTCTGAGACAATCTGCTGCTGGGGGCATCCATGGAACTAAGAAGGGTAGTCACTTGCAAATTATATCAAGTGGTTAATTGAAAGAAAGACATATTGTTAAGCCATCTGTGGCTTTACTAGCATTGGGAAGAAAGTAGATCAGCTGGATCTCTGTCAGTGCTCTGATTTATAATTCCCAGCAAATAACCACATTACCATTTCCAGGCTGGTTCTCTTGTCTCTCCTTACTCCCTAAAATTTCATAAATTCTGCAGATCCTTTTAACCCCAATATTCATTGATCTTTAGTTTCCTGATCTATGAACTATTGATGATCGTCACACCTGCTTTATAATGTTGTGCAATGATTTGCTGAGGCAAAGTATGACAGGAATCTGAAAACAATGAACATTCCTTTAAAAATGCCTAGTATAGTGTTAAATAAATATTAAATGATTATATAACTTTGGCTATTTTTTTTTTTTTACAGTTCTGTCAATGGAACCTTGGACATGTTGGGGAAATGCTATACCATTCAGTTATATTACTTAATATCTAATGGAAAGCTGTGTATTAATCTTGCTGCATTTTATTTACTAAGCATTACATTTCTCTAGATGAATATTTTATCAATTAAAATAAAATATCTGGTCAGTGTTTAATTTTCAATTCACAAACCCTATATACATGTACTTATTTTAAAATGGCATTTTATGCACCAGCCTGTCCATAATTTATACATATTCATCACCAAGATATGAAGTGTAGCATTCCGTCATTAGCGAGAAGTAACTCAGACTATACTTATATTTTTCCTGATGTGGTTGGGAAGGTATTCTGTATCTGAACAATCAAAATGACTATTCTTATTTATGTAAACCCATGTAGAACTTTTACCTATGACTCTCCCAGTCAATCTAATCAGATTCTAAAGTACAAAATCTACTTCCTCATGCAGAATTCTTTCATTTTAGGAACATTTTGGAGTCTATTAAATTATTTCTTGTATTTATTTTCCACTCATTGGTTTCCAGACATTGAGATTAATGCATTTGCTTACTTCACATATCTTTACTCCAGAACAAACCCAATCTGTCATGTGTCTGGTAGATGATATAGTCTAGCAGCAATAGTCAGGTTTACCAATCATGCCCATAATTATACATAGTAAATAATGACTATTTGCTACTCACTTAGTAGCCAATTTACAAACAACACTAGGCTTATAAAGCACATTACAAGGAGACCTACTAAGTGTAGAAATTATATACCTATCATCTTCATTGAAATACTACTGCTATAATCACATAAAAAATGCAGTCTCTGTATCCTTTTCATGAGTAATTTAAAAGGGAAACACCTTTGTAATATGAGGCATGCTTTAATCACTACATCGAATTATCAAGAACAATAAGTAACTCTCATGTTAATTGACTTAAACATAACAAAAGAATAATTAACAATTACTAACTAAAATTCCAGGAAGATACTGTCAAACAAATCAAAGGCCAAAGATCTCCAAATATACATACTTGTTATACACAAGTCTTCTGGAGAAAATATCTGTCACTAGACATTACATTTATAGGATGAGATTTCAATGGGATTTAAGTTAATGCTTCTAATATATTTAGAATTAATTGGATGAATGACATTAAATATTAATAAAACATCACTATTTAAGTCCTGATCTTATTAAATATTATTTTCCATTCACTGATTATTTTTGCCTATCTTTGCCTTGCTCTTCTTCTCACTGTATCTATTTTTTTTAAAGAACAGAAAACATTTCTGTTTGGAATTCACTGAATATTTACTTTTTATGTCTCAAATGACAACTCCTCTTTGAAATGTGTTAACTAGTCCATAGAGTTCAATGACTACATTTGGAACCTTGTTCATGCAACTGAAAGAACCAATCTAAGAACAACATTTTGAGCATAAATGTCAAGAGGTAGAAAGTTCTACTATTTTATCAAAATGTAGAGGTTCTTTTTTCCTATAGTGACATGTTTCTCATTTCTAAATGTGATGGCATTTTTAACTGCTTGAACTGTTTAATCCAAGAGGTTTCACTTGTCTAACTATGTGAATTGACATTTATATCTAGTTTGATGGTCATCAATATATTAAATTACTGGATAGAGAAACAAGGCCACTATAATAACAAACTATATTTAATTCATATTAACCTTTAATTACAGCATAGTTATTGTTGCACTCATTCTAAATCATTTTAACTATACATAATTGAGGCATGTATGAGAAGAGATGGAGTCTTTTAATTGTAACCTGCATAGCTATAGATGTACCTGGTAGGACTTTAGTGAGTAAACATCTGAAAATATAATGATACTTCACCTTACTGTTGCCATATTGGTCATGTATATTTATTCCTAATTTGTACATGTAGTAGATTTTTCCTGAATATAACCTAAGTATAGGGCAATGGATTTTTATCTTATTTTTCAGTTCAATAAGTTGCCTTCATTATTTGTTTTAACAAAAATTCCAGTAGAAAGGTGGGAGAAATCTATTACTTTTTACCCCCCCCCTCTATATATATACACACATACATATGCTCAAGAAATATGTTTTGAGGGCTGGAGGGATTGTTGTTTGCTTTGCAGTTAAGGCACTCACCTGCAAAGCCAGTGGACCTTGGATCAATTCACCAGGACACATGTAAACCAGATGTACAAGGTGGCACATGCTTCTGCATTTCATTTGAAGTGGCTGAAGACCCTCCTGGCATACCCATTCTCTCTCTCTCCCTGTTTTTTTCTTTCTCTCTCTCTCTCTCTAATAAATTAAAAAATAAATATATTTTTTAAAATAAACTATTTTTTTATGTAATCTAATTTTATTAGTTCTGGACATACTTAGTAAGTAAAAAAACTCATGTTGGTACCATACTTTTTTTTTATAAAACACTGCAGAACCAAAATGAGAGTAAGCTAGTAACTGAAGCAGGAGTGTTAGGAGAGAATAGGTAAACTGACAGCATGAACATTTTGAAAATTAGCAATCATATCAGCCTATCTAAATGAAAGGACCTTGTCATGATATGATAACTTATAGGAATTCATTCTACTATTATAGAAACCATTTGTTGATTGTAAAATTCCATCTGGAAAAATTTATAGAAGTATCCCTAATATAGAAAAATAGAATGAGATAATATCACTATGGAATAAATTACACTTAACAATAATCAAACTTTACTAATTGAAATATGATATTATGAAATTCTGAGCTTGAAAATAGATGCATGACTTTGTGTGAACTTTTCAGTGTACAGTTCACAACTACTTTTATGTCCCAATTATCTTGATGGCATTCTTAGATGCTTTGGATGACATTTGGATTAGGAACTTGCACACATGTTTTAGAACACAATGTACAGCCCTTGTTTTGCAGATGAGTAAACTAACTCACTAATGGTAAGTGATTACTTTAGGTATTTCAATTAGATATATCAAAAGCCAAGAAAGTATCATTGTCTGACTCTCTATATAATGTTCTTTCTTTACATTTATTCTAGTTGGCTTCATGTATTCAAGTTGTTCACTGATGTTTCTTTTAATATCAATATGTAAAGTTATATAATGATAATGCCTCACAGCACTGGGAAATGGGAGACATCTATGTTTATATGGTAAAACAAGCAAAAAAAATGGAACTGGGGAATACCTGGATTTTTATTCCAGGTATTTATATACATTATTTGATGTTAAATAATTTCACTTCACTCTATCTGACTATCCAAAATATAAACCAATAGTTCTGAATTTAAAAATGTCAATCAAGGTTAATTGTAGACTTCTCAATGTAATGGGTAAATGTTTAGTTTTTAGGTGTACCTTTCACCTCCTTAAGTATTAGTGAATATTTTAAGGTCCTGTCTTGAGTGCTTGACTAGAGAAGACAGAATGATATAATTAATAATTGCCATGAAAAATCTAATTCATGTGGCTGGAGAGATTGCTCAGTGGTTAAAGGCCCTTGCCTGAAAAGCCTAACAACCTGAGTTTGATTCCCAAGTACCTATGTAAAGTTAGATGCACAAAGTTTCACATATGTCTGGAGTTCATTTGCAATGGCAGGAGGCCATGACACACCAATACTCACTATCTCTCTCTCTATATACCCCTCTCTCTCTTTCTCTGAGTGTTTCTACCTCTATTAGGTAAATAAAATATATTTTAAATATAATGGATATAATCAATCAGAAATTTCCCTTGCTCAATAAACATGCTATTTCAGGTATTTAATAATACATAAATTCCTTTATACTCTAAATTTACAGGAAAACAGACAGGTCTCTTGGATAATAGAATGATATTTAAAAATATGTTTGTTTCTGATCATCTACCTTTAGTATTCTCTGAATGTATATCGATCAAAATCATTTGATTTAAGTGCCAGAAATCTTACCCAAAAAAGAAAAAAAAAACTTGTATAAAAGGAAAATTCATTGGCTTTTTTAACTGGGATATCTAAAAGTACAATACCTTTATTAAGGTATGATAATAAAGATTAAAATAGCATTACACCTCTTTTGAACTTCCTTTCTATTGTAGTTTGACTAGATGGCTCCCAACATATTCACTGTTTTATTAATTTGTAGTTAGTATCTGCAGCCACCTGGCCAGAGAGGACATCACTGGGTAGATCTTAAGGTGTGGTGGTAGGTTTGAGATTTCAATCTAAAGAAATGCAAAAGTGTGCCTAACTGGAGCTCCTGAAGTGTGCTCTGCTGTGTGGCTTTTGGCTTTTGGCTTTTGGCTTGTGCTTCCTTCTCTGTGTTTCATCCTGTGAAGATGGGCCAGCTTCTTCTGCCATTATGGATCTTCCCCTGGATCTGTAAGCTTCAATAAATCCCTTCCTCCATAACTGTGCCTGGTCTGGCAGTAAATCTCAGTGAACCTGAAGCTGTCTGTTACAGAATTTGGTACAGAGGAGTGGGGTGAAATGAACCTGACCATGTGGATTTTGGTCTTTTGGAACTTTTGTTTTGGAGGAATGGGCATGGACTTGGTGCTTGCAACCGAAGATGTCTTCTGGAGTGGTAAGCCAAGTTTTCTGGACTATTCTGGTGAGAGTTTGGGAGTGCTAAGTGCAGACAGTATTGAACTTCAAGGCTTGGCCTATGAGCTTTCTAAGGGGAAGGAAAGATTTCAGAGGCCTTTGTTGGAACTGGGGTGCTGACATAAAGATTGGCTGCAGTCTGCTGCCCAGGCCCAAAGAGTTTGATCAAGGTTAAATTTGTAATGGATTGATGTGCTTGGCTAAAGATAATGACTGAGAGATTTAACATTTTAAGTTGAAAAACCTCAAGCAAATTAAAATCACAGACACTGAGACTGGTATAATGTTACTGAACCTGTTATTGTCAAATATATTAGCAATCTTAAGGAAGATGGTCCAACTAATTTATATTAAAACAATGGAGAGGAAGCCTGAGGAAAGACTATAATAGCAATGTAAACTCTTTGGAAAGAGCCAACTAGAGAAGGAAGCTTATTTTCAAGGTTATGATTTATTTTGTCCCTAAATTAAGAATATGGCTGTGTTATGCACATCTGGCATTGGTTTCAGAAGCATGAAAAATGTGTGGAGTGGTAGTGAATTGCACAGGGTTCCAAGAGCTGCTGCTGAGATGTGGCATGAGGGAGAGCCTGATGCCCTGATGGGCTGAAAGAGCCTTTGGAAGATGGACCATGGTTTGCATAAAGACCTGAAGATGTTTTCTATATACCAGGACTATGCAAGGGCTACCATAGAATACACTGTTGAATTAGGACAGAAGTATTCCCTGGCTACTCTGCCAAGCTGGAGGGTCATAATTGGAAAATATGGATACTGTCAGTCTCTGGTTATATTGAACTTTAACTGCAGAAGTTTGATGATTGCTTGATGGTGGTTGTGTTTGTATTGTTTTAGTCTCTCCTTGCTATGCATTGTACAAGTTGAAAATGTTTACTCTCTGTTTTTATCTGTTGGAAGTATTTAACTTGTTTGATTTTATAGGATTTTCAATCTTAAATTGGTCAAGACTGTGGGGAACTTTGAAATTGAACTGAGCAATATTTACAGTATATGATGGTTGTAAATCTATTGGGATCCAGGGACATAATGTGGTGGTTTGAATAGATGGCCCCCAATATATTCACTGTTTTATTAGTTTGTACTTTGCATCTGTAGCCACCTGGCTGGAGGTGGTGTCACTGGGTGGATCTTAAGTAGTGATGGTGGGTTTCAGATTTCAATCTAATATATGCAATATGTGCCTAGCTAGAGTTCCTGATGTGTACTGTGCTGTGTGGCTTTTGGCTTTTTGGCTTGTGCTTAGCTCTCTGTGTTTTGTCCTTTGGAGGCAGGCCAACTTTTTCTGCCATTAGGGATCTTCCCCTGGATCTGTAAGCTTCAATAAATCCCTTCCTCCTTAACTGTGCCTGGTCCGGAAGTGCATCTCAGTAAACCTTTTCTAATTTCTCTTACATAACATAAATGCTGATTCCTTTCACAAACCAAATGTTTAAAGTAGCAGAGTGCATAAATAGCAGCAGATTCAAGCATGCCATATTCATGATTTGCCATCTGCAAAACAAAATGACAATACCAATATCACCAGTACAATCCCTAAGAATGGTTTGGATTGTTTTACTTGGAAACATTTCATAGTCATCATGGAAAATGGTCAAAAAGCTGGACTACTGCTGTTGCATAGCCAAGAAAATATGAGTGAATTTTTTTGCTTTCTAGGTTTCAATTTTATTTCAAGTATTTAATGAATTACATTGATCTGAGCACCCAAGTTGAGAGCCAATCAAATGATGATAGTGACATATCTACCACTTTATCCTCTACTATTTCTCTTCCTAAGAGAATTATATTTCAATTTTTATTTTATAATTTCCTTATACTTTGAAACATAGTTTATTTAATAATTATATAACCCAAAATATATATTATTTAGCTTTAGTCAGATCTGCATTTTAGAACAAAAAAATTATGTTATTTTCTTCTGATTGATTTTCTTTCCCACTAAACATGCATGAATTCTCCTGATGGTGGGCATGTAATTGTTCCTAGAATTTGCTTGTTCTTTTTTAAATCATGTTATTCTGCCTTAAATTTTGCTTTAACTCCAAATATTATAAATAGTGCTACTTTGAATATGTTCTATGAGTTTGCAATAAAACCTTTTGGACATATGTCTATAAGTAGAACTCCTACATCCTGGGATGCTTAGCTAGTCATTTTTTTTTTTTGAGGTAGGGTCTCACTCTAGCTCAGGCTGACCTGGAACTCACTATGTAGTCTCAGGGTGGCCTCAAACTCATTGTGATCCTCTTACCTTTGCCTCCCAAGTCCTGGGATTAAAGGCGTGCACCACCAAGCCTGGTTTCACTAGTCAATTTTTTATATGCAAAAGTCAAACTATTTTCCAAAGTAGAGAAAGCATTTTCTATTCTCACCAGCAAGATATTAGGACTCTGTCCAGCCAAATTTTCCGATATTACAAAAATTCCTTAGCTGATCTCTATATTCAAATGAATATTATGTGGTATCTCATTGAGAGTGGGCTTCATATTATTGTGATTTATGTTATACAGTGTGTTATTTTATATAATAATACTACATTGTTAAAGAGGGCATGCCTCTCTACACACATCTGTTGTACATCTGTTTTTGTAATCTTCTGTGAAGTAGCATATATCTTTGCTTATTTTTCTGTTTGTGTTCTTTGTCATTTCTATATTGATAGATCTATAGTAATTTTATTTATGTTGCTGCTATGCACCCCTTTAATAACTACTTGTTGTAAATGACTTCCATCAACAAACAATTTGCACCATATTTTAGTTTCATTTTTATGAAAATAAGTTATTAATATAGTCAATATAACAAATATTTACATTATGGTTAGCAGTTTGCATGTTTTGACTAAGAAGTTCTTCACCTATGCTAACAACATAATCACTTAAATTTGACATAGATCACACATAATTTTGTTTTTGATATCAAAGCAATTAATTCATCTGTAGTCAATATTTGAGCTAGAACATTCATTGTTATTCCTTTCCATATAAATAATTAGTTTCTCAGCATAATTATTTGAATATTTCATTCTCTCAATAATGACATTTCATGACATCTCCAGTGAATATCAAATTTTAACATGCATGACATTGTTTTCTGCTAACAAATAATTTCAAAACTTTCCTCTAAACATCTAAAAGTTGGATTCACTTCTATACATGATGCACTAGTAATGAAATAGAACATTTCAAAAGTTCATTCAAGTGAAAAAAGAAAGGATCTGTACATAGTTTCCACCCCATCATTTATCTGGGAGGCTTATCTGCTTAGTAAGGTAGTCATGTGAAAGAAGCAATCAAGACAGTGAGTTTTGTGTTTGTGCTGCTAACCATAGTCTGTTTACGAGATAGTTGGCAGAAACTGAAGAGGATAAGATATTTAGTTTTGCAGAATGCTATCAGATGGCTAGGTCATGAAACTTACTAAAGAATTTCACTGGGTGGATTCTTTCAGAATTAAAAGAGCTCTGAGGAGCTAAACTTTTTGTACCTCATGGTTCATAATATTACCCTTGCCTTTTTTCAAATACTTTATTTCTTTATTTAAGTATTTTAAGAGAGAAAGATAGAAAGGGAGTGAGAGAGGGAGGGAGAGAGAGAGAGAGAGAGAGAGAGAGAGAGAGAGAGAGAGAGAGAGAGAGAGAGAGAGAGTATGGGTATGCCAGGGTCTCAAGCCACTGCAAAAGAACTCCAGATGCATGTGCCACCTTATGCATGTCTTACGTGGGTACTGGGTAATCAAACCTGGGTCCTAGACTTTGCAGACAATTGCCTTAACTGCTAAGCCATCTCTACAACTCTATATTTTATTTTTGATGTGACAAGGTATCTGACCACACTTAATTTGAAACTTCAGGGAGAAGGAAAATCATCACTGATACATGCAAAGAAGTGTAGGTATTTGAACTTAAACTGACTACAAATTTAACAAGTGTCATCAGAAGAGTGTGTGCATTTCATATTTCATGATGATAATAACTCTTATTTTACATAAAGAGCTATTTGTGGAAAAGAAATAATAATTTCTGAAGTCGGGCTTCTTAATGAGAATACACCATGCTTCAAATTTTTATAGCTAAGAAAATAAAGTTAAGCAAAAAAAGAAAAAGAAAAAAAAACTGAAGCCTTTAAAGCATGCAATGGCATCATGTGGTATACATGGCATTTTAATGTCCTGAGACAACCTATGAACCAAGAAGATAGAAACATTAATAAAATACATGGAGAAGAGAAGCAAAATGGTAAGACAATTGCATAAATACAAGTGGAAAGCATGTTTAATCCCAGAAATAAAAAGTACAGTACAGAGTTTAAAGAATGAAGAACAATTTTCCCTGATAGTTATAGCTAGAATTTAATGCATTGATAAAACTACAATCTAGATGAAATGTGGAAAACAGAGAGTTTCACAAGTTATTAGGAAGAGTAGAATTTATTATAATCTTTAAATTGGTCCATTTTGGCAATCCTTACATGACACACACAGTCTCAATAATTATATTGGGCACAATTTTCTACTTCATGAATCTAACACATTATTGTGATTTTTGAATGAGAAGCATTGCCTATCCTTTGTTCTTAACTACATACCAAGGATGCTGAGATAATGAGAGATAATGTTACCTTTCAGAGCAAAGAAGTAGATTTTCTAAAAAAAAAAAAAAATGGAAAAGAAAGTTTCACTCCCCAGTAAATGGAAGGAAGATATGCATACCACCCATTATAAATGATTTATGTTTCTTAAACTTGGAGTTTCTCTCTTATAATGCAGCTCACTATGTGTGAAAATATTACCTGGGATCCTCTGAGTCATTCTGTCAAAATCAGGAATTAAAGAATCAAACATACAGAGAAAGAGATTGAAATGGAGAGAGAGAGAGGTAAAGACATACATAGACACTCAGGCTATTTTGTGAATATCATAAATCAGAAATTGCCCTCTATCTCAGAACCAAGAGTTCCATGTTCTCTACCAACATCAAACCATGGCAAGCTAGCATGTTTGATTGGCAAATAAGATAAAATTTTAGATATTTCACCTACATTAATAAATATAATCTTGCAAATTTAATATAATAATCTAAGAATACAAAGATGTCTGCACAAATTCATTCATGACAATAGGTTTATACTGGCCAAACAGTGACAGCAACCTACAAGTACATTAAAAGAGTAAGAATTTAGTACTATGTTAAGCAAGCCATGGTATGTACATAGCAGAATGTTATGAAGCTGTAAGAATGTATACATGAACTTGTTGAATAGAAAAATATCTGTAGCTACCCATGTTTCAGTATAAATGCAAGTTTTGAACATTATTATATAGATTTGTTATTAAATTTATCTCATAAACAAATATACACCCATAGGTAAGTGATGGTTAATGTAGAATTGTGGGATATGGAATGGCTTAAAATTTTTGCTTATGTATATTTTCATTTTCCTATAATGGTCCTTGTTATTTGTATATTTAAAAAAATAAATGGTTCATGCTAAAATAATCCTGCAGCTGCCTTTGGAATTCAAATATCAGGAAGTATCTGAATTGTCACACATCTGACACATTACTGAAGCTCATTTCTAAAAGGAACTGATTGAGCTGAAAGCAAACTATACCCGTTACATAGACATAATATCCTTCACATTCTGGAGAGGAAAATATAATTGCACAAATAATTTTACAGTTCTGGCTATGTGGACAAACTCTGGGCTATGTTTGGGTCCATAAGGCTCTGTGAAAGCATATTTCCCTTATGTAACTTCTGAAAGCACTGTTAAGATTATTACAGATAGAAAGCTGGAGTTATTGTTTTGATGATTTCCACCATTGCTTCTGGAATAAGTCCTCTATTCATAGTAATGTTCTGATTGGTTGTAACTGATTATTTTGGAGGCTTAAAATATGTTTAAAAAATTCTGAGCTGATTTTTGTAACATTGCAGAAAACTATTATTTGTGTGGTCAATACATGTGTATTATATAGATAATCATTGCTTTTCCCTACTTAATGTCAATATATTGAACACTGATATTACAAAAATGCTTACACCTTTTTACATTCATGATTCAAATTCATTTTTCCTTGTTAATTCACATGCTATTTTATTTCCCAATTCTAATGCTTTTCAGTCTGCTTACAGACCCTTTATATTTTAGCATATATAACTCTTAATGTTTAAGACTCAATTTAAACATCTTCCTTCCAAAAAATTCTCCAATGCCAGAGGTTATGGCATGTGTAGTTTCATGATACTGAGCATATACTGTTGTACACTCATTCAAAATGTACTAAGAACTTATTATAAGACAATTGCTGGATATTTATGTTACAAGAGTGAAAACTTTGGGAATGGGTTATGACTTCATAGGGTTATGTTTTATCCTGTCAGATACCATATTAAAATATAGCTTACTAAATCATGCTGGCTTTTACTCACATTAAAGCTCCTATCACTGGCCTGAAATGCAAGGGGCACACAACAAAAGTTTAGTGAGCTGAACTATTTTAAAACAAAAATTTAATTTTCAAAATTATGAATTCCCTAAAATTCTCCTATGGCGATGTGTTACCAATCAGTTACCAATACTTATGTTACAAATAAAAGAGAATATTTCCCATTAGGATGAGATGAAACGGAAAGTATTGATAGAAATGAGGACATAACCCAGAAAGTAGTTGAGATTGACCTAAAACTATTTTTAACATCTTTTGTTTTTGCTGTGCTTGAATCCACAGCACATTGACTCTCTACTATTGTGTAAGTTTCTTTTTTCATCACTCTGACAACAGCAACTTAAGGAAGGAAAGGCTAATTTTGGCTTGTAGTTTGAGGTTACAGTCAATCATGGTGGGGAACACAGGGTGAGGAGTGTGAGGCAGCTGGTCACATTGCATATGCAATCAGGAAGCAGAGAGATGAATACTGAAGTCTTTTTCCTTTTTCCTAGCTCATGGGATGGTGCTATCTGCAGATGGAGTGGGATCTTCCATCCTTAGTTTCTGAAAATGGACTTACAGACAGGACCTATAGGTATGTCTTTTAGGTGATTCTAAATCATGTCAAGTCAGCAATGAAGATTAACTTCCATACCTACCATGCATTATTGAGTCCTGCCATCTTTTATATTACTGAATTAAAGAAAACTCTCAGAAAGAAAAAGGAGGAAGGGAGAAAGGGAGAGAGATTGGGTATCTTCTTAAATTCTAATGCAAGAGGTCAGGGTTAAGTATTACTAATAACACAGCAGATATTCTAAGGGTAATAATGCATGAACTCAACCACTGGATGAAAATGGGACAACACTAGGATCAGCTTGGCATTTACACTTGACTTTCATTGTCCTCAAAACTTAGCTTCAATTCCTTCACTGTTCTTTTATGTTCCAGTAGATTGGCTTCTATGCTATCACACATGGGGCTCTCAGGATGATACTGTGACTCTTGGCACTCTAGCATAAGAATGGTTAGGGCAGCCAATGAAAAATACATTCTACCTAATAGCAATAGATGCAGTGAGAACCAACAGTCATTAAAAAAAGGAAAAAAAAAATTGCCAGTCAGAGTGCCTAACACAGAATGCATTGGCTTGATTGGCAGAGATGACAGTTAACTAGATATGGTTGATTAGACTATTTAAGGAACAATTGCCTGAGTAAATCTTATTACTTAACCCTTTCAAGCCTTATTTCTTGCATTCTAATGGCTCTGGCTCCCTCTTGCTATCTCAGAGGAACATAGTATGGCCCCTGCATTTTCTTCCTTTTTATTTATTAGCTTATTTTTTATTATTCAAGAGTCAGAAAATATAAGTTTTTGATGATTTTTAAAATGTGCTTCTTGTCCAATTTACATCCATGTTAATCATCCTTTTTATTACATGTCACTTGTGCTATGAAGAAAAGTAAGAATACATTATACAAATTGTAATCACCTAGAAGATTATATTTATCAAGCTATTTATCAATGATACATTTAAACTATACATTTGCGCAATTTTCCCCTACAGTTAATGGAGGTGACTCAATCTCTATAATGGGAATAGGCTATTATGCCTTATGGTTAAGCATTTTTAAATTAAAGAGCTAAAGTGAAAAAATAAAACATAGATAACTGAATTGCGTTGCAATGTTATAATTATTAGAACTTTAATCAAACCATTTGACCATTTTTCTCTCTTTGCCAATATGGTAAAAGCTTTTTGTAAAATACATTTCAGCATGCTTTCTGATAATATAAAGAGCAGGTGAAAGAGGTATCTTTCCTCCGGAAGTTCTATGACCACTCAGGTGTGTTTTTTATACTATGCAAAAATAGCTCTTTTTTTCCCCATGCATGTGCTATTTAAATGCAGGCAGATCTGACATTTTAAGATTGTCATCAATTTTGAAAGAAAAAAAGTACATGTTACCTTCTTTGTTCCTTTAGAAACTAATTTTATTCAAGGTCTCTTTCCCCCAGAATTTGGTACAGTGATTTTTAAATGAATGCCATCAAAGAAACTTTTAAATAGGATTGTATCCAGTTGACCAAAGTTCATGCTAGGAACCATTTTAGAGATCTTCTAACATTGAAAATGCAATTCTTCAATTATACTACCAGTTAAAATGAAATTACCTTGAGAGCATGGTCTAGTGGGCTTATTCCTGATAATACAATCCTAAATGATCAAATCCATCCTTACAGCAAAGTGGTTCTGATCAAAAAACTTAATGCATCATAAAAAAGGAAACGTTGATGAAAAACAAAAGAAACAGAGACTCGTAAAATATGATCTCTCCAGCAGTTCACCATCTAAAGAACCTCATTTTCACTCTCTATGCTGATGGATATAAGTATATGCTGGCTTTTGGATTTATCTTTTTCCTACATATGCTTGTATACACCAATATATTATCAGACACATTTATTTGGGATGACACTTTTCTACTTTAAGATTTCTGTATTATTTTTGTGTTTATCCCTTCAGAGTATTAATGAATTCTGAAAACCTCCTTAGTTGTTGACAGGCTCCAATTAAATCTGTATTTAGTTGTATTTTCTTATTTTCATAGAGGAAGTTCATTTCAGCTATAGAAGATACATATTCTAAATCATCACTTTTATGATAATTGACACCATGCTGGAGTGGGGCAATCCTAAAATCCTACCACTCAGGACACTAGAGCAGAAGGATTGCAAGTTCAAGTCTAGCCTAGGCTACACAGTGAAACCCTGTCTCAAAAATAAATAAAACTGGGGATTGGGGACGTGACTCAGTGGCTAACGGTACTTGCTTACAACTCCTGTTAGCCTCGGTTCAACTTCCCAACCACACATGCAAAGACTGGTAGGCATTCCTTTGCAGGGGTAAGAGACCCTGGCTCAGCAATGGTTATGTATGTACATACAGAAATACACACACATGAGCAAATTACAAATAAAAAACAATAAAACAGCAGCTGTCATTACCTGCACCTGACCTGCAAAATATTGGACCCATCAATATTCCAACATGGATAATGAAGGAGGACACAATACCCCATCAAAATAGAAGAGGGATTAGAAAGAGGAAGGGAATGAGTAAAAGGGAAGGTGGGTGGGAGTTCAAAAAAGGTAGCAGGAAGGGATTATAATCTAAACATGATATGCACATGTAAGAAAAATTTCAATAGATGTTTAAAAATAAAATAAAAAACAGAAAGTAGCATGCATCCATTGAAGAAAATATTTTAAAAACAGAAAATGTCAAAGAGAGAAAAATAAGGATTACACAAGATCCCATGACAAATAAATAAAAACTTTAACTGGCTGTGGTGACTCACGCCCATAATACTAGCATTTACGACATTGCAGTGGAGTATAGGCATGAATTTCAGCTACAGAGAGTTCCAGATTTGCCTGGACTATAGTGAGACCCTACTTAATGAAAAAGAAAATAAGCACTTTAAATATTTTATTTCTTTAGTATTTTTCATACACTTTTTGTGCATAAACACCATCATAAAATCATCTTCTAATGCTAATTATGGTATATTGACATAAAATTAAGTTATATATGCTTCCCATGTTGCTGAACATTATTTAAAATATACTTATAAAACAAATAATGAAACGATTATTTGAAATATTGTTTTCTAAGTGATTGCATCTTAAAATACAAACATAAATCATACATACTTACAAAGTACAATATAATTTTTGATACATGCATACATTATGAAATAATTGAACAAGAATTGTTATCCTACCAACAGCCTAGTAAATTCAACATTTCTTTGTTTAAAGAGAATTAGAAAGTTCTCTTTTAGTAATTTTGGACTCTAAAAGAAATTATTTTAAGCTATTATTTTAAGCTTGTGTGCATTATAACACTAGAATTTATTCCTTCTGCCTGCTTTTAGTCTTATAAGCCTATTTATTATTTTCCCTGATCATCCCAACTCTTTTCCTCTCTAAAGTCTCCGATAACAACACATTTTAAACTCTAGTTGGTAGGGTTTTAGATTGTACACAGGAATAAATAGTGCAGTATTTATCTTACTGTGTCTTATTTAATGTCCTCAGATACATTTATTTTCTCACAAATACATTCATTTTATCACAAGTGAAATAATTCAATAATCTTATATTTAAATAGCCTTCCACTGTGTTCATACCATATATTTTTATCCATTCATGCATTGTGTTTTAAATTATTTAATTTAATTTTATTTATTTATTTATTTTTTTAATTTGAGAGTGACAGACATAGAGAGAAAGACAGATAGAGGGAGAGAGAGAGAATGGGCACGCCAGGGCTTCCAGCCTCTGCAAACGAACTCCAGACCTGTGTGCCCCCTTGTGCATCTGGCTAACGTGGGACCTGGGGAACCGAGCCTCGAACCAGGGTCCTTAGGCTTCACAGGCAAGCACTTAACCGCTAAGCCATCTCTCCAGCCCTATTTTTATTTTTATTTTACAGAGAGAGAGAGAGAGAATGGGTGTGCCAGGGCCTCTACCCACTGCAATGAACTCCATATTCACAAATCACTTTGTGCATCTGGCTTACGTGGGTTCTGTTGAATCAAACCTGGGTCCTTAGGTTTCATAGGCAAGAACCTTAATTGCTAAGCCATCTCTCAAGTGGTCATTCATTCTTAATTCAGGTCAATTCTAAAGTTTCACTATTGTGAATTGTATTGCAGCTAGAATGTGCATATGTATCTTCAATTTACTTTTTTAATTTTTCTTTTTGATAGAAGGCCAATGGTGGGATTAGTGAATATGGTATTTCTAATTTTACATCTTTGAAGATCCTCTGAACTATTTTCCAAAATTGCTGTACAAAATTATATCCTCACCATTAGTGTATGATTACCCATGTTTCCTAACAAGCTTTTCTTATTTCTTATTTTGTCCTTCTTGTGAAAATGACTATATTATAAAAGTAATCTACATATTTAATGCAATATCCAAAATTTTCATTCATACTACTTACAGTGAAATAAAGCAATTCAAGAATTCATATGTAAACATAAAAGACCACAAAAGATCAAAGAAATCCTAAGAAGAAAGAACATAGCTGGAGATCTCAAATTACATTACAGAGCAATATTGACAAAGATATCATGGTACTGTGGTACTGGCCAAAATTACATATAGGAAAATGGAAAGATTAGAGAAACAAGAATTAACCCGCACTACTTTGGTCACTTAAGCTTTGATATCATGAGCAAAACATTCAATGGAATAAAAGACAGCCTCCTAAACAAATGGTGCTAGTTAAACTGTATATCCATCTGCAGAAGAATGAAATTAGACCACTAACTTTCACCCTGTACATATATCAATTCAAAATGAATCAAAGACTTTAATATAAAACCTAAAATTCCAAAATTGTTAGAAAAAATATATATGGATTGCATGTCAAGATATAAGGATAAGGAAAAACTTTCTGAACAGGATTCCAAGCATTGGAAATGACCCCGTTAATTAACAAATGGGACTATATGAAATAAAAAAAAAGGTTTTGCACAACAAAATAAACAATAAGCAAAACAAAATGAGTGACTTCAAAGAGGGAGAAACTTTCACCAAATATATTTCAGACACAGGGATAATAACTAGAACTTATTAAAAACTGAAAATATTACCACCACTCAAAAAACTGCCAATCACCAAATAGGCTACAAAAAGTTCACACTTCTACCAGCAGTAAATTCACCAGCAGTCACTTTTCCTGACACTGAAGTTTTGACCTTCAGCCATTTACCTTCCATCCATGCTCAAGTGAAAGGATTGCAGGAGTGCAACACCACAATCAGTTAATGAATATTATGGAGACTGAATCTAAGTCTACATTCATACTAGTTAAATACTTTACAAACTTATCTCATCCACACATCTTTTATATTTTTCAGTTGGCATAGTGCATATACTCATGTTCTAATATGCCATACATACTTAGACATACTCACGTATTGTATAATATTTAAGTCAGGTCAAGCATATCTATCTTTCCTGGTGGTTATAATTTATTTCTTTTTTTGTCCTACAGGAAATTTGAAAGTTTATATTTTTCAATCATGGTAATACATTTTGTGAATTCAATTATAACTTTACCTACTCTAATGAGTTTTGGAATTTCATATTTTTATAATAGCCATTATCATCATTTCACATAGTGTTGAAGCTATCACATAAACATTTCCTGGAAGGTTAGACTATTAGTGACAAATCCTCAGCTTTGCTCATGTAGGAACAACTATTTCGCCTTAATTTCTGAAAGATAATTTTTGGCTTCTGTGATTTGGGTATTACCTAAAGATTCATAATTGAATACTTAGTTTGTAGGGTGGCACTAATGGAAAATGATGGCACATTTTGGAGGTGGGCCTAAGAAGGTCTTTAGGTCACTGGTCCTCAAAAGAGGATTGTGGGACACTGCCCATTCATATTCATTCTCTCTCTCTGTCTTATTTTGCTCCTGCAAAGGTTCCCATAATAGTCTTCAGTTATTCAGATTCTTCATCAGAATTGAGTACATCATAGGGACAAAGTGCTGAGGAGATGGCTCAGTTGTCACACAAGCATGAGAATCTGAGCTTGGATTCCTTTCACCCACATAAAATAACAGGACATGATGACAGAGGCCTGTACTATTATAACAGCAGAGACAGGAGAATCCTATGGACTATCTCACTAGCTCAGTTAGCCGAATCAGTGAACTTCAGCTTCACTGAGAGACGTCTCAAAGAATAAGGTAGAGAGCACATGAGCAGGACATCTGATGTTGACTTATGGCCTCCATACACACAAATATACATTCATGTGCACCTGCACACACACACACACACACACGTGCCCACATACATACAAACAGGCATACCCACAGGCCCAGCATGCCTCTACACATGCACAGAAATTAAAAACAAAACAGAAGTGCTAAATCTTTGAATCCATATGAACTTTAAGCTACAGGAACTATTCAAATTATAAATAATATCACTCTAGTATATTATCATAGTAATGAAATACATATTAATATACTGGTTGTAGTTTAATTAACCATATACATTCAAGATGTCTTACAAACTCTCTGCCATTGTATAATGAAGATTCCATTATATATGATCTGATAATATTTTTGTTTTTTTATACAATTACCTTTGTCTTTAAGTTTTGGTTGTAATTTATATCTTTGAGTATAGTGGAAGTTGATTCCCATATTCTCCATGACTTGGAATTTTTTCACGTATAATTTCATAAAATGTGTTTCCTATAATCTTCTCCATATTTCATTCCAGTTATACCCAAGCATGTGTATATTTGTCCCCTTGGGGGTTCTAGGTTTCTTCACTTCACTCTTTTCCATTCTTTTTTTATTCTTCTGAAAATTATTTCAAGAAACATGTCTTCAAATTTAGAAATTCTTTCTGCTTGATCTAGTTACTAGAGACGCTCATAAATTTGCATTTTATTTCATTCATTTATGCATTCAGCTCCATCCAAAATTTCTGTTTTTTTTTGTTTGTTTGTTTGTTTTTAGTGGATATGTATCTCCTTGTCTCATTCAAATCCTGAACAATTTTTCTGCTTTCATTGAACTGCCTATCCATGTTCTGGTAATATGTGTGTGTGTGTATATATATACATATATATATATATATATATATATATATATATATATATATATATATATATGTATATTTGAGATAGAGAAAAAGAGGCAGAGAGAGAGACACAGAGAGAAGGTGAGAGAGAGAGAGAGAGAGAGAAAGAGAGAGAATGGGTATGTCAGAGTCTTCTGCCACTGCAAATGGACTCCAGATACATGTGCCACATTGTGCATCTAGCTTTGCATAAATATTGAAAACTGAACCCATGAAATCAGGTTTTGGAAGCAAGCACCTATGACTGCTAAGCCACCTCTCCAGCCCCCAAGTTATTTTATATCTCACTGAATTTCCTTACAGAATAATTTTTAATTCCTTTTCAGGCCATTTATAAATTTCTCTTTCTTTTACATAAGCTTCTGGAGAGTTATTCTAGTTCTTTGACTATGTCATATTTCTTTGCTTTTCTGATACTTCTTATAATATTATATTGATATTGTTATATCTGATGAAGTGCTCATGTCTTCTAATTTTTGTGGAATTTCCTTCATTGGGAAATTTTGGCGTCAATTGGGTCATGATTATTGGTTTTCATCCATGTAGCTACAGTAGTGTAGCAGCATGAAGTTACATCACCATGTTCAAGATTAACAAAACTTTTGAGCACCTCAGTGCTCTAAGATTCAGTCATATAGGTAGCTTGGTTTCCATATGAAGCAGGGAATTCCCAGCAGAGGTCAAGATGCTCTATGATAGAGATAAATATAAAGACGTCATGCTCCACTGCATGGAGAGAGACCTCTCATTGAAAGGCAGATGTGGGTCTATTTGAATATATCTGTGTGGTGAGTAAGCCTTTGCCCTGCTTTATACAAGGCCATCATGGGAACCAAAGAACACTTGTGCTGGCTTGACTCTAGAATGTGAATGATGGGTGTTCCACTTGGCTATCCACCTTTTTGTGAAACAAGGTGTCTCATTAGTCCTGAACTATAAAGCTAGGCTATATTGGTTAGCAATCAAGTTCCAGAGATACTCCTGTTTCCATCTACCCAGTGTTGGGATTCTTTGCAGGTGGCCCCACATCCTGCTTTTTTTTTTTTTCTTGTTTTACAAGGATTGTAAGACCAAACTTAGAACCTCATGCTTGTGAGGCACATACTTTACCAACTGAGATACCTGTCCAGTCCCATGCCTGCAGTATTAATGAAAACTGCTATGTGCAACTTGCTTACCTTTGCTCTCTAGGAGAAAACCTTCTTGGTTGTCAACTCTTCCCAACTAAAAATATGGAATATTAGCATGAAAAGATTTCATTCACTTCTTTGCATTTTCATGTCTGCATTTTCTCAAATTTGTACCTATCTCATGAGGCACTTCAGTGCTCACTCCAAGACAATATACTTGACTTATATGTTTATTGTTCTATAATTTGAAAATTATTGAAATAATCTCTACTTTTGGATAGTTAGGCTACTTTCAGATGCTTGCTATTAAGGTAGCATTCAAAGAGTATCCTTTAAATATGTATTCATACATATTTCTGGTCATTGCTTTACAGTAAATTTCAGTGAGTGGAATTACTGGGTCATAAGGGGGAAAGCTGTTTAAAGCTTTCATATATATTGCCAAGTTAACTTCAAAATGATTTGTAATGATTTACACTTCATTATCAGTGAATATGAGTGCCAAATTCACAATATTCTTGCCAGAATTAACAATATTTTCATAATCACTTTCTAGTTTGATAGCTGAGAAACTATTTCATTATTTAATTTAAATATAAATTAGTTGGTCATTATTTTTCATAAATCAATTGATTCTCTTAATAAGTTTTCTACTTATGACACCTTTATAATTTTCTTCTAAGATATGTTATGTTTTATACTTTGGTTATATCAAAAATCTTAATTTATTTGGTATGGTAACAGTGTATGTTGCTTATTATATATTTCTAACATTTTGCCTTTTTTGTGAGAATTAGAGGAAAGTCTTATATTTAATCATAGTAGTCATGTTAAATGACAATACAATGAAAAAGTACATGTTTTTTATACACAAAATATATACAAAAAAATTTTCTACCTTGTCCTTTGTATTACACCCTTAAGAATCTGGAAGAGGGCTGGAGAGATGGCTTAGCGGTTAAGCGCTTGCCTGTGAAGCCTAAGGACCCCGGTTCGAGGCTCGGTTCCCCAGATCCCACGTTAGCCAGATGCACAAGGGGGCGCACGCATCTGGAGTTCGTTTGCAGAGGCTGGAAGCCCTGGTGCGCCCATTCTCTCTCTCCCTCTATCTGTCTTTCTCTCTGTGTCTGTCATTCTCAAATAAATAAATAATTTTTTTAAAAAAAGAACCTGGAAGACTTCTTCCACTTTATCCTTGTCATTATATATTTATTTTGATTCTTATACATATATAAATATATATGTATAATCTGATTTATGAAACTGTCAAATACAGAGAAAGTAAACTATTCAGACATAGAAATCACCTTATATATGATCTAAACATTCTTTTGCCTATATTTCATAAATCAAAAGACTGGAGGTCAAAGTGGTAAAGTGGCTTGCCTATGACCATAAAACTAATTAGAAAGGAATAGAATCCTAACCTCTTTAGGGTTCAATTCCCCAGGACCCATATAAGCCAGATGAACAAGGGAGTGTATGCTTCTCGAGTCCACATGCAGTGGCTAGAGGCCCTGGTGTGCCCATTCTCTCTCTCCCTCTCTTGTACTCTTTCTCTCTCTCTCAAATAAATAAATAAAAAATTTTAAACATCAATGAAACTAAGAGCTGGTGTGAGAAAAATTGGTTTCAGTTCTTCTATGAAGGTTTGATAGAATTCAGCTAAGAAGCCATCTGGTCTTGTATTTTTCTTTTGGGGAAGGTTTTTTGAGTAACTTTTCAATCTCCATGGATGTGATAGGTTTGTTTAGGAGATTAATCTGCTCTGAGTTTAGTTTTGGTAGGTGGTATGTGTCTAGGAATTTATCCATTTCTTCCAGATTATCTAATTTTGTGGAGTAGAGGTTTTGGAAATATGCCCTGACGATTCTTCCAATTTCATTGATGTCTGTAGTTATACTTTTTCATTTCTGGTTTGGGTAGTAATTTGAGACTTCTTCTTCTTCATTTTTTTTTCCCTTGATCATTTTGGCCAGGGGTTTGTAATTATTGTTTAAATTTTCAAAGAACCAGCTCTTTGTCTTATCGACTTTTTTATTTTCTTAGTTTCCAATTTATTAATTTCTGATCTAATCTTGATTATTTCATTCCATCTGGAGCATTTTGGGTTGGATTCTTTTTGTTTTTTCCAACACCTTTAGGTGGACAGTCATGTTATTGATTTGTGATCTCTGTCTTTGTAATGAAGACATTTCAGGCTATGAATTTTCTCCTTATGACTGCCTTCATTGAGTCTCATGAGTTTTGGTAGGTTGTATTTTCATTATCATTCAATTTTAGGAATTTTACAATTCCTTTAATGATAATGACCTATTCATCATTTAAAATTGTGTTGTTTAGTCTCAGGTATTATTGAAGTTCTTGGGTCTCTTGTTAATTTGTAGCTTTAACACATTGTGATCTGATATGATGCAGGATGTTAGTTCAATTTTCCTGACTTTATGAAGCCATGCTTTATGGCTTAATGTATGGTCAATCGTGGAGACGGTTCCATGGGCTGCTAAGAAGAATGTGTATTCTGTAGAGCTGGTGTGAAAAGTTCTGTAGATACCTGTTAGGTATAGTTGATCTATGATGTTGTTGAGCTCTATTATTTCCCTGTTGATTTTCTGCTTGAATGATCTGTCTATTGATGATAGTGGAGTACTGAAGTTTCTGACTATGAAGGTGTTGGTGTTAATTTCTGTTTTATTATTGAGCAGATTTTGTTTTATAAACTATTGTGACCTTGGGTTTGGTGCATATGTTTTTATGATTATGATGTACTCACGTTGGATCATTCTCTTGATGACTAAAAAATGGCCTTCTTTGTCCTTTTTGATTAGTTTTAGTTTGAAGTCTGCTTTATAAGATAGTAATACACCAACAACCACTTGGTTTTTATTTCCATTTGCTTTGAATATCATTTTCCAACCCTTCACCCTGAGGAGATGTCTATCTTTAGTGGTGAGGTGAGTTTTGTGAACATAGCAGATAGATGGGTCCAGGGTTTTATTTTATTTATTTTTTTATTTTTGGTTTTTCAAGGTAGGGTCTTGCTCTAGCCCAGGGTGACCTGGAATTCACTGCAAAGTCTCAGGGTGGCCTGAGCTTATGGTGATCCTCCTACCTCTGCTTCCTGAGGGCTAGGATTATAGGCATGTGCAACCACACCCAGCTCAGGGTTTAGTTTTTTTATCCATCCTGATGATGGGTAAGTTAAGACCATTAACATTTAAGGTTATTACTATGAGGTTTGAATTAATCCCTGCCATGATGAAGTGTTTTATGGGGTTTGGTGCTTTTTTTGTCTTATGTACTGTTTTGAGCCTGGTTCATTTTGGTTATTGTGATCTTCTTCTTGCTGGCTCTTAAGATTGGTTGTTTGATTCTTCTGTGTGGAGTATTCCCTCAAGTAGCCACTGTAGGTTTGAATTTGTGTTTATATAATCATAGAATTGACTTTTTCATGGAAAATTTTTCTTTCACCATCTCTTTTGAGTGATATTTTTTTCTGGGTAAAGTAGCTTTGTTTTGAAGGCATAGTTTTTCAAACTTAGAAGTGTTCCATCCCAGGCCCTTCTGGTTTTCATGGCTTCTATTGAGAAATCTGATGTTATTCAAATGGGATTGCCTTTGTATGTTGTGAATTGCCTCTCTCTTGCTGCTTTTAATACTCTCTCTTTGTTTTCATTGTTAAGAGTTTAGCTATGATGTGTCTTGGAGAGTTTCTTCTTTGGTCCTGCCTGTTTGATGTTCTATGGGCTTCTTGTATCTGGATAGGCCTCTCTTTTGCAAGATTTGGAAATTTTTCTTCAGTAATTTTGTTGAGTATATTCTCTATGCCTCTTGTCTGGATTTCCTCTCCTTCTGATATACCCATGATCCAGGTGTTTTGTCATTTTAGGGTGTCCCACAGTTCCCTTGTATTCTGTTCACTTCATTTTTTTTACTCAGTAAAGCTTTGGCTTTCCAATCTATTTCTTCTGTTTTATCTTCCAGGTCAGAGGTTTTGTCTTCCACATGAGTATTTCTGCTAGTAAGTGGTTCTAGAGAGGTTTTTATAAATTCTGTTTGGTTTTTATTTTCTTTCTTTCTTTATTACCTTTCTGTTCTGCAAGTACAGGCAGTTTGGCACCATTATTAGGCTCCTCTGTGACCTACCTCCTCCTCATTTGCCCCTCCTTGTTGAGGTATATGGGTCTTGCATTGTGGAGTTAGCCCACAGTTATTGATACGATGAATGTCTCTGTATATCATGACCCAACATGTAGCTCTGACATTCTTTCCGCCTCTTCCGCAAAATTTCCCTGAGCCATGTTGGGTTCATTTTTGGTGTGCTTCAGTGATGAGGTGTTGGGGGGCCTCTGGGGCTCTGGCTCTCTGATTTGGTAGGAGTTGATTTTTCTCTGTGTTGGTCTCCTTCCCCTTTGTGCTGGTATCTGGTTCATCAGGAAAACATCACCCTTGCATGTTTTGCCAAATTTCCTTGGTTTCAGCCAGGGCCCTTTGGAGGTATGATGGGGCAGCTCTCTCCTTAAGATCTGCATCTATCTGAAAAAGAGAAGCAGATTCTCCAATGGAGAGTAAGTTAGCACCAGGACAAATGAGATAGCCCTTACTTGTTTTATAGAGAGTTTAATAGGTGTAGGCCCTCTTGTACCCCATGATTGATGGTAGCTTGATATTGGAGAGTGGGCTTATGTTTGTATATGGTTCTGACTTGTTTCCCAGCTCCAGCTATGGGTCCCCTACCACCGAGGGCATCAGTCAGCCAAATCAAGAGCAGTTGGTTCCCCACCATGGCTGTGTGCCACTATTGCACTTGTGTGGGCATCACAACAGGTTATTTCCTGCTAAGTAGGTTGGGCCATGAGTTGCTTGGAAAGATATTGGTCATTTCCCCAGTCACCCATGTAGCACCTTCTGGCACTTGATGCATTGACTGTCTGGGGATTGACTCTCCTGGCTTTAAGCCATGCCATTCCATTTTACATGTCAACTGTGTATGATGTCTTCAGCAATAGGGTCTTACCACTAACCTTTGGTGGGTCATCAAGTACTCTGACAGAAACCTGTCATTCTTTTAGAAAACCTTGTAGGTTTCTCTGATCAAAAGCTCATTGTGGATGGTAGGCCCAAGCTGGAAGTGGGGGTTACAGGTCAGTGCCCACTAAGAAAATGAGGAAAAAAGGTAACTAATATATAAGAGTTAGAGAGGAAAGAGAGAGAGAGAGAGAGAGAGAGAGAGAGAGAGAGAGAGAGAGAGAGAGATTGAGAGAGAGAGAGAGAAGGAGAGGGAGATGGAGGGAGGGAAGATGTAGACGATTTAGGTTTGTCTTTATCCTACCCTCTCCAGTGTCTTGTGGTTCAGGTGTTTCCTTTTAGGGCCTGGTGAAGGTTCAGCCATTTGGTCTGCCTTTTAGGAAGTAGAATTTTATGGTACCATTGCTGTTTGTGTCTAGATTAGTGTTTCTCACCCCTTCAATCCTCTCCCCTCCCTCCCCATCCCTCCTAGTGTCTAGTCTGTGAGATGCTTCCAGGGTGAGTAAGGTATCTTGGGTAGATTCAGGTTAGGTGCTATAGATGAGTGAGACTATGTGGCAATTTTTTTTTTCTGTGATTGGGTAAGTTCACTGAGAATGATCTGTTCCAGTTTCAACCATTTTTCCTCAAATTTCTTTGTGTCATTTTTTTCTTACTGCTGTATAGAATTCCACTGTGTAGATATACCACATTTTAGTTATCCATTCTTCTAGTAATGGGCATCTGGGTTGATTCCAGCACTTAGCTATTATGAATTGAGCTGGTACAAACATGGATGAGCAAATCTCTCTGTCCTGTGGTTTGAAGGTTTTAGGGTAGATGCCCAGTAAGGGAATAACTGGGTCTGTTGGTATCTCTATAGTCAGCTTTTCCAGGAGTCTCCATATTGCTTTCCAAAGTGGTACATTTTGCCTTTTTTAGAGTTGTTCACTGGCATTTTGAAAAAAAAAAATCTGTAGTCACATCTGTCAATTCCCTTAAATTTTCTATTTTCCTTTTCTTTTTTGGTAGTTTTGTGTAGTATGTGTAGTTTGGAGGTATGTGCTACATGCAAGTATGTATAGAAGTGTGCACCCCATGCTAATGCATGTGAGGTATGCAAAGAAATGTATTAGTTGTCTTTTATTATTCATTAACCTTATTTTCCTGCGAGATAACCTTACACTCAACTTGGTTCTCTCCAATAATCTATTAGACTGGCAGAATAGAGAGCCAAAGAAGGCCTCCAGTCAGTGGCCCTCACACCCCTCGTACACAAGCACTATGGTTACAGTCATGAGCAGTCATTCCTGGCTTTACAGATGGGTGCTAAGGATCACATTTAAGTTCTCATGACCTTAACTTCCAAGCTATCTACCTACCCTAAATGTTCTTGTATTGTTTCTTATGTATATTTCTAGCCATACCTTTACAGGTAATTTCAGTCAGGGGCATTACTAGTTCATAAGGTAGAAATCTGTTAAGATTTTCATATAGAGTTTAGTTTCCTACAAAATCCTTTTGTCATGCTTAGATAGTCCAGTGAATATCCCAAAACTATATAAACATTTACTTATATTATTTCAATGTTTGTTGTATATGCATATATTCTTACATACTCACATATATTAATAAATGAAATTGGAATTCAGTATACTTGCAACAATGGTTTCTGCCAAGTTACATATCAAATGTATGCCTACTTTGGTAATGAATTTTGTGATTCTTAAGAATTTGTTTTCTGGTCATATAAACCAAAAAGTGAGAAGTCTCACTTATATCTATGAAAGTTTAAAATAACTTACAAATAAAACATTTTGTTTTCCATCATAGTTATCAGTCTATTTTGTTTCTTCTACTCTAGAAACTTATAATTTTCTGAAAAAATTCACATTTTGCTTTGTCACTCAATACTAGTATAAGATTTTGACTGCATTTACTCAGGTATTTTGTAACTATTTTGTATAATATCCAGCCATAATTTTATGCATACATATTTTACTCATATTCATTTACTCTCTCTCCTGTCTGTCTCTCATACTCTTTTTCAGGCACTCTATCATTGTCCACTCTTATAGATAAATATGACTAAGAAGTAATTAATACTGATAAATACTACTATAATTGCATTGGGAGGGAAGAAATTGCTTGATTTTTGTCTATACTAAACTATATTTAACCAGTCTAAGGTTCTTTGCTATAAATTTAAATATATCATCTTCAACTGGGTAGATATGTGCTAATTGACTTTTTTTGTCCCAAAGAATAAGTACATAGCTATAATATTCATGGAGAAATAATGGCAACTGATGTCATTGTTATTAACCTTACCAGTATTACCAATAATGAGCATATTTCTTGAAACACCTAAGCTTAGCCAATAACTTGCACTTAGAATCACATTTTAAATATATGACATTAAAATAGAACTATAAAATAAAAACTCTTATATAAGATTTCCTTTTCATGAATCTGGGATCAGTATGCTAATTATTAATCTAACTTTTTTCTCTTTGTCTATAATTTAATGTCAGGTTGAGTGAGAAGGCTATTTAATTTAAAAACAAAATTTTACACTTCCTCATTACAACTGTTGGGACATTTAAATTCAAATTTTTGAAATATATATTTTTGCTTTTCAAATTCATAACTTCTCTAACAGGTTAGATAGGTTTCTAGTCTTACCAAAGAAAAGATACAAAGTTGTCTTTTTAGAATCCTTAACTATTATCATGGGTACCTAGAATTTTCCTCTCCCATTGTTAACTTGAGAACAATGAGAGATTTATGCAGTAAATCTATTTGCTAGTGTGATATTTCTCTTTTCAATGTAGTGAAAAATTACTGAATATTAATGCTTTTAAACAAGATTTTATTTGTTTTTATATTTTTGAATAAACCTATCCCTAATATCATAACATACAGTATTAAAAGCACAACAAATTTTAGACTACATTATGAAAATTTTGTTATCTAAGACCAAGTTTATTATAACTTAACTAAATAATTTCATTTGCTCACAGATTATATTTAGAAACCTTATCATATCTAGAATAGTTTCAATCCATTGTCTAGAAAACAGCCTTAATAAAGAACTCAGTCAGTACAGTAATATCTTCCTATCCACGGATATAAATCAAAGGATACATACTTATCTACTTCCTGTTTTTCAACATGGTGGGGAGATCTTTAAAGCACAGGTAAACAATATTTTCAATATTTATCTGTTTTTATAATTTTGTTTGAAGAGGTGATATGAGAGAAAATTGATGGTGAAAGCAAATATTGTTTTACTGGATTATGGAGACTGCTCACAGTTGTGTGTATAAGTAAATGCATACTACTTAATGCACCAAATCTCCTATAATGTTTGTCCACCAATATTTCCTAGTCAAATATTATATTCTCTCACTATGAAATGTGAGTTATTATTCACTTAGTATGCAAACATTCTTACACATCATATATATTATGTTCTAATATGTACATCACAACAATTTGCAATGGAGCCTGTCATTCATGACAATAATGTTAACAAAATACACCAAGATGAAATAGAACTGATATGCTCAACTATTATAAAGATCTAAATCATCCCTGGTGCTTTATTTCCCCAAGTTATCACACAATCAAACAGAAATGGGGTACTATTTTGAATTAATTGAGGTATGAAGATAATGGGGCTGTAGCCATTTTTTAATTTTCTCTTGGTTTTGCCTTTTGTTTTCTAAGACAGTGTCATTCCACAGACTGGCCTGGAACTCACTCTGTAACAGAAGATTGCCTTGAAATCACAATCTTCCTGCCTTAGCCTCATGAGAAGCATTTCAAGCATGAGGTACCATGTTCACCTTTGAAGAAATTTTTTAAGTAGTCCCGAGAATTCTATGTCTTCAAATACTACTGCTTGTTTGCACTGATTCTGAAGTGTTACTATTTTTATCTAGGAATCAAAAAATATAACATCTAGAATAAACCCAAGCACTATAAGTAATATCTGGATCTAGGGGGTGGAGATATGGCTAAGTTGTTAAAGACACATGCTCTTCAAGCCTGCCAACTGGAGTTTGGATATTCAGCATCGACTTAAAGCCATATATATACTGGGACATATATCTGTAATCTCAATGTATCTATGACAATTGGGGGTAATGTCAGGAGAATCTTAGAGCTCTCAGACCATCTAGTCTGGCCTTCTTAACAGGAAAATGCAACAAAAGAGATATTGTATCATTGTATCAAACAAGGTGGAAGAAGAGGAACAACATTCCAATGTGGTCCTATGATCGCATCACATGCATAGTGGAACACATGCAACCATACTCACACACAACATGCACATACACAAATAACATAAAAACTAAAATGAAAACGAAACTAATAATCTTTAGATCTTTTCTACTCCAAGTTAAAAAATAGCAGATAAAATTCTACTGAACAAATATTTGCTTAATTCCTATAATGTATTAGGCACTGTCCTTGCACTAACAACAAAAGATATAGACAGACAAGATCCATGACCTCTTTAAACTTAGTCTTTAATTCTATGCCAGTGTTCTAAAAATAAAACAGGAAAAAATAAAACCAAGAAGTAGGAAATTTCAAAACAAGTATTATAATTTGGTCGTCTGTTTTCTGTGAAGATGATCTTTCCAGTACACCAAATTAAAAATGAGATGATGGATCAGAATTGAAAAAGGCAGTTTCAAATATCTGAGACTTTATTTTAGGAAAAATGTAAGAGAAGCTTGTTTCTTGGTTGAGAAAAAAGTAACATAGAATATAGTAGGTAGAGTTTAATAAAAAAAACCTGTGTCATTATTTTTCTAAAGCTATTTTCTTTTTCCAAAGTAAGGTCTCATTCTAGCCCAGTCTGACCTGGAATTCACTAGGTAGTCTTAGGCTGGCCTTGAACTCATGGCAATCCTCTTACTTTTGACTCCCGAGTGCTTGGATTAAAAGCATGTGCCACCACACCCAGCCTTCTAGAGCTAATTTTTATGGGTGTATTGTTATGAAACTTAATGTAACAATATACTCAGATATACTGATTGAACCTCAAACACATCTTTAAATAACCATATTTAAATAGTCCTTAAACACCAATTATATGCCAGCACTACATTAAGGATGCAATACGAAATACAACATATTTATTTCCTCATCTCCATTCTAGAAACAAAATGGAAGTGTGCTGAGCATAATGATGGAAGGAAGGTGCAGGATCTCCTAATAGGTTTTGATCAAATCTGGAGAGTAAAGGGAGCCTTTTGAGGAAAATAACACTTTATTTGAGATATGAAGTCTAAATTAAGAACACATATAAAGCTGAGGAAAGAGTGTTTCAAGCTAAAAGAATAACATATGTGAAGGCCTACTCTAAGAGAAAGAGCATGTCATGGTACAAGAACATAATGAAGATCAGAGTGTCTGGAGAGAAGAAAGCCAGATTGTGTTGAGATTCCTAAAAATAAGGTAATGATTTTGGTTGTTATCGATTCAAGGGAATTAATCATGTGAATATCTTTGCATATACATGTTTTAAAGATCATCCTGTATAGTGTGAATAACGAATTAGAAGAAATGATGTTGGAGAGGCTAAGAAAATACCCACTTTAACCTTCACACCATATGAAAAAATATATAAAAGGAAAGCAAAAGTGTTTTAGTGGAATTAAGGACTGCAGTCATTCCTTAAGACTTCTTGGCTTAGACATCTTGATAAGATTGGCATATATCAATAATTCTCTTTCCTATGTTACAAGTGAAGATGTTTGATCATATGCCCAACTCCAGAGTTCATAATACGTAATCATCTGTACTCAGAATCTAAATGGGAAAGATAGAAGTCACTTTCCAAATATATTAATTCATCTCAAAAATTTCCAATAACTACATGTTACACATCGTTTCAAGTATTAAAGATAAAGCTCTAAGCATTAAAAAATGGTATAATTTTTACTAAATATACTTTAGTAAAGATAACAAAAACAATATAATATAAAATATAGATTATTATTAATTCCCAATGTTAAGCAATAGGAAATAGAAACTGCAAATGGAAATGCTTAGATTGTGTGGTCTATGATAACTATATCTGAAGTTTCTGCTGTTTAAATTCATCAAATTCATTCTTTCATAAGAAGCCCTTTCTTTCTCCCTGAAGACTAATATGCAAGGGCAAAATAATTGGAGATTATGTTGAGATATATGTATTGGAGACTAGATATCCTAAATATTTTTGGTTATTGCAAGGACGTTTGATGGGATGCTAAAATAATTCACCATTAATTATTAATAATAAAAATATACAATTCATACACACCAAATACAGCATCATCCACTCTCCAAGGGAAAGTCTTTAAGTGGAGGCATATAGCTGTAAACCTTTATCTCTTTAGTCAACCTAAGGTCTGGATAAAGAACAAATAATAGACATTTGGAGAGATTCATGTAAATGCAAGGAGCAGTCAAAGTGAAATTATATGTATGTATGTATATATACATATATATGATACATACATACATATATATGTTTGTATGTATGTGTGTGTATATATATATATATATATATATATATATATATATATATATATACACACACACACACACACATACATACACACATATATGTATGTATACATATACACAGTCATTAGTCATCTATACATTTGTACTTATGGCAAAGAAAATTGTAACCATCGGTCGAGTGTCAGTAGAGGCATTTTTTTGATGGTGATATTTCTTTTTCTGAGATAAGCCCAACAGACTGCCTTTATATGCGAGAGTGAGACAGTGAGAGAGAGAGGGAGAGAATGAGAGAAAAAAGTGGTGAATCAGGGCCTCCAGCCACTGCAATCAAACTCCAGACTTGTGTGCTCCCTTGCACGCATGTGTGACCTTGCATTCTTGTGTCACTATGTATCTGGCTTACATAGGACCCAGAGAGTCAAACATGACTCCTTAAGCTTCATAGGCAAGTGCTAATCCATCTTTCCAACCTCATTCCCAGATTTGAGCTGATTTTTTGACTACCTGTAGAAAAAGAAGATGGTCTATGTGTTCCAATAGGGCAGAGAAATATTACCAAATAAATCTTGAGATCTTTTTGTTAATTTACAATATTTTATTTATAATAATTAATAGACATAAGGCATAACAAATGGATGATCAGATGTAATTGAAGGATGGATGGATGGAAAGAAGGGAATGAAGAAAAAAGGAAAGGGGGAAGGAAAGAAAGAAGGGAGGAAGGCAGGAAAGAGGAATGGGAGAATCTTTAGATCTCATTTTGAAGCAAGAGGAATAAAGATTTTTTTTCATTCTTAATAAAATGATTTTGTTACATAAATATATGTCATTCTTAAAAATAATAGAATAAGCCAGAATAGAAACAAGCAAAAATCAGTCATTCCTGCAATTGGAATTGTCATGGTTCTATCTTACAGTACTCAGAAAGTTCACTTCTGTTTAGTCAATCATTTACATTCTCTTTCCCCTTGCTTGTATTAAATTCTCTCACATAATGACCATTCTCCATATGGCTATCAATCCTTTGCATTGTGACAGTCCAAATTGATGCTGTGATTTTTCTCCCTTGGGAAAAAGGCAACAAAGAAGATAACTGCAAAATGTATGACAAGAGATATACAAACTTGTACTCCTATTCCCCAGTAAAACCAAAAGAAGTTTCCAAAAAATGTTCTAGTAGCTTTTGGTATTCTTTAAATTAGTTTTTGTTTGTTTGTTTGTTTTCATAACACATATGCACTCGGGGTGCTCACTAAGCCTTTGAGTATTTAAGCATGAATCGAACTGATTATTAAGCAGAGATGTTAAACATGAGAGTTTCAACAATGCAAACTTGTCCTAGTCTTCAAAGTTAACAGTATTGAAGCTAAAGTTTAAACCAAAGTCTAATTCCAAAATTCATGCTAATTCCACTATATTACTGACTACTGAATGCTTAAGAGAATCAATTAACAACTCTAAAAATGAAAGGTTGTCTACCACTAGTTAGAAAATAATTTCCTATGAATATAAGACTCACATTCTCAATGAAAACAAAAACTTTGTAATTTGATCTATCACAATATAAATACATAAACTACACTAGCATATAAAATTTACAAATTCCTGCTCATAACAAATATTCAATTAAAATCATATTTGTGTATTTTCATTTTCATTCTATTAAGAATTACTTTTTAATTAAGAATATAATTTTTATGGATAGATTGTGTGTTTGTACCATCTTTTCCCTCCCTGCTCCAATTCTGATGGGGGCCCTTCTCAGTTGGGTTGCTGTTGCTGCCCATGGGGTTGTGGGTTATACATTGTGGGAGCAGCAATAACTTATGGGGGGCAATGCCTATGGGTATGAGGTCTCAAACTGTGGCTCTTGCAATCTTTCCATCCCCTCTTCTGCAAAATTCCCTGAGCCTTGTTGGGTGTGTTTTAAGTCTGCTTCAGTGATGAATGCTTAGGAGCCTTTGCACCTCTGCTTTGGTGTGTGTTGAGTATCCTTAGCATCTGCCTATTTCACACTGGCATCGATTGTCAGGCTCACCATGGAAGCAGAACTTTTGCTTGTATCCTAATTCCTCTGTGCTTTCACCTGTGCCGTGGCAGAAATGAGAGGGGAGGTTTATCTCCTTGGGTCTCACCATGTTCTGGAAAAGACAAATATATTCCCCAACAGAGAGTAAAGTCAATGCAGGCTATATAGAATAAGTGTTAATGATTTAGGGAGACTTGGTGAATGGAGTCCCTCTTTTAGCCAAAGACTAGTGGGAGCTTGACAGTGGACAGCATGATCTTTGTCTTTATATGATTCTGACCTGGTTCCTAGTTCCAGATATGGGTCCTATACACTTAGCAGATCTTTTAGCCAATCAGAAAGTCATTGGCTACCCACCAAAGCACCAAGTCTATGTGCCACCATTGCACTGGTATATACTTCTTGTCATACTTGTGGCTTCTGAGTAGCTTAGACCTCTGCTTACTTAAAGTATTATTGGCTACATTCTCCTAGTAGCTCATGTAGTGCTTTCCAGCACTATATTGGCAATCTAGGAACTGGCTCTCTTCCAAATTCCAGCTGTGTCTCTCAATGTTCTGTGTCAGCAGCATATGGTGTGTTCAGGAATAGAATCTTACCTTTTACCTCAGGCAGGTAATCAAGTGCTTTGACAGAAGTCAGTCATGTTTTGGGGGACCTCTTAGATCTGTCCTTTCAACATTTCAGTGTGCATAGCACTGCTTTGTAGTACTGGGAGTTAGTTTGTCACAGAGATATTTTAAGGTTAGGCTTCATCCCTCCTTCTCCAAGTCACTTCTTATCAGACAACCTCCTATATTCCTGTTGAGGGTTAAATATTTTAGTCTACCTTCAGGGAGAAAGGTTTCTGGAGTACCAATTCATGTTGAGTTTAGTTTTGTATTTATTCCGCCCCAATTTCCCCTTCCCCTCCCCACATACCCTTCATACCTATTGTCTGGGCCTCAACTTCCCAATCAGGTATGCCAGCAATTCAAGGTGATCCAGGTTAGGAACTTCAGATGAGTGAACACATGTGGTATTTGTCTTTCTGTGATTGTGTATATTTGCTGAGTATGATCTGTTCTAAGTCCATCCATTTTCCTACAAATTTCATTATATCTTACTGCTAAGTAAAATTCCATTGTGTGTATATACCATAACTTTCTTATCAGTTTGTCCAGTGATGGGCACCTAGGTTGATTCCCCTTCCTCTCTACTATGAATTAAGCACCTAAAAACATGGCTGACCAATTATCTCTGTAATGAAGCATGAAGCATTCAGAGTAAATGCCAAGTAAGGGAATAACTGGGTCTGTTGGTAGATCTATGTTCATCTTCTGCAAGAATCTCTATATTACTTTTCATAGTTGCTGCCCAAATTTGCATTCCCTCCAACAGTAAATGAGGGTTCCTCTGTCCCCACATCCTTGCCAACATTTGTTTTTGTTTGAATTTTTTAATGATTGCCATCCTTACTAGAATGAGGTGGGATCTCATGTTTTTTTTTTCTAATTTGCATTTCCCAGGTGGTTAGGGATGTGGAACATTTTCTTAAGTGTTTATTAGCCATTTGTGTTTCTTCTTCTGAGAAGTGTCTATTCAGTTCTATACCCCATTTTTTTAATGGGTTGTTTGATTGTTTATTGTTCAGATTTTTGAGTTATTTGTAGACTCTAGATATTTGCCCTCTGTCAGTGATATAGAAGGTAAAAATTGTTTAGCATCCAGTGGGTAATCTATTATCTCTACTTATGGTTTGTTTCTATGGACAAAAGCATTTTAGTTTCATGAGATCCCACTGGTTGAGTGATTGTTTAATTTCGTAGGCTACTGGGGTATTGTTCAGGAATTCCTTCCCTGCCACTATATCATAGAGTGTTCCTCCTATTTTTAATTCTAGTAGTTGAAGTGTTTCAGCTCTTATATTGAGGCCTTGAATACATTTAGAGTTGATTTTTTATATGGTGAGATAAGTTGGTCTAGTTTCATTTTAGTACACATGGTTATCCAATTTATACCTCACCATTTGTTGAAGATGCTATCTTTTCTCCAGTCTACATTACTGACAACTTTGTCAAAGATCAAGTATTTGCAGTTACTTGACATTTGGGCTGGGTCTTCCATTGGTCTATATTTCTGTTATTATGCCAATATCATGGTATTTTTGTTAGTATGTGTTTGTAGCATAGCTTTAGATCAGGTAAGGTGACATCTTCAGATGTGTTTCATTTGCTGAGGATACATTTAAATATCTGAGAACTGCTGCCATTCCATATAAATTTTAAAGAATCAGTTATTATATGTCTGTAAAAATGATACTGGAATTTATATTGGTAGTATATTAAATCTGTATACTGCTTTTTATTGGTATTGTACTAAATCTATATATTGCTTTTGGCAGAATAATTCTTCCTATCCAGGAGCACAATGGGTCTTTCCATCTTCTCAAGTCCTCCACAATTTCTATCTTGAATGTTTTTATGTTTTGATTGCATAGGTTTTTGGAGAACCTTATTTAGTGTTATTCCAAGATATTTGATGTTTATTTTTTTGGCTATTGAAAATGGGACAGCCTTACTGATTTCTTTCTCTGTTTATTTGTCCTTTGCATATAGAAAGACTACTGATTTTTGTGTGTTCCTTTTGTGTCCTGCTACTTTGCTGAAGGAAGTAATCACCTTTAGAAGTTTTAAGTTGGAGACTTTCAGGTTACTTATATATAGGATCATGTCATTGGCAAATAGTGTTAATTTGACTTCTTCCTTTACAATTTGAATCCCTTTTATCTCTTTCTTCTATCTTATTGCTTGGGCTAGGACTTCTAGTAACTATCTTGAAGAGCAGCCCTGAGAACAGGCAAAGCTCTCTTGTTCCTGATCTCAATGAGAACTCCTTGAGTCTTTCTCCATTAAATATTATTGGGGCTTTAGGTGCTTTATATATAGCCTTAATTGTGCTGAGATATAAACCCTCTGTGCCTATTCTCTCCAGCAGTTTGGTCATGAAATCATGTTGCATTTTGTCAAAGGCCCTCTCTACAGCTATTTAGAAGATCTTGTGGTTTTGTGATTAAGTTTTTCTTCTAATGTGGTATATATTACATTGACAGATATTTTTTAATTTATTTATTTGAGAGCGACAGACACAGAGAGAAAGACAGGTAGAGGGAGAGAGAGAGAATGGGCGCGCCAGGGCTTCCAGCCTCTGCAAACGAACTCCAGACGCATGCGCCCCCTTGTGCATCTGGCTAACGTGGGACCTGGGGAACCAAGCCTCAAACCGGGGTCCTTAGGCTTCACAGGCAAGCGCTTAACCGCTAAGCCATCTCTCCAGCCCACATTGACAGATTTTTATACCAATCATTCTTGCAACCCTTGAATGAAGGTAGATGTGTTGCTTTTGATGTGTTGTTGAATTCAGTTTGTGAAGATATTGCTCAGGTTCATTACATATAAATTTATCAGGGATGTAGGCATATACTTTCCTTTTCTTGGTATATCTCTGTCTGGCTTTAGTATTAGGGCAATAGTACCTTCATAAAAGGAGTTGGGGAGCATTCCCTCTTGTCTGACTATGTGAAACATTTTGAGATGGTTTCGGTTCTTCAGTGAAGGATTAATAGAATATGCCTGAGATGCCATCAGAGTATAGTACTTTTATTTTTGGGGAGAGTTTTTTAATTACATTTTGAATCTCAGTGGATGTGATAGGTGCCTTTAGGAAACTACTCTGCTCAGAGAATAGTTTTGGTAGGTGGTATGCTCTAGAAATTCATCCATTTCTTCCAGATTATCCAATTTTTTGGAGTTGAAATTTTGAAAGTATGTCCTGATGATTTTTCCAATGTCACTGATATCTGTTATCAACTTTCCCTTTTCATTTCTCAGTTTGTTAATTTGAGAATTCTCTATATTTTTTTCATTTGATCAAATTGGCCAAGGGTTTATCAATCATGGACTAAAGAAAAAAAGAACAGCTCTTTATTTCCTCAGCTTTCTTAATTGTTTTCATAGTTTCCAGTTCATTGATTTCTGCTTTTATCTTAATGACTTATTTTCATACAGGGCTCTTAGGATTGGATTCCTGTTGTTTTTCCCATGCATTTAGGTGGTTGGTTAGGTTATTAAGATTTGAGATCTCTCTGTCCTTGGTATGAAGGCATTTAGAACAATACATTTCCCCTTAGATTGCCTTCATTGTGTCCCATAAATTTTTGTAATTTGTGTTTTCATTATTGCTCAATTTTAGAAATTTTTAAACTTTTTCCATTACCCAGTCATTGCTTAAAAGTGTCATTTTCAGTCTCCAGGAGCTGGTTGAATTTGTTTTTGTTTTGTTTTGCTTTGTTTTTCAAAGTAGGGTTTCACTCTAGTCTAGGCTGACCTGGAATTCACTCTGAAATCTCAGGGTGGCCTTGAACTCATGGCGATCCTCCTACTCTGCCTCCTGAGTGCTGGGATTAAAGGCGTGCACCACCACACCCGGCTTTAGTTGAATTCTTAATATATCTCTTGTTGTTAGTTTCTAGCTTTAAAGCATTGTGATGAGATATGATGTAAGAAGTTATGTCATTTTTTTTCTGAATAAATGGGGGCATGTTTTATGGCCTTATATATGATCTATTTTTGGAGAAGGTTCTGTGGGCTACTGAGAAGAATGTGCATTCTGTATAATTAGGGTAAAATGTTTTGTAGATGTCTGTTAGGTCTAGTTAATCTATGGTATTGTTGAGCTCTATTATATCCCGGTTGATTTTCTGCTTGGATGATCTGTATATTGATGACAGTGGAGTATTGATGACCCCAACTATAATGGTGTTGCTTCTTATTTCTGCTTTGTTGTAAAGTAGCCTTTGTTTTATAAACTGTGGTGCACCTGTGTTTCTTGCAAATATATTTATGTTTGTGATGTCCTCATGTTGGATCATTTCCTTCATGAGTTAGAAGAGGCCTTCTTTGTCCTTTTTGATTACTTTTGGTTTGATGTCTATTTTATCAGATATTAGTAAAGCAACACCTGCTTGTTTCTTATTTCCATTTGCTTAGAAAATCATTTTCCATCCTTTAACTCTGAGAAGGTGTCTATCTTTAGTAGTGAGGTGGATTTCTTGAAGACAGCAGACAGAAAGGTCTATTTTTCTGATCCACCCTGTTGACATGTGTCTTTTGATAGGTGAGTTAAGAATATTAATACTTAAGGTTATAACTGTGAGCCTCACATCCTTTCCATGATTGGAAGCTTGATGAAGTTTGGTGCTTTCTTGAGCTTTGTACCCTTTTTGAACCTGATCTAGCTTTGGTTCTAGCTTTGGATATTATGTTTGTCTTCTTACAGGTTCTTGAGATTAGTTGTTTGACTTTTCTGTGTGGAGTATGACCTGAAGTATTCTCTGTATGTTTGGCCTTGTGTTCATATAATCATAGAGCTGACTTATTTTCATGAAAGTTTTCTTTTTGCCATCTATTATGAGTGATATTTTTCTAGGAAAAGAAGTTTGGGTTGGACACCAAAGATTATTAGACTATGAAGTGCTCTATTCCAGGCCCTTCTGGCTTTCAGGGTTTCCACTGAGAAATATGAGGTAATTCTGATGGGATTGCTTTTGTATGTAGTGAGTTGTTTATCTCTTGCTGCTTTTAGCGTTCTCTCTTTGTTTTCGTTGTTGAGTTTTAACTCAGATGTGTCTTGTAGACTTTTTTTTTTTTTTTGGTCCTGTTTTTTGGTGTTCACTGACCTTCTTTTATCTGGATGGGCCTCTTTTTAGTGAGGTTGGGAAATTTTTCTTTAAAAATTTGTTGAATATGTTCACTATGCCTTTAGCCTGAAATTCTTCCCCTTCTGATATACCCATGATTTGGATAGTTCATCATTTTAAGGTATCCTACAGTTCCCTCATTATCTAATTGCATTATTTTTTTTTTGAAGTAAGGAAACATTTTGGACTCCTGATCAACTTCTTCTGCTTGTCTTCCCACTGTGAGGCTCTGTCCTCCACATGAGTTAATGAAGGATTCTAGAGAGGTTTTTAGAAATTCTATTTGATTTTTGTTTTCTGGTGTGTTTTTCTGCATTGTGACCATCTATTTTGAGGTACAATTTCATATTGAGGTCTATTTTTCTCATTCCTTCCTAGAATTCATTCTTGCATTTGATCATATCCTCATTAGGCTTATTCAACTGGTTATTGAGATCCTCTATTTGTTGCCTCACCTTCAATTCATCTGCCTCTCTTTTGAGGCCTCTCTGGTTATCTTCAATTAATTTAAGCCTAGTGACAAAAGCTGCATGTTCTAAGAGATAATTCTGATCAATTACATTTATGTGATTATTGGATTTTTGATGATTTGCTTCCAGTTTACCAATTCTCTTGATCCAGGCCACATAGTTTATTGAGTTTTTATTTGGGGATTCAATTTCTGTTGTTTTCTCTATGTTTCCTTCATATGTATATATGAAGGATTCCATTGTGGGATTAGGCATCCTTGGTGTAAATCTCTCAACTTTGTGACTTTCATTGTATATTTTGCATTGCGACCTACCAATCTCAGGGTAAATGTTTTATTTTATTAAGGATAAAGCAAGTATTTGTCTTTGTAGTACTTTCAGTTAGTATTATGTTTTAAATGTAAAACAGATTGGAGTAGGATGGGGTTATTATACTAGAAGCAGAGATTGTGGAGGTTCCCAGTACAACAAGAATACCCGGGGAACTGTGCAGTGGGGAACTAACTGGGATCTCTGGCCTACTCACTCCACATGCATATCCTCCAATGCAGCAGATCTGGAAGCTGGTCATGCAAGGGCTGATCAATCAGGAAGCCTGAGCAAAAGGCCTACTTCCACTGCATGCCCAGTCCAGATTGCTCCATGCCCGTAACATGGGTACTCAGTGCCATGAAATTTAGAGGTGATGAACTAACTAGGAGCTCTGACTTACTCACTACTTGCACATATGCTCCAATAAAAGCAACCTGGGATTTGGGGATATTTTCATTGTTATATTATCTAGATCAGCAAGTTGAGAAGAACATTCATATGGATAACAAACTAAGACACTCATCAAAAACCAAAACAATCTGCCTTTAGTCACTACCACAACATATGGAAAAAATAGTATTTAAAAAAAATTTCATTTGTTTATTTGAAAAAGAGAAAGACCAAGAGAAAAATGAGGGCTGGAGAGATGGCTAAGCAGTTAAGCGCTTGCCTGTGAAGCCTAAGGACCCCGGTTCGAGGCTCGGTTCCCCGGGTCCCACGTTAGCCAGATGAACAAGGGGGCGCACACATCTGGAGTTTGTTTGCAGAGGCTGGAAGCCCTGTCGCGCCCATTCTCTCTCTCCCCCTCTATCTGTCTTTCTCTCTGTGTCTGTCGCTCTCAAATAAATAAATTTTTTAAAAAAAGAGAAAAATGAAGAGAGCGTACCAGGTCCTCCAGCCACTGCAAATGAACTCCAGATGCATCAGCCCCATTGTGTGTCTGGCTTATGCGGGTCCTGGAGAATAAAACTGGGATCCTTTGGTGTTGCAGGCAAATGTCTTAACTGCTAAACCATCTCTCCAGCCCCAAGAAATACTATTCTTAATTTTACATTGAATAAAATTTAAGGTATTTCAATGAAAACATAGTTTCATAAAACTTCCTCAAATTTTCATCTTTTTAATATTCATTTTAATTCACATATACTTCATTTATAATATACTTATTTAGGAGTGAGTTAATTGCATAGTTAAAATTTATAAGTTTATTTCATTGTATCTTAGTCAAAATGCATGATTTCATCCTCTATTAGGAGACAAACATGTTTGTTAATAATTAAAAATATAATATGACAATAAAATGCGGTAATAAAAAAAGGTTATTGGTCATGGGTAGTAGCACATGCCATTGAGCCCAGCACTTGGGGGGCAGAGGTTGGAGGATAGCTCTAAGTTCAAGACCAGCCTGAGAATACATAGTGAATTCTGGGCCACCCTGTGCTACAGTGAGACCATACCTTGGAAAACCAAAAAGAAAAAAAAATTAATTAATTAATTAATTAAATTTAATTTAATTTAAAAAAGGTTATTCCATGGTAGTTGCACTTGATTACAACAGGATATAACTCTATCACAACTATTAAACTAGAGACATGAGTCACTCCTCAGAACAGGGAAACTACTAGACAAAAGGTGGATAAGATAAAATCTTATATGTTTAGAAATTGCCACCCATGAGAACTGTGGGGTCAGAGAAGTTCAAAGGAGTACATCAGTTTTGGGTCTTGTAAGGTCCCATGTAATTAATGGTCATCAAATATGGAGTAAGGTTATGTGCTCTTTGAAAATTAAATAGGCTCTAAATTGTTAAAAATGAGGTGGAGATAACTATTTTAAAAATAACTAGGTGTGTGAAAGTGAACTTATAGTGGTAAGTTTACAAATTAAGTAACTAAATCCTTCTGTAAAACAAAACACAAACAAAAACCAAACTAGGGTCCAGAAGAAGCACTATAAATCCATGGTCATGTGTAGTAGTTTGTACTACTGAACATTTGTAACAGTATGGATTGAAGGAAATATGCTTCTGGCAGCCTTACCACTCCATAACATTAACCTTTTATTTTAGGTACCACCCCTCGCTTCTGAGAACACCATTTTTTATATGCCACCACAAAGCATCCGTCTAGTGATCCCCAGAATTTCAAATGTCTCTTGCATCCCATCAGTATCAAACCAAGACTTTTTCAAGTACTTTGCCCAAAGGAAGTCTAGTAACTATAGTTTCTATATTGAACTTATCAAAGTTCAACTGCTAATGGCATAATGTTTGTCCCTGTTCAGTAATATTATCTTGTCTTTCAATCACTAAGTAAAAATAGATAATTAAACATCAAGCAAAAGTGAGGGACTGTTGGAGATCTGAGGAAATTTAGAAGGTCCTATTTTACCCACAACTTTAATGTTATTTCATAAAGTAACTAAAAGAATAAACTTAAGGAAGAAATCTTTGAATTGATTTCTTACTAGTTATATAATCAATTATATTTATCATGTAGATTTATGATGTTATGGTGGAAATATTCTAATTGTCTCAATAAAAGGTACTGGGGAAATCGTGTATGCACTTTTAAAAGTGCTATAAATTTTTTTATCAATATACAAATATGGTAATAATAAATTATAAAACGTAAAACTTCAAGTTACAAACCAAGGAACACATGTTTTATGAACACATGCACATCTCAAACCAATGAGTACCTCATTAGTGGATTTATGAGAACTGTTTATTTTATGCATCTTGCTTATATACATATTTTGTGTAGATCACAAATTTATGTTTGTGGAAGGGTTTGTGGGGAATGAGAGGTTGGGAGGAGATGCACACAAAACTAAATCCAAACTGAATTGGTACCACACAAACCTTTCTTCTGGATAGTATACTAAAACATATAACCATCAACCAGAGTATAGGGGGCTATTCTTGTAAGAAGGGTCCTGGAGAGCATGAGAAGAAGCTAACCCTAAAACAGCGGCTTCTGGTCTATAACTTCCAATACCAGAAATCAGTTGCTACCCACTTTGACTTGTTGATCAGAGACACTGAAGTAGTCCCAAAAACAAGACAGGCTTTTGTCAGAGCACGTGATTACCCACCTGAGGTAAAATATTGTTGAAGATACCACATGCTGCTGACTTAGAATACCAACAGATCTGGCTGGAATATGGAAGGGAGCCAGTTCCCAGATGGTTAGCCTATACAGTCCTGGAAAGTGCTACATAAGCTTCTGGGGGAAAGGGACAACAATGGTGTGACCAGTAGGAGACACAGCTGTTGAAAAGCAATTAGCCTGACAAGGCATGTGAAAAGGTGGCATACAGACCTAGTGGGCAACCAGTGGTTTTCTCAATGGCTATGAGATCTTCTCAGTAGAAAGGAACCCATAGCTGTAACTGGGAACCAGGTCAGAATCCTATGGAGACAAAGATTATGGCCAAAAGAGGGACTAATTCCATGAAAATTTCTCTAAATTAATGATGCTTATCTCATTTAACCTATGCAGACCTCATTCTCTGTTGGTGAATCTCTTTTTCTCCTTCAGAATGTAACAAGGACCAAGGAGATAAACCACCACTTACACATCAGCCAGAGCCCAGGTGAAATCTGAGAGGAATTGGTGAGATGAGCAAGAGTGCTGCTTCCATAGTGTACCTGACAATCAGCCCTGAAGTGAAGGAGACAGATACTCAGGACATCAAACACATACAAAAGCAGAAATCCAGAAGCTCCTGAGATCCCAATACTGAAGTAGACTTAAAACACACACACCATGACTCAGGGAATGTTTTTGGAAGAGGGGCCAGAAAGATTGTAAAAGCCACAGTTTGAGAGGACATACCCATAGGCATTGCCATCCCATAATGACTGACTCCTGCTCTCACAACTCATAAGATACAACTCCATGGGGAATACCAGCAACTTCACTGAGGAGGGGGCCCTCAGTGGAATGGGGAAAAAGAGGAGGAAAATGATTGTACCAACACATGATGTATTCATACAAAGTATATTCACTATAAAAATTTTTAAAGATATAAAAATTAAGAAATTATCAATTTTAGAGGCTACTTTGCAATGTTTAATAATAATTTCTTCAACAGTCTTATAGCAGGCCTTTTTACTCATATCATTACTGTAATGCTTTAAGATTAAATAGCTTTTGTCTCTACCTCAATCATCATCTTACAGCTTATCATTACATAGAATTTATTGTTGGCCCATATGTGTTCATTTTCATTATTAGTTGTTCTCCTTTATCACATATCAATAACTACATTGATGTCATGTTTGATCTCATTAGTCACCTTGGATCCTATATCCAAATGTTTCAATTATATTCTGATCAATCACCTGAACATCATAACACTCTTATGCTTTTACCACTATTCATACCATGTGGAAAACTCCAAATTAAACTAATTAACAATTTTCTTGGATCTCTTGCCTGATTTATTTAATTTGTTTCAAGAAAGAAACATTACCATTCTGTCTGTGTACATTAGATACCCATGATATAAAATTTCTACCAGGTCTAAGAGTTTATTTTAAGTCTTTCTATCCATTTCTAAATAAACACCTCCCTACTAAATCCACAGTTGTAACTTCCAAAATATTCCTTTTCTCTTCAAAACATGATAATGTCCCCAATTGTGGTTACTCAACTCATCTTCACTTTTTGTTTTTCAACTACTTTCATTCTGGATTCAACAGCTCCCATGCCATAAAACTTAAAGTGACTAAAAAGCAAAGCTCTGCTGACTTCCACCCAGTTCTAATCCCAATTAATGTTTCTACAAAATTCATGACATTTGATAGCCTAACATTTCTAAATTTGTCTCCCATGATTTTTGTGATGCTTCACTGTTTTATCTCCCTTTCTCTTTAGTTATTCCTCTTGGAGTCCTCAAAGTTATGTTCTGGTTAACATTTTTCAAATGATTCCCTATTGGTGTCTTCTCCAATAACCTCACTAGCAAATTGTGCAAGCTCCCATTCTTTGCTAAAGAGCAACATATACCTAATTAACATTTATAATTAAACTCCTGGTATCTCAGACCTAACATGTTTAAAACACATTATCTCATCAGACTTGTATCATGTATTTTCTTCCTGTATTTGCTAAGATTTTTTTTGTTTTTCTAGAACTCAATAAATCAAGATTCACAGACAGAAGAGGAAACAGAGGAGAGCCAAGATCCATGGGTAAGACAAGAAGGTAGCTGACTGCCCACCACAAAACTTGCCATCTTGAACACATCTGTCAGAGCCTAGAAGAAATTGTACAGGAAGAGGTTGGCAACATGAATACTGCTCTTACTACTGGTCTGCCAACAAGTTCCAGGGTGATGGTGACAGACACCATCATCACTCAAAACCTATCAAGGAGAAATCCAGAGCCTACATAGTACTGAACACTAAGTCAGACTGCCAGTAGGCCTGCCATGACTCAGGGAACATTGCAGAAGAGAAGATGGAAAGATTGTAAGAGCCACAGAATAGGTAGGACTACCTTGAGGCACTGTCCTCCCACTAGCCCACAGGGACTGACTGAGGCCTTCATGACCACACAATGAATACCATAATCTGACTGCAGAGGGCTCCCAGTGTAATGGGAGCCAGGATGAGGGGATAAGAGTATATTATGTTATGTTATGCTATGTTATGTTACGTTACGTTGTATTACATTACATTACATTACATTATATTATATTATATTATATTATATTATATTATATTATATTATATTATATTATGTTAAAAATAAAATTTAAAAAAAATCAAACCTTGTCACTTTTACTACTTTATACTACTAATCATTCCCTATAGCTAACTATGAGTCAAATCCTGTGGGGTATACCTACATGATAAATTATCCTTTCTTATTAAATTTGATTATTTGCTACTTGAAGTCTCATTATCTCAAAATTTAACTACTATCATAGCTTCTTATCTAATGACTCCCTGACTTAAGCTCATTGCTCTGATATTAGGAGCATTAATTCTACTGTGCACAGATAGGGAAACTAAATTATTTTCTTGCTTTTATTTATTTATTTTTAATAAGCATACAAACAAATTTTCATAAGGCATTTTAACACAAACTTAGTTCTAGCTTATTACCCTTCTTTCCCCAGTTCCTCTCCCAATCTTTCCATCTCCCTTCCCCAATTTGTCCTTAAATTCAGAGTATTCAACTTTCTACTTTTTTCTTTTTTTTTTCCCCAAAGTAGGGTCTCACTCTAGCTCAGGCTGACCTTGAATTCACTATGTAGTCTCAGGTTGGCCTTGAACTCAGTGATACTCCTACCTCTGCCTCCTGAGTGCTGGGATTAAAGGCATGCGCCACCATACCTGGCCTCAACTTTCTACTTTTATGTCTCATTTTTGTGTTACCTTTTCAACATACTTCCCTTAAGGCCACTTTCCCTCTTCTTATGGGCTTCTTTCTAGTTTTCTGGCCTCTATCTACACTCAATCTGATATTAATATAATATGTAATATATGCTAGTATCAACATGTCTTATTTGTCTCTCTAAGCCTGTAGTGCATCTCTTACTATAGCATTGTATCTACACTCAATCTGCTATTAATACATTATGTAGTAGAGGATAGTATCTACCTGTCTTATTTGTCTTTCTAAGCCTGCATCTCTTACTATAGCATTGTCCTCTTCCATTCATTTTTTGCAAATTTCCTAATTTCATTTCTATTGTGTATAGCCAGAGGTGACAAATTCTACCACAATATTTCTGGACACTTCTACTGGACTTTCAGTTGCTCACTGACAAGACTTGAAGTTTATCCAGTACTTTATTATGAATATCTGTAATGCATTTGCCAAACAGTACTGGTTCAAGTTTTTTTTTTTATTTTTGTTTTATCTCATAAGAAATTACTACTATGATATTTATATTAACTCTTTCAATTTAGAGTGTGCTAAATGGAGCAATTTTGCTCTACTTCTTTACCTAAATTTCCTGCTTTTTAATTTTGTATTTTTTCCTAAATAAATTATTTTTATTTATTTACAAGAGAGAGAGAAAGAAATAGAGAGAGAATGGGCATGCCAAGGACTTCTAGCTACTGCAAAAGAACTCCAGATGCATGTGCCACCATGTGCATCAGGCTTACATGGGATATGGAAAATCAAACCTGGGGCCTTAGACTTCAGTGGAAAGTCCCTTAACCACTAACCCAGCTCTCCAGCCCTAAATTTCCTGCTTTAAACTTCAAATTTTAGTAACAAAGTTCATAGGCATTTATGAAGAATTATTATTATTTTTTTTAATTTATTTATTTGAGAGCGACAGACACAGAGAGAAAGACAGATAGAGGGAGAGACAGAGAATGGGCGCGCCAGGGCTTCCAGCCTCTGCAAACGAACTCCAGACGCGTGCGCCCCCTTGTGCATCTGGTTAACGTGGGTCCTGGGGAACTGAGCCTCGAACCGGGGTCCTTAGGCTTCACAGGCAAGCGCTTAAAGCTAAGCCATCTCTCTAGCCCAAGAATTATTTTTAAATATTTAATTTAAGAAAAAGAGAGACGGAGAGATAGGGAGAAATAGAGAAAGAAATATAATGAGAGCAAATGGGCATGTCAGGGCCTCTAGCTGCTGCAAATGAGCTCCAAATGCATGCACTATCTTGTGCATCTGTCTTTACGTGGGTACTGGCAAATAGAAATGGGTCCTTAGGATTTGCAGACAAGTGCCTCAACTAGTGAGACACCACTCCAGCCTAAGTTTTTCTGTTTGTTTTATTTGTAATAGGACTTGCCCCGTGTGTACAGTAATTGAAATTCACCATAAAAATGCAAACAATTTGTGACTCATACCTAGAGCAATTAGATTGAAAATGGTACTTAGAGTGAAAGATGCTGGAATAATAAAAACTGTTTCGAAACTACAAGTGTATTTTAACCTGTGATAGATGCTGAACTAAAATTATGATTTGCATTTCTGCAAGAAAAGAATTTAAAGCTTTGACAGTTTCTCCAGATCAGCATTTTTTACATCTACATTCACTATGAGAAATCAGTGATATAAATTTTGTCAAGTGAGATTTTTATTATCTTGTGCATATCATAACTAAGTAAAGGTGATATATAAGTCCAGATAAATACTTTAACTTTAATCTTAGTTTTTGAGATGTGTTTAATTAGCCACCTTTTCATTTGAATAGCAATGAATCCATCTGCTTAGTGTTTTTAAACAGAAATCAATGATTGACTTTATTTAGGATATGAAAATAGAGCTAACTTTGAATAATAAGCCTCCATGATTACTTGATGTCAGAGTAATAATTTGCACTTCAATTTCCCCAGTATTGTTGAAGTGTTAAAGCACAGAATAGAGAAAAAAATCACAGAAGGGTGTGGTGGCTCCTCATGACTTTAATCCCAGCAGTTGGGAGGCAGTTAGGAGGATCACCATAAGTTCAAGACCAACCTGAGACTACATAGCAAATTTCAGGTCAGCCTAGGCTAGAGTGAGATTCTACCTCTAAAAACCAAAACAAATAAATAAATCAAAGCACTATGGAGAGATTCAAGATGAGTTGTATAAGCTTCACCACTAATGACAGGGTCTTCAAGAGAATCAATATGGGGAGGGAATTACCATGGGATATATTTTATAATCATGGAAAATATTAATAAAAATTAAAAAATATATGTGTTACTTTTAGTAACATAAAGGTAAATGTCATAACATTTTCAACTACAATGGTAACCAAACAAAAACCCTAATAATTTTAGAAAGATACAATATATGCAATATTCCATAATTCCATCTTAGTATAAATTTGGCTTTAATTGGTTAAATATAAATTCACAATACTATCAGATTCATCTTGTAGATAATTTACCATTTGTCAAGTTTTATATATTAAATTAGCTGAAAAATGACTCAGGACTTTCATATTACTAGTTGTTTCTTCTTTTTTAAAAATTATTCATCTTAATTCTCTTTTTCAACTTTCTTGGGCACAGTATTACACCAGTTAATCGAGAGATCAAAAGCCACCACAGTAACTAACCTACCCATGACAGGGGAATATGTTTGTTCTCTTATTTTGGTGTTAAATATTCCTTATTTTATATTATACACAAACAACACTAAAATGCCTGTAATAAATAAAAGCAGCATCCTTAGATACAAGGAATTCTAATTCAGTTGACATAGTCAAGACAATTGCTTCTTTATCTTTTACCCTTGTCTGTAATGGACTATTGCATACCAGTTGAAACAAGTGAGTCTTGCTTGGTTCTGAACAGTGAAGAGAATTTTTCCCAGTGTTCAAACATATTCATGTAACCAGTTGTAGAAATCTGAAGCTAAAATCCGTCTTTGATAGGTTTTGAGGCGGTATTCCTCATCTTTGTGAAAAGTTGAAGAATGAAGTAAGTCCAATCATATCTTTAAAAGGGAAAGCAGTGATAGTATTTACTGAATCAGAATAATATTTTTTTAAAAGATTATATGCTCTTTACTGCAAGCAATTTTACTTAAATAAGGACTCTCCAACAAAAATATTCTGTTAGTCATTCATGATCTGAATTGTGGTATATGAAATCAGTAAAATTATGGTACACATTAAAAGCTATAAGACATTTTTGTTTTGAAATAAATAAGCAATTAGGTCTGCCCTTTATCCTTTCTTCTTGATGCCAGCGAAGATCATTTTTGTACCAGGGATGTACTTCTCGGGATTCTCCAGATACTCCATCAGTGTTTCTTCTACTCAGGTGATGCCTTAGTTTTTGTTGGTGTCTGTGTAAGAGAATAGAATCCAGTAGCCTGACAGGTCTTCTGCCCAAACAGACCGTGGAGATTTGCTCTGGTCTTGTGTTTGCCTCACTTTTCCACAGTATGGCACTGGGAAAACTTCTGAACAAATATCTTCTTGACTTTCTCAACATCACCCATCTTCAATTTGCTCAGCTATCACAGAACCGATGCATGCTACAGATCGCAAGCCCAACGTCCTGCTCTGCTGTGTTTGTTCTCTTATCAGCTCTTGTATTCAGATAACACTCAATGCCACTCACGAAGTTCCCTCTGAAAATTGGGGACACACTAGTTTACTTCTTTAAACTATAGGTCAGAAACAGTGTTCAATATAAAAGACCAATAACTATCACCACTATTCAACATTAACGAAACTTTCCAGACACAATTTTGGATATCACCTGAATGACCCAGAATAAAAACAGCTAAACCATTCAGCCAAGTTGGCTAAGCTATCTTCAACAGCTGTACTTACTAAAGCTACTTTGATTATCTCTTAGGATTATTTATGAGTAGGAAGATTTCATTGACAGAATCCTGTGTAGAACACATGAATATGTACCTTCTTCCCCTCTTTCTGACATGGGATTGAGTGTTTCCATTCAATTCATATGGGTTGTACACAACAATAATAATAATAAGCCACACCCATTCCTTTTAGCCTCAGATGGTTAAGAAATATTCTGCTCAATTGATAACATCCATCCCAGGAATCTGTAAAAAGTGTTTCCAACACTAAAATTAAACTTGCCATATCCATGCTTTACTTTCATTTGATGTTTGCCAGCAAGGTCATTAATTCTTAGGAAGTGTTTACTGGAAAAATGCAGTTGTATTTGAATGATTATTTGAAGAAAATATGAAGTCTTTGAATGAGTCATGAGTGAAGAAAAATATCATTTGAAAAGATTTCAGTTGAAAAAGAAAGTGATTATGGAAATAAATTCTAATTAGCCTGAAAGACTCTAAGACTGCACCCTGTGGTGACATTAGTATCTTCAATAGACAATGAAATGTGTTACTAATAGAAATATAATATTTATTGCACACTTGGATTTTTCCTCCATGTTTTAATACTAAAAATATGTGTTAATGACCACATAAATTAATCTTTGTACTATAGCTATTCTGAACCTTTGAATGAGTGAGTCATATTACTGGAAATTTTGCAAAGAGAATTAGAATAAACTGTTTCTCATATTCTAATAACATCATAATGCGACGAAAAGGGTAAACTTCATAGGAAGCTGAGAATATTAATGAATGAACATCACCACTAAAATTCATGTTAGGTTACTTAGAAGTCTGTAAATAAAGACAAAATGTCTAAATACACCATGTTTCACTGATAATGACAGTTCAGATTTGATCAGGAATCCAAGATTTGATATGGAACCCCATGTCAATATCTAAAATGGAAGACTCAAGAGTTATACAAGAATTATATATGGAAAATAAGTATCCCTAAAGTTTTTGTTTTGTAGGTAAATATTATGCCACGTATGGGCTTCTTTAACACACTATGGTAATGTATGGTTTCCACTCAAACATGTCCAGAATCATACAAGGGTAATGGGAGGCAAGGTTCCAATCTAGCATTAAACAGTTTGGGGTACATGTACAGGAAGTTAAACTTTCATTAGAAAAGTATATAAAGCTTTTCATGCAATACCACAAAGCTACTGCATTCTAAAATACCAAATCATTTCACGTTCCTCATGCCTATAAGTTCCAAAAGACCCATATGAACAGGTATATCACTATATGATTCAACTCCTGGTACTATGTTAATGTTGATGTAAGCTACCCATATCTGGGACATACATCCAACTAGAATCAGCTTATTGGAGGAAAGGCTTTATTTTAGGTTTACAGCTCAAGAGAAACACCATCAGTGGCAGAAGAAGCTAGAGACTGCCCATATATCCAAGCAAAGACATCCAAGAAAAAGCCACCAAGCAGCAAACATGAGCAGCCAACTCTCAAACTACTCTTTTTACAACTCAGGGTAGGACTCATAATTCAACCCTAAGCACACCTTAGGGCTTTACGCCAAGATACACTCCCAATGACACATTCTCCATCCTGGCTGCTAGAGATCCAAGTAACTCACTATATATATATATATATATATATATATATATATATATATATATATATATATATATATATATATATATATATATATATAATCTGTATATGTAATAAATTTGCATTCAAACTACCAGACATCTTAATTGTCTAGCACAGTCTTTCTCTTCTGTATTGAATTTTATAATTTTTAAGAAAGATAAGGGACAATGTACTGGTAAAAGATTAGCATTTTGCGATGATAAGTACCCTCATGACTTCTATAAAAGAGATAAAAGGATAACTAAGTATTCTGTAAACTTTATTAAACTGATTTAAATTTCAAGGTTGGTGAAAAAACATAAATATTTATTGCTTCATTCACTTATTAAGTCATAGCAAATGAAAAAGGAAATGCACCAGGGGAAAACAGGCAAACATGACAAGAATTTTCTCTTGAACTAGTAGACAGATTATTATATATTAAATATCCCACACAACAAATTTTTACTATAAAGTATCCAAATACATGATGAAGTATTCTAAAAATAGAAAAACTGCTCTAGAGAAAGGGACATTAAACAAGGAAATAAATTTCTCTCAAATTTCTAGTTTGTATAACCAAAGTATATAATCAATATAAGGCAATATACATTGGCATATCTTGATTTAAAATTGTAACTTTGGAAAATATGTATAAGGTTTTAGTTGTAGAAAGACACACAGAGAAGGAACAATATAATTCATCTTAAATTCAGCAATAAACACCTTTTCCTAATCATGCTAGAAGGTCCTGACGTTGAAGTAGAAATAGGGGTAAGGGTTAAAAAGCCTCCATTTGTTCAATATAATGTTATAAGCTGACCTGGAACTCACTTTAGACCCAGACTGGCCTCAAACTCATGGTGATCCTATTACCTCTTCCTCCCAAGCCCAAAGGCATGCACAAACACACGTGGCCTAACTATGTTTTTTTTTTTAATTTAACTTTTTATTTTTACTGATTTATGTGCAAGTTTGGTCGTAAAGATAAGGAGAGGAAGCAAAAGAGAAGGAAAGAGAATAATGGGAATTTGACCTCTTGCTACTACAAATGAGCTCCTGATTTATGCAACGTTTTGTACATGTGGTTCTGTGTGGGAAGTTTGGAGTCAAAGTAGGACCAGCAGGCTTTACAGCAAGTGCCTTTAAACACAGAGTTATCACCTCAACCATAATTATAATGTTCTGACCTATAAATTTATGAAAGAGCAAAGGTAATTATCCCACAAAATAAAAGTACACAAGTATTCTTCAGCTAGAGAAAGGAATTATTTCCTTTTAATGTATTTTTCTGACAATAAGTGAATAAAACAGAAAATGTTGCTAAAATAAATTATTCATTCTCAGGAAATTAACTGAATATTTTTCTCTCTTTACCCATCAGATTGGATAGAAAGCATGGAACTATATTAAAGAAAAATATATTTTTTACTTATTTTTTAGAATTCTCATTGTTGCCACCTATTACATATTAATTCCTTAGTATTTAAAATAATCCATATAAAGTTTTTTGTCTTCCATACTGGTATCCTAATCTGAGGAATAGGTAGACATGATGGTATAGATTTTAAAGCATTAAGCAAGCTTTTTCGTAAGAAACACAAATGTTATTTGCTGATTTTTTTTTTTTTTTTTTTTTTTTTTTACCTTGCAGAGTGGCTTCATAATCCAAAAAGCAATGAAATATAAGCCTCCAACATGACTCTGGGTTTCTTCCCAATTTCATAATTTGCAATAGTCAACTTGAATAACTCATCATACACAGGAAAAAAAATGAGAATTAAATCTCAAGAACCACAAATATTTTTGCAATGGTAAGATAAGCAAATTTCTGGAACAGCCCCAAGTAACTGTGCTATGGTACTTTCAATATTGGAATATACTGATTCTTGCATAATTGTGATGTAATGGATGTGAGAAAGGAAGAAAATGAGGCTTTTGGGAAAAAAAAAAAGACAAAATATTAGGGCTTCTGGCCATCTCTTTTTTTTTCATTTAGTACTATATTAGTTTCTTTACCTGTTTCTTTGAACAAATACTTGACAAGAAGCAACTTAAGGATGGAAGAGTTTATTTTGGCTTAATGTTTAGGATATATATATCATCATGATCTGAACTATGTAACAGAAGGAGCAGGAGGCCAGCAGGTCACATTGTATTCTTAATCAGCAAGAGGAGCATGAACAGGAAGTAGAACTAGGCTATAAAAACCCTCAGTGATCCATTTTCTCCAGAAAGGCTCCATGTCCTAAAAGTTCCAGAACTTTCCAAAATACCACCAGTAGGTTTCCAATTGTTCATACACATGAGCCTGTAGAGGACATTTCACATATCATCCCCACAACTATAACCTTATGATTATCAATTTAATAGATCCAACCCCAATTTTTTTCTTGAGCTTCAGAAACACAGATATAAACTAAATAACAGGCACATACTCATAATTGTTTCAAAAGAAACAGGAATACCAATTAATATCCTGTGCTGTTTATATCAAGCTTATAGCATCCCCTGCTCAAGTCAAAAGCTAGCATCATTACTTCCCACTCAATTCTGTAACTAAGGTGATCTGAGATCCTTTTCCAAACTAAAGAGATAAGGAATTAAATTACTACCACCATCTGTCTAGCAACACAAGTAACAAACTTGGCAGTAATTAAGGATTCCTTTCTCTTTCTACTTCTTTTTGAAGGGGTCTGGGTGCTCAAGGAGTGTCCTGTTCTTCAAAGTCTGCTTTATTCCCCCCTGGATTAACAAATTGGCACCCTACCTGGTATCGAGGAATATAAGAAAAGCTGGAAAGAGGGTCATTAGGTTTGCAACACAGTCTTGTGTTTTGGAAATGGCCATGAGCAGTGTGAAGTGGGTTTGCTGGTTGCCTGCATAGAGACCCCATGGGGCCATGAGGATGAACCGTGGCTTACAGTGGAGACCCAGTGGAGATGCCGGGACCATGAGATGGCTGCTGAGGAGCTGCCGGCCCAATGAAACTTCCCAGGACTGTGAGTAGCCTAGCTGGAGGGGAGGAATTGGAATTCCAGAGACTTGTTGTTGGTTAGAATTATCGGACTTGAAGGTTTGTCACTGACTAGAGTTGTTGGACTTGAAGCTACAGATGTTTGCCCTGGTTGTTTTAAATCTTGTATTGGTTGAATGTTCCTTTGCTATGCTCAATGCCATATTTTGCAGTGTGAATATTTATTCTATGTAATTATGGTTTTTTTGAGGTTATTTTTTTGGTATTATGGCTCAGTAAAAAGATCTTGAACTATGGGAGATGTAGGAACATCATTGGAATTGATAAAAACTATGGGACCTTTTAAAGTCAGACTGAATGCATTGCATTTTACATCATGTATGGATATCAGTTTATGGGGGCCAGGGGTGGAATGTTGTGGTTTGATTCAGGTGTCCCCCATAAACTTAGGTGTTCTGAATGCTAGGTTCCCAGCTGATGGAGATTTGGGAGTGTATTGTTGGGGGCTGGCTTATGGGTATTAAAGTCAGTTTCCCCTTGCCAGTGTTTGGCACACCCTCCTGTTGCTATTGTCCACCTTCTGTTGGCCAGGGGGTGATGTCCACCCTCGATTCATGCCATCGTTTTTCCCTGCCAGAGTGGAGCTTCCCCTAGAGCCTGTGAGCCAAAATAAATCTCTTTTTCCCTGAAGCTGCTTTTGGTTGGGTGATTTCTACCAGCAATGCAAACCGGACTGCTCCCTCCTTCTCCTCCCTACTCATCCTGTTCTTTTTTCTCTCCTCCCCTCCTCACATCCCATCCCTTATCCTACCCTCCACCCCTCCCCTATCCTCTCCTCTTCCATTTTTTTCTGTCTCTGTAAATCCAGGAGAATCTATTCTATAACTCCCTCAAGTCCACTTCAGTTTTATATACAAAATTAAATGTTTCTCTTATATTGGTTTCCAAACTATACCAACAACATTAATATATTCCCAAAGCACACATGTGTTACATCATCTACCATATAATGAAGCAAAAAAATATTATGGACAATGGTGTTAAAAGGAAAGAAGTTGTGAAGTGGTCTTCAATTGTATTACACTCCTTGAAGTAGGAGTTTGTTGATTCCTTCCTCTCCTCAGGTTCTTCTCAAACATAGCTTCAAATCCTCTTCATTCTATCTCAGAAGTCTAACATTCAGCTCCTCTTTATTATTCCTACCACCAAGAACTTCATTTTATTTTCTTTTTTTAAATTTAACTCCTTTATTGACAAATTCTATAATTGTAAACGATATCCCATGGTAATTCCCTCCTTCCCCCCCATTTTCCCCTTTCAAATTCCACTTACCTCTAGTCTCTCTTTTATTTTGATGTCATGGTCTTTCCTCCTATTATGATTGCCTTGTGTAGCTAGTGTCAGGTACTATTAGGTCATGGATATCCAGGCCATTTTGTATCTGGAGGAGCATGTTGTAAGGAGTTCTATCCTTTCTTTGGCCCTTACATTCTTTCTGCCACCTCTTCCACAATGGGCCCTGAGCCTTGGAAGTTGATAGAGATGTTTCAGTGCTGAGCACTCCTCTGTCACTTCTTTTCAGCACTATGGTTCCTTCTGAGTCATCCCAAGGTCACTGCCATCTGAAAGGAGAAGCTTCTCTAACCAAAAGTGAGAGTAGCATTAAAATATGGGTATGAACATTAAGAGAAGTGCTTACTGGGCAGTTTGTTTAGCATAGTATATACATTTAGCCAGACAGCAGCAGATTTTATACCCCTAGGGCTCATGACTACCTATGTTATAGGTGTTCAGTATCAGGCATGTATTCCCTTCCCTGGAGCGGGCCTCCAGTCCAATTAGAGATAGATTGGTTTCCCCATAACGGACATGCCACTATTGCACCTGTTGGCTCATTAGGCCTTGATGGCCTAATATAGGGCTTGCAGTGTCGACTGTTGAGTATCTCCACTGGTGATGACTCTCCCATTGAACTGTATGAACTGTAGGTTTTTCCAGTTTTTCTATCAGCATGGAAGATGCTTTCAGCTCAGCTACAGCAGAATTTCTCAGTGACCTTGCAGCCCGAGTATGTGCAGTCTTCAGCAATAGGGTCCTACCATGTATTCCTGGTGGGAAAACAAGGGCCTCAGCAATATCCTATAATGTTTTGTGGGCATCAGGGACCTCCCTTACCAACAACTCATTGGACGATATCCCAGCCCTGACACTGAAAATTTTCTTAGTAACAATCCATGGCTCTTGAGTGTTGATTGTCCAAAAAAGTAGGTTTCCATATGACTTATTTATATCCTCTTAGATTTTGATTAGCCCTCCCTCCACCTTTCCTTTACTTAGACTCTTCCCCTGACCTCACTTAGGCCTTTTCACCCCCACTAATCTGTTCTTCTATCTGCATATATACAATACTATCCTTTATACAATAGCATTCCCTTTATATCTCCTTTCTAACTTACTGGCCTCTGCTACTGAGTTTTCTTCCTACTTACAAACACAAAAGTCCAATCATCTGTAGCTAGGATCCACATATGATAAAGAACATATGACGTTTGGCTTTCTGGGCGTGGGTTACCTCACTAAGTATAACACTTTCCATGCAAATTTCATAACTTCATTTTTCTTTGCTGCTGAGTAGAACTCCATTGTGGAAATGTGCCACATCTTCATTATCCACTCATCAGTTGAGGAACATCTAGGCTGGTTCCATTTCCTAGCTATTCTGCATAAAGCAGCAATAAGCATGGTTGAGCAAGTATCTCTAAGGTAATGAGATGAGTCCTTGGGATATATGCCTAAGAGTGGTATAGCTGGGTCATATGGTAGATCTATTCTCAGAAACCTCCACACTGATTTCCACAATGGCTGGAGCAGACTGCATTCTGACCAACAGTCTAAAAAGGTTCCTCTTTTTCCACATCCTCAAGAGCATTTATGGTCATTTGTTTTCATCATGGTAGCCAATCTGACAGAAGTGAGATAGAATCTTGATGTTTAATCTATATTTCCCTGATGACTAGAGATGTAGAACTTTTTTTAGATGTTTATATACCATCTGTATTTATTCTTTTGAGAACTCTCTATTTAGTTCCATAGCCTATTTTAATAGGTTTGTTTGATTTATTTTTATGTAATTTTATGAGTTCTTTGTATATCCTATATATTAATCCTCTATCAGATGTATAGTTGGCAAAGATTTTCTCCCATTCTGTAAGTTTCCTCTTTGCTCTATTCACAGTGCTCTTTGCCATACAAACGCTTTGTAGTTTATTGAGGTCCCAGCTGTTGACGTGTAGTTTTATTTCCTGAGCACTTGAGGTTATATTCAGAAAGTCTTTGACAATACAAATATGTTGAAGGGTTTCCCTCACTTTATTCCTCTAGCAGTTTCAGAGTTTCTGGTGTGATATTAATATCTTTGATCCATTTGGACTTAATTCTTGTGCATGGAGAGAAACAAGGATGTATTTTCATCCTTCTACAGACCTATATCCACTTTTCCCAGCACCATTTGCTAAAGAGGCTGTCTTTTGTCCAATGAGTATTTTTGGTATTTTTGTCAAATAGCAGGTGGCTATAGGTACTCAGGTTGATATCTGGGTCCTCTATTCTGTTCCATTGATCTACATGTCTGATTTTGTGCCAGTACCATTTTCATTTTCTCTGTTGTTGTTCTTGTTTTTTTGAAGTAGGACTTCAATCTTGCCCAGGCTGACCTGGAACTCACTCTGTAGTCCCTGGCTAGCCTCAAACTCATAGTGGTCCTTTTATCTCTGCCTTTTGAGCACTAAGATATCTACTTGAAAATGTATCAAAAACTCATGGCATCTTTTTCCCTTTTTTGAGAAAATGCAAAAATGCTATAAACAATGAAATCATCTACTCTTTCACTTTTAAGAAATGTCCATTATCTAAATTTTGGTGTAAAACCATCCATATTTTCTCAATATATTTTTTCCATATCTATCTCACCCTTCTTCCTTCCTTCATTTCTTCCTCCTTTCTTTCCTTTATTCCCTATTCCATTCCTTCTTTCCTCTTTCTTCCTTGATATCTTTAATTCCTAACTCTCCTCAACATTTGTACTAAATTCTTATTAAATACCAGGACCTATGCAAATTACTAGGGATATTCATGAATAAAACAAATTTGCTCTCACCAAATTTACTTTTTAGTAGTAATAAGAACATGCAGAAAATTAAGTATAGACTGAAATCGGTGTTATGAGAGAGATGAAAAGAATGTTGGGATCAACACTGACTATCTAAAATAGAAGTTGAATGATGTTTAAGCTAAGACCTGAAGGAAAAAAATATGTAGGTCAATGCTTGTAAAGTATCTATCATGAAGAAAAAATTCCTGAATTCTTATACTTTTTTCACACATATATAAAAGTTTCCCAGTGCAGTGTATTTTAAAATTATTGGGCTAAATATACCTGTAGCCTGATTTCATTTTTTGTATTTGAAAATTTTGTCCATGTGTGATACTTGGATGAGGGGAACTATAGAGATTTGTGGCAGCAATATCAAACATTGCAAGTATGTTGTCTCTATTTTCCAGATCCCTTATTGTTATGGAGTATCATATAGCTAGTTTTGGGGGTGTGTGTGAAATAATATAGGAACAACTCAAAATGCTGCAGGTACTTGACACATTTTGTATTATCAAGTAATTACATCCTCCTCAATACAAATATATTAGTACTTCTGTAAGCAAGGATCTTGTAGGAACTATATGGAACAGAGATCTCACTGCCAATAACAAGTGAGCATGTAATATAAGTTTGAAATAAGTTTTTGTTTTGATAGGCCCTTGAGATTCCAAGATTCATTGTTACTTCAGCAATATAATCAAGTGATTCTTAACCTTCAGTCAGTATAGACCAGAATAAATTGGACACTTTTTAAAATCAAAGATTACAGGATCCCATTCCCAGACATAATAATTCAGGGGATATGGGGTGGTGCCTGAGAATTTACATCTCTAGCAATGGAATAACAATTATAATCTATAACCATTTTTGTTATCTGCAGTTATTTCTACTAGAAGGTACCTTTGGTGAGGCCAAATTTATTTTAATCATAGTAATTTCACTAAAATTTTGTGTAGTTCTTGGCATATAGTAGGAGTTTAACACAAAAAAAAATTGAGAAGAGGAAGGAATAAAGAGTGGAAGAGTAGAGAAGAAATGAAGGAAGAGTGAGATATATAAGGAGCAATTATTCATATAGAAAAAGTACATCATTATACCAAACTTATGACAATGGTCATTGCTAGTAAATTCCTATGGCTTGGGAAATACACTTTGAGAACCATCATTCTAATTAACCAATGTACAAGTTATTTTTGTTTTACGTTTCACAGTGTTGTTCCAAATACATTCTTGGAGTTTAATATTGCTTTAAAAATATTACTTTAACCTTAAATATTTTACATACTTGGGCTAATTCTATCATTTCATCAATCATCTCACATGAAACAATTAAAACGTACATCTTATTTCATGGCTATATTTTTAATATACAGTATGATCATGTCTCTTCTTACTAGTTATTTCAAAAGGCACACCTAATATTGTAAGAGGTCTTGCATTTAAGATAAACATTAAAATCATTTTTCTAAGATAAAAATAAAAGAAAATCACATTCAAGTTGTACTGGTTTATGTTAAATTTAAAGATTAACTTAGAGAGAATTATATTGTAGGTAATGAAGTTAGGAACATGTCTTTGCCCTCTATTCAAATCTGCTTATATATCCTTAGTTAAATTTGCTTATTATCTCTTGCATGGCATATTCCAATAATCTTCTATAGCTCTCCTACCAATTCAAATCTGGAGTGATAACATTACCATATCAATATGCCAAAAGCAGGGCAGTAAGTTTGAAATTCTCCTATTTGAAAATCTCATATTGTATTGCATTAATAAACAAGAGATATAAAACTACTTATCCCATGCTCTAGTTTTTGGCTAAAATCACATGATTAATGAAATTATAATGTAATTTTCAATCAATATATATAAGAGCAAAAGCAGAATTCAAAACTTTGAAATTCAAAACTAACTGAGGGTGATGCTTATCCTAATTTTGAAATTAATATGCTGTTTTTATGTCAAGGTAATTAAATTTTCTCAGGAAAAAAGAATTGGCTTTCCAACCTACTCAAATGTACTTACACTCTGTGGTCTAGAGTGTTCTCTATTCTGTTTCAAGAGACAAAAGGCTGAGGTCAGAAATCAGTATTTTCTTCCCTTCATTTGGATTCACTTAATATTAGGTAAACATAAACACAAAACTAATGTATTTCCTAGTTACATTGAATAATAAAGCAAACAAATCAGTAAGCAATTATATTCTTGGGAACTGTGAGATTGCCTGTTTATAAGGACTCCTGTAAAATATGAGTGTTCACATTATTTTGGGAAATACTAATTATTATAACAAAGAAATCCTGAAAATTCCAATGGCTTAACAATATAGAAGTTAATTTCTCATTAATGTTAACAGATAATTGAAGCTGTTCCTGGCTAACATAAAATGTCTTCCACAAGGTGACTGAAGTATCTACTTCTCATTCTAGTCCTTGGAAATCTTTGTCTCTAGCTGGCAAACAGAGGAATGAAGTTTTACAAATGCATATCAATTTCATCAGGATGAACTATACCCAAAGTGACATACATCATTTCTTCCCACAATTCATCATTGAAAACAAGTCACATTGTCACAACAGTATTTAAAAGTTTCTCTAAGCAAATCTCATTAATGGGGTTGGGTAAATGTTGACATTGGTTAGATAGTTATACTAAGATGGCAACTCTACACTACGGAAATGTGCAAGCATAATTGTTTTGTGTGAGGAAAATCATCTCTGTATTTTTAACCATCTTAACCAACAGACAGAATGTCAGTATTAGGCAGAATATATTATACTTAAAATCTTTTTTTTTTTTTACTAAATTCAGAGCACATAATACTCATATCAATTATCTTAAATTCATAATTTTGAGATTCAATCATTATATTTTGTACATTATTTCCTATGGAGAAGGTTTTGTCACTCACAATAGATAATAAATTCATGTAGGACCAACTATATGTAACATAAACTAGGCACTAAATACTAGGAATTTCAGGTGGATGTTCCTGTACTTCTGAACATTCTTTACGAGCTGCTCATAATTCTCCACATAAAAATAGGCTCCTTAGCTTTTTCTTCTATTCTTCCAACTACCCAGTCATCTACATCTCCCCTCCTATGGCGGTTTAAATGTAATATCTCAATAGCCATAGGTATTTTTGATTAAGATTAAGTTTCCTACTTAGTCTTCAGCACATGGAGTCTACTAGAGAGAAGGTGTGTCACTGGGCTGGGTCTTGAGTCCATCACTAGTAGATGTGTAGAGAAAGAAGGAAGGGAGGAAGACATATAAGAGAAAAAGTGGAAAAGGAAAATTAAAGACAAAATAATATGCCCTTCTTCTTGGTCAAGTTGGTGACTATGCCAATAGCCTGAGCTGGAAAAGAGAAAGACTTTGAATGAAGTCTCCCATTTATTACACTGCTGTAGACATTAATTGTTGAAATGAGATTGTCATTATGTAAATGTGACTAGAAAAATTATTAAACTTTCCTTGATTTCCTCTATGGGTAATTGGCAGCTTTATCTGACAGAATAAATTTAAATAAACCATAGGAAATAAAAACAACATTTTTATAGCATTTATGAACTGAATAGTGTGCATCTTACTTATTCTTGAATAAAATGAAATCTATCTAGATCTAATCTCTTCTGACACGTAGCATAGATACTTTGTTCCTTCTCCATTTGTCAGCTAGAAAAATATATTCATCAATTCTTTTTCAGGGAGTGTTAGAAATTAATAGTTAACAGTGACTTTAAAGTAAGAAATTATAAGGTTAATGCCACTTTTCATGTGAACTGGGAAGTTTCTAATTCTTTTATTTGTAAAATTAACATATTGTATAACTTATAGGCTTTTAAGATGAGGTAATGTTGCATGAGAGATGAATGTAATATTCTATATTAAACAAAATATTTTATTCATAGTTTTGAGTTAAGTTCTAAATATGTAATGGAATTTCACCTTTTTGTTGTGTTCTCATTGACAGAGATTTTCTATTGTCTTTAAACTCGTTCCTTAAATACTATTTGAAATATATTTCTGAAAATCACTACATCATATGTATTACTAAAATATATCCTACTCTGGGGCTGGGTAGATAGCTCAGCAGTTAAAGGCACTTGTTTGCAAAGCCTGCTTTCCAGAGTTCAATTCTCCAGTGTAGTGGTTTGATTCAGTTGTCCCCCATAAACTTAGGTGTTCTGAATTCTAGGTTCCCAGCTGATGGAGATTTGGGAATTAAATCCTTCTGGAGGCAGTGTATTGTTGGGGCCAGGCTTATGGGTGTTATAGCCAGTATCCCTATGCCAATGTTTGGCACACTCTCCTGTTCTTGTTGTCCACCTGATGTTGGCTAGCGGGTGATGTCCACCCTCTGCTCATGCTATTGTTTTCCCTGCCATCAAGGAGCTTCCTCCTTGAGCCTGTAAGGAAAATAAACCACTTTCCCCCACAAGCTGCTCTTCATTGGTGATTTCTACCAGCAATGCGAACCTGACTGCAACACCCAGTACCAAGGTAAATCCAGTGTCCCATACATTTGGAGTTCATTTTTGGCACATTTCATTTGGTCTCTCTTTCTGTCTTTTCCTCCTCCCCTTCTTCTTTCCCTGACTAGCCTTAAACTTGTGATCTTTACACCTTGGTATTATGGAAGTATGTGAATATGACCAGCTCACACTTTATTTCCTGCTGAAACAACCCTTCTGAAGATATCAGGAGGTAAGCTTCTTAGTGGATGTTTAGAAGCCCAGTGCCAACCCAGGTGATGTCTCTGTGACTTCCTAAATCCTTAGAATCTTATTGATTGATTGATTTTCCTTCAGTTAGACAATGGGAAAGGTATTTCTGCCTAGAATTGACACATAGCACTTCCATTTACCCTTTATCAAGGAACACAGCAATATTTATATGCTAAAAGTTCCTGGAGAAAATAGTTACTTCTCAAAAGCAACCTATAATGCAGAAAGAACATGAGTGTTTGGATTATAGCTAGTTTTCTGTACCATACTTACCTATATTGCTTTACTGCAGTGGATTCTTTGCACAGAACTACTGAAATGTTATAGGTTCTCCTTTGCTGTACATTACCATCCCATGAATAATCATGAAAGTTGGAGCTTCTAATTGCTATATAGAAAATCAGCTATATCATTACTGGACATATATACATAAAGGGATGTATATCTTATGAAAGAGGTACTTACTTACATGTTCATAGCTGCTTTATTAACAATAATAAAGCTGGGAAATGGAATAAACCTAAATATCTATCAAATGATCACTGGATAATAAAATGTGTTATGGATATACAATGGAGTTTTACTCAGTTTTAAAAAATGAGGTTATGAATATTGGAGGAAATGAATGAAAATGGAAAGAATTATACTGTGAGGATACTCAAACACCAAAGGACAAAAAAGCACATGTTCTTTTTCATATACGGATCATAACTTTTAATGTTTGTATGTATGTAAGTAATGGGATGTGAGCCTGTGGATAGGCAATGATTTGAGACAGGAGATCACAAGAGAAGAGCAGGAGATGATAAGAAGGGAAAGAAATACTAAAGTAAACGTGTAATATGAAAACCGAAAACAGGTTATGTTGAGGGACATATGGTGGGTTAGGGAAAAGAGTATGGAATGGAAAAAAAAAATGTATGAAAAGATAATAGTGAAACCTAACTCTTTGTATGCTAATAAGAATCAATGTTTAACCAAAAGGAAATAAATAAAATCAATTTCTGACAGGTTCTGAAAGATTGTGCTTGGGGAGAAAGCTTAAGAAGCAGTATGTGCATAAGAGAAATATTTGCACTGTTTTATGGCCAATACAGAAACTTCAACTCTGAATCAAAGAATGGGTGGAAAGCAGGGAGAATGTGTACTCCTATTTTCTTTCAAACTTAGTTTTTTTCCATTTAAAAAAGTTTACATATGTTGGCCACCAATTGGGTTGTGAAATTCAATTCCAACAACCTATTGGTGAACATAATTTTTCACGTTTTTGGCAATTGGTTCATAAATAGTCTGATGTGTTTCATTTTTGTTAGATCTATTTAAATGATCTGAGTAGTAAGTGAAGAGAGACATTATCTGGTATAATCATCTAGATACCATTTAATCTCAACTGCCTGTTTCTTAAAGATACGTTAGTATCTGCTTTCTCCCCAAGCCAATGATCTTTGAAATTTTATTTCCTGGTATTTTCTGTGCTTTGTAATATGAACTTTATTCTTGCTATCTTAGAAATAATCCCACTGAGCCAGGCGTGGTGGCGCATGCCTTTAATCCCAGCACTCAGGGGGCAGAGGTAGGCAGATTGCCATGATTTCGAGGCCACCCTGAGGCTCCATAGTGAGTTCCAGGTCAGCCTGGGCTAGAGTGAGACCCTACCTCAAAGAACCAAAAATAAAAAAAAAGGAAATAAGCCAAACGAGTCCCACCAACATGCTTTCATTTTCATTTTTGCTATCGCTATAAGTTAAAATTCCATAGTATGTCTTTTGGGGTACACAAATATTGTTTCTTCAAATAGAAGTCAACTAACTCTCATTCTTCCATGAAATTATTGCTGATAACTCTAATTGTTTCATTTGAACTAATGCAGAACCATTTATTGTCTGTAGACTTTAGTATTGTAACAGGTAATATTTGGCATACAGTATAATTTAGGTAACTATAATAATATGCCTGTGATGCTTAACTTCTGTGGTCAACTTCATCAGCTAAGGAATCAAGTGAGGGTCTATGAGGGCATTTCACAGCAGGATTAATGGAGGCAAAAAGACTTCCTCCAGAGTGTGAGGCCATTTTATAGTGGACAGTACATAAAAAGCCCTGGGAGAATGCAAGGCCTTTTTCTTAGCTACTCTTGATACTCACTACAGCATCCTGGTTTTCTGTGTCATAGAATGTATCCATCCCATTGCCATTGTCTTTCATGGATATTAGAATGCATCAATAACAGCCTTTCAATGTGATCTGAAGACCAGAGACTGTAGGAATCCTCCAAGCCTTCAACATCAGATTGGGATTGCTGAGGCATCAAGCGTTCTTGACTGAATAACTAATATATGATCCAGCTCTTCAACCTGAAGAAACCTATTGTTGGACTTCCCAGGCCATATCCTGTAATCTAATTAATATTCTTTATAATACGTATACATATACAGATATATATATATATATATATATATATATATATATAAAATACTCATTCTATTGGTGCTGTTCTAAATAATCCTGACTAATGTAAACTTTAGAAAAAATAAGTTCATTAGCTAACAGTTTCAAAGGCTGAAAGATAAAACATCACAATGATTGCTCTGACCAGGGCCCTTAGATAACAGGAATATATGCAGGATGGAGATATCTCACCTGGAAACTAGAAGCAAGAACATCCATGATTCAGAGATCAGGGCTATTCTTATGATTACTTACTCTAGGATAAAGTTCAGGAGACATAAAATTCCTACTGCATTAGTCTTTTTTTTTTTTTTTTGCTTTTTGTTTTGTTTTTTAAAGGTGCTTTTTAAAAGTTTTTTGGTTATTCTTGTTTATTTATTTATTTATTTTATTTATTTGAGAGTGACAGAGAAAGAGAGAGAGAGAGAAAGAGAGAGAGAATGGGCACGCCAGGGCTTCCAGCCACTGCAGACGAATTCCAGATGTGTGCGCCCCCTTGTGCATCTGGCTAACGTGGGCCTTGGGAAATCAAGCCTTGAATGAGGGTCCTTAGACTTCACAGGCAAGCGCTTAACCACTAAGCCATCTCTCCAGCTTTTGTTTTGTTTTTTTGAAGTAGGGTCTTGCTCTAGCTGAGGCTGACCTGGAATTCACTATGTAGACTCAGGCTGACCTTGAACCCATAGTAGTCCACCTTTCTCTGCCTCTCGAGTACTGGAATTAAAGACATGCACCAGCATGTCAGGTTTCAATTCCTTTTTGAACATAATTATTTATGACTAATAATTCGCATATGTGGTAATATATTATAGGGTATAGAAACTGAAGTTCAAAATGTTTAAGGACAAACCTAAGATTTAGAGAGCCTATGATTGAGGCAGACTTGCGGTCTGGACAGAGGTTCTTGGCCCTGTGGTTTGAACTCATATCTATTACCTGCTAGGCAATCAAAAATGCTGGTAAAAAGTCAACTTCTACCAGCCAAGTTCTCTGAATGCACCATTGAATTCACTTTTCTCTCTGTATCAGGAGAGAAGTGAAAAGTTGTCACCAGACAATGGTGGCCTATAGGGAAATGGGGCAAACAAATATCTTCTAGGAGAATATAAACATTCTACAAAAATTAGGTAACCATTAAGTGCAAGTTTACCAAGGGTCTTTATGATATAAGTGAGCATCTATAGTGCAATGTCAATTGAGAAATATGATATGTTGCCACATTATTTCAATGACTTTTGAGGGAACCAATGCTCCTAGGACCTTTCAATAGACCCCACATCTTAAAGGTTCCATTTCCCAGCCGGGCGTGGTGGCGCACGCCTTTAATCCCAGCACTCGGGAGGCAGAGGTAGGAGGATCACTGTGAGTTCGAGGCCACCCTGAGACTACATAGTGAATTCCAAGTCAGCCTGGGCTAGAGTGAGACCCTACCTAGAAACATCAAAAAAAAAAAAAAAAAAAAAAGGTTCCATTTCCCTTAAAGAATACTCAGATAATTGAGTACTGAACACATGCATGTTGGAAGATCAACACGTCTAATCCATAGCATCTTCTGTGCTATTGTTTGCCTAGCAAATTTTCTAGTTTGTTGAAAGTAAAATTGATAAGTTATCTTATCTTTGTACTTTGACAGCATCAAAATATTATATGATGATGAAGAAAATCATGGACATGGCCTTTAAAAAGTAATTTTAGAATGTATTTCTGTCTCTTTATAAAATGTAAAGTGGTGTAATACATTTACATCATGGAATTTTCTGCTTAGAGAAGGCTTTGAGAAACATATGTGTTAAGTAGTGTTTATTTTCAGTGTTGGGGCTTGAACTCAGGCTCTAGCACACACTAGACACATGCTCTCTCTCTCTCTCTCTCTCTAGGAATATATATATATTCCTAGGCTTTTCATTGATTTAAAAAATATTTTACTTTGATAAAATACACATAATGTATAATTTACCATTTTAAGTACCCAGTTTAGTAGCATTAAGTGCATTTATATTGTTAAGCAATCAAACCACTATCAATTTCCAGAATATTTCATCCTACTCTGAGACTCTACCTACTGACTAGTAGCATGCCTACACTGCACACATACTTTTACTTTGATCTAGCCCATCACTGCTGTTCTTTCTGAATCTATGAATTTGACTGTGCCTATCATACATAAATGGAATTATTCAATATGTGTCCTTTGTTTTCTTTTTAATTTTTTTTAACTTTTATTTATTTGAGAGTGACAGACACAGAGAGAAAGACATAGAGGGAGACAGAGAGAATGGGCACGCCAGGGCATCCAGCCTCTGCAAACGAACTCCAGACGCGTGTGCCCCCTTGTGCATCTGGCTAACGTGGGACCTGGGGAACTGAGCCTTGAACCGGGGTCCTTAGGCTTCACAGGCAAGCGCTTAACCGCTAAGCCATCTCTCCAGCCCAGTGTCCTTTGTTTTTTGCTTACTTCATTTAAGATAAGATTTATCCATGCTGTAGCATGTGTTAGAATTTTATTCCTTATTTATTATTGAATATTGAATAATATTGGAGTGGAATAGGATGTGATGTATATGCAGTTTGATTATCCTTTTATCTATCATCAGTTATATAGACTTTTACTCCAACATTTGGCCATTGTGAACAAGGATTCTCTGAACATTCAAATACAAATGTCTGATATAAATTCTGTTTTTAATTTTTCTTAAATACACACCCAAAAGGTGTAATTGCTGTTTCTTAAGTTAATTCTGTGTTTAATTTTTCTGTTGACTTTCATAATGTTGTTCAAAATCTGAAGCATTTTACACTCTTGTTCAAACATGTTTTAAGTCATATTTACAGGTAAAAATAATTCTATAGTTTGGTGATGATTAGTAGGCGTTCACAAGCATTCAGAATAAATAGAAAAAGGATCAAAGACAAGAAAAATAATATTGAAAACTTTATTCTTTTTACTTCATTTAGACACCAATCTTGTTACATGTATCATATTGAGGTCTTCAAAGACAATGAGGCATTTTATAGAGTCTACTAATTGAGGAGAAGTTATTTCACATCCTATAGTAGTGGCAATATCAATAAAATATGTGATTACAGATGAATCCCATAGTCTCTATAATGAGGAAAAATAGTTGAAAAAATTATAAGGTAGTTCTTTGAATTGCAATATCACTTGGGATAATATATAGATATAGATATAAATATATACACACACACATGACCCAATACATTTATACTGTAGCTTATACCTATCCTTAGCCCCTTCCAAAGAAGTGTTCTACCTGTTTGGTCCATAATAATTTATTCTAAATCATTATTTTCTGTACTTCAATCCAAAATAAAACTTGTCTTTGATATTAATCAATATTATAGTCAGGAACCTCATGTCATCATAATTCCCAGGGAAAGTCCTTGAGTTGTGAGGCTTGATTCTTTCTCTTTTAATTTGTCATTATCTTCATCAATAAACCATACTTCACACCATGTAGTAGAAATTACTTCTAACATTAATTAATAAAACACGAACAAGTAAAATGGAATATTTTACATAACCATACAAAATTTGTATGTGAAAATTTGCCTTAACACAAACCCAAAGGGATTAAGAAAATCATACTTTCAAGGAAAGCTTTGTGAGCAGCATGACTCTTCATATATCACATCCAGTAAGAGGTTATCTTCAATGTGGGCAAGTATTGGCTGACAGTGTAGTGAACAAAGTATAGTTAGGATAGCAAAGTACCATTTTGTGGCAGGACTGAGATTCCTATTTAGTTAGACAGAAGGAGAACTCAAGAGGGGATGGAGGAGAAATTCAAACGACAAATGTATTTTTTTTCTCATTCCTTAAAATTGTTTTTTAGGGGCTGGAGTAAGAAAGAATGTACCTGAAAGGAATCATTTAAGTAAGGAAAATTATGGTCATTGGCACTTCTTTGCCATTCATGTTTAATTACTAAGAGGCAACACATCTAAAATATTAAAATATTCTCTATTTCATGATTATTAAAATGCCATGGTTTTTCTGCCATAGAATATTCTTAAATTGGATTTTATAGGTTTTGACTTTACAGTGTTTAACCAACTCAAATTTTCTAACATTGTTATTCACATTTAACATTAAAAAGGTTTTACTACAAAAAGTATGCATTTCTTTATAAAGACGGAATAGAGTTTAGTAATTCTCAAGATAATGAAGAGCTATGTTAATACACTGTCTTTCAAGATATAGTTTCACATTAAACAATTTATATAATGCATTATAGGATAGAAATATACCTAAATATGTATGATGAAAGGATTTGAAAAAAAAAATATTAGGTTACATTTCTAATTCAAGAAGCCAAATGCCACATATCAAAATTCTTGTAAATGCTACCACAATTGTTCTGACTCCTTTAATCAACTTCACAATTAATAGGACACAGAACATAAGCCCAGAAGGAAAATCTTATGAAAAATAAACAATGGTTTTTACTTTGATGATGAATTAAAATTAATGTTTCAGGAACCAAGATGCTAGTTTTTTTAAAAAAAATAACCAAGACTTATGAATAACAGATATCTCAAATTCATTGGGACTTTTCTCATTTAACATAATGTGAGGAAGAAAGTTAATTAAGTGTATAAGAAAGATTTTGGAGCTTAGTGTAGCCAAGATTGAATTCTGGTTTATCAACATCTTACTCACATGTATTTAGGTAAATTACGACTTCAAAATTGTAAATTTCTTTCTCTGTAAAATGGGTGTAATAATAATATTCATAAGTCTATTGAGGGATCAAATAATTTAATATTAAGGCTGGAGAGATGGCTTAGCAGTTAAGTGCTTGCCTGTGAAGCCTAAGATCCCCGGTTCGAGGCTCAGTTCCCCAGGTCCCACATTAGCCAGATGCACAAGGTGGCGCACACGTCTGGAGTTCATTTGCAGAGGCTGGAAGCCCTGGCGTGCCCATTCTCTCTCTCTCCCTCTATCTGTCTTTCTCTCTGTGTATGTCGCTCTCAAATAAATAAATTAATTAAAAAAATAATAGTTTAATATTAGCAAGTATCTGTGGTACAATGGTCATCAAATAATCACTACTATAAGTTTTGCTAGCCTATGTCCCTCCCTATCATCAGAATAAAACATAATATCAAATATAGAAAAATGTCTCATTTCCAGTTTAAATGGTTTATAGGTACATTATAGAAAAGTGTAATGTAGTCAACACCAAGTATCCTCCAGTAAAAGATCTTACATACTCCATGTTCATAATTATATTTAATTTTAAAAACTGTTAGATTAAAGGATATTAACCTACTTTTACAGGCTAAAAAACTATGGCTCAGACTAACTTCCCCAAGTCTTTCTAAGATTTAGTAGATCTGAGTCTCATTTTCAAGCCTGAATTTCTCACTATAAGATCCTTATAGGACTTTCCTTTTCTTCTTTTTCTTCTTGCTCATCAACACTAAAGTGCAGAAACACAGCCTTTTCCTTCAGCAAATTAAAACCTGGTTGTATGTTTTCATAAATAACTATATAAAGAAAAATATGAAGACACATCAATAATGTCTTAGAAAAATCAGGTTAAATGTGTGACAGAATAATGCTTGAGTATATATATCCACTATATGTATCACTCTGAACCACCAAGTGAAGGATTTTTTAATCTTCCCTCTCTTTTTCTTCCTCTGTAGCATTATAATGTTGATAATTTACATAAACTATAACAACACTTTAAGGATGAAAAATTCATATATTTTTCTATGTGTGTAAGCCTCTAAGATTCTAAAAACCTAAATACAACTTTGCATAATGAACATAATGGGATATAGGTAAACATCATGTTCATAAACTTCCCCTTCTATGTTGCATCAGCAAATTCGATAATCTTTGGATAATTTGAAACAGATCAAAGAGTATGTAATTCGGGTATTTGTGAGCACTTCAAGAGACTGATCATTTCACTTGGTTAGCTTCATGAAACAAGTCCTTTTCATAGGTTCAGCTTCTTACATACAAATTTTTGTTCATGGTCTCTTCAACTTCCTTACAAAATAAGTTTTAATTATTTCTATGGACTAGTGACAGCTGAGAATTCTACAATCAACCTTTAGTAAACAGTTTTGTAACTATCTGGTTTCTCTCCTAAAATTTTATATGGGGTTGACAAATAAGGAGGCAATTAACTTGCCAACTATAGGTGATCAGAGTACAATCAATTTGGTTTTGGCTCATAGTTGACTATGTCACCTGAATCACATCCAAATGTGATTTTAAAAACGTGTCATCAGGGTTAAGATGGCATCAACCTCACCATGCTGCACCTCCCCAGGAAGGAAAGGCAAGGCATAAAGGGTTCACTGGGTCATTTAGGAGAGAGCAATCTCTAATAGATTGTCAGTGGGAAGGCATGGAGGGTTAAAAATCAGCTGATTCCCTCACTGTGGGGTAGCCTACCAGTCCCCCAGTCCTCCCAAGCAGCTGCCCTAGCCATAGTCCCAGTCTCCTGCACTTACTTCAGCAAAGAGGACCCAGGCCAAATACACTGAACCAAAGGAGAAACTCTCCAAGACATATTGACATTAAGACTCTAAGCATTGACACCAAAGAGAATATCCTAACACAAGCTAGGGAAAAAAAAACAGCTAAATTTCTAGAAATGAATGACAACAAAAACACATCATACAAAATCTTATAGGACACAATGAAGGTGGTTCTCAGGGGAAAATTCATAGCACTAAATGTCTTCATACCAAATACAAAGAGATCCTAAATCAATAACCTAACCATCCACCTAAAGGCACTGGAAAAGCAAGAAGAAGCCAACTCAAAAAGCCACAGACAGAAAGAAATAATCAAGACCAGAGCAGAAACTAATAAATTGGAATCTAAGAAAACAATAAAGAAAATTTATGAAACAAAGAGCTGGTTTTTAAAATAACAAACAAGCATGACAAACCCCTGGTGAATTTGATCATGCAAAAGAAGATTTGCTTCAATTTAACAAAATTAGAAGTGAAAAAGAAGAGATCACAACAGACATAAGTGAAATTGGGAAAATCACCAGGACTTATTTCATAAACCTCTTCTCCACAAAACTGGATAATATGGGGGAAATGGATAAATTTCTGGACACATACCATTTGTGAAAGCTAAACTCAGAGCAAATTAATCTCCTAAACAAACCTATAACACCCATTGGGATTGAAAAGGTAATAAAAAGCCTCCTCAAAAAGAAGATTCCAGGACCAGATGGCTTCTCAGCTGCATTTTATCAAACCTTCAGAGAAGAACTCAACCGATCTTTCTCAAACTGTGCCACACAATTGGAAAACAGGGAAAGCTCCCCAACTCCTTCAATGAAGCTAATATCACCCTAATTCCAAAATCAGGCAGAGATGCCACAAGAAAAGGAAACTACAGGCCTATTTACCTGATGTACTTAGATGCAAAGATCCTGAACAAAATCCTCGCAAACTGATTCCAACAACACATCAAAACCATTATCCACCTTGATCAAGTGGGATTCAACCCAGGAATGCAGGGGTGGTTCAATATATGGAAATCTGTCAATGTAATGCCCCATATAAATAAGGCTAAACACAAAAACCACATTTGAATAGATGCAATAAAGGCTTTTTTAAAAAATACAACATTATCTCATGATCAAAACTTTGGAAAAAATTGGCATGGTCAGTTCATATCTTAACATAATAAAGGCTATATATAAAGCTCCTAAAGCTCAAATAATACTTAATGGAGAGAGACCAGAGGAATTCCCATTGAGATCAGGAACACTACAGGGGTGTGCACTCTCAACTCAATATAGTACTGGAAGTCCTAGCTCAAGAAATAAGTCAGGAAAAATAAATAAAAGTGATGTAATTTGGAAAGGAAGAAGTTAAGTTAGCTCTATTCACAGATGACATGATTCTATTTGTAAGAGACCCGAGAGACTCCATCACAAAACACTTGAAGGTGATTAACTGGTTCAAGCAACTCCAGCTACTTGATATTTGACAAAGGCCCTAACAATATAGACTAGAAAAAAGATAGCATCTTCAAGAAATGGTGCTGGTCAAACTGGACAACCATATGTAGGGAATTTTTTTTAATTTATTTTTATTTATTTATTTTTTTAAATTTAATTTATTAGTTTTCTTTTCAGTAAATACAGGCAGTTTGGTACCATTATTTAGGCTCATCTGTGATCTACTCCCTCCCATTAGACCCTCCTTGTTAATGAAAATGGGCCGTGCATGGTGGAGTTAGCCCCCAGTTATTGGTATGATAAATGTCTCTGCAAATCATGACCCAACATGTGACTCTGACATTCTTTCCGCCCCCTCTTCCGTAAAATTTCCCTGAGCCATGTTGGGTTCATTTTTGGTCTGCTTCAGTGCTGAGGTGTTGGGGGCCTCTGAGGCTCTGGCTCTCTGATTTGGTAGGAGTTGATTTTTCTCTGCGTTGATCTCCTTCCCCTTTGTGCTGGTATCCGGTTCACAGGAAAACATCACCCTTGCTTATTTCACCAGTTGCCCTTAGTTTCAGTTGGGCCCCTTTTGAGGTATGTTGGGGAAGCTCTCTTAGGATCTGCATCTATCTGTAAAAGAGAAGCAGATTCTCCAACAAAGAGTAAGTTAGCACCCGGAAAATTGAGATAAAACTTACTTTTTTGATAGACAGTATGGTAGGTTTAGGCCCTCTTATACCCCGTGATTGATGGTAGCTTGATATTGTAGAGTGGGCTTGTGTTTGGGTATGGTTTTGACTTGTTTCCCAGCTCCAGCTATGGGTCTAGTACCATTGAGTGGATCAGTTAGCCAAATCAAGAGCAATTGATTCCACACCATGGCTGTGTACCACTATTGCACTTGTGTGGGCATCACATCCAGTTATTTGTTGCTAATTAGGTTAAACAATGTGTTGCTTGGAAACATCTTGGTAATTTCCCCCAGTCGCCTATGTAGCACCATCTGGTACTAGACACGCTGACTGTCTGGGGACTGACTCTCTCCTGACTTCCAGCCATGTCATTCCATTTTATGCGTCAGCTGTGTATGGAGTCCTCAGCAATAGGGTCTTACCACTGGCCTTTGGTGGGTCATCAAATACTCTGACAGAAGTCTGTCATTGTTTGGGGAAACCTTGTAGGTTTCTCTGATTAAAAACTCATTGTGGATGGTAGGCCCAAGCTGGAAGTGGGGGTTACAGGTCAGTGTCCACTAAGAAATTGAGGAAAAACATAACTAATATACAAGAGTTAGAGAGGAGAGAAATAGAGGGGAGAGAGGGAGAGGGAGGGAGGGAAGATGTAGGAGATTTAGGTCAGTCTTGATCCTACCCTCTCCAGTGTCTTGTGGTTCAGGTGTTTCCTGTAAGGGTCTAGTGAAGGTTCAGCCATTGGTCTGTCTTTTAGGAAGTAGAATTTTATGGTACCATTGCTGTTTGGGTCCGGATTACTGTTTTCCACCCTTTGATTCCCTCCCCGCCCTCCCATCCATCTTATTGTCTAATCCATGAGGTGCTTGCTGGGTATGTAAGGCATCTTGGGCAGATTCAGGTTAGGTGTTGCAGATGAGTGAGACTATGTGTCGATTTTTTTTTCTGTGATTGGGTAAGTTCGCTGAGAATGATCTGTTCCAGGTTCAACCATTTTTCCTCAAATTTCTTTATGTCGTTTTTTCTTACTGCTGTATAGAATTCCATTGTGCAGATATAACACATCTTTGTTATCCATTCATCTAATGATGGACATCTGGGTTGATTCCAGCTTTTAGCTATTACGAATTGAGCTGCTACATATATGGTTGAGCAAATCTCTCTGGCTTTTGGTTTGAAGGTTTTAGGGTAGATGCCCTGTAATGGTATAACTGGGTCTGTTGGTATTTCTATAGCCAGCTTTTTCAGGAGTGTCCATATTGCTTTCCAAAGTGGTTGTACCATCCTGCATTCCCACCAACAGTGAATGAGTGTCCCTGCTTCTCCACATCCTCGCCAGCATTTATTTTCATTTGACCTTTGATGTTGGCTATCCTTATTGGGGTAAGGTGGAATCTCATAGTTGTTTTAATTTGCATTTCTCTGATGATTAGGGATGATGAACATTTTCTTAGGTGTGTGTTTGGCATCTGTATCTCTTCCTCTGTGAATTGCCTGTTTAACTCTGTGCCCCATTTTGTGAGTCGGGTACTTGTCTTCTTATTGTTTAGACTTCTGAGTTCTTTGTAAATTCTAGAGATAAGGCCTCTATCAGTTGGATAACCTGCAAATATTTTCTCCCATTCTGTGGGTATTCTATTGGCTTTGCTTAATATATGCTTGTCTGTAAAGAAACTCTTCAGCTTCATATGGTCCCAATGGTTGAGTGACTGTTTAAGAACTAGAGCCACTGGGGTTTTATTCAGGAAGTCTTTTTCCATTCCTATATCATGGAAAGTACTTCCTGAATTTTCTTCCAGTAGTTTTCGAGTTTCTGGTCTTATGTTGAGGTCTTTGATCCATTTGGATTTGAGTGTTGTGCATGGTGAAATGTGTGGATCAAGTTTTAGTTTCTTGCATGTGGTTATCCAGTTTGTCCAGCACCATTTGTTGAAGATGCTATCTTTTTTCCAGTCTGTATTGTTTAGGCCTTTGTCGAATATCAAGTAGCTATAGTTGCTTGGCCCAAAATCCGCGTCCTCAAGTCTATTCCATTGGTCTATACTCCTGTTTTTATGCCAGTACCATGCTGTTTTTATTACTATGGCTTTGTAATATAGCTTTATATCAGGTATGGTGATGCCACCAGAGGTATTCCTTTTGCTGAGGATATGTTTGGATATGCAAGGCCTTCTGCCTTTCCATATGAAATTTGAGATCATTTTTTCTATCTATGTGAAGAACACTGTAGGGATTTTAATTGGAATTGTGTTAAATCTATATATTGCCTTTGGTAGGATTGTCATCTTCACAATGTTAATTCTGCCTATCCAGGAGCATGGGAGGTCTTTCCATCTTTTCAAGTCCTCCTCAATTTCTTTTTTGAGAGTTTTTATATTTTCGTTGTATAGATCTTTTACTTCCTTGGTTAACGTTATTCCAAGGTATTATTTTTTTGTTGTTGCTATTGAAAATAGGACATGTCCTTTATTTCTGTTTCTGTGTCTTTGTCATTTGCATACAGAAATGCTACCAATTTTTTTGCATTGATTTTGTATCCTGCTACTTTGCTATAGGAGTTAATCACCTTCAGGAGTTTTGGGATGGAGTCTCTCGGGTCTCTTACATACACAATCATGTCATCAGCAAATAGAGCTAAATTAAATTCCTCCTTTCCCAATTGTATCCCTTTTCTTTCCTTCTCCTGCCTTATTGCTTGGGCTAGGACTTCCAGAACTATATTGAAAAGCAGAGGGGAGAGAGGACATCCCTGTCTTGTTCCTGATCTCAATGAAAATTCCTCCAGTCTCTCTCCATTAAGTATTATTTGGGCCTTTGGAGCTTTGTATATTGCCTTTATTATGGTAAGATGTGAACCGGCCATGCCGATTCTCTCCAATGTTTTGATCATGAAGTGATGTTGTATCCTGTCAAAGGCCTTTTCTGCATCTATCGAAATGATCATGTGATTTTTATGTTTAAGCTTGTTTATGTGGTGTATTACATTGACAGATTTTCGTATGTTGAACCACCCTTGTGTTCCTGGGATAAATCCCACTTGGTCAAGGTGGATAATGCTTTTGTTGTGTTGTTGGATTCTGTTTGCGAGAATTTTGTTGAGGATCTTTGCGTCTATGTTCATTAGGGAAATAGGCCGATAGTTTTCTTTTCTTGTGGGATCTCTGCCTGATTTTGGGAGTTGGGTAGCTTTCCCTGTTCTTCAATTGTGTGGCACAGTTTTAGGAAGATTGGTTTGAGTTCTTCCATGAAGGTTTGATAAAATTCGGCTGGGAATCCATCTGGTCCTGGACTCTTCTTTTTTGGGAGGTTTTTTATTACTTTTTCGATCTCCATGAGTGTGATGGGTTCATTGAGGTGGTTGATCTGTTCTGAGTTTAGCTTTGGTAGATGATATGCATCCAGGAATTTATCCATCTCCTCCACATTTTCCAGTTTTGTGGATTAGAGGTTTTTGAAATAAGTCCTGATGATTCTGCCAATTTCACTGATGTCTGATGTGATCTCTCCTTTTTCATTTTGAATTTTGTTAATTTGGAGTCTCCCTTTTTTATGCTTGATGAAATTGGCCAGAGGTTTGTCAATCTTGTTTATTTTTTCAAAGAACCAGCTCTTTGTTTTGTCAATTGCCTTAATTGTTTCCTTGGTTTCCAATTCATTAATTTCTGCTCTGATTTTAATTATTTCTTTCCTTCTGGATCTCTTTGGGTTGGATTTTTCTTGTTTTTCCAATGTCTTTAGGTGGATGGTTAGGCTATTGATTTGAGATCTTTCAGTCTTTTTAATGAAGGCATTGAGTGCTATGAATTTTCCCCTGAGGACTGCCTTCATTGTATCCCATAAGTTTTGGTATGATGTGTTCTCATTGTCATTCAATTCCAGGAATTTTGCAATTTCATTTTTTATTTCATCCACTATCCATTTATTGTTTAAGAGTGTGCTATTCAGTTTCCAGTTGCCGTTGGGGCTCTTGTTGGTTTTTTTGTTGTTGATTTCTAGGAATATTGCATTATGATCTGATATCATGCAGGGAATTATGTCGATTTTCCTAAATATGTGGAGGCTATCTTTGTGACCCAGTATATGGTCTATTTTAGAGAATGTTCCATGGGCTACTGAGAAGAATGTGTAGTCTGTGGATTTGGGATGGAAAGTTCTGTAGATGTCTGTTAGGTCTAAGTGCTCTATGGTTTTGTTGAGCTCTCTTACTTCCCTGTTGAGCTTCTGTTTGGATGATCTGTCTATTATTGATAATGGTGTGTTGAAGTCCCCAGCTATGATGGTGTTGGTGGTTATTTCTGTTTTATTGTCAAGTAGATTTTGTTTTATGAACTGTGGTGCCTCTGTGTTTGGTGCATACAGATTTATGATTGTAATATCCTCTTGATGGATTGTTCCCTTTATAAGAAGGAAGTAGCCTTCTTTGTCTTTTTTGATTGTTTTTGGTTTGAAGTCAACTATCTGATATTAATATAGCTACACCTGCTTGTTTCTTATTCCCATTTGCCTGGAATATTGTTTTCCACCCTTTCACCCTGAGGAAGTTTCTGTCTTTAGTGGTAAGGTGGGTTTCCTGAAGGCAGCAGATTGAGGGGTCTAATTTTTGATCCACCCTGTTAGCCTGTGTCTCTTGATGGTTGAATTAAGGCCATTAATGTTTAGGTTTATGACCTTGAGAATTGATTTGATCCCTGTCATGTTGTGGTGGTAGAGGTGTGTTGGCATTTCCATGGAATTTATTTTTTTTTTTTTTTTCTATCTACTCTGGGTTTGGTTGCTGTGATCTGCTTCTTGTAGGCATTTGTGTTTGGTTATTTGTTTCTTCTCTGTGGAGAATTTCCTGGAGTACTTTCTGTAGGTTTGGTTTTGTGTTTATATAATTGTAAAGCTGAGTTTTGTCATGGAAAGTTGTCCTTTCACCATCTATTATAAGGGAGACTTTTGCCGGGTAGAGTAGTTTGGGTTGAAAGCCATAGTTTCTTAGAGTTTTGAGATTTCATTCCAGGCCCTTCTAGCTTTCAGGGTTTCCATTGGGAAGTCTGATGTAATTCTGATGGGGTTTCCTTTGAAAGTGGTATGCTGTTTTTCCCTAGCTGCTTTTAGGATTTTTTACTTGGTGTCAATGTTTAGAGTCTTAATGATAATATGTCTTGGGGAGTTTCTCCTTTGGTCTAGTCGGTTAGGAGTTCTGTTTGCTTCTTGAATCTTGATGGGCCTTTCTTTTAAGAGACAGGGGAAGTTTTCTTCAATTATTGTGTTAAATAAGTTCTCCATGCCTTTGGTCTGAAATTTTTCTCCTTCTGGTATTCCAATGATTCTGATATTAGGACGTTTAAGTGTATCTCACAATTCTCTCATGTTCTGTTCACAGGAACTTTTGAACTTACTGAAATTTTTGGACTCTCGAACTGTTTCTTCCATCCTGTCTTCCAGATCAGAATTTCTATCTTCCACTTCGCTGACTCTATTCTTGAGAGCCTCTAGTGAGTTTTGGACTTGTTCATTTAAGTTTGCATTTTCTACTACTTTCCTATGTATCACTTCCATCGCTTTGTCCAGCCTTCTTTTTGTCTCATTTTCTGATTTTCTTGATGATTCTTGGAAATCATCCCTGCATTTCTTTATATTTTCATTTAGTGTGGCCAGCTGATTTTTAAGGTCCTCTTTTTTTTCACTCTCCCTCAACTCTCTTAGCTCTCTTTGAATTCCTTCCAGTGTCTTATCATATTGCTCTAGCTTAGTGATGGTAGCATCCATACGATTATCTATCCTTTGTAGCTTTCCTGTCATTTCTAGCAGTAGTTTGGTCAGGGTTGCATTGTTCATTGCTTCCACTTGATTTTCTGATCCTAAACACTCTTCTATGTTTTGGTTAGTTGTGATCCTTGTTGGACTGGGTGATCTGTCTGGATTTTCTTCCATTTTATTTTTCGTGTTATTTCTTTTGCACTGTGGTCTACCCATGTCAGTGTATGGGCAGGTAGGTGGGTGGAGCAGCCTGGGATCTAGCTTAATGCGAATCCAAGGCATCCTGGGGCAATTGCAAGCAGCCTGCGTTTTTGCTCACTCTTGCCAAAGCCGCCTCTCTATAGCCTGACAGGGGCACCAAAGTTGCCTGAATTCTCACCGAGTAATGCACCTAAGGTGCCTGCCTTTGAGCTTGAAAGGGGACTGAGGTAGCAAGCACTGAAGGTGCCCAGACTCTGGCTGGGTTCACTGGGGTCTGTAAACAGTCTGTGCTCTCCTGCCTCAGGGGAGTGGGGGATCGGTGGCGATGTACAGGTAGGGGATGGCACCTGTGCTGGTGCTAGTGACTCAGTGTGGACTTGTGTGGCTCTTGCTGTGGGAGTGGGGCCGCTGCACGTGCAATTGTATTGCAGAGGCAGATGATGTGGGTACGGAATCAGGACACAGCAGAGGCTGACCGGCGGCAAGTGATGTGAGCACAGCAGCAGGGGATCTGGCAGCCACCTATTCACAGCAGAGGTGGCCCCCACAGGCCTGCGATCCGAGCAACACGTGGCTGGTCTACTCGCAGGATCAGAGAACAAGGGTGAGGTAGGAGGTCTCAGCTTCAGTGCAGCAGGCTGGCAGGCATGACTGGTGGGTACCTGATCAGAGCACAGCCACACAGGACGTGCGGAGGGTGCATGGGCGGGTGGGCGGATGGGTTGCGGGGTGCGACAGGGTGTATGGAGCAAGTGAGGCACGGGGCGGGGGGGCGCGGGGTCGCCAGGGCACTGGGCAATCAGGGTGGTGCATGCGGGAGGCGGCATGGCTCAGGGCGCGCGGGGTGGGGTGCCCTGGAGGGGCGGGGGTCGTGGGGCGCTCTGGTCTGTCTGGGGGGCGAGGGGTGCACAATGGGCATGGGAGGGCATGCACGCAGGGGGTGGTGCAGGGCACGTGGGGGCGCGGGGCGCCTGGGGGGGCGAGGGATGTGTGGGGCACACGGGGGGGCACATGGTGTGCAGGGTGGCACGGGGGAGCGTGAAGGAGGCACGGGACGCTTGGGACACCGCGGAGCGCGGGGGGCTAGGGGCACAGGGCAAATAGGGGGGCCCAGGTGGTGCGGGGTGTGTGTGGGGGAGGGGGTGTGGGGCACACAGGGGTGTGGGAGGCCACGGGTCGCCGCGGGGTGTTCTGGACGCATGGGAGGCATGGGGCATGGAGGTGGACGGGGCATGCTGAGGCACGCTGGGTCACAGGAGGCACAGGGGGGTGTGGTGCTGGGGGGGGCGCAAGGCACGCGGGGGTGTGGTGCGGGGGTCGCAGTGTGCGTTGGGGGGGTGCGGGGTTGCGGAGCAAGCCTGGGCATGCAGGGGCACGCTTGGGACGCACAGGGGTGCGCAGGCCGTGTGCAGCGGGGGGACGAGGGGTGCACAGAGTGGGGGGGGGTGGGAGGCACTGGGTTGGGGTGTGGGGGGTCAGAGTGCGCCGTGGGGCACATGGGTTCGGGGTGTGTGAGGGGGGGCACGGGTCACGCAGTGGGGCGGCGTGCCGGGGTCCGCTAGCAGCACGGGGCACGCGGGGGGGCGGGGTGCTCAGGTGGGCGCAGGGGGTGTGCGACGTTGCAGGACATCACGGGGTGCTCTGGACTCACGGGGGGGTGGGGGGGTGGGGGCTGGTCGCACAGGGGAGGGGGTTGTGGGTTGTTTGGGGAGCACAGAGCATGCTGACGTAAGACGGGACGTGGGACGCCGCGGCACACCCCGTGTCGCTCTGGATGCGCAGTGGGGAGGGGCGGGAGGTGTGGGGGGGGCTTGAGGAGCACAGGGGTGGGGCGCGGGTGTCCCGGGATGCGCAGGGGGCGCTGGGGCGCAGGGCACGCCTGGGCGCCCGGGGTGCAGGACGCTGCGCGGCGCTCGGGGTGCCCCTGCCGCGTGTGGATAGGGAGCGTGGGGTGCGCAGGGGGTGCTCGAGGCGCATGGGGGTGGGGCGCTGGGGTCTTGGGGCGCGCAGGGGCGCGGGGCACGCCTGGGCTCCCGGGTCTCGGGATGCCGTGCAGCGCTTGGGGCGCGCTGCCGCGTGTGGATAGGAAACATGGGGCACGTGGGGGGGAGGGGCGCTTGTGGAGGGATGGCCGGGGGGTGCGCGGGCATGGGGCGCAGGGGTTGTGCAGCGCGCGGTGCCAGTGGGGCGCATGGGGCCGCCGCGGAGCGTGGGTCTTTGTGCACGCGGGGCTGCCAGGGCACTGGGGCGCCGGGCCGCGCCCAATGCTGTGGCTCGCTGTGGGTCGCGGCGGGCGGGGTGGTGGGGCTTGGGTTGCGGGGGTGTGTGCTTCCCTCCTTTACCCCAATCTGTACACTCCCTCTTGGAAAAATTTTCTAATTTCCCTTGAATTCTTGCCTTTTTTTCCCTTGTTGTCTGTGGTGCAGCTAGGCGGTCGCCATCTTGACCGGAAGGCCCCATATGTAGGGAATTTAGAGTTGATCCTTACATTTTGCCATGCACAGCACTCAGGTCCAAATGGAACAAAACCTCAATATAAGACTGGAAACTTGGCTACTACTAGAAGAAAATTTAGGAGGACCTTTTCATGATATATGAATGGAAAAAGACTTCCTGAACAAAACTGTGGTAGCACAGGATCTTAAGCAATCAATCAACCAATGGGATCACAGAAAGCTGAAGAGTTTCTTCACAGACAAACATACAATAAGCAAAGCCAATAGATTAACAATAGAATGGGAGAAAATATTTGCTGAATATCCAACTGACAGAGGCCTAATCTCTAGCATCTATAAAGAACTCAAAACACCTAAACAATAAAAAGTCAAACAGCCACTCGAAAATGGGGCAAAGAACTAGACAGGCAGTTCTCACAGGAAGAAATACAAATGGCAATCACACACTTAAAAAAATGTTCATCATCCCTAATCATTATTGAAATGCAAATTAAAACAACTATGAGATTCTACCTTACCCCAGTAAGTAGAGGAAACATTAAAAAAAACAAATGAAAATAAATGGTTGGGAGGATGTAAAGAAGTAGGAACCCTCACCCACTGTTAGGAGAAATGTAAGATGGTACAACCACTTTGGGAAGCAATATAGAGACTCCTAAAAAAAGCTGACTATGACTATATAGTTACCAACAGACCCAGTTATTCCCTTACTGGGCATGTACCCTAAAATCTCCAAGACTCAGTCCAGAATGTTTTGCTCAATCATGCTTATAGCTGCACAATTCATAATAGCTAAGAGCTGTAAACAACACAGATGTCCATCACTAGATGAATCGATAACTAAGATGTGGTATGTCTACACAGTGGAATTCTACACAGCAATAAGAAAAAATGACACAATGAAATTTGAAGAAAGATGGTTGAACCTGGAACAGCTCCTTTTCATTGTACTCACCCAATCACAGAAACATAATCACTACACAGTCTCACTCATTTATAGCACCTAATCTGAATCTACAAAAGATGCTGACATACCAACCAACCATCTCAAGGATCAGACAATAAGGTGGGTGGTGAGGGACTGGAGGGTAAGGGAGTGGGTGGGGGCACCAATGTATACCCAAAAGGCAATGGTACCATAAAATTCTACATCCTAAAAGGCAGACTGAATGTTTGAACCTTCACCAGGCCCTTTGAGGGAACACCTGAGTCACAAGGCACTGGAGAGGGTACAATGAAGACTGACCTTAATCTGCTACCGATTCTCTCTTCTCTCTCTCTATCTTCTCTCTAATTCATTTATATTATTTATCTTTTTCTTCCTTTTCTTAGTGGGCACTGACCTCTAACTCCCAGTACCAGCAGGTGGTTATCATCCACAATGATCTTTTGATCAGAGAGACTTACAAGGTTTCCTAAAAGAATGACAGTTTTTTGTCTGAGAACTTGATGACCCACCAAAGGTTAGTGGTAAGACCCTACTGCTGAAGACACCATATGCGGTTGACATGTAACATGGAATGGCATGGCTAGAAGCTAGAAGAGAGTCAGTCCCCAGACAGCACATCTAGTGCCAGAAGGTGCTACATGGATGACTAGGGGAAAATGACCAATATCTTTCCAAGCAACTCATGGTCTAATCTACTTAGCAGCAAATAAGCTGTTGTGATGCTCACACAAGTGCAATAGTGGCACACAGCCATGGTGGGAAACCAGCTGCTCTTGATTTGGCTAACTGGTCTGCTCAGTGGAATGGAATCCATAGCTGGAGCAAGGAAACAAGTCAAAACCATATCCAAAAACGAGCCTGTTCTCCATTATCCAGCTACCACCAATCATGGGCTATAAGAGGGCCTACACCTATTAAATTCTCTATAAAAAAATAAGCATTATCCCATTTATATGGTGCTAACTTTACTCTCAGTTGGAGAATCTGCTTCTCTTTTTTATATAGACAAAAGTCCTAAGGAGACAACTACCCCATCATACCTCAAAAGGGCCCCAGGTGAAACTAAGAATAATTGGCAAAACCAACAAGGGTGTTTTTTTTCTTAATGAACCTGGTACCAGCACAAGAGTGAAGGAGATTGACAAGAACAATCAAGTCCTACCAAATCAGATATCTAGAGACAGAGGCTCCCAAGACCTCATAACTGAATCCAACATGGCTCAGGGAAATTTGCATAAAATGTAGGGAAAGAATGTCAGGGCCACATGTTGGGTCATGATACACAGAGACATTTCCTCCTACACATAACTGATGGCTAACCCCACAATGTGTTACCCATATACCCCAAGAAGGGGGGGGCAAGGTGGAGGGGGGAGGACAGGGAGGAGGCTAAGAATGGTACCAACTTGACTGTATTCACTGAGTACAAAACGAATTTTAAAAAGTGTCATCAGATATATTGAATTTTAAGTGAGCACAATAATTACAAACGACTGTAATTTTCTCCCTTAGGAAGAGTTCTATGGATAGAAAAAGGAGTGGATGTGCTTATAAGGGTAGTCAATAAGGCAGAACATATCAGATGCTAGAACATTTTTCTTTATTCAGTATCCACTCTTTTCATAGCAACTCATATTTTACCTCAGCTATATACTACATTCCCAAGTTTGCTTACAGCTAGCCAAGGGTCATAATTTTATTCACTATAATATAATCCGAAAAACTGTGTGGAAACATCCAGTATTCTTCCTTTGAAAAATTTGCCATTGACAAATTTGTCGTCACTATTTCCAATCCTCCTTCACTCTCCTTTATAGATTAAATATGCCACACTCTTTCAACTCAAAGGGAAGAACCACACATACAATAGAACATGATGATATATTAAAAGAAAATGGACACTCAAATACATATCAGGGACTAGAATCATTATATATGGCTGTTAGCCTAAGCATTCATATGTGATGAATATTATTCTCTAGAATAAGGCAAACTTCTGTGCCTCTCAAGAACATACCCTACTTCACAGATTTTGTAAATATTTGGTTAGAGTGACTATATTCATTTAATAAGATTTCCACATAAACACAACATGTAATAGCTTCAAAAATATCAATTTGGGAAAATGTTAATAAAAATTAAAAAAATATATCAATTTGTTCCCCTATAGGCAAGAAATTCAAGATTAAGGTGTTAGCAAGGCTGGTTTCTTCTGACCTCACTCTCCTTGAATTGCAGATTACTTTTTCTCTGTGTGTAGATGTGTTGTATCTCTTTGTGCATCCAGATTTACTTTGCTTCTAAGGACACCAGTGAGAATTGATTAGGATCCACCTGAACAGTCTCATTAGAACTTACTTATATTCAGAAACACTATAGCCTAGGAATTCAACACATAAATTTTTGGGGAATTTAGCTCAGTTTGCAACAGTAACTGACTTTTGTGTAAGAGGATGAGCTTCAGGAAGAGAGGAGCTGTACCTTCACTCATGCATTTAATAGTGGTTAGCACACGACACAGTGGAAAATAGACACTTGCTGAATGTCAGCTGGCTTTGAAGATTAAATCCATTTTCCTTAATGTTTAGGCTGAACACACTAGCCAATTTAGCTGAATGGCTACAATGGAATGCATAAAGTTGCAGCCTTAAAATGCCATTTAAGAAACAGATTTTGGTATTTCAGAAAAAAAATCTTGTCTAGGATAAAATGGAAAACAACATTGAAAGGGACCAAACCCTAGAATGATATTAAAAATTAAACGTTCTGGGCTGGAGAGATGGCTTTGCGGTTAAGCGCTTGCCTGTGAAGCCTAAGGACCCTGGTTGGAGGCTCGGTTACCCAGGTCCCACGTTAGCCAGATGCACAAGGGGGCACACGCGTCTGGAGTTCGTTTGCAGAGGCTGGAAGCCCTGGCGCGCCCATTCTCTCTCTCTCCCTCTATCTGTCTTTCTCTCTGTGTCTGTCGCTCTCAAATAAATAAATAAATAAATACATAAAAATTTTTTTAAAAAATTAAACATTCCTAGAGACTTAAAATATAGGTTATATTTAATAGAGACAATGTGGTATAAGATATTTTGTATAAAGTAGTGCTGTTATGATGGAATTAGTTGACTGTGTTGCAACTGGACACACTATGATTCACTCTTTTCAGCCTCAACCATTCCACAAAAGATGTATAATGTATTCCTGAAGTAGTATGTATTGCAGCTACCCTGAATGATATGTTGGCACAGGCTATACCCTAACCCCAAGACCTCATAGTTGTACTTTCAAGTGTCTTTCATGCTGATGGATAATACTTTGGTAGCTTTAAGTCAGCTGTGATTGTAATGCTTTTACTATGGTTAATTAAATACTACAAATCAGAGTTGGGATAAGGGGAGTCAGTTTTGAAACATTTAGCAGCACATCACTGGTTGTGGTCTAGATGAAAAAAAATGTTTGATGCACATGACCTTATTACATAGCTAACAATCATAAAACAAAGCCACTGCAGGAGAGTGAAAATAGGAAAGGTAAGAAGTGTGGTGAAGAGATTGGTTGCTACCCACATTGAGCTGCTGACCAGAGAGACCTATGAGGTCCCCAAATCAAGACAGCTTGCTGTCAAAGCACTTGATTACCTACCTGAGGCAAAAGCAAAGACACCATTGCTGAAGACACCATATGCTGCCATATGCTGCTGATACAGAGCACAGAGAGAACTGGCTGGAATTCAGAAGAAAGCCAGTCCCCAGAAAGTTAGCCTATCTAGTGGTGGAAAACGCTACATGTGCTACTGGGGGAAAATGGCCCACAATAGTCTGAGCAACCAGAGGTCTATGCTACCCAGAAGCAAACACCCTGACAAGATGTACATGCCAGTGCAATAGTGGCACACAGCCTTAGTGGGTAACTAAAAGCTTTTTCATTGGCTAAAATATCTGCTCTGTGTAAGGGAACTCATATCTGGAATTGGGAACCAGATCAGAATCCTATGGAGACAGATATTATGTTCTCCATTTCTTATCTCTCACTAGCCTTTGGCTACAAGATGGCTTACATACATCAATTTTTCCTTAAATAAATAATGTTTATCCCACTTAAACTATGTTGACTTCACTCTCCATTGGAGAATCTATTCTTCTTTTTCAGAAGGTAGCAAGACCTGAGGATATAACCTACCCCTTGTACATTAGCCAAGCAACAGCTGAGTTCACAGAGGAATGGGGAGATGAGCAGAGTGCTGCTTCCATGCTTTTCCTGATAACTAGAACCAGGGTGAAGCACACAGACCCTAAGGATACTTAACACTTACAAAAGCAGATATCCAGAGGCTCCTAAGAGCTCATCACTGAAATACACTTAAAACTCACCCACCACAGCTCAGGGAATTTTGTGGAAGAGGAAGAAGAAAGATATAAGAACCACAGGTTGAGACATCATGACCAGAGGCATTCCCCCTCCCCAAAATAACTGACTACTGCTCCCACAACACATAAACTACAACTCCATGGGGAATACCTACAACCCTACTGAGGAGTGTCCCCAATGGAATGGGGGCAGGAATGAGGGAAAAGTGGGTACCAATGCATGATATATCTATACAAAACATTTGTTAATAATAATAATAATAATAATAATAATAATAATAATAAACATAAAAGAAGCATGGTAATCCAGGAGAAGGTGGCTTCTTCAAACTTGTCTTCATACTCAGAGAGTTTAGGGACAGCTGTCCCAGCTCTGTAGCAGATATTTAGATTTATTTTTATTTAACCTCATTATTTTGATTACTTTTTAAAAGTTACAGAAAGTAAAGGGGGAAAGATAAGCACTATCATTCTATTTCTCATAATCAGAGCCAAGGAAATTTCATTTTCTTTAACTTCTCCACCCATTTCTAAATGTATAGCAAACCAGAGTCTCTAAATCTACTTCTGCAAGTATTAGTGGACTTGTTGTACTGTCCATGTGCCTCTCTAATGTGAATTCTTAAAACAAGTTCTTGTTTTCAGTTTTACACACACATAGCATGTCTTTTTCTGGCAGACACACACACAAGTAGAGAGAGAGAGAGAGAGAGAAAGAGAGGGAGAGAGAGAGAGAGAGAGGGAGAGAGAGAGAGAGAGAATTGTGAACAATTGAGGTATTGAAGTTCATCATTAGCTATAGGAATAGATACACTTTCTTTGTAGTAGACACTGTTCAAGCTAATGTAACAAGATTCATTCTCACAACTATTCAAATAGGAAGATACAATCATGATCACTTATCAGATGAAGAAACTGAGATTCAGAAAAATTGAATGATCTGTCAAAGTAGCATATCCCAATGGGGTAAAATCCAAAATTTAAAAAGTATTCAAGGTTACATTTCATGGTTAATTTAAAATGTAATTTTCTTTCTATGGACTGACATATACATTATATCATATGATACTGTAGAGCATGGTCTTATTACTGTCTCATTTTTAAAGTATTAGTAACAATATCTGAGAAATCAAGTCACTTTTTGGAAGTCATACAATTAGTATAGACAGAGTTAGAATGAAAACTAAAATCCTCTCATGTTCAAAGCAGATTCCTTTCCATTTACACACAAGGAAAGAGAGTTGCTAAATCATGTTATATCTTACATTCACTCTGCTACACAGACTAATTTTGCTCAGTATGTGTCTCTCCATCTCTCTGACTCCTCACTCTTGTTCTTGTCTTTTATCAAGCATTGCTTTTACACAATTTTCCCTTTAGGTGTTTTGGTGGGTTGACTCACCTCAGTTAACCTAATCTGGAAACTCCCTCACAAACATGGCCAATTATTTGTTTTCTAGGTGATTCTACATCCTTCCAAGGTGACAGTACTAATCATCACATGAAGCAAAGTTTAAGAACTAGGAATACATTTGCAGGTAGCAACATACAATGCAGGCCTTGCTTCCTGAAGCTCATAATTTTATGGAGGTAAGAAAAAGCACAAGTGAAATAAATATAAAATTAATAAATAATACTAATAAATAATTATATTGGTAAATTACAAGAAATAAATCAATAAACTCCTGTAAAAACATGGCAGCAAGAAAAATGTCCCACTGTACATTTGACGATCAATTAAGTCCTCTTTAAGTGCAACTTAGGCATATATTCAACACTCAAGGAAAAAGCATAATTAGTTCTCTATACTGTATTTGCAAAATAAACTAACTATGGGTTGAAAATATTCATAAAAATTGCATCTGCACTGACAAGGAACAAATAGTTGTTGAATGTTCCTGAAAAAGATATTGCAACAATGATTTAAATAGCATTTGCCTTTTATTAGCTATTATCAGTAATAGAGAGCTAATTTAAAGTATATGGAAAGATATATATAAGTTAGATACAAATAACGTGCCACTGTATACAGTTTGAGAGTCCATGAATTTTTGGTGTCCATTGGCAATGCTGGAATTGATACCTAAGGATATAGGGTGAAAACAATATATTTGTTCCCTGCATAGCATACATAAAGATGAAGAATTTTTTTCTTCAGAAGATTGAGGGCTGGAAATTATATTTAACAGAAGCAACCAAGGCAATTACATTTATTAACCTGTGATATGCAATATTTAAAATGCCAATATATATATATATATATATATATATATATATATATATATATATATATATATATATACACATACACATGCAAATGTATTTTTCTTTTTTCATAAAGGTGGTTAAACCAGCATAGTCAACCATTAATCCATGATGTTACATGTTTGGAATCATCAAGTTGTCACATTTTGATAACTATAATTTTTCAATACTTTGTATGAAGTCCAATTTAACTTATTTCTTTCAGTATTGACCAAGAAATTCTCTTAAAATTTAAGAAAATAGAGAATAGAAAGATGCTACTTATGTAAGTTTTTAAAATATTTTATTTACTTACTAGAGAGAGAGAGAGAGAGAGAGAGAATGTACATGCTAGGGCCTGTAGCCATTGCAAAAACTCCAGATGTATATGCCATCCTGTTCATCTGGTTTATGTGTATTCTGGGGAATTGAAGCCAAGTCCTTAGGTTTTGCAGGCAAGTGCCTTAACCACTGTGAAATCTCCAGAGCCCCATGACTAAGAATTTTTAATGCTAGGTAATTTAGCTCTGTAATTTTTTATACCAAAACATTTTGAAAGAACTCTGATTATCTCTTATTTCAAAACATACTTCTTCCAAGGCTATAGATGCTATTGTCTAGTTTGGATTTTAGAAGTCCAAATTGGTCTGTGGATAGCTGAGTAATCAAGCATTTTTATAAATTATCTTTGCTTTGATTTATTCCACTTGTTTAATTATTCTTATAATAAAATATATTTGTGGCATTTATTGCTACCAATATATTATTTATCTCAAGTCTTTGGGCATAGTCTAAGGGTTAGTAGAAGATAGTCATGAGAAATGCTGTTGTCACTCCTCATCTTTGCCCTTTCTGGTTTCTTTTCTTTTTGGAATGCTTTCAGAAGATGGGCTGACTATGAAACTGCACTTTCATGAGTTAGAAATTTAGGTGTATCCTTTCTCTGTTCCTCCATAGACATAAAAGAAGGGATACTTTGATAATTGAACAATTAATAATACTCATGATGAAACAATGTCTTTAAAATAATTATGATAACTACAAAGTGTGATTATACAGAGAAAATGTGCATGTACATTCTAAACAGAAACAGGATAACACCATGAACAAACCCATCACTGAAAAGCAATAAATGTATTAGAGAAAAACAGAGTAGATGCCCTCTAGGTATGTTGGGCCCATGCATTCAGTGGGAGAGTTGATTTTCTAACATGACAGGAAGATATAAGATCCCTGTTGGAATTTCTCACCCAAGGAATTATTTGCTGGTCTTCAGGTTAGTAAGGTATATCTGCTATGCTGTCTTTCACTACTAAATCATCATACCTGGATACTTCCTGTTGTTTATAGGGCTAAATTTTGTGGCTCTTGGCAGGAATATCATCTAAAACATGGCAAAGAAGAAAGGGCAAAGTATTTGCCAGAGGCCCTGAAACTTCTGACAAGTGATGTAGAATCAAGTATATTTGCCCAATTTACAATATGAAAAGTTCTCCTCAGGCAATCTTGTATTCAAATAGGATTCTATGTTGCTATTAACCAATGAGAAAATACTAACTTCTTAGATCAAATTTCCCCACTAAGGAAAGGAAATGTAAGAGTGTCAGGAACACCCCACCTTAGATAAAGTTTGCTATGTTTCCTGCAAATAAACAAACACAGTAGTCAATATCCTGATTACTTAAACATTGCCTTCCTTTTTATTAGTACCTAAGCTAAAAACAGAACCAGCTATGATAGAACATGCACAGGTATTTTCTTAAGTGAATCACATGAAAAAAATGTAAAGATTATATGACCAGTCATTGTTATGAACTAAGCAAGCTTTTACTTGTCTAGTTGTATAGATGTAACTGCTGTTTTTGAATGGATAGTAGAGAGGTGTGTTTTTTTGTTTTTTTTTTGCTTGTATGTATGCAATGGGCTGTGTGCAAGTGTGTGTGTGCGTTTTCTATTGAGCATAATACTTTATGTTGATGATAAACATTCTTAATAATATTAATAGTACCAACCTGAATATTGGCTGTCATTAGTAAGTACATAAGTACATCCTATATATTTTTCACCATAAAAAGTAATTTTAATGAATTATTTCTCCATTTATTTATTCCAAAGTACAAAAACAGTGTTATTCAAAGTGGTGTTTGGATGAGTACAAGTCAGTCAACATTCTGCTACCAATCCACAACATGACACGAGTCAACAGCAAGTACAGAAACTATTTAAAGACATCAACATTGTCACAATACCAAGAAAGTATCTGTATCATTAAATTCAGATGTTGTTGAATTTATACAATGAGTCAAAATTTTTATACAAGTTGTTTTATAGTCATATGTGGAATGATCACATCACCACATGTGGTATTTTAAGACAAATTTATAAGGTAGAATACAAACATGATTAAAAAGCCTAAATCTATTTCCTTCATCAAAAGATAATTGTATTGTAAGTTTACAGGTTAATTTTTTTAACCAGCTATCAATAAATACTTGAAGATAAATATGACATTGCTGAATCACTAACTTCATTCTGATTAAAAGAAGAAATAACTGGAGAGATGACATAGCAGTTATGTGCTTGCCTGTGAAGCCTGAGGACCCTGGTTCGAGGCTCGATTCCTCAGGACCCACGTTAGCCAGATTCACAAGGGAGTGTATGCATCTGGAGTTCGTTTGCAGTGGCTGGAGGCTCTGACACGCCCATACTCTCTCTCTCTCTTTCACTCTTTCTCTTTCTGTCTGTTGCTCTCAAATAAATGAATTTTAAAAAGAATAAATAAATTAGTCTCTGTTAAATTGCCTTAAATATATTTATGCATATCATGAATGGTTATGAGATAAATTTCTCTAACTCTGAGAATTATTAAAATCAAAAAGAAGAATGACATATCTATATGTACATATAATTTCTTTTGAGTAACTTTGCCATCATTCCAAACTAGACTATATAAATTGACTATCCAGAAGCAGACTCTTTGTCACATTAAAATCAGAGATGTTGATATACACAGTGTAAATAAAGTGTTGATTAAGGCTATAATATGGAGTGTCACTATTTCATTCCAAATACCAAAAATTTATTTTACCTATTCTTTTAGTAAATAAGTTTTAAATTAATTCATTTTCCTTTGACATTATCACCATATGTATATAATTTTATATCTGATTTATCCAATAAAAATGTAAGCTTTTTCACCATAGAACAAAGCCCCTCATGCTTCATGGTAAAAATCCATTCACCGTCAGTATCTGTTTTTCATTCATAATTAACACTTCATTGATAGTTCATTTTCTAAAATTAGTAGTTAATGACTACTCAAAAAATTAACAATCTAGGTGCTGGAGAGATGGCTAAATGGTTAAGGCACTTGCCTGTGAAACCAAAGGTTCAATTCCCCAGGAACCACATAAGCCAGATGCACAAGGGGCACATGCATCTGGAATTCATTTGCAGTGGCTAGAGGCCCTGACATGCCCATTCTCTGTCTATCCATCTCTCTTCTCTCTACATACAAATAAATAAATAAAATAAAAAATTAACAATCTGATACTTCATCATAGATAGTTTGATAAGCTTTACACTAAATTCAGTATATATAGAGAAGAGGAACACTTATGATGATGATAATGTCATCACATATTTACATATAACAGATTCAATGAGACTTTAATTAGAATCATCTGCACATTAGAAATTGGGAAACTCAAGTCAATGATTGATTCAGTTTCTTACAACTATTAAATGGCAGCACCAAGAATGAGTCCCACATCCATCTGATTTTTAGAACTCATTATCTCTAGTATTACTAATATATCATCTCTTGTTTGTACACAGATATACATTCATAATAACAAACTTACAGAAAATTTCCAGGTACAGGTACATAGGTCAATGAACAATTTCCCCTGGACAACTAGAGAGTAAGCTGCCATCACCATGGCTCACCAATATTTTGTTAGACATTTTCTATTATAAAGGACACTAATATCCTATGAAAACAGCTACAAAAATCATTGTTTTATCATTACCAAAGGTCTTCTAGACCCATTTAAGTCTCCTCACTTGCTCTGGTAATATTGTTTATAGCAAAAGGATTCGGGTCACAATCATGCATTACATTATTGCATTTTGATGTCATAAAATCTTATTTTCTGTGAGTAGAACTAGTTCTTCAATTTTAACTTTATGTTCATGATTCTTATGACTAAAAAATTTAAACACTACTTATTTTATTGATTGCACCTCAGTTTTGATTTGTCTCCTGTATTATAATAATTAAATTGCTTAAGTATCTTTAGTAGGAAAACGACAGAAGCAATACTGAACTTTCCATTTTCATTCTGTCATAGGTGATAGAAAATTTCAGTGTATCCTGTTACAAATGATATTGCCATTGATCATTTAAGTAAGTCTCTTCCAGTATTTTTGATTATAATATGAGATTTTTTCATATTATTCAATAGTTATTAATATTAATTAATATTATGTTATAAAATACTAACTAATTAATAATTATTCTTTGGTCAAATTCATTTACTCTGTGTAAATAATAAAATCCTCATCATACTTCTGATTTACTCATCAATCAATATTTATCAGTATTTTTATTTGTAGAGTTTATTCAGTGGATTATAATGTATAACTATTTATTCTTACAATCAAAATATTCCTGATTTCTATAATGGTATCCAACTCATTGTTGCAGTCAAATTCATGTTGCTGGCAGGAAACACCCAGCAAAGAGCAGATTGTGGGAGGTGAGGGTTTATTGTGGCTTACAGACTCAGGGGGAAGATAGCAGGGAAAAATGATGGCATGAATAGAAGGTAGACATCACTTTCTGGCCAACATCACATGGACAATAGGAACAGAAGAGGTCCAAACACTGGCAAGGGGAAACTGGTTATAAAATCCATAATCCAGCCGGGTGTGGTGGCACACACCTTTAATCCCAGAACTTGGGAGGCAGATGTAGGAGGATTGCTGTAAATTTGAGGCCACCCCGAGACTACCTAGTGAATTCCAGGACAGCCTTGAGCAGAGAGAGACCCTACCTCGAAAAACCAACAACAACAACAAATAAACATAATCCCACCCTCAACAGTACATCACCTCCAGGATTCTTCAATTCCAAAATTGCCACCAGCTGGGGACATAGCATTCAAAACACATAAGTTTATGAGGGACATCTGAATCAAAACACATACTCATTGTAGCCATATCCAGTATTCATTTGACATGTTCCCATTATTATCTGAGAATTTCATTACATTTTCATAAAGCATAGTGTCCTCAGTTTGTTATATACTTTACTTATTCAAGTTCTGAAGTCAGTCAGAAGAAGCTAAGTTTTTGGCCATTATTATACTCATTAATATCAGAGTTTTACCTCCTCAAAATTATTTTATTGGATAAATGCCTCCATACACAACATGCATGTATTTTTATATTTATAAGCACTAAAACCATGACTTCACAACTCCAATTACAATCCATTAATACATTGTCGTATTCATTATGGGTTTCTCCCTTTTCAAATTTGTAATTCTCTTATCCAAATGGAAGAACCTGGTTTCCATTATCCTAACGATACTAACTTAATTGATCAGATCCTCTGTATAAACTAAACCACATCACCACTGTCACACCTGTCCCATGTCCAACTGTTCTTTTATCATTTAAATTTTAGTCCTCCTCCATTTGCAATCCATGTTCAGCTTTCATGATTATCCCATTTGTATATTCTGTTTTCATTTCAGCCATGCTATGACACTATACACTGGGGCCTCCATCCTGTATGGATTTCCATATTACTCCAATAATGCTACACCACACTGTGTAAGTTTCTACTATGAATATATGCTCTCCTCACTGCACTCAAGATCTGACATCACACTATGGACCTCCCCTCTATGACACTACCCATACATATACTGCTCAGGCTATAACATCTCACATGTCTCTCAAACATAGATGCTGTCCTTATCCACATATTTCCTACACATTCCTTTGTACATTAATAAACTCTACTCAGTCAAACACAATGTTTTCCAACAAGTACCAATGTTTAGTTCTCTTTAGGGTATTTATGATTGAATTATTTTTAAAGAAGTAGAAATGAAAGCAAACACAAAGTATGGATATAAAAAATGAATGAGAAAATCAAGAGCAGGCTGTTTTATGAAACAAACATAATTATGGCATATATTTTTATTTATTTATTTATTGACAACTTCCATAATTGTAAACAATATCCCATAGGAATTCCCTCCCCCAACATTCCCCTTTGAGACTCCACTCTCCATCACATCCCTCCCTCAATCAGTCTCTCTTTTATTTTGATGTCATTATCTTTTCCTCCTATTATGATGATCTTGTTTAGGTAGTGTCAGGCACTGTGAGGTCATGAATATCCAGGCCATTTTGTGTCTGGAGGAGCATGTTGTAAGGACTCCTACCCTTCCTTTGGCTCTTACATTCTTTCTTCCACCTCTTTTGCAATGGACCCCGAGCCTTGGAAGGTGTGATTGAGATATTTCAGTGCTGAGCACTCCTCTGTCACTTCTTCTCAGCACCATTGTGTCTTCTGAGTCATCCCAAGGTCACTGCCATCTGAAAAGTAAAGTTCTCTAAACAAAAGTGAGAGTAGCATTAATATATGGGTATGACTATTAAGACAAGTGCTTACTGGGCAGTTTGGTGAGCATAGTACATACACTTAGCCACATATATTTTTGAAATATGATAAGCAAAGTTACTCACCTTACCACTTTCTTAAACATTAATGAAGGTAGTTTTCTAAAGGGAAAGAGGTCTTATTTGAAAGCTCTTCCACTCTTTAAAACTAATCACTATTTCCCCTCAAAATGCTATGCATGAACATACCTTTATTTTCTGTTAAAATTATTTCCAACAGATGTAGATAGTTAAGTAGGTCACCAATAGCCTACCCACAGCTGTGAGATGATACATGTTTGACTCTCTTCCACTTGTTAAATAATTGTCAATTTCTGGTGGGCATTTCCATGGTTGACAAATTATCCCTAGAAATGGATAGCTCGAGATATGAGATACACAGCTACAGATGACCTCTGATCAGCTCCTCTTTTAATGGGAGAAGTAACAGACCATTGGATAATACTGAGAGAGAGTTAAATGAAATAAGACAGAAGAGATTTTAAGTTGATAACTTACGACATTTTTTTTTACAAGAGATTTAGCTTCTACCACAAAAAGATACTGTCTATAACTATGGCTTATTTCAAGGAGCTATTGCGTCAGGAAGAAAGGAAAACTAAGGGACTTGCTCACCATTGGATATTTGGTTTATAACATAATGTCAACATGCAGTAGGTCTAACTATGTATTTATCTTAGAAGCAAATTACATACAAAAAACTTTTTTCAAAAGTATGTAATTAATGAAGCACATTTTTACAAATAGAACTAGAAGCATTGAATACATACAGTGTATTTCAGAGGCCAGATATTCCAACCCAGAATGTAGGTTCATGTTTTAGCCTTGATTTAAGTCCTTCTAATGTACTCAAGAAAAGAAGAAGCTCTTATATCAATTATCTCCAAATTTTTCCTGTATATGATGTCAAAAGTTTCCTTAAGTAACAGATTTAGGAAACACCACTTAATGACAATCTAAATTAGTTTCAAATTTTAGCTATCCTTCAAACTCCATTTCAAAGTGTATTTGCACTTGCTGCTTCATTGGCCCCAAGAGTGTTATACCACCCACCAGTGAGCCACACCTATTAAACATTTCCTGACTCTGTTTTGTTGATCTGACACCTGACAACTGAGGTAGAATATAAACCTAAAAGATTCTCATAGGGCAGTTAACTTGTTTTGATGAGATCAGAATAAAAGGAATCAAAAAATACACCCTTAATCAGTGTGGTTGGAGAGCAAGTTGGAAATTTTATTTTACCCTCACAGGGTTGAGAGTAAGTATAATTATTATTGCTCAATATTTCTTCTATTAAATGAACCATTTAAAAATGCGAAGTGTTTTAAACATGATGGTAGATGTTAGAGTATATTATTATACACACAATTTGTGTATATACATACATAAAAGATACACATATACGTACTCATTTACATGACTTAAATAAACATAAATACCATGTTATGATGTAAATGTATGGTTAGGGTCACTTTGGAGAGCGTATTGAAAGAAAAGATGTAAATCTGAATGATGTGTGTTTTGGTATTCAATTTTTATTTTGTTTTCTGTAAAACTCTTAACTGGACATTCTTAGAAAGAAAAAAAAAGACTTTGTTAAATATGCAGTTTCATTCTTTTGTCAGATATATGAAGCTCTGCAAATATAACTTTCATGTACTTTGAAATTAAAATAATAAAAAGTGAAGAACTGTTTGTCAAACAAGAGGATGTCCAAACACAATGAACAGTCAGAGTTTCAAACAGTTCCTATTTCAAGAGTCCCAGAGCTGTTGAGAGCAAAGAAAGAAAGAAAATCCATGTTCCTTTTCATACTGCACCATGAAGGGCAACACTCAGCTTTATTTTTCATGCCAAGTAGTCAAACAATAAAAAGGAGCATTATTTTAAAGTCCTTGAGATGACTTATATTTAAAAAAAGCCTTTCAAAAGATTCCAATGCTATTGGTGTTATGCAAATGTCTCACTTGAAAGTTAAAATTCTTAAAAAGAAATGTTTATTTTCCTTTATATTTAGAAAAAAAATGCAATACCTCCCCCATAAACAGAGTGGTATTAAGCCACCTGCTGAATGTTGAAATGGCTCAGCTCTCTTTTATCCTAGACTGCGTAACTGGTATAGATAGCTTTGCAACAAAATTTTCTTGCTTCTCAGTTATTTATTTATAGATTTTAAAATTTTTATAAGAATACATTAATTACACAAATAATGGATTTTGTAACATTTTAACAGTTATATATAATGTATGTCCAACATCATCTCTTTTGTTTTTATTTTTATTTTGAGAGAGAGAGTGAATGAAAGAGAGAGTATGGGAGTGCCAGGGCCTTCAGCCAATGCAAAGAACTCCAGACTCTTTCTCCCCCTTGTGGTGCATGTATGACATCGTGTGCTTGTGTCATTGTGCTTCTGGCTACATGGGACCTGGAGATTCAAATATGAGTTCTTAAGCTTCACAGGCAAGTGCCTTAACTGCTAAGCCATCTCTTTAGGCCTCATCTCTTTGATTTTAATATTTGTCCTCTTCCTATTGCCTCCTTCAGCCCATCAAACGCAAATTAAAAAATTTATGCTATCTTTAATCTATATATTATTGATCTAGGAGTTGATTTAGTTTAGCACGTTATAACCATATACTGCATTTTATCTGAATCTGACAATACAGAGGACTAGATGTACAGTGAATGTTTTTCCTTGTTCAGAACCTAAGCAGAGCTAGTGTGTTATCAGTATATAATTTGTAACTTGCATTTCTAGCAAAATAATGAACTAGATGTGTAGAGAACACTTCATACGGGATACTTTAAAGTGCTAAATAAGGCATCATTAGAGATCCCTCTTAAATCATGCCTACAATTGTGGTAAGATAAGAGATAAGATAAAGCTGCAAGTGATGAGAAAACATAACAACATAAGCCTACGGAAACACGACACTGTCAACCATGCTTGGAGCATGGGCCACCTCCATCCATCCCCACTGAGTTACAGCTGTTTGGCAAGTGTCAGACACATGATTCAAAATGAGCACATAAAATATTCTTTTCTGCAGGACTTAATACAAAATTAAGAAATGGAAACTCAATCTTTTTAGGTAGTTATGTATTTAAGACTTTTAGGGAAACTTTTGACACATGAACATAGAAACAAAAAGAGTACTCACTGATGTAAGACAAAAAGAATTAATAAAAGCATGAAATCTATAGCATTTCCTGGGCTTAAGGCAGATTTCTTCTTCCTGATTCTAGGTTTCTTTTCAGCCTACATACTTTCCTGGCTAGGGATACTTTCAGAAAGTACTATATCCTAGTTGGTTTAAACAATGGAATTTATTTTTTTACAATTTGTGAAGGTAGAAGTCTGAGATTAATGTGTGGATAGGTTTGGTTTCTTCTGAGGCTACTTTTGGCTTTCAGATGCCCATAGTTTCCCTATGCCTTCACATAGCCCCTCTCTGTGTACTATGTGCTAGAATTTTGGGGACTTGACATATATTAATTGTACATGGTTACTGTGTTTATTGCGATATTCATATATGCTATATATGCATATATATGTATATTCATGCAGATAAAAGCTTTTTTGTTCATATCCCATCACCCTCTCTTATCCCTTTAATAATGTCATCACCTTATAAGTATACCCACTATACCTTAATTACCATTTGAAGGACTGTTAGCTAGATACAGTCATCTAAGAAATCCAAGGTTAGTTCTTCAGCATGTGAAATGTGATCATCAAGAGCACACGGTTCAGACTACAACACTCTCTGAGCACTACAAGAGAAATGTTTACCTTCACATCACAAAACCCATATAAATCTAAGCCACTGTTCAACTAATTATCAACTAGGTACTGCAGGCAAGGAACTGTAAAAATGATACACTCCAAAGAATGGAAAACTGTGAAAATATTTCAAAAATGTCACAAAAAGTTCCAAGTTGACAGACACATCACAAAAATTCTTTCATAATTTTCTTCATCCACAAACTTATTCAACGTTCTATCCATCATAATATACTACCTAATTCCCTTCTCTGTTGTTATTCCTAATTCTCCAAGTCATGTCTAAACTGTATTCTTTTTACACTCTCATTTTCTCCAAATCCTGATGTTCCATTTTATTATTCAACAATTATGTTTTTGTGAACTCCAATAAAATTATAAAGCTAGATTTTAATCTATGCATTTCCACTCCTCACCAACCATATTTATGTTCCCTAGTTCTATGCATCTAAAGCCTGCTGACATAGTTCAAGTCATTTTCCACTATGCAACTTTAAGTATATTGACTATTAGAGATATCAAAAATAATCTATTTTATTATTTTGACCTGGAACAGATATTTATACTTCTTCCCAACATGTGTTCTATTTTATATTAATCTTACACATTCTTCAGCCTGGAAAGTTGGCTCAGTGCTTAAAAGAACTGTCTTGAAAAGCCTTATGGCCTGTACTCATGTAAAGCCGGATACACAAAGTGGTGCATTCATCTGGAGTTCATTTGCAGGGTCAAAAGGTCCTGCCCTGCCCATTCTCTCTGTGTCTCTCCTCCACTCATCCTTTCTCTGTCTCTCTCAAATAAATAAATCAATATTTTGAAAATGTTTTAAAACTACACATTTCTCATATTTTGAGAAACAATTTAACAATCCTTTCTTCTCTAGGTAAAGAATGGCTCATCAGTTAGAACTATCACCATAGCCATTGGCCAAAAGACTATCAAGCTGATAATACTCTCACTGTTCTATCAAAGCAATTCAGTAATGTGATTACACATATCAATTATAGCCAAGGATACTATAACTCTATGAAGCATGGTAGTTATTGAATAATTCTAAAATGATAGATGTGCTAAAAAATGTCATCTACTTTCTTATTCACAAACATCTCTCCTCCAATAACCACAAATAGTTATTAGAATCTCAATTATCTGTCTCCCCATCAGATTAACAGAAGTACAAATGCCAAATGTAAATATATGCTCTGAAAATGGAAGTTATCTATTTTGTTTTGTATAAACTGTAGAGCCAAATAAATGTAGCAATGTGTAGATAAGGTACATTTCAATGGAATTTGAGGTAGGCAAACTTTGGAGTTTGACAGACAACACTGAATAATTCAAGTAATTGAAGAACAGAATGAAGGCAATTAGAACATGGGAAAGTGAGTTGGGGGAAATAAGGATACAAGTGTTGAATACAAACTCTGCTCATATAGTTTTATAACTCTTTTCCACTATCTGAAATGAACCATTATTATAAATGTATGAGGCTTGGACGCTGAGTAAAAGCACGAGTCCTGCCATTTACCAGCTCAAATACCAGAAGACTAGCTCACAAATAAAGCTAAAATTCTTATTCAGAGTGATGTAAACTACTTGTATCTCATTTCCTGTCATGTATACGCCATGTCTTCTTCTTGTCATGTACTAACTATATTATTATTCAAATATAGATACCTGGAACTATAGATTTTAGCCTTGCCTGCACCCATTATGCTCAGAAATAATACAAATTTATGTTTCTTTGTGTGTTTAAAGTATGTCCTTAAAACAACTCATTTTGCTTCATTCCACACTGCAATCCAGTGTGTTTCTCTGTGTCTCAGGATGGCTGGCTTCTTAGCTATGTGTTAACTCCCTTGACATTTCCCTTTGACTTTGTATATTACTTTTTAGAACTTGAAATTATGCTTGCTTCCCTCCAAAGCAGTTTTCTGAATTTGTATATATGCTGAACAGTGCACTGTGCTGGTCTGGAAAAACAGAGTCTTGGGGTATCTTTATAGATTCATTGCAACTAATTAGCATGACTTATTTATTTTCCATATCTTTTCATTCTCAGAAATGTCTTTCATCCAAGGCATGTAGAAAAATTTGCAAAATATAAACTAACCCTCATGATACCTCTGGAGATAAGAAGATAAGCAAGGGATAGAAGAGATTTCCATTCACACACGATTCAAAGAAGAAACATTCTTTCACCCAATATAGTAAAGAAAGACGAGTATTGGGATCATTCAAGCAAAAGTAAAGACTGTACTTTGCAACCTAGAAAAAATGCTCCCCATCAGTATCAGGAAACAGTATGGGCACCTAAGTTATAAATAAATTATTTTATATATCGCTCAAACAGAGAATTCTTAGCAGACACAAACTATAACAGATAGCTTCTCTGAGATGATAAGGTTTTAAATGCCCATATGTAATTGTCTGTGGCCACTTTTCCAAGGATTAGAGAAGATAGAGTAGTTCACTCTAAAGAGGAATAGAGTATGGCAATGGGTCAAGTGCTACAGTTGGTAAGTCTTTATCGTAAGGCATGAAGTTAGTGTCAGAAAAGTGGATACCTCTGTAAGTCAGTGGAGACCAGCCAAGCCCAAAGGTAACCGGTTTAGCAAAAATGACAAAAAAAGAATAAATTAATTTATGTAGTTCAAACGATTACTAATTAGGGCTAGAGAGATGGTTCAGAGGTTAAGGCACTTATCTGCAAAGCCTAACAACCCAGGTTCAATTACCCACTACCCACATAAAGCCAAATGCACAAAGAGGCACATGCATCTGAAGTTCATTTGCAGAGGCTGAAGGCCCTTGTATGCCTATTCTCCCCCACCCATGTGTGTCTCTCTCTTCTATCTATTCCTGTGTTTGAAAATAAATAAATAAATTATAAATTTAAGTAGAATGATGATTAATCTCATTTCACCCCAGAGAACCAAGGGAGGGTTAGAAGACAGTAACACAAAAAGATAGACTACCTCTTTCTAGACATGGTCAAACAATGTATGCTATTTCCATTAGAGAAAGAGTGAAGGAGACAGGGAATAAAGAGAGCTGCTGAGTCTATAATGTGGATATTAAAATTATTTAAATAAAAAATTACTTATGTCATACAGTGAGAAATGATAATGATAATCAATAACAATAAGTGGCTACAATGTATGAGGCACTATGAAAACATTCATGTGCATACTGTTATTGAATTCTCACAAAAGTATCAGGCAATAGGACAATGGAAAAATCAGAAACTTAAAATTTTAACCAAGATATCAAGATCAGCAAGTTTCAAAGCCAAGATTCTAACTTAGGCCTATCTGATTTTAAAGTTGTTTATTAATTACAATGTTTCTCAATCTGAGGTACAAAAAAATGGGCTGTGATATATCTGACTTGGTAATTATAAATACATTCCAATTAGACTAAAAATAAATAGTAGGCAGCACTGACCAAAGGATGGAAATCAAACACATTTGGTTAAATATTAACAAAATCATCCTTTTCTTAACCAGTTTTGTCAAAGTGAAACCCTTCAAACGAACTAAACATTACTTCTGACACTGAGAGAGAGACGTCAGGCAGCTCCAGTAAAAATCTCATCACTGAAAAAGAAATGTGGATGTTTTCCCCTGGCAGATTTCTTGTTGCACATATAAATACTTTTTGAGTGTGAGCACTTTACAAAACAGTGTATAAAAAGAAATTTGAAGGTAAGCATGGCGGTGCAGGCCTTTAATTCCAGCACTCAGTAGGCAGAAGTAGGAGGATCATAGGGTGTTTTAGGTCAGCCTATGGCCACAGAGTGAGTGCCAGGTCACCCTGGGCTATAATGAGACCCTACCTCCAAAGAAAGAAAGAAAGAGAGAGGGGGAAGGAGGGAGGGACGGCGGAAGGGAGGGAGGGAGGGAGGGAGGGAGGAAGGAGGAAGGAAGGAAGGAAGGAAGGAAGGAAGGAAGGGAGGGAGGGAGGGAGGGAGGGAGGGAGGAAGGAAGGAAAGAAGAAGGAGGGAGGGAAGGAAGGAAGGAAGGAAAGAAAGAAGAAGGAGGGAGGGAAGGAAGGAAGGAAGAAATGAATGGATGAACTGATTTTTTGCCTTTTTAATCTCTTTTCTTTCTCTCTCAAACAACATATCATTTCTTCTGGTCCTACAGTGTCATGTCCCCTTGATTTTCTGCCCACAAAATCTTACCTGAATTCTTACTTCCTTATTATGACTAATTTGCATTTTATCTCATTGTCTTCAAATGTAGAAATCAAATAAATTAGCTAATTTTGTAGCAAGTATTGATAATAATTTAACAATTTACTACTCCCAGGTTGCATTGGAATTTTAATCAATACATTCTTGAAACTAAGATTGCATGTTGCAGGTAGAGTCAGTGGGTTATGTATTGTAGGCAAGGGTCATTTCCAGCGAGTAATTTGATTACATCATCCAGGATACTGGAAGCTTGGATGACATGGAAAGCCAGTGTTTGGGTTACTTGACAGACAGATAGCCTAGTTGACAGTAAGAAAACATTGATCAGAAATTTGCCCCTTAGGAAAAAAATAAGAGACAGAAAATAGTGCCCTCCAGTTTGAAGAAAGTCTGCACATAATAGTTCTATTGTCATTTGACAAATATGTCTAAAATTCCTTTATATTACTCAGAAGCATGGGTGGAACAGAACAGTAACCTTTCTAGTTTGGGATCAGTTCTATCTCACTTATCAACAAAAATTCTGTGTAAAAATAACAAGAAAAATTAAAAAGAAAATGGAGATTTAAGATCCAAAATATAGTATATCTTTATATCTATATGCCTTCTATATACTAACAAGATAACAAACCCATTCTGTTAATCTAAGTGAAATAAAAAATATAGTCAAATATATCTAACATCACTCATTTCCTCCACACTGAAGAAAAATCAACAGTTAAAGATCTACTAACTTTCCCCTTTTGTGATAGTCTGAACTAACTTGGAATTTTGAACCTCATGAATTTAGACATACCTGTTTAAAAAATAATCAGATCTGCTCAAACTTTAAAGTAGAGCTACAACAAAAGAATTGCTTTTAGTATTGTTTAGTTTTCTGTCCTTAGCTAGTTTTGATTTTTTCTACAATCCATTTACTCAATTCACGTCAAATTCTATTCTGCCATTTTCCTGTTTAAAACCTTTTGATGGCTTCCACGACTATTAGATTAAGTACAAACTCCTTAATATTACACACAAGGCCTTACATCATCTTGTTCCTATGTATGTCTATGCCCCATTTCTCAAAATAACCAACTTGGCACTTAACTATCAACTATCCTCAACTTTAAACAGTTCCTTCATTTGCTATGTTTTTTTTTAATTTTTTTTTTATTTATTTATTTGAGAGCGACAGACACAGAGAGAAAGACAGGTAGAGGGGGAGAGAGAGAATGGGCGCGCCAGGGCTTCCAGCCTCTGCAAACGAACTCCAGACATGTGCGCCCCCTTGTGCATCTGGCTAACGTGGGACCTGGGGAACCGAGCCTCGAACCGGGGTCCTTAGGCTTCACAGGCAAGCGCTCAAGCGCTAAGCCATCTCTCCAGCCCCCCAAATAAATAATTCTTTAGATATCTGTCACTTTCATGCATCCTATATAAGTAGACAAATGCCTATCACTAGGATTCATTACTCTGGTTTTATATTGTATATATCTCTGATATAGCTAGTTCAACTACTGATAATGTGTTGTGTATTTATCTGACTGCTATATTCTGGGATGACTAATGGTACATTATACCTTGAAGGCTTTGCTGATATTAATAATATAACTCCATTTATTTGTCCAGAATATATCATATGGTGAAGTTTGTATTATTTTCCTTAATTCTTGATTCTATGTGGTAATTTTTTCAAAAAAAGAGTTGCTGCTTTACTAGAGATTCAGTATACAGGAAATAATGAGGAAAATTAAAGAAAAGAACACTCATTTTAAAGTTTTCTCTAGAAACACTAAAGTTCTTTTTTTCTTTTTAAACTTTAATTTTAATACATATATAGAATTTTTATAATTTGTACCCCACATAACCTTCTTTTACTCCCATCATTCCCACAGTATCTCTTCATATATCTAGCATGCCTAATTATGGAGAGGAGGAGCCTCTCATGTACCTCCCTATCTGTAAAAGAATGTTCTCTGACCTCATTGTGCAGGTAGGAATTAATGAGTGCAATGACATTTTCATATAATGGCAACAGAGTTCCACAATTCTTCATCCAACAAGAAACATCACCACGCTTGGAATTTTGTAAATGGAACATAGAAATTGTTTTGTTTTGTTTTCTTTTCTTTTCTTTTTTCCTGGTGTCAAGGATTAAATTGCTTCACCACTGAACTGAATGCTAGCACCACAATTAAGTTTTGAAATCATCTAGATATACCAGTAGTCTCAAAATATATTCATAAGGCAAAATTGGTAAAGAAAAGATAAAATACTTGATTGGCACTCAAAGACTTATATCAGGAATATAAATCATGTCTGGAACATCAAGTATTATTATGTACTTGTCATGTGTTCAACAATGAAGTACTGAGAGAAGTGACAAGTTTGTGGTTAGATTGACTTAGTAAGAGTCAGTGCCAAAAGCAAAATGCAAATTTTTTTCATTGTACTGCTTGTGGTGGTTAATCTTGATTGTCAACCAAATTGGATTGGGAAGCACCTAGATTAGTAAAGCACATCTCCAGTTATGTCTCAAGAGAGGATTAACTGAGAGAGACATTTCATGAATTTGGGCAGCACTTGCTATTCTTTGGTGAGACAGATAGAAAAAGGGGTAAAAAGAACGAAAGAAGCCGGGCATTGTGGGGCATGCTTTTAATCCCAGCACTCAGGAGGCAGAGATAGGAGGATTGCCATGAGTTCGAGGCTACCCTGAGACTGCATAATGAATTCCAGGTCAATCTGGACTAGAATGAAACCCTACCTCAAATAAATAAATAAATAAATAAACAAACTCTACCTGGCTTAGGTATTGTCTCTTTCTGAATCCTAGCAACACGATGTAAGCTTCTCTGCTCCATCAACTCCTGCCCATTATGATGAACAGAAACCTTTAATACCATGAGACAAAATAAATCTTCCTTTATTTCTGCAGATTTTTAAAAGCAGCAATGAAAATTTTATCATTTTTCCACACATGAAGGTGTTTCTTGATTCACCAAAAATATGATATGATACAGACAAAATCCCTTATGATATGATACAGACAAAAACATTAAAAATATTGATAAATTTTAATAGATAAAACATAAATGAGCATTACTCCCAGAAAATGTACATTTTATTTTAAAAGTGATTTAAAATATTGCACAAATAATTTGTGATTAAAATAGTTTTTTTTTTAAATTTGAGGAATATAAACAAATTCAAATATTCATTCAGGCAGTCCTTCAAATATGAGACACCAAAAATGAAATTTTGAGACCTAAAAGACTTTAAAACATAAATAATTACACTATACTATAAAATGAATCCATGATTTATTAAAATTCTAAATTAAATGAAGAATAGAAAAAAGATCCATGAATATACACAAGTAGATTGAGAACATGTAGAAAGTAAAGCCACATAAGATGATGTTCTGTAAAGATAATGTCTTTATACTGGAAGTTGGTAAACGTGAAGGACTTGCACAGTGAAGCACTAAATGATTTCAATTCAATTCACATTCAACTTATTAATTCAACAAACATCTATCAAGTCCTGTTACTATAAATGCAGAACAGTTCTAAGTGGTAGTTACAATACAAGGGCACTTACAATGTAGTCCTTATTTTCAATGGGCTCATAATCAAATAAAATCAATGTATAACATCAATAATTATGTCCCAAAATGGAATGAGAAATGATACAGTTTGACATAAAGAGCACAAGAGAGGGACAGATTTATGAGAAGATTCCTGAGAGATGACACGATTAATAAGAGTGGTAGGGAAAACATACCTGAAATGTTACAAACTCATTACTAGGTCCCAAATACATGATGACATAATCATTGTGTCCTTACAGAAGACTAAATCAAAAGGGATTACAAAAATATACATATGCTAGAAGGCTTGAAGAGGGTTGGAGATTTAGATTACAGGTAATCATAAATGAAATACTCAAATGTAACTTTCTCCTTTTTTCTACTGCTTTGTTATTATGATGATTATGAACACTTTTTTAACCATTTTTGCTTCAAACAGACTGGAAGGAGAGGATCAAAATCCCACATTTGTTTGGTATGGTGGCACATACCTTTAGTCCCAGCACTAGAGAGGCAGAGATAAGAGAATCGCCATGGGGAAGCTGATGTAGAAGAGCAACCTGAGATTATAGAGTGAACTCTAGGTCATCGTGGGCTAGAGCAAGACCCTACCTTGAAAAAACAACAACAAAAAAATTCCAACATTTCCCTGTGACCTCCAGATATGTGCTCTGGTATGCAGGTACTTATAGTTACACACATGAACACTCATCAATCACATGTGTGTGCACACTCATACACACATGTGAAAGTGATTTTTTTCCAATTGAAAAAAAGACCTAAGCATGAATTTATGAGTTATTCTAACATATGGAACTTTTTATCTCAGTCCAATATCATACTTCTGGGGTGCACAGAAATGCATATGCATTCAGAGATATTTCTTTGTAGTAACACTCTGAATAGTTTAATTTCCATATAACACAGAATTGGATTTATAGTCCCAGTTCTCCATCTAACAAACTTAAGTTGAGCTAATTATTTACCTTCCCGGGTCTTGTTGATTTTGAATTTACAGAAATAATAATCTTGGTTAATTTGGAGATTTGTGAAGACTGCTTAATTATATATGTACACACTTTGAAGCTATTGAGATATTATGCAGATCCAAGACTTTGGACTTATTGTCATGAAGTTTATTAGCTATAGTGCTTGAGAAGTTTGGCTGTACCCTGCCAATTCAAGTAGAGTGAGCCACACAGAATATGTTATTAATAGAAAAGATAGTTAAATACACATAAACATGCATAACATGCATACCCACTCAAAAAAAATATGTTACTTATGTGTTTTATGGCATCTGTCCTGTTGGAACAGTCTCCCCATTAATAACTTGAAGATTTATATGATTTAGCTGCTTGATGTTAAAAAACCTGAGTTTAGTATACTGTCATGATAGTAATTATACCTAGTAAGACACAATGCTCATTTATTATATATTAATGAATCTGTACTTAACTTTAAAGAGTTATAATGATAGGACTGGAGAAATGGTTTAGTGGTTAAGGCATATGCCTGTAAAGCCTAAGGATACAGGTTCAATTCTCCAGGTCCCACATAAGCCAGATGCACATGATGGCTCATGCATCTGGAGTTTGTTTGCAGGGGCTGGAGGCCCATTCTCTCTCTTCTCTCTCTCCTCCCCTCTCTCTCCCTCTCTGTCTCAAATAAATAAATAAAATGTTTAAAAAAAATAGGGCTGGAGGGATGCTTGGCAGTTAAGGCATTGGCCTACAAAGCCAAAGGACCCTGGTTCAATTCCCCAGGACCCATGTTATGCAGATGCACAAGGGAACACATGCATCTTGGGTTCATTTGCAGTATGGCTGGACACCTCTCTCTCTCCCTCCCTCCTTTCTCTGTCAAATAAATAAGTAAAAATATTTTTAAAATTGTTAAAAAATAAAAATGAAAAAAGTTTACAATGGTAGTGTTATAAAACTCATCCTTTCGGCTGAGAATTACCCTTATCATTGAATCTATAATTATTTTTCTTCATAATCAATTCTAATGATTTGAAGACCTGGGAAGTCAAACTCCTCATCCCACCTCAGTTCTAAGACAATAAATAGATTGCACATATACTGTTACATGACTTCAAGCTATATGAGATTTTAGATATTATCTTTCACAAGCATATTCATTCAATTATGATAAAAATTCAAAAGTGAGTGTATGTTGAACTTTTCAAAAATAAAATCTGTGCTTCAACATCGTATCTCTATTGTAAAAGCCAGAGAAGTAAGTCTGATACTGAATTATTCTGTGTTGAAATAGAAAAGAGGACAGCTGTTTAATCTTAGGAAGGTTTGCTTCAGTGAATATTATGGGACATTACCTGGTAATTAAGCACTGCATATTCACATTTAAGTCGGTCTTTGGTTGATTTTATTTATATTGATAGAAAGCACTAATATGTGAAATGAATATCAGCCTTCACTGAAAAATTGAGACTCATTCCTTAGTATGCAAAATCAGAATCAAAGCGGGGGATGGTGGTACAAGCCTCTAATTTCAATACTGGAGAGGCTGAGAAAGGAAAATTGTGATTTCAATGCTATTTTGGGCTAAATATCAATGTTCTGTCTCAAAAAGGTAAATAAATTGTATCTAGGCTTTAAATGATGTGAAACTTGACAAGAAATATATGCTTTGAGACAATTCAACTTATCTCATTTGACTTATGCTCTACAAGTTGCAACCAAAGCCACCCACTTAAAGATATAAGAATAATGCTGGGGCTGGAGAGATAGCTTATCCATTAAGGCACTTTCCTGCAAAGCCTAAGGATTCAGGTTTGATTCTCCTGGTCCCACATAAGTCATATTCACCAGGTGGTGTGTTACCTGGAGTTCATTTGCAGTGGCTAGAGGCCCTGGTGAACCCATTCTCTCTCTGTCTCTAATAAGTGAAAATAGAAAAAAAAATTAAAAGAATAATGCCATAGTGTCTAGGACTTGATGTAATCACTGAGAATTATTTAAGAAATCAGGTAACTCAGCATATATATAGTCCATTAGATAATAATAGCATGTAAGATATTAAAGCCCATAGAATGAATATATATATACATACACACACACACACACACACACACACACACACACACACACATATATATATGTATATATATATATATATATATATATTCTTTAGAGCTGGTTCAGTTCATAAGTGGATCATAATCAAAACTTGAAACTTGACAAACAATTAAACAATTTCCATATAGAGATCCTAACATATTTGTGTCATCCATTGTGCTATAGCCTGCAGTATTATCCAGCTAAAGTAGCAATTATTGCTGATTTACCTGCCATTTTCTAATCATTAGAACAGTAAAAAGGGACATAGGTGAGGTTCCCATGGGAACCAAATGCTGACATTCCTTGGCTTTCTTGAAGTTAAACATCATCAGAATTGCATCATCAGCACTTAGCTATTCATCCATAGTAGTGTAGGTGGATACCAATATGATATGAAAAGGACAAAACTGACCCACCAGCAATTGAACATGAACTCTGTGTTGTTTTGTGTTAAAAAGAGAAAACAAATTAAGCCATTCTACCATCTTGTTCAGGCTACTTACTTACCAAGAAACTCATCACTTTTATAAGGTGAGTGTTTGGGTAAAGGGCAGAAATGTGCTGGATCTTACAAGTATTTTACAATCTTGCAAATTAGGGTAGTTCTGTATTTATGCCTTAACACACACAATAGAACAGATGCTAATCAAAATGAAATTACTAAGTAGGAAACTCATTAACTTTGGGAGAATTAGCTTAAAAAATAATACATAAAATGATTGTGTGTAACAGTATCTAAAACACTTAGAGAAGTTACACAGCTTATGTTAATTCTCTGTCAGGCATTAATTTCTACCATAGATTTCCTGCTTTGGAGAGCTGATGATCCTTGCTATTTCTACTATAACTTTTCCCTTGAGATGATTTTAGTCAACAATTTATAGTAACAGCAGGAGTACCCATTACAACACAGTTCAGGATTCCCCTAGTTAGTAAATTTATCTCATGGACTCACTATATAGCCCAAACGTTTTTGAACTAGGTTTCAGCCTGCCTTCACAATCCTCTTTCCTGATATTTTTTTTAATATATATTTTATTTTTTTGTTTGAGACAAAGAAGGGGAGGAGGAGAGAGAATGGGTACACTAGGGCCTACAGACACTGAAAACAAACTCCAGAAGCATGTGTCCCCTTGTGCATCTGGCTACATGGATCCTGGAGAGTCAAACCTGGATTCTTTGGCTGTTCAGGAAAATGCCTTAGCCACTAAGCTATCTCTCCAGTCCCCTGTCCTTTCTTCTTCATAGATCTGGATACAGTTCCAACTTATAAATGGTTATTATAAGGACAGATAGTGTCATGACAAAGTACATATAAGAAAGAGAAATTGCATGACAAAATAAGCCAGAGAAATTTAATGGTCAGAGTCACCCAATAAAATCTTGTGGAAAATAAGTAGGATTTCACAAGAACCACATTAGTTACTTCCCAGGGTGATTCTTTGGCTTTTAAAAGTTTTATCATGGAGTTGGTGAGATGACTTAGTATATGTGGTTAAGGTTTTATCATGATGCTAGGTATACCTCAATGGTATAGCACTTGTCTAGCATGTGCCAGGCCCTAGGTTCATTCCCCATTACTACAAAAACATTTTACTACCTCTAAACATTACTTCCTGCACAAGACAACAAGGCTTCCTGCACATAAACCCTTAAGGTACACAATCAAATCATATCCAAATAAAAACAACTATTTATTAAATTATATGAACAAGCTGAAGATGACTAATGAGAATCTGGAGGCTCTTAAACAGTTAAAAAGCTAAGGCTTAAACCGCCGAGTCTATCTGTGGTTTAATCTAGCTTGTTAAATAGAAATCTTTATCTTCTGTAGTAGAAGAACAAATACAGCTGAGGAGACTCTGAATATTATAGTCAGAGTCAAGTCACAAAGATCCAGAAATCTTTAATATCTCATTCAAGGCAGCTCTACTATGCTTAGGTTAGGGCATAGTTGAGAAATCCTGGGATTTGAAGTGCAAGGGAACATCTGGACAAATTCACTAGAAAATGTTTACTGTGTAGGTGCCCAAACCTTTACAACTTACAGAGGACCCCTTCATTCCCAGGAAGAACTAACACTTCTGCTGTGCTGGAAGATACAGCCCAGGCATCTCCCCCGAAATAGCACAGCATTTAACTTCCTATACTGTATTTCTCAGAACTACTCTCACTTACTCTCCTGAATATGAGAAACATAACCTGGATTGAATCCCAGAATAATGTATCTAGAAACATGTTGGGCTGCTTAACAGAACAAGTAGATTATATACTAAATGAATTGTAAGAATTAGCTAGCATGTATCAGTATATACTTTCCAGAATAGTACTCATATAACTGAAATTTGTGTTTAATCTAAATAAGCAGAACATAACACAAAATAAGCAAGCATTCATTTACTTCTGGTCACTTATGGGATGTAGTGTAATGCTTAATTTTGGTTGTCAACTTCATTGGATTAAAAAATGCCTAGATAAGCATAGCATAGAACTACTAGTGTCTACAAGGGTATTTCTAGGCACAGTTAGATTCTGAGGCCTTTTACTTAATCAAAGATTTAGTCCATTGATGGATCATAATTTCAATATTTCCATACTATTGAAAGGTGGTAGAGCTATGGAAGAGGGGACCTGGATGGAGAATTAAGTCACTGGGGGAAGAACTTTGAAAGATATTTCTTAGGTTGGCTTCTTATTATTATCCCTTTCAAATTCTTCACTACCATGATAAGAGTATCCTCTTCCACATGCTCATGTTCTCATCATATTGTGTCTCTCCTCAGGCCCAACACAAGAAATCCACCTGAGAATGTACTGAAACATCTAAACCATGAGCCAAAACAAATGTTTACTCCTTTTAAATTGTGACTCACAATTGAAATGTAACTTTCCACAGCAACAAAATGCTAATACTTATGGGGTTCAACCAGATATCTATCCAGGACACAACATGTTATGGTCACCTTATTTTGGCTGCAACAAAGATCCTGATGAAATTCAGCTTAATTTTGACTTACAGTGCCAAGGAAAAGATTCAGGATGGCAACAAAAAGCATGGCATGTACAGAGGATAGACATCACTTCTGCTAAAGCAGGTGGAAAACAGCAGCAAAAGAGTAAGCTAAATTCTGATAATGTAGAGCTATCTATCACACCCCTAAGCTCACCCCCAGAAACATACCTCCTCCAGCAAGGCTCCAAATCCCATATTTTCTCCAATTGGGGATAAAACATTCACAACCCATGAGTTTGTATATGTGGGAACATTTGATTCAGAAAACCACAGTACTTATTGGAGAAAACATAATGAATAAAGCAATGACATGCTAAGTGAAAAGGAAATACATAAGTGATTCCTCTCATAAAATAGAGAAGGAATTACAATATCCCATTATTGTGTAGAAGCTAGTATGACTTTATTGTGGAATGGCAGAAGATACAGAAAAGACCATGTTCCATAGTATACAAGGACAACACCATTCATCAAAGTCATCACAATGCACTCCTAATTGCAGCAATACATGATTAATAAAGTCATTGTTGAATCTGTCCAAGCAACTCAAAGTCTAAGTGACTCAAAGGCAAGCATCCTGATGTGATGCTCACACAAGTGCAATAGTGGCACACAGCCATGTTGGGTAAACAGCTGTTCTTGAATTGACTAACAGATCCACTCAATGGAAACCATATCTGGAACTGGGAAACAAGTGAGAATCATATCCATATAATGATTCTGCTTTCCAGTGTCAATCTCCTACTAACCTTAGGCTACAAGAGGTTCTATACCCTTTTAATTCTCTTTGAATTAATAGTGGTTATCCCATTTAACTTGTGCTAACTTCAGTCTCCATTGGAGAATTTTCAGATGGGAGCTAGACCTGAGCAGATAAATGACCCAGCACATCCCAACCCATCCCCAGCTGAAACCACAGAGGAATTGGAGAAATGATCAAGAGTACTACTTTCTTAGTGAATCTGATATAAGCACAAGGGTGATGGAGATAGATACTGAGGACACTCAATACCTACCAAACCAGAGATCCATAGCCTCCAAAGTGACCGTCACTGAAGTAGACTTTAAATGCTCCCAGCATGGCTCAGGGAATTTTATGGAAGAGGAGGTGGAAAGATTGTTAGAGCCACAAGTTGGGACATTTGGCACAAAGACATTTCCTCTCCCCCTTCCCCATAATGCATGACCCACAATCCACATGGGGTTGACCTGCATCTCCAATGAGGAAGGCCTCTTCAGAAAAGGGGTAGGGAGAAGGGAAAGGGTGGTACCAATAGGTGTTGTTTACATGCAAAATATGTCCATATATAATAAAAATGTTACTTAAATTAAAAAAAAATAAAATAAAGTCATTGGCGGACCAAGGATGATATAGGAGAGATGGACATAGAGCTGAACTCATTAACACTTATTAGACAAGGGGTAGAGTTTGTCTTAACAAATAGAGATGTAGGGGCTGGAGAGATGGCTTAGCGGTTAAGTGCTTGCCTGTGAAGCCTGAGGACCCTGGTTCGAGGCTCAATTCCCCAGGACCCAAGTTAGCCAGATGCACAAGGGGGCGCACGCATCTGGAGTTCATTTGCAGTGGCTGGAGGCCCTGGTGCGCCCATTCTCTCTCTCTCTCTCTCTCTCTGCCTCTCTCTCTCTCTCTCTCTCTCTCTCTCTCTCTCTCTCTCTCTCTTTCTGTCACTCCCAAATAAATAAATAAAACTGAACAAAAAAAATTAAAAAATAGAGATGTACACAAAGATGACAACAATCATAAATAATAAAAGGCAGAAAAGGGGCCTTTTCATGTAAGGAGTTTGGGAAATGGCCAATGATTCATTGTGGAACAAAGAAATATGGACAAATAGTCACCAGGATATTTTCCAACATAAATAAGCTGAAAAAGATAAGGAATAGTAGGACAGAGAACCTGGGCCTAGTAGTGAACACCTTTAATCTCAGCACTCAGGATGTAGAGGTAGGAGGATCACTATGATGTCAAGACCAGCCTAGAGCTAGAGGGAATTCCAGGTCAGCCTGGGCTAGAGTAAGTCATTTTACCTTGAAAATCAAAAATTAGGGCTGGAGAGATTGCTTAGTGGTTAAGCGCTTGCCTGTGAAGCCTAAGGACCCCAGTTCGAGGCTCGGTTCCCCAGGTCCCACGTTAGCCAGATGCACAAGGGGGCACATGGGTCTGGAGTTCGTTTGCAGAGCCTGGAAGCCCTGGCGCGCCCATTCTCTCCCTCCCTCTATCTGTCTTTCTCTCTGTGTCTGTCGCTCTCAAATAAATAAATAAATTTTTTTTAAAAAAAATCAAAAATTAAAATAAAAAAGAAGAACAAGATAAAAGAAAAAAATTAATATAGTAACAGGAAACTAAGGACACTAATAAAATTCCATGAATTTTTACTGAGTTTCCAAATATTTTGTATTGTAATCTAAGGCTATTTCTACACAATCTTTCATCCTTTACTCTCTCCTTCATAGGCACCAGATCAAAATGTGGTCTTACAGTATCAAGTGTGGTTTTCTTGGTGTCTCTGACACCTTCACCACCTTTAACCTTGGACATTTTACTCAGTGAATCCTCCCACATATATTGCCATATGTTGCTGTTTCTAAACAATACTGGCTTGTTAAACTATTAACATAAATGGACAAACCTGGCCACAATTCTTTGAAATTATCCAATCAACAGGAGTCTCCTCCTATTTGCATTGGGCCTGGCTATATGATTATTTTGGCCAATATCATGAAGCAGAAGTGAAGCTTTGAGAATTCCGATCTGGGTTCTCAAGAGATTTTGCAAATTTTTCTCCTGATTACCTAGTCATTATCATCATACAAACAAACCTGAAGCTGGGCATAGTGGTCCATGGCTTTAATCCCAGTACTTGGCAGGCTGAGGTAGGAGAATTGACAAGGGGTTGCATCCAGCCTAAACTACAGAGTGAGTTCCAAGTCAGCCTAGGCTCTAGTAGGACCCTGCCTCAAAGAAAAGAAACATTGCAAAAGAGGTAGCAGAAAATATGCAAGAGCCCACAGGGTATGAAAGTGTCCTGTGAAGCACAGCCTTCCCCATAGGAAAGTCCTGGTGCTTTCATGAACCCCCAGTGATATACCCTATTGTGGAGGGCCCTCAGTGAAATGAAGGCAGGAGAAGAGGGGAAATAAGAAGACAACTAAATAGGAATATGACTATTTGGAATATGTTAATATTTTAAAGATCACAATAAATTATGATAAAAACTACAACAAAAAGTCAAGACAAAACAATCCTAATAACTCCAGTCTTTCATGGGAATCTCTTGAGAGCAGTATTAGAAAATATAAACCCACACAGATAACATTATTGGAAATTGAAAGTAGAGTACTTTAATTAGATGAAATTCTTACAACAGTGAACATTTTGGGCATGGGAGCAATACTGTCACACCTCTGCCACCAAGAAAAATATATTCCAGCAATAAAATTTTGGGTATTCTTCAACCTGGTGGAAAGAAGGTAGCTCCTATCTAAAATGCACACAAGTTCATCTAATATACAGTCAAAAATTTGTCTTAAGCTATTGTATGTACTAATAGTTGTGTTTCTAGGTCTCCATTTCAGGAAAACCATTATATTAAGCAACAGATATTCAAAAATAGAGAAATATATTTAAATAAAAATACAACTTAAAATGGAAGACAATATCAAAACAATTGCTTGGAGGCACAAGTTACTTTCTAGTCAAACTGGAACTAAGTGGCCAAATGTGCAGAGGTAACAAAAACACATGATGAGGCCACCTCTCTGCATGCTTCTTTCCTCATATGGACACTTACCAATTTTTTATGAATGGCAAGACTATGGGAGAAACCAAACAGAAGGCAATGGCTTACTCAGAGATGAAAAACAAGAATAGTGATGAGGTCATGGGCTACTGACAAAAGTTGGATTCTAGATATAAAAGATGAAATTCTATAACATAGATATGATTGGAGGCCAAGATGTTGAGGAAAAGAAATATCAATCAGAAGTAATATTTGATCCTTTTTTTTTCTATAGATTCTAAAGACTCACAAATTCAAAATGCTCATTAAACCTGAAGAGGTTTAAATACAAAGTGCGGTGGTATGATTCAGTGTCCCTCATAAACTTAGGTATTCTGAATGGTAGTCTACCCAGTTGATGGCAATTAGAAATTGAAGCCTCCTGGAGGTGGTGTATTGTTAGGGGCGGGCTTATGGGTGTTATAGGCAGTGTCCCCTTGCCAGTGTTTGACACACTCTCTTGTTGATATTGTCCAACTGATGTTGAAAGGGGGTGATGTCCACCCTCTGCTCATGCCATCGATTTCCCTGCCATCATAGAGTTTCCCCTCGAGCCTGTAAGCCAAAATAAAACTCTTTTTTTTTCCCACAAACTGCTCTTAGTTGGGAGATTTTTACCAGTGATGCGAATCTGACTGCAACAATAAAGTGGTACCGAAGAGTGGGATTGCTGCTAGAATCCTGACTGTGTAGCTTTGGCCTTTGGGAGATGATTTTCAAGAAGAATGTGAAAGGATTTGAAACCTTGGACTAAGAGATGCCTTGCAGTGCTGTAAGTACAGCTTAATGGGCTATTCTGATCACAGTTGAAAGACCTGAATTCAGTAAGAACTATGGACTGTGAGATTTGGTTATTAGGGTGAGAAAGAGCTTTGCTTGGACTGAGCTAATAGTTTGTGTGAGGCTTGCTGTTATGCATGTGTTCTGAGAAGGTGTGCAAGGTTGCTTTGCATAGAAATGAACTGGTGTGAGCAGAGGGATATGGCACAGAAAAAAATGAAAGCTTTGGGCCTAAACTGTTGCCCATTCAACTGCAAAATTGTTTGAGAGGTTACATCCTTTGAGATTGGGCCAGCTGACCTGCACTGGGGCAACAGGAAGAATGTAAAGTCTTTTGAAGGGTACTGAGTACTCAAGGAGCATCCTGTTCTTCAATGTCTGCTTTATCCCCACCACCCTGGATTAACAAATTGGCACCCTACCTGGTATTTTGGAGTGCAACAATGCAGGAAAGAGAGGTCATTGAGTTTACAACATGGTCTTGAGTTTTGAAAATGGCCAAAGGCAGTGTGACAAGCAGGTTTGCTGGATGCCTACATGGAGACCCAATGGAGCTAAGAGAGCATGAACCATGGATTGCAGTGGAGACCCAGTGGAGATGCTGGGACCATGAGATGACTGCAAAGGAAAGCTGTCGGCCCTAATGAAGTTTTCCAGGATTGTGAGTAGCATAGCTGGATGGACAGAATTAGAATACCAGAGACTTATTGCCAGTTAGAATTATTGGACTTGGAGACTTGTCACTGGCTATAGTTGTTGGACTTGGTGTTGCAGAGTTTGATGTTTGCCCTGGCTGTTTTAAATCTTGTATTGGTTGAATGTTTCTTTGCTTTACACAGTGCCATCTTTTGTAGTGTGAATGTTTATTGTGTGCCTTTATAAGTTTTTTGAGGTTATTTTTTGGTATTATGGCTTAGTGAAAAGATCTGGACCCAAACAGCAATGGTACAATAAAATTCTACTTCCTAAAAGACAGACCAAATGGCTGAACCTTCACTAGAACCTTACAGGAAACACCTGAACCACAAGACACTGGAGAGGGTAGGATCAAGACTAACCTAAATCTTCTACATCTTCCCTCCCTCCCTCTCCCCCTCTCCCCTCTATCTCTCTCCTCTCTAACTCTTGTATATTAGTTATCTTTTTCCTCAATTTCTTAGTGGACACTGACCTGTAACCCCCACTTCCAGCTTGAGCCTACCATCCACAATGAGCTTTTGATCAGAGAAACCTACAAGGTTTCCCAAAACAATGACAGACTTCTGTCAGAGTACTTGATGACCCACCAAAGGCCAGTGGTAAGACCCTATTGCTGAAGACTCCATATGCAGCTGACGCGTAAAATGGAATGGCATGGCTGGAAGCCAGGAGAGAGTCAGTCCCCAGACAGTCAGCGTGTCTAGTGCCAGAAGGTGCTACATGGGCAACTGGGGGAAATGACAAATATCTGTCCAAGCAACTCATTGTCTAACCTAATTAGCAACAAATAACCTGATGTGATGCCCACACAAGTGCAATAGTGGCACACAGCCATGGTGGGGAACCAACTGCTCTTGATTTGGCTAACTGATCCCCTCAGTGGTATGAGATCCATAGCTGGAGCTGGGAAACAAGTCAGAACCATACCCAAACATAAGCCCACTCTCCAATATCAAGCTACCCTCAATCATGGGGTACAAGAGGGCTACACCTATCAAACTGTCTATCAAAAAAGTAAGTGTTATCTCAATTTTCCGGGTGATAACTTACTCTCCATTGGAGAATTTGCTTCACTTTTTCAGATAGATGCAGATCCTAAGGAGAGAGCTTCCCCAACATACCTCAAAAGGGGCCCGACAGAAACTAAGGATAATTGGCGAAACAAGCAAGGGTGATGTTTTCCTGATGAACTGGATACCAGCACAAAGGGGAAGGAGACCAACACAGAGAAAAATCAACTCCTACCAAATCAGAGAGCCAGAGCCTCACAGGCCCCCAACACCTCAGCACTGAAGCAGACCAAAAATGAACCCAACATGGCTCAGGGAAATTTTGCGGAAGAGGGGGTGGAAAGAATGTCAGAGTCACATGTTGAGTCATGATATGCAGAGACATTTATCGTACCAATAACTTTGGGCTAACTCCACAATGCACAACCCATTTACATCAACAAGGATGGTCCAATGGGAGGGGGTAGATCATAGATGAGCCTAAATAATGGTACCAAACTGCCTGTATTTGCTGAAAAGAAAACTAATAAATTAAATTTTAAAAAAGATCTTAGGTTATGGGGATGTATGAACATCTTTGGAATTGATGAAAAAAAAAACTATGGGGACTTTTAAAGTTGGATGAATGTGTTGCATTTTACATGATGTTTGGTTGTCCACTTATGGGGGGTTGGAGTGGAATTTGGTGGTTTGATTCAGGTGTCCCCCATAAACTTAAGTATTCTGAATGCTAGTCTCCCCAGTTGATGATGATTGGAAATTAAAGCCTCCTGGAGGCAGTATATTGTTGGGAGTGGACTTATGGGTGCTATAGCCAGTGTCCACTTTCCAGTGTTTTGTACACTCTCCTATAGCTGTTATCCACCTGATGTTGGCCGGGCGTGATGTCCACCCTCTTCTCATGCCATTGTTTTCCTTGCCATTGTGGAGCTTCCCCTTGAGCCTATAAGACAAAATAAATCTCTTTATCCCACAAGCTGCTCTTGGTTGGATGATTTCTACCAATATGCGAACCTGATTGCAACACAAAGAAAACCATATTAAGGAATATGACCATAAAACTATTGAAAATCAAAGGCAAATTAAAAAATTGAAAGTACCCTCAGAAGAGTAAGAACATATTACCTTCCAATTCAAAAGCATTGCTCATGACAGCTAATATCATAACAAAAATGCTAGAGGACAAAATTCAAAGTCACTTTCTTAGGCAGCAAGAAGCTTGGGACATAGAACATACAGAAACCAGACTAGAGTAGAATAGGTATATGAAAATATATTTTTAACATCACCTACATTCATGTAAATTCAAATCAAACCAAGAGTGAGATATCACCTCAAACCTGCTAGAAGTACTGCAATCAAAAAAGAAAAAAAAGAGAAAGTATTGGTGAGTATTTGAAAAGAGAATCTTTTAAATAGTTTTTGTGGGACTTTAAAATGTTGAAAATACTATGGAAATTTCTTAAAACTAAAATAGAACTACTGTATATATATGCAAAGGAAAATAAATGAATGTAATGGGAGATATTTACACTTCCATATACATTGTGATTTTGATCACTATAAAAGAGGTCTGGAAACAAAGTAAATATCTATTAGAAAATTAATGGATAAAATATCATGCATTTTATTCATCATATTTTTTAGCCTCGATAAAGTAGATCCTGTCACTTACATAGATGGACCTAGAGGGCATCATGCTAAGTGATATAAACCAAATGCAGTCAGAAATTGCACAATCCCATTTGTATGTGGAATCTAAAACAGCCCAACTCATAGCAGCAGATATCAGAACTATGGTCACTATGGATTGGGTGGCTGTAGGGTGAAAAAAAGATGTGGGGTCCCTGGTTTCTCAGGAGGCTCTTGCACACTGGGTCCTCAGAGGTGCCCAGGCAACTGTAGAGGTCTTGAACTGCAGGGTCTTGAGCAGGTGTGAGTGCAACAAGGAAGAAACACCTGGGAGGCAACTTCAGAGAGCAGCTCCTTTTTTGTCAGGGGGCTGAATTTTTATAAGCAGATCAGAGAGAGTGGGAAAAGGATCCTAAGGGGATTGGTGAGTTCAAAGGTTGCTTGTTGATGCCTAGGGACGTTCATTCCAGCATGTAGGAAGAGAGTTGGGTGATCTATTTAGGGGCAGGAAAAGGTATGGGGTATGAGTCATAGGAGGATGGGCTGTGTGAAGGCCACTAGCTGATACCATATAAGGAGTTTCATAGGCAACGGGCCAAATGTCACAGGGCTATGAGTGAAAGGTAAGTCTTATCAGGATGTCCAGGTGTCCCAGGCTTGGAGAGAGAGTGACCTTATTTCCTGCTGACCTTGGGGCCTGAGATATTGTCTAGGGGTCCAGGCTCACTGTGAACCCCCAAGTTGGGGGAAGGAGCCTGGCTCAAAGCAATCCCTGAAAATGGGGGAAGGAGCTTCCTTGCCAGTCTGGGTCCCGAGATATGTCTGGTGGTTCAGGCTGCTGTGACCTCTCCGAAGCCTGGGTCCCTTAGTCATGTGTGACAGTTTAGGCTCGCTTTAACTCAGGCCCCTGCCTGTGCTCAACAGCTCCCCCTTTGTTTTTATAATGGGGCAGTGTCATCATATTGAGATCTTTATAGTCTATCATAGCTTCAGATAGAGCCAGATGTAGCATGAGGGCATGATTAGTAGCAACCTCAGCAATATTAGCTATTTGTTGTCTGAGAAACTTGATGAGGCAAGGAGCTACAAGTAATATGGTTCCTATAGTAAGGAGAGGGCTAAGGACAGGGAGAAGCCAAGTGACTAAAGGGGTAGAGAACCAGGTGGTGGGGTCCTAAGGCTTGTCATGATCAAGCAACTCCTTGCAGAATTTTTTGAGAACTTTAACATTTTATTCAACAGCATTTGATTCATTAACACAAAAATAACATTGTTCTCCCAAGAACACACATGGCCCCCATGATCAGCAGTAATGAATCTAAGGCTCTATGGTTTTTAAATACCACACCCACGAGAGATATCAATTGTCTCTGGAAAAATTTGAGGCTGTTGGTGATAGATATCATGGCCTGGTCAAGCTTGTTTTGGAAGTTCACCATGAAGTGGTTGGTGTGGACAAGAGCAGCTCCTGCAGCACCAGAGGAAACCAAGGACAACATCACGTCAAGGCCCACCAGCAGAGGGTTGAAAATCTCTCTTGGTTGGCACAGATAGAGCTGATAGACCACTTTCGCTTCCTTGTTCCTTTGGAACAATCAAGACTGGGGAACAAGAAATTGGAGAGGAAATATTTATAGATGGGGTGGTCACCCCTTTGCATCAAAGGTGAGTGGGTGTCTTGATGCAAGTGGTCTACACAATGGAATTCTAGACAGCAGTAAGAAAAAATGACATAAAGAAATTTGAGGAAAAATGGTTGAACCTGGAACAGATCATTCTCAGCGAACTTACCCAATCACAGAAAAAAAATCGACACATAGTCTCACTCATCTGCAACACCTAAACTGAATCTGCCAAAGATGCCTTACATACCCAGCAAGCACCTCATGGACTAGACAATAAGATGGATGGGAGGGCGGGGAGGGAATCAAAGGGTATAAAACAGTAATCTGGACGCAAACGGCAATGGTACCATAAAATTCTACTTCCTAAAAGACAGACCAAATGGCTGAACCTTCACTAGAACCTTACAGGAAACACCTGAACCACAAGACACTGGAGAGGGTAGGATCAAGACTGACCTAAATCTCCTACATCTGCCCTCCCTCCCTCTCCCCCTCTCCCCTCTATCTCTCTCCTCTCTAACTCTTGTATATTAGTTATCTTTTTCCTCAATTTCTTAGTGGACACTGACCTGTAACCCCCACTTCCAGCTTGAGCCTACCATCCACAATGAGCTTTTGATCAGAGAAACCTACAAGGTTTCCCAAAACAAAGACAGACTTCTGTCAGAGTACTTGATGACCCACCAAAGGCCAGTGGTAAGACCCTATTGCTGAAGACTCCATATGCAGCTGACACGTAAAATGGAATGACATGGCTGGAAGCCAGGAGAGAGTCAGTCCCCAGACAGTCAGCGTGTCTAGTGCCAGATGGTGCTACATAGGCGACTGGGGGAAATGACCAATATCTGTCCAAGCAACACATTGTTTAACCTAATTAGCAACAAATAACCAGATGTGATGCCCACACAAGTGCAATAGTGGTACACAGCCATGGTGAGGAATCAATTGCTCTTGATTTGGCTAACTAATCCACTCAGTGGTACTAGACCCATAGCTGGAGCTGGGAAACAAGTCAGAACCATACCCAAACACAAGCCCACTCTATAATATCAAGCTACCATCAATCACGGGGTATAAGAGGGCCTAAACCTATCATACTGTCTATCAAAAAAGTAAGTGTTATCTCAATTTTCCGGGTGCTAACTTACTCTCCGTTGGAGAATCTGCTTCTCTTTTCCAGATAGATGCAGATTCTAAGAAGAGAGCAGCCCCAACATACCTCAAAAGGGGCCCAACTGAAACTAAGGACAACTGGCGAAATAAGCAAGGGTGATGTTTTCCTGTGAACCGGATACCAGCACAAAGGGGAAGGAGATCAACGCAGAGAAAAATCAACCCCTACCAAATCAGAGAGCCAGAGCCTCAGAGGCCCCCAACACCTCAGCACTGAAGCAGAGCAAAAATGAACCCAACATGGCTCAGGGAAATTTTGCGGAAGAGGGTGTGGAAAGAATGTCATAGTCACATGTTGGGTTATGATTTGCAGAGACATTTATCATACCAATAACTGGGGGCTAACTCCACCATGCACGACCCATTTTCATTAACAAGGAGGGTCTAATGGGAGGGGGTAGATCACAGATGAGCCTAAATAATGGTACCAAACTGCCTGTATTTACTGAAAAGAAAACTAATAAATTAAATTAAAAAAAAATTGTGCTGTGGCAGCATAAGCCATATCTGAGGCATAGAAAGGGGATGCATCTTACACTTTAAAGATCTAATAGTTATAAATACAGACAGAACCTGTTATCAGTTTTGAAAACAATACAAATTTAACCCATTAGTTTAACCTAGAAATTTTTAGAAAAGGACAATTAAAACAGTATAAAGTCTTAGCACCTGTGTTTGAAAACATCTTTGATTAGCTCAGATACCTATGTGGGTACTAATTACTTAGAGAACATTGGAAAAAGAATCACTGAGCTTGAAATTATTTCTCTCAGATGAGGACCACTGTTTGAGCATGAGGCTGTACCTTCATGTTGGGAATATGTCTTAAGAGTTAATATTATTATAAGCACTGGACTGGAGATGCCAAAAATGAGACAACCAATTTACATACAATAGAGCAGAATCTCGTCCTTGGTGAGCCAAAACAGATAAGCTCCAATACAACCTTTGACAAATATGTTTTGAAAGAAAAACCACCATTTGATGACCAATGATATTAGCTTAATCTTGATAGCCACTCATTTTATGTACCATAGAAAATTTTATTAACTAAAACAATTTTATGTTTTATACATGACTTAAATTTGATAAAGCTTAAACAAGCTATCCTAACATACGTTTTTACCTAACAGGAGCATAAAGGTTATAGTAGTGACTGAGATTAAATCACTTAAATCTAAGTGAGAAAGCCTAGTGATGACTGTTTAATAGAATTAGAATAAAACAGTAGGTACCTTTAAAGTCACAATGTCTTTAGGTATGAGTACCTCATATTTGGAACTAAAACACTTCTACATGAACCTTTTTCTTAAGACTCAGTTTCTCCAACAGTTAAAATCTTGATGAATAGAGGAACCTAACTTGTTTTACAAAAGTCTGATTTTTATAACCCTTAAACCATAACAAATTAGCATCGGTGAGCTGTTAATAAGTGAGGCTTTGACCATAAGACTGTTTCTCTGATTAAAACTTTGGCATCAGTTAAACATATTTTAGATTTTATCCAAATAAATGCCCTTCCCTGAGCTATATGGTTTGACCTTGATATATGCGTTAGGTAAATCTGATCCTTGTTTCATGTAAGGAGTTTCTAATCTGAAAAAAATATCTTACCTATTTGACCTCTTTATCTAGTGAGAAATTTATCTAACAGATGTGACTTTAGGTGTTCAAAAGAAAGGAACTATAAAGAGAACCAGAGTCATATGCTGTTTGTCATTCCCTTTGCCTTGTCAGAGGCAATTGGCTATTTTGCCTTTGGGCAGGGTCTGGGGGACACATGGCTTAAACTTGCATATTGTCTGAGATAAAGGTGGCATCATCCCTTTCTCAAGAGTCCAGCTTGCCATGACTTTAAATAGCATATAACAGTAAGCAAGAGCAAAAGGAAATAACAGATAAGAGAGTTAAGCATAAAGACTGGAAAATCTTTAACTTCAGGCATGGTGTTTAGGTTTAGCCTGAAAATTAGCTTTCTGTTCCTTATAAAATTTTAGGCAAAATTTGGTATTTTTAGATCTCTTGCATCCTTTCTACATATGCATATCTTCATCCACTTACTTTAACATTATAATTTAAATACCACTCAAAAAGCATTTTTATGAGCATTCTATATCCAACATTGAAAATACCTTCCCATTTACTTCAATCAATTCATCTCACCCAATAATTAACCATCTTTCTTATAAAACTATTAAGATAAACTACACCAAATTGATTAATCCTATTACTCACTGACAAGAAAGTAGTCTAGATTAAAACAATTTTATCCCATCAATACCTGTAACACACTTGGAAATGCTTTTATTAGGAATAACTATGGCAAATTTTGTTTATGACTTCCGGCAGGCTGGCCTAGAACTCAGGCCAGTTGCCTCCTCCTTTTAAATAACAGGACATGACTTCCAGTTAAGATGGCGGCGTAGGTACCACGCCAAAGCAGCCTAGGGGGGAAAAAGACCAAAAAAACTCAGCAAAATACACACTTTTACTAAAAAGTGAGGTGTATAGGAAATTGAAGCGGCAGCGGAGAAGTAGAAGAGTTCCAGAGCATCCAGAGCCTGCAGGGCGGGAAAAGCGGCCCCGGCAGCTCGGGCAACCACCGCGGCTGCGGCACACCAGAAAGCCACCATGCTCAGCTTGAGCCGCAGGAAAAGCAAGGTGCCAGAGCTTTCCCTCACACCGCACTCTCCGCAACTCGGGAAACATGAGGGGAGAGCAGCAGCGAGCAGCGGAGGAGCAGACCACAAGGTAGAAGAACGCTTGGAGCAGCAAGAAAACCAGAGCAGCTGTAGCTCCCTCCCATCCGCACGCCTGAGCCCAGTTCCGGGGAACAGAGCGGCGGCCCGGGACCCGGCCACGCCCACGTGGGCTGACAGCGGGACCCAAGCAGGAGCAGAGTTCAGCAGCAACATCAGCGGCTTCAGCACCGGTAACAGCGGCCCCAGCAGGAGCAGAGTTCAGCAGCAACATCAGCAGCTTCAGCACCGGTAACAGCGGCCCCAGCAGCAACAGACCCAGGAGTGGCAGCAGCGGCAGACTCGGCAGCAGCAGCTTCAGGGGGAGCAGCGGCAGTGGACACAGCAGGAGCAGTGTCAGCAGCAGTGGTGGCTCCAGCAGTGGCAGCTACAGCAGCAGCAGAGGCAGCAGCAGTGGTGGGTCCAGCAGCAACACCTTCAGCAGCAGGGGCTACAGTCCCAGCAGGGGCAGCTTAAGCAGCAGCAGTTCCATCAGCAGGGATGCTGATCTGCAGTGCCACACTTGCCAGGCTCGGTTTGCCCCGCAGGAAAAGCAAGTGCCCAGCACCAGAAATCAGAACAGCAGCCCAACGACCCAGGCAGAAACTTGACTGAGACCAAAATCACCCAAGGTAACTGGGATTGCACCAGGGAAGGGTCTCACTTGGTCACAAGCTGACTTGGATCCCTCAACAGACCAGAAATCTTAACCTCTTTGTTGATAGAGGATCTGGTCATTATAATAACTACTCTTGCATACATACTCAGGGCTGTTTTGATTGAATGTGTACAGTGTTTAGTTAAATTTTAGAATCTACCTGTATTTTATTCCACTCAGCCTGCTTGAATACTCCTATAGCAGGGAAACTCAACCCCTAAGAACATCTTTGTAGATACTCTGAGAGTCTTAAGAGCCACACCTAACACCTTAAGGTCCTACCCTGAAAATATATTACATCAAATCAATTGATACAGCTAAGAATACACAGCTAGCTAGAAAATCCAAGCATTAACTTAATCCAAGATGCAAAAATATATACATTATAACACAAGAAACACTAAAAAGCAAGACGATATAAAACCACCTAAAAGTATTAATGCATCAGAAATGTCCTCCAGTGAGAAAGAGTTAGAGGAAATGCCTGAGAAAGAGTTCAAAAGAATGATTATAAATATGTTCAAAGAGGTCAAAGAACACATGAAAACAATCAAAGAAGAAATCAAAGAGGAAATCAAAGGAATCAAAGAAGATGCAGGATACCAATTTAAAGAAATAAAGAAGGCAATACAAGACATAAATAAGGAAATAGAAATAATAAAGAAAAACCAGTCAGAATTACTAGCAATGAAGAACACAGTTAATGAAATAAAAAATTCTGTAGAAAATCTCACCAGTAGTATGGATGAGGGAGAGGACAGAATATCTAAGCTAGAAGACCAGGTAGAAGACCTAATGCAGTCCAACAAAGAGAAAGACAAACTTATAGAAAAGTATGAGTGGGAATTTCAAGATATTCGGGACACTATGAAAAGATCCAATATAAGAATTCAGGGCATAGTAGAAGGAGAAGAACTCCACTCCAGAGGCATAGTAGGCATCTTCAACAAAATCATAAAGAAAATTTCCCCCAAATTGAGAAAGAGGTGCCAATGCAGATACAGATAGCCTTTAGAACCCCAGCCAGACAAAACCTGGAAAGAACCTCTCCTCGGCATATTATAATCAAACTTCCAAACACACACACCAAAGAAAACATATTGAAAGCAGTTAGAGAGAAAAATCAAGTTACCTACAAAAGCAAGCCCATCAGGATTACAGCAGATTATTCAACACAAACTTTTAAAGCCAGTAGGGCTTGGAGTGATATATTCCAAGTTCTGAAAGATAACAACTGTCAACCAAGGTTACTTTATCCTGCAAAGTTATCCATTCAAATAGATAGAGAAATAAAGACATTCCATGACAAAAGCAGGTTAAAGGAGTATTTGAAGACAAAACCAGCTCTACAGAAAATACTTCATAGAATCCTCCATGCTGAAGAAAAGGAAAAGCACACATATAAGGAACCTAGAAAAAACAAGCTATACTCAAATACCAGTTAACAGAAGAGAGCGCAGGTAGAACCAGAAACACACACACACACACACAAATGGCAAACATAAATACACACCTTTCAATAATATCTCTTAATATCAACGGCCGCAATGCCCCAACGGAAAGACATAGATTTGCAGACTGGGTTAAAAAGCAGGATCCTACAATTTGTTGTCTCCAAGAAACTCACCTTTCTACAAAGGATAGACATTATCTTAGGGTGAAAGGTTGGAAGACGGTGTTTCAAGCAAATGGGCCTAGAAAACAAGCAGGAGTTGCTATCCTAATATCAGACAGGGTAGACTTTAGTCCGACGTTAGTCAAGAAAGATAAGGAAAGTTACTTTATATTGATTAAGGGCACACTCCAACAGGAGGACATTACAATCCTAAACATATATGCACCTAACATGGGGGCTCCCAAATTCGTCAAACAAACACTATTAGAACTAAGGTCACAGATAACACCAAACACAGTGGTGTTGGGTGACTTTAACACCCCACTCTCATCAATTGACAGGTCATCCCGGGAAAGAATAAACAGACAGGCATCTGGACTAAATGAGGTCATAGAAGGAATGGACTTAACAGATATACAGGACATTTCATCCAAAGGCTGCAGAATATACATTCTTTTCAGCAGCACATGGAACATTCTCTAAAATAGACCATATATTAGGACACAAAGCAAATCTTAACAAATTCAGGAAAATTGAAATAATTCCTTGCATTCTATCTGACCACAATGGAATTAAACTACAAATCAGTAGCAAGAAAGGCGATAGAGAATACACAAAATCATGGAAACTAAACAATACACTACTAAATGATGAATGGGTCAATGAAGAAATCAAAAAGGAAATCAACAAATTTATAGAGTCAAATGATAATGAGAACACAACATACCAAAATGTCTGGGACACAATGAAGGCAGTTCTAAGAGGTAAATTTATAGCCTTGAGTGCCCATATTAAGAAATTAGAGGGCTGGAGAGATGGCTTAGCGGTTAAGCGCTTGCCTGTGAAGCCTAAGGACCCCGGTTCGAGGCTCGGTTCCCCAGGTCCCACGTTAGCCAGATGCACAAGGGGGCGCACACATCTGGAGTTCGTTTATAGTGGCTGGAAGCCCTGGCGTGCCCATTCTCTCTCTCTCTCCCTCTATCTGTCTTTCTCCCTGTGTCTGTCACTCTCAAATAAATAAATAAAAAATGAACAAAAATATTTAAAAAAAAAAAAGAAATTAGAAAGGTCGCAAGTAAACGACCTAATGCTTCACCTTAAAGCCTTGGAAAAAGAAGAACAAGGCAAACCAAAAATCAGTAGACAGGAAGAAATAATAAAGATTAGGGCAGAAATTATTGAAATAGAAACAAAAAGAACAATCCAAAGAATTAAGGAAACAAATAGTTGGTTCTTTGAAAGGATAAACAAGATTGATAAACCCTTAGCAAATCTGACCAAAAGAAAGAGAGAAGAGACACAAATTAATAAAATCAGAGATGAACAAGGTAACATCACAACAGATTCCAGAGAAATTCAAAAAATCATAGGGACATACTATAAAAGCATATACTCCACAAAGTATGAAAATCTGAAAGAAATGGATGATTTCCTTGATCTATATGACCTACCTAAATTAAATCAAAATGAGATTAATCACTTAAATAGACCTATAACAAACATGGAGATCCGAACAGTTATCAATAATCTCCCAACTAAAAAAGGCCCAGGTCCGGACGGATTCACTGCTTAATTTTACCAGACTTTTAAGGAAAAGCTAACACCATTGCTTCTTAAGCTTTTCCAGGAAATAGAAAAAGAAGGAATTCTACCAAACTCCTTCTATGAGGCCAGCATCACCCTGATACCAAAACCAGGCAAAGATAGAACAAAAAAAGAAAATTACAGACCAATCTCCCTCATGAACATAGATGCAAAAATTCTCAACAAAATATTGGCAAACAGAATACAAGAGTATATCAAAAACATCATTTACCCTGACCAAGTAGGCTTTATCCCAGAGATGCAGGGATGGTGCAACATACCCAAATCTATAAATGTAATACATTACATAAACGGGTTGAAGGACAAAAATCACATGATAATCTCATTAGACGCAGAGAAAGAATCTTACAAAATCCAACATGCCTTCATGATAAAAGTCCTACAGAGACTGGGAATAGAATGAACATATCTCAATATTATAAAGGCTATTTATGACAAGCCTCCAGCCAACATATTACTAAATGGGGAAAAACTGGAAGCTTTTCCACTAAAATCAGGAACAACACTAGGGTGTCCACTGTCCCCACTTTTATTTAATATAGTATTGGAAGTCTCAGCCATAGCAATAAGGCAAGAGACACACATAAAATGGATACAAATTGGAAAGGAAAAATCACGTTATCATTATTTGCAGATGACATGATTCTATACATAAAGGACCCTAAAGACTCTACTAGCAAGCTGTTACAGCTGATCAAAACCTACAGCAATGTAGCAGGATACAAAATAAATACACATAAATCAGTAGCCTTCACATATGCTAAAGACAAACACACAGAGGATGAAATCAGAGAATCACTCCCGTTCACAATTGCATCAAAAAATAAATAAATAAATAAAGTACCTTGGAATAAACCTAACCAAGGAAGTAAAGAATCTATACAATGAGAACTTTAAAACACTCAAGCGAGAAATTGCAGAAGACACTAGATAGTGGACAAACATCCCTTGTTCCTGGATTGGAAAAATCAATATTGTGAAAATGGCAATCTTACCTAAAACAATGTACACATTTAATGCAATCCCTATCAAAATTCCAAAGGCTTTCTTCATGGAAATAGAAAAAACAATCCAAAAATTCATTTGGAAACACAAAAAACCTCGAATATCTAAAATAATACTGAGCAACAAAAAAGAGGCTGGTGGTATCACCATACCTGATTTTAACCTATACTACAGAGCCATAGTAACAAAAACAGCATGGTACTGGCACAAAAACAGACATGTAGATCAGTGGAACAGAATAGAGGACCCAGATGTAAGCCCAAGTAGCTATAGCCACCTGACATTCGATAAAAATGCCAAAAATACTCATTGGAGAAGAGACAGCCTCTTCAGCAAATGGTGTTTTGAAAACTGGATATATATCTGCAGAAGGATGAAAATAGATTCTTCTCTCTCGCCATGCACAAGAATTAAGTCCAAATGGATTAAAGACCTTAACATCAGACTGGAAACTCTGAAACTGCTAGAGGAAAAAGTAGGGGAAACCCTTCAACATATTGGTCTTGGCAAAGACTTTCTGAATACAACCCCAATTGCTCAGGCAATAAAACCACAGATTAACCACTGGGACCTAATGAAATTACAAAGATTTTGCACTGCAAAGGACACAGTGAAAAAAGCAAAGAGGCAACCTACAGAATGGGAAAAAAATCTTCGCCAGCTATATATCTGATAAAGGATTAATATCTTGGATATACAAAGAACTCAAAAAGTTAAATAATAAGGAATCAAACAAGCCAATCAAAAAATGGGCTATGGTGCTAAATAGAGAGTTCTCAAAGAAAGAAATACGAATGGCATATAAGCATCTAAAAAAATGTTCTACGTCACTAGTCATCAGGGAAAAGCAGATTAAAACTACGTTGAGATTCCATCTCACTCCTGTCAGATTGGCCACCATCATGAAAACAAATGATCATAAATGTTGGCAGAGATGTGGAAAAAAAGGAACCCTTCTGCACTGCTGGTGGGAATGCAATCTGGTCCAGCCATTGTGGAAAACAGTGTGGAGGTTCCTAAAACAGCTAGAGATTGATCTACCTTATGACCCAGCTATAGCACTACTAGGCATATATCCAAAGGATTCATCTCATTTCCTTAGAAGTACGTGCTCAACCATGTTTATTGCTGCTCAATTTATAATAGCTGGGAAATGGAACCAGCCTAGATGCCCCTCAACAGATGAGTGGATAATGAAGATGTGGCACATTTATACAATGGAGTTCTACTCAGCGGTAAAGAAAAATGAAGTTATGAAATTTGCAAAAAAATGGATGGACCTGGAAAGTATTATACTAAGTGAGGTAACCCAGGCCCAGAAAGCCAAGTGCCACATGTTCTCTCTCATATGTGGATCCTAGCTCCTGGGCTTCTGCGTGAGAATGAAAATACTTAGTAGCAGAGGCCAGTAAGTGAAAAAGGAGACATAAAGGGTAGAGAAAGGAAGGGAGGAGGATACTTAATAGGTTGATATTGTATATATGTAATTACAATGATTGTAATGGGGAGGTAATATGATGGAGAATGGAATTTCAAATGGGAAAGTGTAGGGGTGGGGAGGGAGGGAATTACCATGGGATATATTTTATAATCATGGAAATGTTAATAAAAATTAAAAAAAATTAAAAATTAAAAAAAAAATAACAGGACATTACAATCTTTGTACACTACCTGGAAAATTATGAGTCACTACCTCAGAGAGAATTTCGTTGTTTTTAATAATCTTCTATGTAAGTTGAAGTTGACCTAGAACATAAAATCAGTAATTATATTTATGATTTCATGTAATGAAATATGGCATTGTTTACGTAAAATTTCAGCTCACATTAGGCTTTAGTTAAATCTCATGGTTTTTTTTTTTTTTTCTGCTTTTTCTACCATTTCATGGCACCTGTGTGGTGGCAGTGGCTTGGTGTGTGGGAACTCTGGATCAGCATTAGCCCTGCCTGGTTCCCCAGCTCACACCTGGGATTGGGTCTGGTAGGCAAGGATGCAGCAGCTGAGGTGCAGGCCTGTCTGCCAGCCTGGGTGGCACATGGTCTTTGGGAGCAAACAGGCCACCTCCCTAGTCTGGCCTCCTCACAGGGCAAGTACACCCTGGTTTCATGAAAGGCAAAAGGGGTGGGGGAGCTTCCAGGGAGGGAAGCAAAGACCCTGCTGCTGCACTGGCAGAAGCACCATTGTCTTGGTGCACATGAACCTGCCCCCAGACCAAAGCCACCTTAGACTGGAAATACCAAGATCAGAGGGTACCATATTTGGTCCCTCCTCATAGCACAAAGGGGGTTGGTACATTCAAAGATTGCTTGCCAATACCTAGGGATGTTAATTCCAGCATGTAGAGAGAGTCAGGTGATCTTTGTAGTGGTGGCAAATGGTATGGGGTGGGAGTCACAGGGGGATGGGCTGCATGAAGGCTCTTGGCTGATACCATATAAGGAGTTTAGTAGGCAACTGGGCAAAGGTCACAGGGCTATGAGCAAAATCTGTCTTGTCAGGATATCCAGGTGTCCTGAGCTTAGGGAGGAGTGGCTGATCTTGGGGCCTGAGATTTTTGTCCAGGAGTCCAGAGGAGCTCCCCTGCCATTCTGGGACTTGAGATGTTTCTGGCGGTTCAGGCTGTTGTGATCTCTCCATAGCCTGGGGCCCTTAGTCGTGTCTGACAGTTTAGGCTTGCTTTAACCCAGGGCCCTGACTGTGCCTGACATAGAGAGATAATGTTCAAGTATACATATTTTCAATACTGAAAGATGAAAATATTCTGGAGAGTTAACATATATGTTGACAACTATAGTTAACAATACTTTATAACCTACTTGAAATTTTCTAAGGCTTGATCTTAACTGTTCTCAAAGCATAAAAAGTAAAAATAAAAATGGGAATGTAAGATGGTAAAACCATTATGGAAAGCAATATGGGACTCCTAAAAAGGTTCACAATAGAGTTACCAACAAACCCAGTTATTCCTTTACTGGGCGTTTACCCTAAAAGCTCCAAGCCTCAGTTCAGACAGATTTGCTCAACCATGTATATAGCGGCTCACTTTATAATAGCTAAGAGCTGGAATCAACCCAGATGTCCATCATTAGACAAATGGATAACCAAGTTATAGTATATCTACGTGATGGAATTCTACACAGCAATAAGGAAAAAGGACACAATGAAATTTGAAGAGAAATAGTTGAACCTGAATCAGATCATTCTCGGCAAACTCACACATCACAGAAAGATAATTGTCGCATAGTCTCACTCATCTGTGGCTGCTAACCTGAATCTTCCCAAGATGCTGACATACCTAATAAGCATCTAGAGGACTGGACAATAGGGAGGGTGGGGCTGGAGGGGAGGATGGGGGGGTTGGTGGACACAAAACAGGACCCAAATTGCAATGGTACCATAAAATTCTACATCCTAAAGGACAGACTAAGCTTTCATCAGGTCCTTAGAGGGAACACCTGAATCACACAGCCCTGGAGAGGGTATGATGAAGACTAAACCTTAATCTTCTCCTGTTTCTCTCTCTCCTTCTTCACTGTATCTCTTTTATATTACCCATCTTTTTCTTCTTTCTTTTCTTTAATGCTGGCCTGTAACTCCTAGTACCAGCATCTGGTTAACCTCAACAATGAACTGTTCATCAGAGAGACCTACAAATTTTCCCAAAAGAAGACAGATTTCTGGCAGAGTATTTGATGACCCACCAAAGGTTAATGGTAAGAACCTACTGCCAAAGATACCATATGATGCTGGTATGGAACATGGAGTGACCTGGCTGGAATCTGAGTCAGTCCCCAGACAATTAGCTCATCTAGTGCCAGAAGCTGCTACATGAGTGACTGGGAGAAAATGACCAACATCTCTCCAAGCAACTCGTGGTCTAAACTACTCAGCAGCAAACAATCTGACGTGATGCTTAAACAAGTACAATAGTGGCATGCAGCCATGGTGGGTAACCATCTGCTCTTGATTTGGCTAACTGATCCACTCAGTGGAATGTAACCAATAACTGGAGCTCGGAAACTAGACAGAACCATATCTAAAAAATGAGCCCGCTCTCCATTATCAAGCTCCCACCAACTGTGAGCTATAAGAGGGCCTACACCTATTAAATTATCTCTAAAATAATAATGGTTATCCCATTTATCTGGTGATGACTTCACTCTAAATTAGAGAATTTGCTTCTCTTTACCAGATGGATATGGATCCTGAGGAGAGAATTAGTCCATCTCACCTCACCAGGGCCCCAGCTGAAATCAAGAGTAATTGAGGAAATGAGCAAGGATGTTGCTTTCTTGGTGAACCTGCTACCAGCACAATGGTGAAGGACATAGACACAGAGAACACTCAACTCCTACCAAACCAAATATCCAGAGACACAGAGTCCCCCAAGACCTCATCACTGAAGTAGACCTAAAATGAACCCATCATGGCTCAGGGAAATTTGTTGAAGAGGGGGTGGAAATTTTGTTAGAGCCACATGTTTGGACATTATGCAAAGAGACATTGCCTCTTTACCATAACTTATGGCTAACCTCATGATGCACCACCCACATTACCCAATGAGTAGGGTCCCTGTGTGTGTGGCAGGGAGACAGGGAGAAGGCTGATGATGGTACCAACATGTCTGTATACACATTGTGTACATAACTAATAAAAAATTATAATACAAATGCATAACTATGTGAGGGGATATATGTGTCAATTAGCTTCACACAGTGATCATTTCACAAATTGTGAAATTGTATATCACCTTGAAATATGCATATATGTATACATATATATGTATATATGGTTTTTTTTTACCTTTTTACAGTCCATTATACCCCAATAAAAAAGATAATAAAACAAACATCCAACAATAAATACCACATCTTCTTGAGCCTAGGCTTCTTGTTTGCAAAATCAGCTTAGCTTATTCTGTTGTATTAAAATTGCCAATATATGTTTAATTACTAATAGGTAATTATTCTGCTCCTTGTTAGTTGCTAAAGAAACAGATTTCTAAAGACAAAAGGAATATTTAAAATATCTGAAAGATGTGGAGAGTAACAATATAATTGAAAAATGGCATGTGCTATATGGGTAAGTTTGTGTTTACTTTTATCTTATTTTAAGTATTTTGGACAGTGAATGAGCAGAGGGTATGGGAAGAATGAATAATTAAATCAGATTAGGACTGTGGATCAGAATGCTTTGCTAGAAATAAATTTTTTCTTCTTGTTTCAAACTTTCCTCATAGTCATTGGATCATAGTCTACAGTGAAATTTAGTTCTTTTAATCTAAAAAAAAAAAAAAAAAACCTAAAAAGATTCAAAAATTTATTTGGGTGTGGTGGCACACGCCTTTTTTTAAAATTTTTTATTTATTTATTTGAGAGCAACAGACACAGAGAGAAAGACAGGTAGAGGGAGAGAGAGAGAATGGGCGCGCCAGGGCCTCCAGCCTCTGCAAACGAACTCCAGACGCGTGCGCCCCCTTGTGCATCTGGCTAACGTGGGACCTGGGGAACCGAGCCTCGAACCGGGGTCCTTAGGCTTCACAGGCAAGCGCTTAACCGCTAAGCCATCTCTCCAGCCCGGCACACGCCTTTAATCCCAGCACTCGGCAGGCAGAGGTAGGAGGATTGCATGAGTGCAAGGTCACCCTGAGACTACATAGTGAATTCCAGGTCAGCCTGGGCTAGAGTGAGACCCTACCTCAAAAAAACAAACAAACAAAAAATTCAAAAATTTTACCAAGGAATATGGTCTGGCAAAACAGGCTTTTACTCCAAGCTACTTGAAAAATTGAGACTAGAGAATCACCGATCAAGGTTTACCTTGGCTACAAAATGAGTTCAGGACCATCCTGAGCAACTTAATGAAAACCCCTCTCAAAATAAAAATATGAAAAGAGAACTGCGGATGTATCATAGACGTTCAGTGCTTGCTTAACATATGTCAGATCCTAGGTTCAGGCCTAAGTGCCATGAAAAAGAGAAAAAATAATAATTGTAACACAGAGAATGGTTCTTATACCTAACCATTCTTTTGATGTCTGATTTTCAAGCCCATCATCATTCTGTTCCTTTTCCTCTGAATATATTTTGATTAATCGATATTCCATATAAAATGAATATGATTCCCAGAACAGAATACAGATTACACACACACACACACACACACACACACACACACACACACACACACAATGTATACTAGCCAACTGCAGAATAGAGTAGAATACTAGATTTCCTTAAACACTATATTTTTACCAACATAAGTTATATTTTGATTTGCTGTGTTCAGCAGCCTCTAAGTATGAATTTTTTTCAGTGGCACTCATTTAATTCAATTTTTAAAAAATACCAATCTGGGTAGAAGGAGCTATAATTTATCAATCTCAAATGTCAAACCCTTTTTGCACTAGGCCCCTAAATGATATCCCCACCCCACTGATCTCCACTCCAAAGCTATAGCCATATAGCCAGTCCCCTGCTGTTTCCCTGAGGTTGAGATTTTGAATTTTTATGTGGGCTAAAGAAACTCCAACTGACTGACCTTGATTCATATGCAAATTCAGTTTCAAGGTTAGAGTTCTGTAAGCAGGATGGTTGTGAAAGTCTCTCTGGAATAAGATTTTTAGGCATGTTTAATTTAAAACACTAAATATTTCATCTATAAAATGTAGTGGGAAGAACTCCTATCTGAGCTCTTAGCTTCTTTTTCTTTCCCTGATCGTTAAGAGTTGTGAATTTTAAGACCTCCAAGAAGCTTGTAGAGGACATGAATAGGAAACTGCTACAGTGTTCATCTGTCCCATGAGATTATAGAGGAGTCAGAAAATGCTCATTCCAAAAATGCCAGTAGGAAGAGAACTATTGCCCAGCCCTCTAACCTGTAACCTAGAAAGAAGTATATTCAGTATATGCATCAGTTTAGCTTGTCACAAAACATTCTTCTATGCACATTGTAGGGCAAGAACTGTGCTTCTTTCTTGGAATACAAGGGGAACTAAAGCAGGTAACATGACACTGTCCTAGCCTTAAGTTTCTTAAATCTCTTGCATGAGGAATCCTCACATTTTGTTTTCTCTCTGTCTCTGTCTCTCTGCTTCTTTATCTCTCTCTCTCTCTCTCTCTCACACACACACACACACTTGTTTCTCTCACTCAAAGTCTTGCAAAAAAAAATCCCTTATCACCTTAATGTGAACAGGGAGTTCCAATTGTGTGTGCTCTTACCATACTCTATCATTGATTGCACCCTAACACACTAGTTTGAACAATCAACCACATTTCTACTCTAATAACCTTCTATGGATGATAGCTTTACAGTTGATAGGTATGGTACCATGATGAATTATTAGACATTGCTAGCCATCACTGCTGCTTGCAGTGTTTTAATAGATGTGTAGGGCCGTTGCTTTCATTTTTCTTTACTTCATTTATTTTCCTTTCTGAGCCACAACATTAAGACTGACAAAACAGAATGTTTCAAAGGTTTGAAATTAATAATAAGTAACCAATATGACTGAGATGATGTGCCCAACCTACAGTCACACTGTCCTATAAAACGCATTTATGATATGCATGACAATTCCAGAAAGTTGTAACTGTGCCTATCACAGGACACTCAAGTTTATTCTAGCCAACTATTTACTGGTAACTGTAAATTCTAACCAGGTACTTGAGTTCCTCCTTGTATTTCTGGAGGCTTATGCAGTAAGGTAACTGAAGTTAGTCTGTGAATTTCTGTTTTTCATTGTTTGCTATTCAGGGACAAAAAAAAATGTATATATATATCTTACAAAAGAGCCATAATATTCATTTGTGCTCAGCTGTGCAAATTTTGATCAACTTTGAATGCTGAATACCTTACATTTTTCCAGCATGGAGGGGAATAAATAATTTTCATTTTTATGGCATAGAATTTGGAAGCCAACTTGATGTTAGATAATAGTAATATCTATCAATGAATAAGTACTAAATGAACATCAAGCACCATTTTAGGAACATTATATGAACACTTTAATGTTAAGAATAACAGTCATATGAGACAAATAGACTCAATGATATATACACACACACACACACACACACACACACACACACACATATATATGTGTGTGTGTGTGTGTATGCGTGTGTGTGTGTGTAATATATATAATATATATATGTAATATGTATATATTATATATATGTAATATATATATTATATATATATGTAATATATATTATATATATAATATAGATATATATATATCTTTAAAGATATGAGTCATTTGTCACAAATGTAAGAGTCAAGCTCAAAGTCACTATCCATAGCCCCCATATGAAGACTATTCTGAGAGATTTTCTGGAATAAATAATTAAGCTAATATAAACTTTAATGTTAAAATCTGTTAAGGTACCCTACTAGTGATGAAAAGTCAGAGTGATCCAAAGTGGTAAACAAAGCTATAAAAAGATATTCAGTAGAACATGAATAAACCTAAGATTTGGAAAATTTTCCAAAATTAATTACAGAAGTCAAGAGGTGAAAGCACATGACTTTCCCTTAACATAACTACTTATTTGTCCTGCTTATCTTTATGGCTTTAAATAGTCCTTGATATTTTATCATATGAGGATAAGGCCTATGGCTTCATTTGATGTCTATATTTAAGCAGTGCAGTTTCTGAATATAGTCAACAAAGCAGTGTCAGAGACCATGACCTGACCACCCTAGGACAAAAGAAGAACTAACAGCCTTCATATGGCCCCTCACTGCCCTGAGGACAAAAGAGAACTAGCAGCCCTCATGCAGTCCCTCCCCCGAGAACAAACAGCTGCTCTGGGAGGTGTCACAAGAGAGATTCCGAGAAGATGCTCCAGAAGATTACGGCCAGGTGTCCCTACTTCCTCCTTCCTTGTACCCCCTCCCCCTTTTCCCCCCCTTATTGCCCTACCTGCTGGTTGATCATAAAAGAGCTAAAAAATCCAACATTAAATGAGACCTTGACAAAACCTCCGCTTGGTCTCCTCCTTCTTTCCCGCCTGTTCTTTCAGGTTGCAGCCCTCCTCGACCACCCCACGTAACATTGGCCCCGCAGGTCGGGGGTAAAGCAGTTTGAATTTATGTATTAATTTACACCTAAAAATACATATATAAGAATAAGTATCTGGGGCCGGAGAGATGGCTTAGCAGTTAAGGCACTTGCCTGCAAAGCCAGAGGATCCTGGTTTGACTTTCCAGGACCCACATAAGCCAGATGCACAAGGGCCACATGCATCTGGAGTTCGTTTGCAGTGGTTGGAAGCCCTGGTGCACCCATTTTCTCTCTCTCTCTCTGCCTCTTTCCCTCTCTCAAATAAATAAATTAAATTAAATTAATATTTTTAAAAAAAGAATAAGTATCTGGCCTGAGCCCAAAGATATTATGTTGAAATTGTATGAGAAATTGTATTGAGAATTATGATAAAATTTCCAACAAGAAATAAAATATATATATACTTTTTGTTATGCCAAAGCTACCTTTAGGAAAGTCATTAATACTATAAGACATCAAGGTCAAACACTTAACTCTGAGAAGTGTTGATTTTTAGGAGAAATTGCAATCTAAATGACATAATTTCATATGAAATTCACCAACATCTTTTGAGACACATATTATCCAAGACTTGCCTATGGCTTTAGGGAATGTGTGTGATGCAGTTTAAAAAGTGTAAGAAGATTGCTACCTTGATAATTATGTTGACATCACCCAAAAGCTACCTTCTGTCTAAAACATGATGGTATATTTTATATTTCCTTTGAAAATGAGATAACTCACTTTTAAACACTACATATGATGATTCATGAAAGTGTCTTGTTAAAGGAAAAATCCTTGGGAGGGGAGGTAGAAAGGATTATATTCAAAGCCCTGGCAGGTTTTGTTTTTACAAAACACATCACTCATGTTTCTCTCAGGGCTTAAAAGTTCATATAAGTTGTGAGGTGATGGAAATTTGGGGAGTTGTTCAAGCCATCTGATTTTGAAATGAAAAAATGATGAAATTGGCCTTAGTATAAGAAAAGTTAAAGCACAAGTGCTGAATTTCTATAAAAGTATTTGAAGTTCTATTAGTGAGCTAGACATCATAAGACAAGCATTTTTATCTTAAAACAAATAAAATTTTAAACTAACATCTAATTTTGTACTTAGAGAAGAAACAAATATTCACCATTTGTTTGCCTGTTCTTTCATTTTTTTCTCAGATCCTATGAAAAATAGAGATTTAAAATGATTTTCTTTCAAAATTAGAAGAATCAATAACATCTAATATGATTTATTGAGTTGGACACTGTATCATGAAATCCTCACAAGCCTATCAGACAGGTACTATTATTATCCATTCTTTACAGGTAAGGAAGTGCAGGTAAGGAGAATAGGTAATGAGTGACTTACCCAATATCACATAGTTGATAAATATCAGAACCAGAACTTGAACTTGAATTCATACTATAATACAATCTCAGAATAAATAAAAATGAGTCAATCTGTATGTAATGAGCAAGGCAGCTGAATTTAGCATTTTACATTAATTTAATATGGAAAAAAAAGTGAGATTGTTTTTTGTATGGAAATTAAGTTTGCCTATGAAGAGTTTATTATACCTAGATTATAAGTCTATTTGTATCCCCAATGTTTATCCCAATGCATGAAACATAACAGGTGCATAAAACTTGCCAAAGGAATGTCTGATTATATGAATAAATTAATAAGTTCCATTCTGAATTTCAGAAACTAGTATCTGCACCCTTCATACTACTGCTTACAGTTTTGAGGAAAATAATTGAAATTGAAATTGAAATACCAAGGAGGGTTTAAATGAGTACATAGGTAGGTTATATAAGTTCTGAATATACTCAGTCAAGATGTGAAAATTAAGTAGTGAAAAGCGACCATGAAAAGCATCCATGTGAAATAGAGACTTGGAGCTGCTAGAGGAGCCTGCAGCCTTCTTTGCCAGATTTCATTTCTGTTCTGGACAGCTGATTCTAGTTTTAGCTTAAGGATGAGCTGACCTTCCTAACTCTTACCATTGATTAAGACATTCAGGACAAACCCTTATGTTCAGCTGAGGATAGCATCATTATATCATAAAGGTTTTTTTTTTTTTTCTTTTAGAAGTGATAAAAAAACAGCATAAACTGAACATTTACTGCAGGGAGATTTTTTTCCTCATTATTCAAGGATAAAATGTGACTAGGATGATGGGGTCAGCTATTCTTTAGCAACACAAAGCAATTTCTTTAAGTAGATCAAAACAAGCAGAAAGTAATTTGCAGCCTTTGCTTGGCATGTAGTTGCAACCCTGGCTGAAGATAGAATGTTGGAGTATATGTATTAGTGCTGCAACCCCCATTTCCTTTTTATCAATCAACGGGGGATAAAGATAATTCAACAAGACATAAATCAGTCTCTTTGCAATACCATACAATATGAGTCTCAAATTTACTGCCACAGATTCAATCTAGAGGAAAAAAAATTCTTTTCAAGCCAGTTGGCCTGGAATACCTGCCTCCTTTCAGGATGTGCTAAGTGTTCCCACTTTATACCAAAGTTTACCCCACTGTTGCCCCAACAATATGAAATAAAAATGAGATAAAAATTCTTAGATGTGAATTGTCATGAAGCATATTATCTGAATGCCTCTGTGCAATTAATACAAAGGTTACAGATTTGAAGGGCAGAGTAAAGCAGGGTAAAGCCATTAACCATGCTAAAGTTATGGGAGGTTGCCGTTAAATACATTGTCACACACACATGCTGGGACATTAAGACTGACCTCCTTGAGCAAAAGCACTTCATATTTAGCTCAATTTGTCCAAATATATGGGTTCTCACCAAATAGAAATCATGAAAATAGTTCTCTCTGGAGATAGTTACTTTATTGTTAAAGTCCAAAACATCACAGTAAGGTTGTTATTGTCTAAAACAAATCAGAGGGGCCATGTTCTCAACAATTCACTTCTACCAATGTAAAGGAATGGGACCTATGATGCTAAGTACTACAGAAGTCATTTACCAAATGAATCCATGAATTCAATATTCAAAATCATTCAGCAGACAGTGCTGCTAATCTCAAGTCAGTACAAATCAAAACCTTCTCAAGGATTTACTCATGTTCTACGTTTGCTTTTGGTTCTATTTTATAAATATTTTGTTTATACCTTTATTTGAAAGAGGGAGAAAACAGGTGTGCCAAGGGCTTCTAGCCACTACAAACAAACTCCAGAGGCATGCCTCACCATGTGCATCTGGCCCACGTGGGTACTTGAGAAATGAAGGAGAGACAAATGGATGAAGAAAATGTGATATAGATGCACAATGCCATTTTAGTACTTTTTTTTTTGCTGAATAGAAAACTAATTAAAAAAATTAAAAGGTCAAAAAAAAAAAAGAAAGAAAAGTACTACACAACCCATATACAACAACAAGGAGGGGCCATTGGGGAGGGGGTATGTCACAGATGAGCCTAATAATGGTACCAAACTGCCTGTATTTGCTAAATAGAAAACTAATAAAAAAATTAAAAGGACAATGCCTTTTTATACATCCATAAAGAACAATAAAATCACATCAGTTGTAGAAAAAGTAATGGACCTAGAGATCAGTTTATGGAGGACAGGATTAGAAAGTGGTGGTTTGAATTACATGTCCCACTAAATTTATGAGTTCTGAATGCTAGGTCCCCAGCTGGTGGCAATTTGGTGATTGAAGCCTTGCTGGAAGAGGTATGCTGTTTGCAGTAGGCTGATGGTTGCTATAGCCAGCTTCCCCCTGTCAGTGTTCAGCTCACTCTCCTGCTACAGTTGTCTATCTGATGCTAGTCAGGGGGTGATGTCCAACCTCTGCTCATGCTATTTCTTCCACTCCCATCATGGAACTTTCCCTTGGGTCTGTAAGCTAAAATAAACAACTTTCTTCCCATTGGCCACTTTTGGTCAGGTGCTTTGTTTGTGCCAGCAACCAGAAGGTAACTTCAAAACTCTTCATTCAAGGAAATGTTTGGTGGGCATGGTGGACTTTATAATCCTAGTACATGAGAGTTGGATTTGGGATCTCCAGGCAAGCTGGATAGCTACACAGCCAAATCAGTTATTTTTGGGTTCAGGCAAGAGACCCTACTTCAGTAAATAAGGTGAAAAGCAATGAAGAAGACACATGATGTCAACTCCTGACCTCCAAACTCAAACATGCACACACACACACACACACACACACACACACACAGCCATACACATATACACAAATACACAATAAATCTTTATATCAACATGGTAAAATATATGCTACTATCAGTATTTTCAGAAGAATACATTAAGAGTCAATAAAATGAGTAGAAGTTGCCTAAAGTTACACAGTGGCTGGGTGGTTAATCTCAGATTTTAATTTACATGTGTCTGCCTGACTCTAGTATCAGCAACCTTATATGATGTCTTTCACCTGTTTTCATGTTTTTGTGCAAAATGATAAATGAACTTTCCACCTTTGCTTTTTCTCCCAGAATACTTCCTTGTCAATTATGTACTTTTACTTCATTCCAACCCTTACTGGAAACACATATTTACCATATATACATTAGATAATTTCATAAAAGGCCTGCACACATGGCACATGGTCCCATTCATTTAGTTCTTATTATATATTATCTAACAGGAGTTATTCATTTAAAAAAGCAACATGTTGTTTAATACATTATAAACTCCTGGTGGGCATGAAATTGTCCCTAATGCATTAAGTAAGCACCTAGTAAATGTAATTACTGGTGATGATGGCAACAATAACACCAGTTTCATAGTTTCCTTCATCTAGCTTTACTAGTGTAATCTTAAATCAAACTTGCTGAATTTTCTTACACATTAAAAGAACATCCAATGTCCATCTTTATAATGAAAAAAGAAGAATCTAGTAAGATGTTAGTATAGATAATTATAGTCCTAGCCACAGAGCAGGCACATACAGAATGTTCATAAAACACGTGCCAAATGGAGGCAAGGAGATAGCTTAGTAGATAAGAGCACTTGCTGCATAAGTATGAGGAGCTGAGTTTTATTCCCAGTACCCACATAAAAAGTCACACATAACTGCATTCCTGTAATACCAGAACTGAGGGTGTGGAGATAGGAAGATCAATAGGGCTCCATTGTCAGCCAGTCTAATAAATAACTGGGGACTCTAAATACAGAGAGAGACTGTCTCAGGGACATGTGATGGAAGACAATTAAGAGGACATTCAGTGTCTTCTGCTGGCCTAAGTTTATGTTTGAGAGGCATGCACATATACAATATGTATGTATATACCTCATGTACACACATGTAAATACAAACACAAAATAAAACATACTAAACGAATTATTTTTGTCAGAAAATCTAGGCAATAAAGAAACAGAGTATAAGACAATAGATTTTAAAATCTGTCATGTATCTGAAAACTGGTGCCTTGTATCTGTTGGTGTAATAAAAATATAAAACAGCTAAATTGATCAAGCTAGAAAGTGAAAAGGCTTAAAGTTGAAATGTAGATTAAATATATCCCATAGCCATTATGGTATTTACAAGGAATTAAAGATGTAGTAATAGTAGGGAGAATTATAATGTGACATGTTCTTTAGAAAAGAAGGAATGCTTACTAGTATGTGGTATGGTTTCTGTCGTAGTTTAAATTTATATCCCCCATATACTTATAATTTTTATTAAAGTCATTGATGAGGCCATTGTCAAAAGCTAAATAGGAATGTCTGCTGAGATGAGGAATGAGTACAAACATATTCCAGTTTTAAAGCCTGAAAAAGCCAGTATATGGAGTTGAAAATGGACTGTGGCTTGCAATAGAGACGCAAAAGTGTTTGGACTGTGCAGACGCTACCATGGAGTGCTATTGACTTGGGATAGACATTTTCCCTGGCTGGAAGGGAAAAATTGGAAAATCCAGAGACTGTCATCACTGGTTATGGGACTTGAACTATAGATGTTTGATGTTTGCCTGATGGTTATTGAGTTTGTATTGGTCTAGTCTATCCTTGTTATGTCTTTTTCCAATGGAAATATTTACTCTGTACCATTATATGTTGGAAATATCCAACTTGTTTTGATTTTAGAGGACTCACAGTTAAGATAGTCTTGAAATAACAGATGAGTCTTAACGTTGGTAAAGACTATGGGTATCTTTAAATTTGGACTGAATACAATTTACAATGTGACATTATTATGAGTCTATTGTGGAACAGGGGAGGAATGTGGTAGTTTAAATGTATGCCCCTTATAGACTCAGGTGTTTCATTAAAGTTTGTAACTTTGGTTTCCACCTGCCTGGCTGCAAGAGGTGTGTTGGGGTGCAGATCTGAATTCTAGCCTAAAAATATGCAGAGAGATTTTGAGCTCTGGATATGCTTGTTTGTGATGCTGGCTGTTCAGTGGTATCTCTCTGCTTGGATTTATGAATGGGAGCCAGATTCTTCCACTATTTGATATAACTTCCCCTGCATTGGTAAGCTTGAAATAAATCCCTTCCTCCAATAAAGTATGCCTGCCTTGGAAGATCATCCCAGCAATGTGAAAATGTCTACAACAGTATCCTTACACACAACCTCAATTTTTTATCCTTTACATAATTTTTAAATATTTAATTAATTTATTTATTTGAGAGCAAGAATGTGTCAATGGGTGTGCCCAGGGCTTCCTGCCTCTGCAAACAAACTACAGATTTGTGTACCAATTTGTACATCTGGCTTTACATCTTGACTGGGGAATAGAACTCAGGCTGTCAGGCTTTGGTAGTTAGTGTCTTAAAGTGCTAAGCCACATCTCTAGCCTCCTACTTTATATATTTTGTGTTTTGTATCCTTATTTATAAATTTCTGCAATAAGATATTTGGAACTCAATCACATTCAGCATTTAAATATAATATGAAAACTTCATCCTGAGTATTTCCACTCTACTAACAGGGATGTTTCAGTAATTTTTCATCATGGAAAGAGCACCTTACTAGGAATAAAATATCTGGATTCAAGGACAAATTCTAGCTGGGTTATTTGAGGTAAATACAATCAGTTTATCTACATAAGAGAATGGCCTCTGAGATAATTATCACCTCTACCTTTAATACTCTATCATAATATTGGCATTCTCAGATAATCTTGTAGAGGAGACAAAATGAGGGAAATATGACACCAATATTTCAGATGATACTTACTTAAATATGTATGCCCATGTAACACAGCTAAAGTGATAGCTACAAAGATAGATTTAGACTTTCCTGAGGTAACTATACAAGTTACCTCAGACATGAAGCATGCTATTTCCAAGATACTGTCCTTTGCTGAATCTACATTCTGTAGAATACCAATTGACCCTACAACACCAACCCAGATTAACATGTCCTGACCTTAGTTTTGCTCACAACTATAGTAGCCTTTTCCATATTTTAGCATAGGCAGCTAACAATATGAAAGTCGTACAATGGATTGCTACATAGTATTGCATGTGTCCTATACTCCAAGGACAGAAACCATCAACTTTTCCTTCCTTTCATAATGTATTATAGCCCACCTCAGAGACAATGACCTTCTGTTGTAGAGTGCTTCCTCTAAGCAAAGCAGCAGAATAACTGTGTCTACTTGAAGACACACCCAAGATTGGACCTGTTGATGTTCTCTGATAGAAAGAGCGGGTGGGGAAGATCACCAGAGCATCAACTGAGATCTTAGCTTATGCCTTGTGCCCCTCCCACATTTATGTGCCAACTATTTGTAATTCCTCCTCAATTGCATGGTATACTATATCTGTATGGAAGATTAACTGAAGGAAGAATTCCATTTATGCCTTCACAAGAAAGTTGCCATCCACACCAGGATGAGTATTTTCACTGATAGGTCTGCTCTGGAGTAACTTATACTCCTATAAGTAAGCCTTCATCCATGCTCTGTAAGTAAGCCCAATAAAATCATGGGTTCATCAAGCTGGACTTGGTTGAATTGTTACATTGGTCAGTCATTGGAGCCTTATCTGAGGGTGCACAAATGTATTTAACAAATCTCCAAGATAACTTCAAGCAATTTCTTTCAATAGCAGAACTGCTAAATAAACATACTGAAAGTAACAAACATCACCATTTCAAGCTTCTTGAAAACCAAAAGATTAGCAAACCTGAACTTTGTTACAGTAGAAACTGAAAAGCCATAACTCTTGGCAGCCATGCTGTACAGTCCACTAAAGACTCCAGAACTTTCTATTCCTTCCTCACTACTATGTCCCTCTGTCCACTTCATGTGGACATTGCCTATCTGGACTGTTTGAGGTCGGTGTTTAGCCCATTATGAAACAAATGATCCACAGAGAATTTTCTTTGCTCTGTACTCATAAAATGAAGTCAAATTTTAGGCTTAGTATAACTTTAACTGATCACATTCATATCTTATGTTTTGTTTGTTTTATTAAGGCATGATCTTGCTCTAGACAAATCTAACCTAGAGGTCCCTATATAGTCTCACGGTGGCCTTGAACTTACTGTGATCCTCCTACCTCTGCCTCCAGAGTGCTGGAATTAAAGGCAAGCACCATCATGCCCAGTCATATTTTATTCTTTACTAATTCAATAGGAATGTATTAACATGCTTATGCAAGCCAATTTAAATACCATTATGTTAACTAAATAATCTTCCCTATCTGGAAGACTTAATGGCTTTTCATCAATTGAAGTTAGTATTTAGTGTTTGTTAGAATACAGCTCTTATAGCTTTACTGATAAAGGAAGATTGTTTTGTTTTTTTTTTTCTTTTTTATAGGACTTCTCACTAATTATTAGCAGAACTGAGTATCATTCAGCTTCACTCATGTGTCATAAGTGAATAATTAAACCAAACCAAAAAATAATACATATGTATGTATTTACACCCACTCATATGTATGTAGAGAGTTAGGGAAAAGGAAAGAAGAAAGATATGTGGGGAGGGAGAACAGGAAAGTAAAGGTAAATAAAAAATTGTTTGAGATATAGGAGGGATAGGGAATGAGAAGAAATGACAAGAGAAACGCAATGGTTGACAACATTTTAGTTTATCATACTTAGTAATTAAAATGTTTAGGTAGATTTTATTTGTTGATATGAAACTATATCCATTTTACAATTAGTACTGAGTGCAAAAAAATACATGACAATATGTAAAGCATAAAGTCATTTAAAGAGACATCTTTACCTGAGTGTGGTGGCTCATTTCTTTAATCCTAACACTCCAGAAGCAGAGGGAGGAAACTGTTGTGTGTTTGAGACCAGTTTTTTCTACAGAATGAGTTCCAACTTAGTTTGGGCTAGAGTGAGACTCAAAACATTTTTTTTTAATTTTTTTTTTTATTTGAGAGTTCCAGAGAAGGGGACTGGGATAGACAGAAGAGAAATGGATACTTTTTTTTTTAATTTCTTATTAATTTTATTTGAGAGCGACAGACACAGAGAGAAAGACAGGTAGAGGGAGAGAGAGAGAATGGGCGCGCCAGGGCTTCCAGCCTCTGCAAACGAACTCCAGACGCGTGCGCCCCCTTGTGCATCTGGCTAACGTGGGACCTGGGGAACCAAGCCTCGAACCGGGGTCCTTAGGCTTCACAGGCAAGCGCTTAACCGCTAAGCCATCTCTCCAGCCCTCAAAACATTTTGATTAAAACTTATGCATATATTTTCATGGAAGACAGCTGAAAGAGTATTCACTAATATTTTATTGATATCATATTGTTATAACGATTTTATAAAAACAATTTTTGGTTGTAATTATTGTTGTTACTTTTTCTTTTCTTTTCTTTTCTTTTATTTTTTTTGGTTTAACGAGGTAGGGTTTCACTATGGCCCAGGACGACCAGGAATTTACTATGTAGTCCCAGGGTGGCCTCGAACTCACAGCAATCCTTCTACCTCTGCCTCCCAAGTGCTGAGATTAAAGGTGTGAACCACCACGCCTGGCTTGCAGATTTTTAAATGTAGTCAGGTAACCATTCAGGTATCTGGTTGGATAGAAGTCCTAGACTATGATGTCAGGCTAAAGCTGAAAAAAGTATCTTTATTGATTTATATGAGTGACTGCTAGTTCAAGAACTTTTATATGATATACAAGTCTTGTTCTTAAAAGTACTAAAATTTCAATATAATTCCATAAAAATTATTTGGCCCTCAGTTTCCTAATTATTTTTTGAAGTCCTGTTAGTTAATCTGCTTCTTTATTAGCATTTTAGTGGGCCAGATGCCATTATTAGTTCAAAATCCCCAAGAGCATTACTAGAATTTCCCCCTAAGAGCCAGAATAATTATAGATATGTTGATAGAAAATACATGAATATAATTATTTTTAATTAGGCTTGTAGGGCAAGGATTTATCAACTACATTGCATTGCCATTTACAAAAACAGAAGTTATTACCCATTCTCTCCTGCCTGTTTCATCTAAACAGCAGTTCTATGGTAATGCTGGAATATGCTTTGGGATACATTGTGGACCGTGATAGGGTTTGTACATCCATATTAAGTCCTATGTACATTCGTTTTGGAAGCTTATCTGACAAATCCTGGTTGATCTTTGTAGATCACTAAAGAGATAGCTCATCATTTGACTCCAGGACAAAAGGTAACAACCAGAAGAAACAAGATGTACACATTGCTTTAGCCCTAGCCTAAAGTATGAGTCAACTCACTTGTAACACTCTAGCATGATTCATTTAGCAGATTATAACAGCCTACACCTGAATATAATTAGGCCCCATAAATGAACTCTACTGGGGTAAAAAAAACTCTATCAAAAAAGGGGAAAATCGTTTTTAGGTGGGTGTTACATGAAAATCAATGATGAAAGGAGGGGGGACATAAAAGTTCTCTGGGATAGCTGAAACTGTTGTTAGACAAAAATATTGTCTAAAACAATCTATAATATTGGTACATGATACATGCATAGTTCACTAATAAAACATGGGTAACTCAATGATTTGGTTGATTTTTCATTTAGTATGAGACTATATCTGTGTTTTACAAAGATACATGACATACAATAAGTAAGGTACAACATAGTACTTATTACAGATAATAAAACAATCATTTTTGCCTTATAACATGTAATCTGTACCCTGTATCCTATTTCTTTTGAAATCCAGTTATTTGGGTTTATAATATTAGAAGGTGTAAAGGGAATAACATTTTGGCTTATTCAAAAGAGCTAATGAGACTACCATATTAAATATTATATAAATTCCACAATAAAATTAAACTGTCACATAGAACATGTCTCAACTTTCTTCAAAAAAGAATCTGTTTTAAAATTCATAAAACAGCCAAGACTTAAAAACACAATTACAAATACTGTTACTGTTTCCGAGAAGAATGCCCTTTGCTACTGTTACCAAATTCTAAAGGCCTCAATGATTTTTCCCTGAAGGGACAGGATACTACAGAGAGCACTATTAAAATACTGAACTCCAGCAGAGAGAAAACAAAATGAGGCCTAGATTCAAGTCTATATAGATGAAGATCTTTATCCAGGGCTTTTGTCACAGTTAATGCTTGTGGAAAATCTGTTTAGTTTTTGGAAATGAATTTGATTTATATTTTCTGATAGCTTCACAACATATTTATTTCGAGCACCCCCACATACAGACAAACAAAAACATCACCCAATGTCCAGCTTAATGAAATTATTATCAAAACCCTAGAGCCTTTAACCCATTGTGAATCATGAATAAAGTCAAAGTTGCCTTGCCCTTATTCATGGTAATAAGAGTCAGAGGAAAAATTAATTCTAAATGTTTCTCCTGCTAATTTGCTAATGATCTATTAAATTATCTGAGTTGATTTTAGTCCCTGTGGGATAAATATGAAAGGTAATTAAAATTAAAAATGAACTTGGATAATGGCACATCCAGAGGCCATAGATTGTTATTAGAAAAACTTTAGTTCCTGGGATAGGATGCCTTCCAGTGAGTTATTGGCCAGGAAGTTCCCTGTTGCCTCCATAATATTACAGGATATTGTCAAGGCCCTTACTTTCCCATGAGTAACAGATGGTAAGAACCTATTGCTAAAGACTTCACATGCCTGGTCAGCAAGGTCACTAAGAAATCAAGCTGGGGCTAAACTGAAAGCCTCCTCCCTATAGACCAGCTGACTGAAACCTGGAAAAAGCTGCACTGTGAGAGACAGAAAGTATCAGCAGTGAAAACAATGGATACTGGATGCCTCAAGTTTGGCCAGACAGGCCAAATGACTGAATGGGTGTAATAGTGGCATGTCTGCTCTAGAGGAAACCAACTGCTTTCTAATTGTACTGGAGGCCTGCTCTATGGGAGGAAATACATGTCTGGTACTGAAAACCTAATCAATAGCCTATGTCAGGGGAGGTCAAGAGACTTAGGGTTATAAAGCCTGCTGTTATCTGGTTCAATGCATATATTATTCTCACCAAACTGCCCAGTAAGCACTACACTTAATATTTGTATTCATATATTAATGCTACTCTCACTTTTTATTAGAGAAGATTCTCTTTTCAGATAGTAGTGACCACGGGGATAACCCAAAAGGCAACATAGTGCTGAGAAGAAGCGACAGAGAGGTGTCCAGCACTGAAACATCTCTATCACAACCTCAGAGGTCCATTGTGGAAGAAGTGGCAGAAAGAATATAAGAGCCAAAGGTATGGTATGACTCCTTAGAATGCAACTGTCCAGACATATATTGGCCTCTATACCCATGACCTCACAATGTCTAGCAATACCTTCACAAGGCCCTCATAATAAAAGACAAAAAATGTCGACTTCAAAATAAAAGAGAGCTGAACAGAGAAAGGGAGGGGATATAATGGAGAATGGAGTTGTGAAGGATAAAGTGGGGGAGGGAATTATCATGGTTTATTGTCTGTATGTATAGAAGTTGTTAATAATAAAATTATTCATTAAAAAATAAAAATGAATAATAATCTCTGATCACATAAAGTACTTTTTAATGGGCTAGAAGGAAAGTATGTATGTATGGGGGGAATGTTTCTATAAGCCTTACTTCAAACACTGGTGTTAAGAGCTGGTCTCAAGAAAGTAATCTCAAAGCTGGGCATGGTGGTGCAGTCCTTTAATCCCAGCACTTAGGAGGCAGAGGTAGGGGGATTGGTGTGAGTTCAAGGCCACTCTGGGACTACATAGTGAATTCCAGGTCAGCCTGGACTAGAGTGAAACCCTACCTTGAAACCCCTCCCCCCACCAAAAAAAAAGAAAGAAAGAAATCTCAGGAAGTCAATGTGAAGGAAACATAGCTGTATAGAATCATCTATTCCCCTAATCATTCTCTGGTCTAATTCTCCATTATACCAGATCTGTATGCTAAACACCAAATCTTTTTTACTTCTGCTTATAAGCTGGAACCACAAATTGCAGAGCTGAAGGGATGGTGAACAAAGGCATTATCATCATTGTTCTTTGTTATCACTTTGACTTCCTAATACTTACAACTCACTATCACTAAGTGATTCACAGTCGATGAGGTACTGTGTTATGAGTATCAATAGTTCTCATCAATAAACATGGAATGAATAAGCCCATCCATATGAAATATAGTTATCTATTAACAGTTTGTATCTTATTAACAATACCCATCAAGGAAATATTTGTTCCTGACACAGTTACAATTCAATCCTAAACTTTGGTGATAAGAGGAAAAATGCATTCAGTTGTCCTTTCTGTGCATTCAAATCTGTATAGGTAACAAACACACATCTTCCTTGAACAACAAATAGCCTCAGGCACATTAGGACTGGATCAGAGAGCTGAAAATAAAAGGGTATTTCACCAGGGATAGGATGTCAAGGTGGTATAGCAAAAGAGGGAAAAGGAGCTAATCATTTACCCTTCTTATTTTTCCCTGATCACTCATTATCTCTCAGATTTTCCATTCCTGTTTGCTTCACTACTTTCCCCAGTTTCAATTTTATCTTAGATGTATAATGTTCAATGGGCCATGTTTTTAACTTCTCTGTACAGTGCCTTAAGCTTTTAGGGAGGAAAGCACTATATAAATCTAACAATAAATAAATAATAAATAAGAGAAATAACTGGTTGTGGGGGGCACTAAAAAAGATCTATGGAGTGTGGTGATGAATAGAGGCTGAAAAGAAGTCAACAATGTAGTATCGCTGTTAGTTGAAGCAACTGATTGCTAGAAGGCAGAATTGAAAATGGAATTGTAATGCAACAACCAAGTCCTAAAGGCACCTTGCAAATAGGTTTGTAGCTAAAAGGTGACAGCAAATGGGGTGTATACTGGTTGAGCATCCTAAGACTATACATATTTTTTCTGACAAATAAATTGGGCAAGTCCATTGTGAAGCATAGCAACTTACTGAGATTGATATCATTGAGTGGAAATGTTAGTAACAGATTTAACATATGTTAAATACCTATTACATACCAGAAGTATTACACCCATTATTTTGTTTAATTCTAAGTACAGTTCTTTTTAGTATGAACTATCCTCTTTGCAGAATAAAGGATAAAATTGAAATGCTTGAAAGATAAGTCACTTGTCCCACATTGCATAACTACCAACCAATTTGTTCCCGGGTTTAATAAATGGATCTAATTACATGCAAAGTCCATGTTTTCATCACTTCACCATGGTACCTTAGTACAGTAGTTAATTTGCATTCAAAGAACATAGGTTGTCCTTACTGAATACATTCTTCAGGATGGTCAGCGTTTTAAAGTTCTGAAAAATGGGGCTGGAGTGGTGGCTTAGTGGTTAAGGCAATTGCCTGCTAAGCCTAAGTAGCCAGGTTTAATTCCCCACTACCCTAGTAAGCCAGATGCACAAGGTGGCACATGCATTTGGAGTTTGTTTACAGGGGCTAAGGCCCTGATGTACCCATTCTCTCTCTCTGGGTGTGTCTGCCTCTCTCACACACACATAACTGAAATATTTCAAATGCTTTTTAAAAATTTATTTATCTGAGAGAGAGTGTGTGTGAAAGAGGCAGAGAGAGAGAGAGAGAGAGCATGAAAATGTGCTTGCCAGGGCCTTCAGCCTCTGCAAATGAACTCCAGATGCATGTGTCCTGGTGAATTGAACCTGGGTACTTTGCTTTTGTAGGCAAGTGCCTTAACTAGTAAGCTATCTCTCCAGCCCATAAATAAAATATCTTTAAGAGCCTTGAAAATAAAATCTGATGTATTAAGGATACAATAATATTAAAATTTTCAGAGTAATGGAAATTACCTCAAGATGTTCTATAATCTAAAAGTGTTTATTCATGGGAAGAGGCTGACTGTAAGCCACTATAGACAGTTTTATGGCATTTCCATCTGTTATAGTCCCACCTACTTCTCTTCTGGTATGTACTAATCTCAAAAATAGAAGCCCTTACAACTATTGTATCTACTTAAATCAACAGTTCAAGAGGCACTTTATAAATCAAAAACTTGTAGATCATAAAAATAACCATACCCCTCCCACCACCTGGGTCTGAGTTCCTTGCATGGTCAGTGTGTGGGTGGGTGTGGCCATCTGGAGTGAGCAGGCCTGACCCATTTCTGCCCCCTCCCATTGCCTGGGTCTGAGTTCCCTGTGTGGTCAGTGTGTGGGCTGGCACAGTGACCTGGAGAGAGTAGGCCTGACCCATTTCGGGTCTCCTCCCACCACCCAAGTCTGAGTTCCTTGCACAGTCAGTGTGTGGGCTTGCACAGCAGTCTGGAATGAGTAGTCCAGACCCATATCTGGGTACCTCCCACCTTCTCCTGAGTCTGAGTTCCCTACCTGGTCAGTGGTGGGTGGGAACTGTGGTCTGGAGTGAGTACGTGGACGATTTCTTTTTCCCTCCCATGCCCTGGTCTGAATTCCTTGCACATCAGTGTGTGGGAGGCCATAGCCCTCTGGAGTGAGTAAACCAGACCCCTGTATCTAGGCTCCTCCTACCTCCCTAGTCTAGGTTGTCTGCACTGGCCAATGTCTTAGAGGGCTCTGCACTAAGTAGGGTAGATCCCTGTTCCCTTATTCCCCCTAGTCCTCCAGTCCTGGTAGGTCCCATTGTGCCTTGCACAGGGAGGCCTGGCCCCTGTGTGAGCTATGGACTCAGGCCTTTTGCTCTTATATCTTGACTGGCCATTAAGTACTCACATGCCTGTTCACCTGAGTCAGAGGATGGACAGGCCAAAGGACACAAACTTGAATCCTCCTCAATAAAATAAAGAGTCTTCCTAAAATGGGTGGACAACAACACAAAAAAGCCAATGAAACTCAGAAAATTGAGAGATCTTCACCAAGGATACCTAGTCCTGCTATGGAAGCCTCCAGTGAAATAACAGAGAAATAAACAGAAATTCATTCCCAAAATGAAAATACAACAATCAATGAGACCCTGAATTAAAAAAAAAAAAATCTGAACTTGAAGCAAACTATCAAAGAACCAACAGTCATATCAACGAAATTCAACAGAATCATCTCCTAGAGCATTCGGCATTTGAAAGTAGGCTTACCTTGATGGAAGAAAATGTTAGAACCCTCCAAAGATATGTGAATAAATTGAAGGTAAGTCAAGAAGTGGAAGATCTCAACAACTGGTTGATCACGCATAATGAAGACTTGATCAAATGCAAGAATGAATTACAAGAAGCATCAGGAAAATCAGAATTTGAATTGAAATCATACCTCAAAAAAGAGATGGACATTATACAAAACAACACAACCAAAAACAAAAATCAAATAGATTTATGAAAGCATCTCTATAACCACTCACCAACAGAGTTACTTTTGTGGAAGACAGAATGTATGAAGGAGTATAGGTTATTTTTAGACATGGCAGAGAAAGCATGAGAGACCAAGACTCACTAGATAGAAGGAAAACAGCCAAAGTCCCACTGAGGTGATAGTGCCCCGCAATCCACGTGGGTGCATAACACCATACTGCCAGGCAAGCCAGGTGACAGCATTAGCAGAGATCAAGCAACACATGTTTCAACTCCATCAGCGTTCTTGCAAAGTGAGGAAATCTGAAGAAAAGGCACCTGAAATCAACTTAAGAGCTACTGAAAATGTGAGCAACTCCAGAAGTCTGAACTCTCCCATCTCCTACCATCAAAACCATGAACCTCTAGCATTCAGCCCCCAAAGGCAGCACAGCCAGCAGAGCAGATCAGAGGTACAGCTGCACAGCACAACACAGAGGGATCGAAGCGGGCACTCAACACAGGTAAGATTGGAAGCCACCCCAAAAGGTAATGAGGCTGACTGACAAAAAAAAAAAAAAAAAAAAAAAAAAGGTACACAGTCCTGCAAGAACTAATGTCTCTTCCCTTGTCAGGGAAGGTTATGGGATATATATTTTTGGTTGGCTTTACCATTTACCATTTTCAAATAACCTGTATTTGGGGGTTGAATATTGTTGCTATCATATATATATATAGGGCCTTTGGTTTTTGCTTCTGTCATTATTGAGGGAAGGGTCTGGTTCAGATTCAAGTTGACCTGGAATCTAATTGAGAACTGAAATATTTGCCTCCCAGCTAACAATATACACCCTTAGGGATTTGGGCTTTATATGACTCTGTTTCAATCCCCACAATTGCATACATTGTGCTGGTTTTTATTGATTGTGTATGCTACTCTGTTGAAGTTTAGAATTTGCCAGTAAATTATTCCATCCAGTACACTAGAATACTTGCAAGCAAACTCAACACCTAGGATTACTTTTCTGGCTTGATTAGGAAACAAGAGCTACACCTTGCACCTTCAACTCATATCCTGAAGGTGTATGGGAGTGGATTATGATGTCTGGGAACACTGCATATAAGAAGAAAACCCAAGAATAAAATTAATTCAGGATGGAAAAGTAGTTACAATATAATACAAGAAACTCAAAGAATCAAGACAATACAGTCCCACCAAAAACTATAAAGCAATCAGAAATGATCACCAATGAGACTGTTTTAGATGAAATGCCTGACAAAGATCTCAGGAAATTGATGGTATCTATGATCAAAGAAATCAGAGAAGAAATGAAGGGAATCAAAGAAGAAAACAAATGAATTAAAGAAGAAAACAAATTTCTGAAAGAGAACATAGGAAACCAGCATAATGAAATAAAGAAGATATTACAAGACATGAGTAAGGAAATAGAAATACTGAAGAAAAAAAGGCTGGAATCCTGGCTCTGAAGAGCATAGTCAATGAAATAAAAAACTCTGTGGAAAGTCTTCAGTAGAATGGACGAAGGAGAGAACAGAATATCTAAACTAGAAGATCAGGTAGCAGAACTAATACAGTCCATCAAAGAGAAAGACAAGCTAAAAGCAAGGTATGAATGGGAATTTCAAGATATCTGGAACACTATGTAAAGATCAAACATAAGAATTCAGGGTATAACAGAAGGAGAAGTTCAATCCAGAGGCTTAGTAGGTGTTTTCAACAAAATCATAGAAGAAAAATTTCCCCAAATTGGGAAAGAAATGCCAATGCAGATACAAGAAGCTTTTAGAACACCAAACAGACAAAATCTGGAAAGAACTTCTCCTCATCATGTTATAATTAAACTACAAAACACATAAACCAAAGAAAATATATTGAAAGTAGAGGGAAGAAGCAAGTCACCTACAAAAGTAAGCCCATCAGAATAACTGCAGATTACTCAACACAAACTTTAAAGCCAGAAGGTCTTAGAATGATGTATTCTAAGTTCTGAAAGATAACAACTGTCAACAAAGACTAATTTATCCTACAAAGCTATCTATCTAAATTGATGGAGAAAGAAGGACATTCCACAACAAAAATAGGCTAAAGGAATTTATGACAACTAAACTAGCTCTACAAAAAACACTTGAAGGATTTCTTTTTTTAAAATTATTTATTTATTTATTTGAGAGTGACAGACACAGAGAGAAAGACAGATAGAGGGAGAGAGAGAGAATGGGTGTGCCAGGGCTTCTAGCCTCTGCAAACAAGCTCCAAACACATGCGCCCCCTTGTGCATCTGGCTAACATGGGACCTGGGGAACTGAGCCTCAAACTGGGGTCCTTAGGCTTCACAGGCAAGCACTTAACTGCTAAGCCATCTCTCCAGCCCTTGAAGGATTTCTTAATGCCAAAGAGAAAGTAAATACGCACAGGAGGATATAGAAAGAAAAAAAAACACTCAAATAACTGTTAAAACAAACAAATAAAGGGAAAATAGGAAACACTGCAAAATAAGAAGAATGGTGAGAATAAATGCATAACTTTCAATAACAACCCCTAATATGAATGGCCTCAATGCACCATCCAAAAGACACAGGCTTGCAGACTAGATTAAAAGGCAGGATCCTGCCATTTGTTGCTTCCAGGAAGCTCATCTCTCAATAAAAGATAGAAGCTGCCTTAAGGATGGAAAATGGTATTTCAAGCAAATGGGCCTAGGAAACAAGCAGCGGTTGCTGTCCTAATATCTGACAGGATAGGCTTCAAATCAACATTAGTGAGGAAAGATAAAGAAGGCCATTTTTTACTGATTAAAGGAACACTCCAGCAGAAGGACGTTACAATCCTGAACATATATGCACCTAACATGGGGGCTCCCAGTTTCATCAAATAAACACTATTAGATTTATGACCACAGATAACATAAAACACAATTGTAGTGGGAGACTTCAATACCCCACTCTCATCAATTGACTGGTAATACTGGCAAAAAATAAACAAACATCTCAATTAAATGATGTCATGGAACAAATGGACCTAACACATATCTACAGAACATTCCATCCAAATGCTGTAGAATATACATTTTTCTCAAGAGCACAAGGAACATTCTCTAAAATAGACCATATATTATGACACAAAGCAAATCTCCACAAATACAGGAAAATTGAAATAATCCCTTGTACTCTATCTGACCACAATGGTATTAAACCACAACTCAGCAACAATAAAACCTACAGAGCATACAGAAATTCATGGAGTCTAAACAGTACACTATTGAATTATCAATGGGTCATTGGAGAAATCAAAAAGGAAATCACTAAATGCATGTAATCAAATGATGATGATAATACAACCTACCAAATCGTTTTGGGACACAATAAATGCAGTCCTAAGAGGGAAATTTATAGTTCTAAATGCCTATATTAAGAAATTAGAGAGTTCACAGATAAACAATTTAAAACTCCACCATAAGACCTTGGAAAAAGAAGAACAACACAAACCAAAAATACGTAGATGAGAAGAAATCAGAAAGATTAGGGCAGAAATTAATGAAATAGAAACAAACAAAAAAAAATCCACAGAATCAACAAAATAAAAAGTTGGTTCTTTGAAAGGATAAACAAGATTGGTAAACCCTTAGCAAAGGTGACCAGAGCAAAGAGATGAGAGACAAAAATTAATAAAATGAGATATGAAAAAAGGCACCATTACCACAGATATCAAAGAAATTCAGACAATTATAAGGAAATATTTTAAGAATATATATGCCTCTAAGTTTGAAAATATGAAAGAAATGGATGATTTTCGTGATTCATATGACCTACCAAAATTAAATCAAGATGAGATAAACCATTTAGCTACACCTAGAACAAGTACAGAGATCCAAGCAGATATAAAAAGTCTCCCAACTAAAAAAAGCCCAGGCCCAAATGGATTCACTGTCAAATTTTACCAGACCCTCATGGAAGAACTAACACCAATGCTTCTCAAACTGTTCCATAAAATATAAAAGGAAGAAATTCTACTGAAATTTTTTTATACAGCCAGCATCACCCCCATTTAAAAAGATAGGCAAAGACAGGACAAAAAAAGAAAATTACAGACCAATCACCCTCATGAACATAGATGCAAAGTTTCTGAACAAATTATTGGAAAACAGAATACAAGAATATATCATAAAATTATTCACCCCGACAAAGTTGGCTTTATCCCAGGGATGCAGGGATGATTCAACATATGCAAATCAATAAATGTAATACATCATATAAATGGTCTGAAGGACAGAAATCACATGGTCATCTCAATATATGCAGAAAAGGCATTCAACAAAATCCAACATCCTTTCATGGTAAAAGTATTACAGAACCTGGGAGTAGAAAGAACATATCTCAACATAATAAAACCTAATTATGACGAACCTACTGCCAACATTTTACTAACTGGTGAAAAGCTTGAAGCTTTTCCACTAAATTCAGGAAGAAAACAAGGGTGTCTACTGTCCTCACTTTTATTTAATATAGTACCGGAAGTCTTAGCTATAGCAATATGGCAAGAGACACTCATAAAAGTGTTACAAATTGGAAAGGAAGAGATCAAATTATCACTATTTGCAGATGACATGATTCTATACATAAAAGACCCTAATAACTCTACCAGCAAAATGTTTGAGCTGATAAGCACTTTTAGCAACTTCACAGGATACAAAATAAATGCACAGAAATCAGTTGCTTTCCTATATATTAACAACAAACATGTGGAGAATGAAATCAACTAATCTCTCCCATTCTCCCCAAAACAATAAAATACCTTGGAATAAAATTAACTAAAGAAGTTAAGGAGGTCTACAATGAAAACTTTAAAACACTCAAGCGAGAAATTGCAGAAGACACAAGGAAATGGAAAGATATTCCATGTTCTTGGATTGGAAGAATCAATATTGTGAAAATGTCAATGTTACCCAAAGCAATCTGCACATTTAATGTAATTCCCATTAAAATTCCAATGGCATTCTTCACAGGAATAGAAAAAAATCCTAAATTTCATTTGGGAGCACAAATCCTCAAACAGACAAAACAATTTTGAACAACAAAGATAAGGGTGGTGGTATCACCATACCCTATTTTAAGCTATATTACAAAGCCATAGTAACAAAAACAGCATGGTATTGGCACGAAGACAGACATGTAGATCAATGGAACAGAATAGAGGACCCAGATGTTAATCTAGGCAGCTACAGCCATCTGATTTTTGATAAAAATTTCAGAAATATTCATTGGAGGTTCACTTTGGCAGGTAGCAATGGGGTGTGTGCACCTGTCACCAGTCAATCTCAGCCAGACTGTGAGAAGAGGCAAGGTAGAGCAATCCAAGAGAGTGAGTGAACCATGAACAAATTGAAGTGCCTGAGCTTCTTCAGGAGCAGAGAGAAGGAGAAAATGACTGCTTCATCTGAGAATTTCCATGTTCATGAAAATGATGAGAATCAGGACCGTGGTAACTGGTCCAAAAAGTTGGATTATCTTCTATCTATGGTTGGATATGCAGTGGGTTTGGGAAATGTGTGGAGATTCCCATATCTAACCTACAACAATGGTGGTGGTGCTTTCTTGATCCCTTATGCCATCATGCTGGAATTGGATGGTTTACCTTTGTTCTTCCTAGAATGTTCATTGGGACAATTTGCTAGCTTAGGTCCAGTTTCAGTTTGGAGGATTCTGTCATTGTTTCAAGGTGTGGGAATCATGATGGTACTGATATCCATTTTTGTGGCAATCTATTGTAACGTCATAATCTCCTATAGTCTTTACTACTTGTTTGCTTCTTTTCAAAGTGAATTACCATGGGAAAATTGTTCTACTTGGTCAGATAATAACTGTAGCAGATCACCTACAGTATCTTGTTGTACTGTGAGTACAGAAACAGGAGTTATCCAAGCGAATATAAGTTGGGTCACTGCCAACAATTTTACTTGCATTAATGGTACAGAAGTTTTTCAGCCAGGACAGCTTCCTAGTGAATAGTATTAGGATAAAGTGGCACTTAGGAAGTCAAGTGGAATGGATGAGACTGGAGCAGTTGTTTGGTATTTAGCACTCTGTCTTCTTCTGGCCTGGCTCATTGTTGGAGCAGCTCTATTTAAAGAATCAAGTCTTCTGGCAAGGTTGTATATTTTACAGCTCTTTTTCCCTATGTGGACCTACTGATTCTGTTAATACAAGGTGCAACTCTGGAGGGTGCATCAAAAGGCATTTCTTACTATATTGGAACACAGTCAAATTTTACAAAACTGAGGGAAGTGGAGGTTTGGAAAGATGCCGCCACTCATATTTTATTCCCTTTCAGTGGCTTGGGGTGGCTTAGTGGCTTTATCCTCTTATAACAAATTCAATAACAACTGCTATTATGATGCCATTGTAGTTTGTAAGACAAACTGCATAACTAATGTGTTTGCTGTATTTGCTATTTTTTCCATATTGGGACACATGGCTCATATATATGGAAAAGAAGTCTCTCAAGCTATAAAATCAGGTTTTGATTTAGCATTCATTGCCTATCCAGAAGCTCTAGCCCAACTCCCATGAGGTCCATTTTGGTCCATATTATTTTTCTTTATGCTTTTAACTTTGGGTCTTGATTCTCAATTTGCTTCTATTGAAACAATTACAACAATTCAAGATTTATTTCCCAAATCAATGGAGATGTTCAGGATTCTTGTAACTTTGGGTTGCTGCTTGGTTACTTTTCTTCTTGGTCTCATCTGTGTGACTCAGGCTGGAATTTACTGGGTTAATCTAATTGACCATTTCTGTTCTGGATGGGGCATTTTGATTGCAGCTAAACTGGAAATAGCAGGAATTATCTGCATATATGGAGGAAACAGATTCATTGAAGACATAGAAATGATGATTGAAACAAAGAGGTGGATATTTTGGCTCTGGTGGAGAGCTTGCTGGTTTGTTATTACACCTGTCCTGTTGACTGAAATATTAGTGTGGTCCCTGGTGAAATTTCAGAGACCTGAGTATGCTGACATCCCATACCCTGTCTGGGGAGTTGCTCTGGGCTGGTGCATGATTATTTTCTGCATTATTTGGATTCCAATTGTGGCTATCATAAAGATAGTTCAGACTGAAGGAAACATCTGCCAAAGCATTAAAAGTTGCTGTAGACCAGCTTCTAATTGGGGTCCATACCTGCAGAAACATCATGGGGAGAGATACAAAGACATGGCTGAGCCTGAAAAAGAGATTGATTGTGAAATACCTACTGTTACTGATAGTGGAAAAACAGAATTTGATGTTGCTTTTTAAAATAACTGGCTAATAAATAATGTGATTTTTTTTAGAATAGGAATTTTTATTTATTTGTTGAGTGGGAAAATGCACATATCCTATTCATAATAGGGTGATGAATATTTTCTCACTTATGAATAGAATATAAAAAAAGTGAATCAATGTTCTTTCAGGATTAGCTATCTGTATAATACACACATAGCTTTCTGTTTTACAATGACAATTCATACATATTATCATAATATTTTTCTATACTGAAGGTTTTCTTATGAGAGGATTACATAGGAAATACTTATATTTTCCATTTTACAAATTTTCAATATTATTTGCCTCTATGTACTTTAATACATTAAAAAGCTTAATTCCTAGTTGTGCTGGATTTTATAGAATAGTATTTGAAACATGGATCACTAAAGCTTAGAAATACTTTTTCTTGATCTTCATCCACATTACATTCCAGGATACATTGGTGCCTTTTGAAGACTGGAGTTTTCCAGCAAACATAAAAATGCATATCAGTTTCATGGATGGTTCTTGCCCATCACGAAAAATTATGGCACCTTTTAAATGTAAAAGCATGTAATTGGGAGGGTGGGTTATGAAACAGAAGCAATCCTTTCCAAAAGTGGAACCCAGATAGTGGTAAAGGACTTCTGTTATTATCTTCAGGTGTGCAAAATAGGTCTTAATTGGCACATTAACTTAAGAAATACATATGGATAATTCTTAATATATTATACAGATTCAACAATGATAGAAATAATAATATGCAAAATAGAAAACAATTCCATCCAATTCTCTTCATTTAAATGAAAACTTGGAGAAAATTGTGTTATTATACTGGCAACTAGTAGAAAAGAATTTTTCTAACTTGAATGAAGTTAGGATTACCATATCTCACCTATTAACTTTTTATGGTAGTTTATTATAAAAAAAAAAGCAAACATGTTTGTTCTGTATTGCACTTATAGTCATTCACCTGTAAATATACAAAATCAACTACATGTAATTGATTCTTTTAAAATTTCAGTGTCTTCTGAATACTTTTTTTTAACATTATTTATTTATTTATTTATTTGAGAGCGACAGACACAGAGAGAAAGACAGATAGAGGGAGAGAGAGAGAATGGGCGCGCCAGGGCTTCCAGCCTCTGCAAACGAACTCCAGACGCGTGAGCCCCCTTGTGCATCTGGCTAACGTGGGACATGGGGAACCAAGCCTCAAACCGGGGTCCTTAGGCTTCACAGGCAAGCACTCAACCACTACGCCATCTCTCCAGCCCTGTAATTGATTCTTTTAAATAAAGTATAGCAAAGTCAAAAAAATATTCATTGGAGAATAGATAGCTTCCTCAACAGGTGCTGTTAGGAAAACTGGATATCTATATGTAGAAAGATGAAAATAGATCCTTGTTTTCTCCATGCACAAGAATCTAATCCAAGTGAATCAGGGACTTTATTATCAGACCTGAAACACTGAAATTGCTAGAGGAAAAGGTAGGGCAAACCCTTCAACATACTGCCATAGGAAATGACTTTCTGAATATAACCCCTATTGCTCAGAAAATAAAAGCACTAATGAACTACTGGGATCTCATAAAATTACAAAGCTTTTGTACAGCAAAGGACTGTGAATAGAGCAAAAAGACAACCTACAGAATGGAAGAAAATCTTTAGCAATTACACATCCTACAGAGGATTAATATCCAGAACTCAACAACAACAACAACAAAACAAAAACACAACAATAAGAAATCAAACAACCCAATCAAAAATTGGCTATGGAACTAAATAGGGAGTTCTTGCCAGAAGAAATATAGATGACATATAAACATCTAACAATGTGTTCTACATCCTTAGCCATGAGAGAAATGCAAATTAAAACTACCTTGAGATTTCGTCTCTCTCCCATTAGAATGGCTACCATCAAGAAAACAAATGACAATAAATATTGGTGAGGTTGTGGTAAAACAGGAACCCTTTGGCATTGTTGTTGGGAATATAACCTACTACAGCCATTGTGGAAATCAGTGTGGAAGTTCTTGAAACAGCTAAAAATAGATTTGCTATATGATCCAGCTACAGCTGTCCTAAGCATATATCATATCCTAATGACTCTTCTTACTACCTTAGAGATACTTGCACAACTATGTTTATTGCTGCTTTATTCACAATAGCTAGGTAATGAAACCAGCCTAGATGTCCATCCACAGAGGAATTGATAATAAAGATGTGGTACATCTACACAATGGAGGTTTATTCAGTGTAAAAGAAAAAAGAAATTATGAAATTTGCAGGGAAATAGATGGATATGGAAATGATTATACTAAGTGAGGTAACCCAGGCCCAGAAAGCCAAATGTCACATGTTCTCTCTTATATGTGGTTCCTAGTTACAAATGTATACAATTCTGTGTGATCTGGAACAAAAAATCAGAAGCAGAGACCCATAAGCTAGAAAAAGGCTATAACGGAAGGAGGAGAGGGAAGGTCTTAAGAGGATGGTATTGTATATACGTAAGTAGAAGAAAAGGATTACAGGGAGGGTAAAGGCCTAAACAAGGTCAGGGGAAGAGAGATTGTATAAAAGATGGGAAGGGGGGGAGATCAATCAAAATTCAAGATATTCTGAATAAGACATATGACAATCTACTTTCTTAAATAATGGCACATCCAGAAGCCATAGATTGTTACTAGAAAATTTTCAATGCCTGGAATAGGATACCTTCCAGTGAGTCATTGGCCAGGGAGGACTCTGTTGCCTCCAAAACATTTCAGGCTATTGCCAAGGCCCTTGGTTACCCATGAGAAAGAGATAGTAAAACCCTATTGCTGAAGACTTAACATGCCTGAGTGGCAAAGTCACTGACAAATAAAATTGGTGCTGAGGAGCAAACCTCCCTATAGCCCAGCCAACTGAAAGCTGGAAAAAGCTTCACTGTGTGCAGTCTTATGGGAGACAGAGGTCATCAGCAGTGAAAACAGTGGACACTGGAAACCTCAAGTTTGGCCAGACAGGCCAAATGACTGAACAAGTGCAATAGTGGCATGCCTGCCCTGGAGGAAACCAACTGCTGTCCAATTGGACTAAAGGCCCACTCTATGGGAAGGAATACATGCCTGGTACTGAAAGTCTAATCAAAAGCCTATGGCAGGGGAGGTCATGAGCCTTAGGGGTATAAAGCCTGCTCTTGTCTGGATAAATGCAAATATTACTCTCACCAAATTGCCCTGAAAGCGCTACAGTTAATGTTCATACTCATATATTAATCCTACTCTAACTTCTGCTTAGAGAAGCTTCTCTTTTCAGATGCCAATGACCACTGGGATGACCCAAAAGGCAACATAGTACTGAGAAGAAGGAACAAAGGAGTGTCCAGCACTGAAACATCTTACACACTCCAAGGCTCAGGGTCTATTGTGGAAGATGTGACAGAAAGAATGTAAGAGCCAAAGGAAGGGTACCACTCCTTACATACAACTGTCCAGACAGAAATTGGCTTTGATATCCAAGACCTCACAGTGCCTAGCAATACCCACACAAGACTCTCATAATAGAAGAAACAGATGATGACATCAAATTAAAAGAGAGACTAACAGAGAGACGGAGGGGATATGACAGAGAACAGAGTTATGAAAGAGAAAGTGGGGGAGGGGGGATATACCATGGTGTGTTTTCACAAATAACATTGTGTTTTACTCAATTTTAATGACACAGTCTGATCTTCCAACAATTAAAATACTGACATTTCTAAAATTATTAACAATTAACAAATCTGGTCAAAGGGCACGTGAAAATGTGCTTAATAAATTGAAATCTTCTAAAAAATTATGGGACTCAATGAAGGCATTCATAAGGGGGAAACTCATAGCCCTAAAAGCCTCCATTACACAGACAGAGAGATCACAAATTGATAACCTGACTGTCCACATAAGGCACTGGAAAAACAAGAAGTATCCAACCCAAAGAGCTCCAGATGGAAGGAAATAATCAAGATTAGAGCAGAAATTAATGAATTGGAAACTCAGAAAACAATTTAAAAAATCAATGACACGAAGAGCTGGTTCTTCAAAAATAAAATAAAATAAACACGATTGACAAACCCTTGGCCAAAATAATGAAGTAAAAAACTGAAAAGTCTCAAATTAACAAAATCAGAAATGAAAAAGAAGAGATCAATACAGACATCAATGAAACTGGAAGAATCATGAAGGCATACTTCTAAAACCTCTACTCTACAAAATTAAATAATCTGGAAGAAATGGTTGAATTCCTAGACACCTACCACCTACCAAAACTAAACTCACAGCAGATTAATCTCCTATACAAACCTATCACAAACATGTAAATTGAAAAGTTAATCAAAAACATACACAAAAAGAAAAAGTCTAGGACTGGATGGTTTCTCAGTTGAATGCTGTCAAACCTTCACTGAAGAACTAAAACCATTTTTTCTCAAACTATTCTACATAATCTAAGACCAGGAAATGCTCCAATACTTCTTTTATGAAGTTAGAATCACACTAATTCCAAAACAAGACAGAGATGAAACAAGGAAAGAAAACTACACGTTTATATTGCTGATGAACTTAGATGCAAAGATAGTGAAAACATCCTTGCACACCAAATTCAACAACACATCAAAATATTATCCACCTTCACCAGGCAGGCTTCATTCCAGGGATGGTTCCAGATAAGGAAATCAGAGAATGTAATACACCACATAAATAAACTGAACCATTAGAACCACATGATAATTTCAATTGATACAAAGAAGGCCTTTGTCAATATATAACACCACTTTATGATCAAAACATTGGAAAGGGCTGGAGAGATGGCTTGGCAGTTAAGCGCTTGCCTGTGAAGCCTAAGGACCCCGGTTCGAGGCTCGGTTCCCCAGGTCCCACGTTAGCCAGATGCACAAGGGGGCGCACGCGTCTGGAGTTCGTTTGCAGAGGCTGGAAGCCCTGGCGCGCCCATTCTCTCTCTCTCCCTCTATCTGTCTTTCTCTCTGTGTCTGTCACTCTCAAATAAATAAATAAATAATTTTAAAATTAAAAAAAAACATTGGAAATAATAGGCATGGAGGGTCTATATCTCAACACAATAATAAATTAATAAATAAATATAAAAATAATTATAACCCCCTCACTGAATTATCAAAACTTTGCCAGTCTGACATCTATCACACCACATTTTCAAAGTTTGTCCTTATTTGACCTGATGCAGAGCTCATATTTGTAAAGAGCCCTATCTTAAGGTGTTTGTCCAAAATCAAGTAGTTCCCTGAAGTTGCAATACAGTTTGGAGGTAAACAAATAATGATATAAAAAAGAAAAAAAAAGTAGAAAATAAAATTTCACTTGAGGATCTCAAAACTTCTAACATAATTCTATGGATATAGAAAATGACATGCATGTCCAGAGCTGTGTCTGGACAGACATAAACAGGTTTTCTTCTTTCATATCTGACAGCTCATGTTAAAAATTCTCTATATGGGAGGAGACAACATGTCTCCCCCATTTACATACTAATCATCTTTACAAAGGCAAGGGGCATGCAAAAAACTGTCTACTCATAAGCTGACTTCATATGTAAGCAATGAAATGTTTCAGTAATCACACATGGCTGAAGATATTGTACAGAGTCAATTCAGGAATGTAAACAAACAAACAGGTACCAAACTTGTTTTAGGATCATATTTTTATAAATTTTATTTGGGATAACTTCATATATGTATGCAATATATTTTGATCATATTTATTCCCACTTTATACTTCCTGCTCCTCTCCCATTCCAGCCAACCCCTTACTTTCCAACTAGTTCCACTACTATTTTCATGGATTTTTTGTGACCAATTTGAATCTAATTAGGGTTGTTTGCAAAGCATTGGTAGAGAGTTAGTTACTAGAGCATTGTCAACTGGTAGTGGGAACATCCCTGAAGAAAATGTCATCCACTCCACCTTCAGCTATTAACTGCAAGTAGATCCTCAAGGAGGTATGGGTGCTCTATGAGTCCCTTTTGCATCCATTAGAATATTGATAGCGCCAAAATTTTGTAAGTATTGTGCAGGTAATTCAAAATACTGTGTTTTCATAATTGTAGTAGTCATGTTATTGTCAAACAAATCTTGAAAAAAATAGAATCCAATTTCAGAGTTTTTATATTATATATTCTATGTACCTAGATTCCGAAAACTTATGGAACATGCAAAGAAACAGGAAAGTATTGATATGCAAAGGGAAAAAAATATCAATAGAACTATTCCACAGAAAACCCAGACATGAGTCACACTGGGCAATGGACTTTAAAAAAAAAAAAAACATTTTAGAAACATATAGTCATTATATAAAGTTATAGGTTAGATAATGGCATTTTCATTCAAATATATCATATACTTTGACCATATTCATTCTTGGCAATCTCAACTTCCCCCTTTGGCTGGTACACTTCCTCTTCCCAAACAGTCTCCTTTCATACATATGTATGTGAGTGTATTTACATATAGGAAAGAAAACATCAATAATTGTCCTTATGATTCTAACTGATTTCCTGAATATACACAATTTCATTATTCTTTCTAGATAAATAAAACTTCACTTTGAATATATACTACATCCATCTATTTATTTATCTGACAGGTGGAGGAGGGAGAGAGAGAGAGAGAGGGAGAGAGAAGGCAGGTCAGGGCCTCTAGCCATTGAAAACACACTCTAGGCACATGTGTCACCTTGTGCATCTGTCTTATGTGGGTTCTAGGAAATCAAACCTGGGTCCTTAGGCTTCACAGAGCAACTTAACTGCTAAGCCATCTCTCCAGCCCTATTTTTAGCTTTTTGATAAACTTCCACTCTTCTTTCCGTAATTGCTACCTTAATTTACACTATGACCAAAAGTGAATAAGTGGTCCTCTTTTCTGTCAGTATTTCTTTTCATTTGTTTTCTGGATCATAGCCATTCAGAGTGGGGTGAGATGAATTCTCAAAGCAGTTTTAATTTGCCTTTTCCTGATAGCTGAAGACACTAAACATTTTTCCATATATTTATTTTCCATTTGCATTTCATCTTTTGAGAAATGTCTATTCATTTCATTTTTCCATTGATTGATGGGGATATTGGGGTGGGATACTGTTTAATTTTTTATTGACTACCTCCATACATATGCACTAAGTACCTTATTCATAATCTTTTCCCACTAACCTTTGGGACCCTTCCATATGCCCCATCCACTGAATCCCTTATCCTTTCCCACTAGTTTGTCTTCTATTTTGATGTTACCATTTTTCCTCCTATTATGCAGGGGTGTTGTAGGTAGCATCAGTCACTGTGCAATCATGAATGCAATGGCCAATTTAAATCTGCATTACAGTATTCCAAAGCACTTCTTCCATATCTTTTGGCTCTTACATAATTTCTACTTCCACCTCTGCATTTTTTTTTAGTTCTTCATATATTCTATATATTAATCTATCAGATTTATAGTTTACAAATATCTGTTCCCATTCTGTAGCCTGACTCTTTACTTCTAGGCAAAAAAAAAAAAAAAAAAACTTTAAAATAACTCTTTAGAATACACTCAAAGAGCTAAACCCACATGAAAATAAATAAATAAAAATATGAAAACTATATCTTACTAAAAGTATTAATAAAATTTAGGACTACAAAGAAAATCCCAACTGGGCATGGTGGTGCATGCCTTTAATCTCAACCATCAGGAGGCTGAGGTAAGAGGATTATTATGAATTTTAGACCACTCTGACACTACATAGTGAATTACAGGTCAATCTGGACTAGAACAAGACTCTATCTCAAAACCCAAAAATCCCAACATAATTTAAGATTGAAAAGTTGAATAATTAAAATATGAAATTCATTACAGAATTAAATAGCAGGAGCTGAGTGTGGTGGTGTCCGGAGGATCAGGAGTTCAAGGTAAATTTTTGCTACATACTAAGTTTGAAACCAGCCTGGGATATGAGTCTGGGGACAGAGAATTGTTAAATTCATATGCAGTTAAAAAAGAACAATGTGGGCTGGAGAGATGGCTTAGCAGTTAAGGGCTTGCCTATGAAGCCTAAGGACCCCGGTTCAAAGCCCGATTCCCCAGGACCCACGTTAGCCAGATGCACAAGGGGGTGTATGCGTCTGGAGTTCACTTGCAGTGGTTGGAAGCCCTGGCATTCTCTCTCTGTCTCTATCTGCCTCTTTCTCTCTGTGTCACTTCCAAATAAATAAATAAAAACAAAAATAAATTAATGAAAAGAACAATTTGTTTGATTTTTAATTTTGTGTGTATTGTATATATTTTAGTTTATTTCATACTTCACAATGTACACTATGACACAACAAAACAATCTTTCAGAATTGGCTTAATGACATAATTGAAAGAAAGAAAAAACTATATTAATAATTTTCATAATGATGCAGTTTATAGAAGCAACATTTACATACAAACAAAAAGCCTCATAATATTTTTATCTTTTTTTCAAATTTAATTTATTAGTTTTCTTTTCAGCAAAACAGGCAGTTTGGTACCATTATTAGGCTCATCCATGACCTACTCCCTCCCCGTGGTCCCTCCTTGTTGATGTAAATGGGTCGTGCATTGTGGAGTTAGCCCACAGTAATTGGTACGATAAATGTCTCTGCATATCATGACCCAACATGTGACTGACATTCTTTCTGCCCCCTCTCCTGCAAAATTTCCCTGAGCAATGTTGGGTTCATTTTTGGTCTGCTTCAGTGCTGAGGTGTTGGGGGCCTCTGAGGCTCTGGCTCTCAGATGAATTAGGCACATTAATATTGGTACTATTTTTCATATATTAAAATTACAATTATTAGCACCATAATGTAGCATCATGAAAATGTAAAAGAGGCAAATTACAGCATAGTTGTAGATAATAGTATGAGATCTTGAATAAAATATAAAAACTTTGACAGTTATATATCTTAGATATGCCATTTAGCTTCCTTGTGGCTTAAGTTTTCAAATGAAAAATAGAGAGTTATGCATGCCAAGCAAGATAATTCAATCATCTAATGAGAAAATGCATATGAATTAAGAAAATGCCTGAAAAAATAGACAAAATTATACTTATGCTCTGTTCATTGGGCATGTCCTATAAGTTTATTCATATTAACATCATCATACCATAAAACAACTCTGAGGTAGACATAATTTTATAGTAAGGAAAGTGAGAATAGCCAGCAAGCCTGGTATGCCCATTTTTTTCTCTCTCTCTCTCTCTCTCTTCTTTCAGATAAATAAAAAATTGAGAAAAAAGAAAAAGAAAAATTACAACTGGATAAATGTCATAATCTTAGCCAAAATAAGTATAATAAATCAGAAAATTATTTTTTCCAGGAGAGTTAAAAAAATCTGAAAACTTTTTCTATACCACAATTTTGGGAGTAGTGGGTCAACAATGAAGAAGTCATTTTTTTCTTATTGTCAGGTTTTCATATTTATGCTTCAAGGGCTTTCTAAAAGTTCACTAAAATTTTTGTTGTCATTGTTCCCAATTTACTTATATTTCTCATGTCCTTCCTCAGACTCTTCCATTCCAGTCTATCTTGTAGACATTTTGTTACAAGTAACTGCTGGCTTCTTACACTATTTGACTTTAGATTTTCAGGTACCAAATGGAACCCTTTGAGGTATCTTGTTCATACAACTTTAAATGTTAATATGGTGAGAGTCCTGTTTAGTCAGTGATTTCTTCAAACTGCTATTATGATGCTGTAGGGCACATTTACAGTTATTTTGTTTATTTTGGAATACTTAAAATTTCACCCATAAACCCACCATTCCACTGGATTCTATCCAGTAGGAATCATGGGTTCATATAACCATTAAAATTCATGTTTGTTCAAAGTCCCTGATTTATTACCTACCAACAATACCACTAAAGAAGAAATAACAGTCACTGTGCAATCATGAATGCAATGGCCAATTTAAATCTGCATTACAGTATTCCAAAGCACTTCTTCCATATCTTTTGGCTCTTACATAATTTCTACTTCCACCTCTGCATTTTTTTTTAGTTCTTCATATATTCTATATATTAATCTATCAGATTTATAGTTTACAAATATCTGTTCCCATTCTGTAGCCTGACTCTTTACTTCTAGGCAAAAAAAAAAAAAAAAAACTTTAAAATAACTCTTTAGAATACACTCAAAGAGCTAAACCCACATGAAAATAAATAAATAAAAATATGAAAACTATATCTTACTAAAAGTATTAATAAAATTTAGGACTACAAAGAAAATCCCAACTGGGCATGGTGGTGCATGCCTTTAATCTCAACCATCAGGAGGCTGAGGTAAGAGGATTATTATGAATTTTAGACCACTCTGACACTACATAGTGAATTACAGGTCAATCTGGACTAGAACAAGACTCTATCTCAAAACCCAAAAATCCCAACATAATTTAAGATTGAAAAGTTGAATAATTAAAATATGAAATTCATTACAGAATTAAATAGCAGGAGCTGAGTGTGGTGGTGTCCGGAGGATCAGGAGTTCAAGGTAAATTTTTGCTACATACTAAGTTTGAAACCAGCCTGGGATATGAGTCTGGGGACAGAGAATTGTTAAATTCATATGCAGTTAAAAAAGAACAATGTGGGCTGGAGAGATGGCTTAGCAGTTAAGGGCTTGCCTATGAAGCCTAAGGACCCCGGTTCAAAGCTCGATTCCCCAGGACCCACGTTAGCCAGATGCACAAGGGGGTGTATGCGTCTGGAGTTCACTTGCAGTGGTTGGAAGCCCTGGCATTCTCTCTCTGTCTCTATCTGCCTCTTTCTCTCTGTGTCACTTCCAAATAAATAAATAAAAACAAAAATAAATTAATGAAAAGAACAATTTGTTTGATTTTTAATTTTGTGTGTATTGTATATATTTTAGTTTATTTCATACTTCACAATGTACACTATGACACAACAAAACAATCTTTCAGAATTGGCTTAATGACATAATTGAAAGAAAGAAAAAACTATATTAATAATTTTCATAATGATGCAGTTTATAGAAGCAACATTTACATACAAACAAAAAGCCTCATAATATTTTTATCTTTTTTTCAAATTTAATTTATTAGTTTTCTTTTCAGCAAAACAGGCAGTTTGGTACCATTATTAGGCTCATCCATGACCTACTCCCTCCCCGTGGTCCCTCCTTGTTGATGTAAATGGGTCGTGCATTGTGGAGTTAGCCCACAGTAATTGGTACGATAAATGTCTCTGCATATCATGACCCAACATGTGACTGACATTCTTTCTGCCCCCTCTCCTGCAAAATTTCCCTGAGCAATGTTGGGTTCATTTTTGGTCTGCTTCAGTGCTGAGGTGTTGGGGGCCTCTGAGGCTCTGGCTCTCAGATGAATTAGGCACATTAATATTGGTACTATTTTTCATATATTAAAATTACAATTATTAGCACCATAATGTAGCATCATGAAAATGTAAAAGAGGCAAATTACAGCATAGTTGTAGATAATAGTATGAGATCTTGAATAAAATATAAAAACTTTGACAGTTATATATCTTAGATATGCCATTTAGCTTCCTTGTGGCTTAAGTTTTCAAATGAAAAATAGAGAGTTATGCATGCCAAGCAAGATAATTCAATCATCTAATGAGAAAATGCATATGAATTAAGAAAATGCCTGAAAAAATAGACAAAATTATACTTATGCTCTGTTCATTGGGCATGTCCTATAAGTTTATTCATATTAACATCATCATACCATAAAACAACTCTGAGGTAGACATAATTTTATAGTAAGGAAAGTGAGAATAGCCAGCAAGCCTGGTATGCCCATTTTTTTTCTCTCTCTCTCTCTCTCTTCTTTCAGATAAATAAAAAATTGAGAAAAAAGAAAAAGAAAAATTACAACTGGATAAATGTCATAATCTTAGCCAAAATAAGTATAATAAATCAGAAAATTATTTTTTCCAGGAGAGTTAAAAAAATCTGAAAACTTTTTCTATACCACAATTTTGGGAGTAGTGGGTCAACAATGAAGAAGTCATTTTTTTCTTATTGTCAGGTTTTCATATTTATGCTTCAAGGGCTTTCTAAAAGTTCACTAAAATTTTTGTTGTCATTGTTCCCAATTTACTTATATTTCTCATGTCCTTCCTCAGACTCTTCCATTCCAGTCTATCTTGTAGACATTTTGTTACAAGTAACTGCTGGCTTCTTACACTATTTGACTTTAGATTTTCAGGTACCAAATGGAACCCTTTGAGGTATCTTGTTCATACAACTTTAAATGTTAATATGGTGAGAGTCCTGTTTAGTCAGTGATTTCTTCAAACTGCTATTATGATGCTGTAGGGCACATTTACAGTTATTTTGTTTATTTTGGAATACTTAAAATTTCACCCATAAACCCACCATTCCACTGGATTCTATCCAGTAGGAATCATGGGTTCATATAACCATTAAAATTCATGTTTGTTCAAAGTCCCTGATTTATTACCTACCAACAATACCACTAAAGAAGAAATAAAACTTCATCACAAAGACATCTGCCAATAAATACTGCTTGTATTTAATATTCACAGCTAGTTACCAGTGTCTTATTGCTTAATGCGCCCCCCCCCCCAGCTTGAAACCCCAAGGCATGTGATTTTTCCTTTTATTTTTTTTTCCTATAGGACTTCTTATTCTTTTAAAGCTAAGTCGCACCTGCTACTCAATTTTTGGCCCTCCAATTCTACTTTACCTATGTTGTTCCATAACTAATGCCTCTACTTTGTAACATTTTCATTGTTGTTATCACATATATGCTTATGAAAATCTCTCATTAATTTCTCCTTGTACTAGAGTAAAAATTCCAAAGTGAGGGGATGTTTTATGTATGTTTTTCTTCTCCATTTGAATACCAACAACTAGCATGACACTGGAACTATTTATTTAATAATTTGTGTAATAAACGGTGAGTAAATCAGTGAATGAATGACTGCTCAGTTCTCAGAGAAGCAAATTGGTACCTTTATATACTCTCACATCTCTAGAATGGTAAATGATCTCAGTAACAGACTTGCCTAAAAATTTGCCAAGAAGAGAAGCCATTCTCAAGGTGAAAGCCATACAAATTTGAGCCAGCATAGGGATTCGCTGAGCACAGTGCATACACATAGTTTGAAATTTAATAAATCATTTTTGAATCACTGATTTGTCATACAGTGAGGAATTATTTGAATATTGTGTAAAATGGGATAATTGAATAAAATATGTAGAACAAATTTTATTTTCTAAAGAAGCTTGAAAAAATGAAATGGAAAAGAAAAATGGCTCATATCCAGACTTGAAATTGAAGAGGGCTGAAGCAAGGACTACTATTGGCAGAAACTATGTTTTCTCCATAATTGGATTTCAGCATTTTTGGGTTGTTCTAAGTAAAAAAGTACTCTGGGGAATTGAAATTTTTGAGATGTGACTTCTTTATACTCATGTATTAATTAGTGTTAGTGTATTTTGTCCAAGGCTGGATTATGTAATTTTTAAAAACAAATAAACTCTTGAATTACACCTGGAAACAAGTAACTAATGTGAGTAAAATATTTTCTAATAGGTCTAGAAAAGATCTGAAATTCTTAGGGACTTCATCACTCAATGGTGGTAATGCATCTGGCTCCAAGAACTGAAATTCTTGTACCTAAAGAAGAAATAAAACAGTATCAAAATTACTTTCAAAGTTTTAGTTTTAGTTGATTACCCCCCAAAGATATAACAATTTACATATCTACTAAGTTAAACTTTTACAAAAAGTAACTTCTAAAGCCGGGCATGGTGGTGCACGCCTTTAATCCCAGCACTAGTGAGACAGAGGTAGGAGGATCGCTGTGAGTTCGAGGCCACCCTGAGACTACATAGTGAATTCCAGGTCAGCCTGAATTAGAGTGAGACCCTACCTCAAAAAAAAAAAAAAAGTAACTTCTAGTAGCAAATATGTCATCTTGTTCAACATGAAGAATTGTTTGATAATAAGGACTGCTGGTTACAGAAAGGAGTAATTTATAGGGGTTACAAATCTTTTACCAATGATCATTAAGACGCCATCCCATAATTTGCAAAGCTTTATGGTCCTATCTATATAATCAGGAACAAGATTAGCTACTTTTGACCATTTAAGTCCCTTCCAGGCTTGGATAACTACAAATAATAAAATCAAATGTAGAATGCATTAAATCATTTAACAATTATAGCCTCCCACCAAAAATCATCCTACTTCTGTTAAATTCTCCAATGTTGCCTGTTAGCAATAGTCATTAAAGAAAATATTTATCACATCCTGATAAGAATAGAAGTCACACTTAGCTATGGATTGACATGAAATGTAGCAATATTGTAATCAATCTCTAAAGAAATAGTAATAAACATGAGCTTAGTAGGTCAAACTTGGTCAAATGTATGGATTGTTTCAACATTTCAATCATGGTGCAAACATGAAACTTAATATGTGCTATATAACTCCAAAATATGTCACATTCAACAAATCAAGATGATTAGACTGATATTCCATAGGAGAAAAAGCATTTTCATGGGGCTGCTATATAACACTAAGGTTAAATAATAACTCAATGGCCGATTGCTCAAAATCACCAGAGAAAAATAAAATAACTCAAATGGTATTCTCATTTATCATTGATTTTTTTCATGAAAAATTCACATGCCTAACCTGTTATTGTACACATGAAAGTTTTGCCTGTGTAGACTGTAGACATTGTACAGCCCTGAGTATTCATATTTTAACAACTGAGATGTCACATTAGATCAACTATACAATATAAAAATATAGAACTAAGAATTAGCTACATTTCAAAAATAAATTTACTTTTGTATTACAGAAAATTGGAATATATATGCACATACATTCTCATATAAATATATATGTATAGAATAGATAGAGATATTAATCATTTTTTCATAGCTTTATACAGAGTAAGCTAAGGATATGTATAATCAAACAGTAATTTTTTTTTACACAAAGCATGCCTTTTTTTAAATACTTTTTGTTCATTTTTTATTTATTTATTTGAGAGCAACAGACACAGAGAGAAAGACAGATAGAGGGAGAGAAAGAGAATGGGCACGCCAGGGCTTCCAGCCACTGCAAACGAACTCCAGATGCGTGCGCCCCCTTGTGCATCTGGCTAATGTGGGACCTGGGGAACCGAGCCTCGAACCGGGGTCCATAGGCTTCACAGGCAAGCGCTTAACCACTAAGCCACCTCTCCAGCCCCCAAACAGTAAAATTTTAATAGAACCAAGACACAGTGACTTATGAAGGGCTGTTAAATTAAAAGCAACAACTCCAAAAGAAACATAATTTCATTTTAGGGTATTTTATCATTCATAACTTTATTTGAAGAATCATACCAAAAGTCTTTGTTAGCTATGTGTGGTAATTTATACTTATAATTCCAGCTAGCACTTGGGAGGCAAAGGCTGAAATATTGTCATGAGTTCAAATCCTGTCTGAGCTATAGAATGTGGCCCTATTTCAAAGAACAATCCATGTAAACTCATATCAGGAACCTTTCCATTTGATAATGTTTGGTAATTTCATTATGCAATATTTGACCTTCATGAAGCCAGAGATTAACAAAAAATGTTTTGGCCATTACATACATGTTTGTCCTTCGTACTCACTGCCTCCTGTAAAAGAAAAACAGATTCTCCAATGGAGAATGATGTCATCATATGTTGAAGATGATAAGCATTTCTAATTTAGAGAGATTTTAATGGATGTACCTCCTCTTTTGGCCAAAAAATAGTGGAGCAAATCAGAAAGACATTGGTTACCCACCAAGGCTGGGTGACAACATTGCACAAGTGTGTATGCCTTGCCAGGCTGGTTGCTTTTGAATAACATTGTCCCGTAATTGTTCACAATGTTGTTGGCCACCTTCCCTAAGCAGCTCATGTAATTATTTTCAGCACTATACGGGCTAACCATTTGGAAACTAGCTTCTTAATGTATTTCAGCCAGATCTCTTTGTGTGCTGTGTTGGCAGCATGTGGTGTCTTCTGCAATATGGTCTTTGTCTTTTACCTCAGGCAGGCAAAAAGTGCTTTTACAGAAGCCTGTCTTGTTTTGGGTACCTTATAGGTCTCTCTGATCAGCAACTCAATGTGGGTAGCAACCCATTACTGGGTACTGGGAGTTACAGGCTAGAACCTACTTTTAGGGTTAGGCTTCATTCCACACTCTCCAGAGCCCTTCTTACCAGACAATCTCCCCATAGTCCTGGTGAGGAATATATCTTTTAGTCTACTATCCAGGAGGGACTTTTCTATGATACCAACACATTTAGGGTTTGGTTTTCGGTGTATCTCTACACGCCCCTCAATTCCTGTACCCCAAACCCTTCCATCCATACTATGTGCCTCTTGAGTTAAACAACAAAACTCAAGCTGTTCCAGGTTAGGAATCACAAATGAAGGGGATCCTATGATATTTATCTTTCTGTGCTTGTGTGAGTTTGCTGAGTATGGTCTGTTTCAAGTCCACCCATTTTCCTATAAATTTAGTTATATCATTGTTCCCTACTGTTGAGTAGAATTCCATTGTGTACATGTACCACATCTTCATTACCCACTTGTCCAATGATGGGGACCTAGGTTAATTCCAGTTCTTAGCTGCTGTGAATTGAGCAGCTATAAACATGATTGAGCATATATCTCTGCAGTGAAGAGTGTAGTCCTTGGGGTAAGTGCCCAGTACAGGAATAGCTGGGTCAATTGATAACACTAGTTTCATCTTTTTCTGACATGTCCATATTGATTTCCATAGTAGATGTACAAGTTTGCAGTCCCACAAACAGTGAATGAGGGTTCCTCTTTTCCCACAACCTCACCAACATTTATTGTCATTGGATTTCATTTATTTATTTATTTGGCAAAGAAAGAGGGAGAGAGAGAGAGAAAATGGGCATGCCAGGCCTCCAGCCACTGCAAACAAACTCCAGATGCATGCACCCCCTTGTGCATCTGGCTAATGTGGGTCCTGGGGAATGGAATCTGGGTACTTTGGCTTTGCAGGCAAACACCTCAACTGCTAAGCCATCCCCCCAGCCCAGTAATTGGATTTTTAAAATTATTACCATCCTGACTGAAGTAAGGTGGAATCTCATAGTTGTTTTAATCTGTATTGCTATGATAGTTAAGGATGTCAAACATTTTCTTACATGAGAATTAACCATTTGTGTTTATTCCTTTGAGAAGTCCTTATTCACTTCTCTGCTGCATTTTTGAGTGGATTGCTTGATTTTGTATTGCTTAATATTTGAGTTCTTTGTTGATTGTAGATATTAGGCCTCTGTCAGTGAGATACTTTTATGTTTTCATTTTATAGGTTTTTACACCCTTAGTGTTATTCTAAGATATAGATTTTGTAGTTATTGAAAATGGGACAGACTCACCGAATTCTTTCTATGTAAATTTGGTTTTTGTGTTTAGTAAGGCTACTGATTTTTATGTGTTGATTTTGTATCTTGTACTTTGCTGAAGGAATTTATCACCTTTAGAAGTTTTATGGTAGAGTCTTTTGGGTCACTTATGGATTTAGCTTTGTGTGCATAATATATAGAGCTGGCTTTTGTCATGCTAAGTTTTCCTTTAATCATATATTATGAGGGATACTTATGCTGTGTAAAGTAATTTGGATTGGATGGCATATTTATTATTATTATTATTTTTTATTATTTTTTTTTTACTTTGAAGTGCTCCTTTCCAAGCTTTTCTGGTTTTCAGGGTTTCCATTGAAAAACCTGAGGTAATTCTGCTGGAATTTCTTTTGTATATAATATGTTTTTCATTATGATGTGCCTTGGAGATTTTCTTCTTTGGTCCAGACTGTGTAGTGTTATGTGAGGTTCTTGTACATGGAGGGATCTCTCTTTGAGTGGATGGGAAAGTTTTTGTCAATAATTTTATTGAATGTGTTCTCCATGGCTTTGGCCTTAATTTCTTTCCCTTCTGATATACCAATGATCTGGATGTTTAGTTGTTTTAGAGTATCCCATGGTTCCCTCTTATGCTATCCATATGGTTTTTAGAATTTATCGAAGTGTTTGGACAACTGATCAATTTCTTCTGTCTTGCCTTCCATATATGAGGTTTTGTCTTCCACATGATTAACTCTGTCAGTGAGGGTTTCCAGAGAGGTTTTTAAAGCTCCTTGATTTTTGTTGTCTGTTTTTCTGCATCATGTCCATCCCTGTGTCAAATTCCAATTTCAGATTGTGTTTTTATTTTCTTGATGCTTCTTGGAATTCATTCTTGCATTTAATCATTTCTTTATTATGCTTAATTAGCTTTTTATTAAAATTATCTATTTGTTGATTCACCTTCAATTCATTTCTCTCTCTTGTTGTCTCTCTGTTTTTGTTTTTTTCTTAAGTAAGTTCAGCCTAATGATGAAATCTGTGTGTTGTAAGAGATGATTTCATTGCGTTTCATTTATACACATGTTGGTTTTTGGATGATTTGCTTGTAGTTTAGTGATTTATTTGGTCAGGTTCATATAGCTTATTGTGCTTTTATTTTTGGACTGGATTTCTGTTGTCTCCTCTGTGTTTTCATTGGAGACTTGCTCTTGGATCTAGTCAACATTGGTGATCTCTCAGTTTGCTGCTTTCTTATATTGTTTGCATTAGGGTCTATTCATCTTGAGGTAAAATTCTTATTGTATTAAGTGGAAGCAAGTATTTGCCCTTATTGAATATTCAGTATTCTTTATCCACAGATGTACAGGTTGTTGAGGTTGCAAGTATGCTAGCCGACTAGGGCTGGTGGCTTATACAAAAGTTGAGGATGGAGGTCCAGAATCTCTTTATCCTCACTCACAGATGTGCCCTGACAGTGGAGCTAAGGCACAGTAATGCTTACCCTTGCTCCCCTACTGTGCCTACCAGAGCAGGTTGTGGAGGATACATAGTAAGCTCAGGCAGGTAGTTGCAAAATATTTCTGTGCTCCTTATCTGGAGTAGAAGTGATTCCCTAAATTGTAGGCATGAAATAGTGGGTGAATCACTTACCAGATCATGGTGTGTAAAAGCAATCAAGAATCAGAGGGGGCATCTGAGACCCGAAGGATATGTTGAGGCTGATAAAGCAGGGTTGGAAGATGTATTGGGGTCGATGAGCAGGAGAGAGGTGCGGAGAACCCACTGGGATGTGCACAGTCAGTGAGTAGTGGGGAAGAAGGATGGGCCCTAGCTCAGTGATTTGGTCCCTTATCTGAGTGCAGAGAGTGTAGGGAATGTTGTTGGAACCTCCTCATATGGGGGTCCTAAACATACCTGTAATGAGAACTTCCTTACCCACTTCAGGTAAGGACCCACTGTGGCAATCCTCCCCATGTCTGAGTTCACAAACCCCAATCAAGCTGACACTACACTCAGTCTATGTGCATCGGCCCCAAACATGGCTACACCTTACCCACCCAAGCACACAGGCCCCAAACACACCTGTACCTCACCAGGCATGAGCACACAGGTCACAAGTGTGCTGGCACCTCATTCCGTCTGAGCGTTAGGCCCCAAACACACATTCACCTCTCCCAGTAGGAGTGCACAGGCCCTAAACACACTGGCGCTTCACCTGGTCTGAGCACCAGGACCCCTATTTTATTATATTTTTAACCCTCTAAGTTAAATTAGAATTCCTTGACTTCTGGTTAAGATGGTGGCGTAGGTACCACGGCAAAGCAGGCTGGGGGGAAAAAAGACCAAAAAACCTCAACAAAATACACACTTTTACTAAAAAGTGAGGTGTATAGGAAACTGAAGCGGCAGCAGAGAAGTAGGAGAGATCCAGAGCGTCCAGAGCCTGCACAGGCCGGCAAAAGTGGCCCCAGGCAGCTCCGCTAACTGCCGCGGCGGCACACCAGAAAGCTACCAGAATCGGATCCAGCCAGAGGAAAAGCCAGGTGCGGGATTTTCCCCTCACAATGCGCTCTCCGCAACACAGGAAACGTGAAGGGAGAGCGGCAGTGAGCAGCGGAGGAGCAGACCACGAGGTAGAAGAACACGTGGAACAGCGAGAGAACCAGAGCAGCTGCAGCTCCCTCCCTTCCCCCACCGCCTGAGCCCAGCTCCAGCGAACAGAGCAGGGTCCCAGGACCAGCCACACCAATATGAGCTGACAGAGGGACCCAAGAAGGAGCAGAATTCGGCAGCAAAATCAGCAGCTCCGGAAGCAGTACCAGTGGCCTCAGCAGCAGCAGACACAGAAGCGTGGTGGTGGTTGACTTTAACACCCCACTCTCATCGATTGACAGGTCATCCCGGGAAAAAATAAACAGACAGGCATCTAGACTAAATGAGGTCATAGAAGGAATGGATTTAACATATATACAGGACATTTCATCCAAAGGCTGCAGAATATACATTCTTTTCAGCAGCACATGGAACATTCTCTAAAATAGACCATATATTAGGACACAAAGCAAATCTTAACAAATTCAGGAAAATTAAAATAATTCCTTGCATTCTATCTGACCACAATGGAATTAAACTAAAAATCAGTAGCAAGAAAGGCTATAGAGCATACACAAAATCATGGAAACTAAACAATACACTGCTAAATGATGAATGGGTCAATGAAGAAATCAAAAGGAAATAAAAAATTTTATAGAGTCAAATGATAATGAGAACACAACATACCAAAATCTCTGGGACACAATGAAGGCAGTTCTAAGAGGTAAATTTATAGCCTTAAGTGCCTATATTAAGAAGTTACGAAGGTCGCAAGTAAACGACCTAATGCTTCACCTTAAAGCCTTGGAAAAAGAAGAACAAGGCAAACCAAAAATCAGTAGATGGGAAAAAATAATAAAGACTAGGGCAGAAGTTAATGAAATAGAAACAAAAAGAACAATCTAAAGAATTAATGAAACAAAGAGTTGGTTCTTTGAAAGGATAAACAAGATTGATAAACCCTTAGCAAATCTGACCAAAAGAAAGAGGGAAGAGACACAAATTAATAAAATCAGGGATGAACAAGGTAACATCACAACAGATTCCAGAGAAATTCAAAAAATCATAGGGACATACTATAAAAGCATATACTCCACAAAGTATGAAAATCTGAAAGAAATGGATGATTTCCTTGATCTATATGACCTACATAAATTAAATCAAAATGAGATTAATCACTTAAATACACCTATAACAAACATGGAGATCCGAACAGTTATCAATAATCTCCCAACTAAAAAAAGTCCAGGCCCAGACGGATTCACTGCTGAATTTTACCAGACTTTTAAGGAAGAGCTAACACCATTGCTTCTTAAGCTTTTCCAGGAAATAGAAAAATAAGGAATTCTACCAAACTCCTTCTATGAGGCCAGAATCACCCTGATACCAAAACCAGGCAAAGATAGAACAAAAAAAAAAAAAAATTACAGACCAATCTCCCTCATGAACATAGATGCAAAAATTCTCAACAAAATATTAGCAAACAGAATACAAGAATATATCAAAAAGATCATTCACCCTGACCAAGTAGGCTTTATCCCAGAGATGCAGGGATGGTGCAACATACGCAAATCTATAAATGTAATACATTACATAAACGGGTTTGCTACGTCCACGGCGACCTCGCCTGTGTAGCAAGCAGAGATGCTTCTGTACTGGAAGCGAGCTGAGGACAGAGGGCCAGCACTCCTCGGAGGGATGCCCCCAGTGACCCCTTGGCAGTCAGTTACTGTAAAGGTTCCTGCTGCCCATGAAGTCACGACGACCTAATTGCTGACGCCAATGTGCTGTTTTCTGCGCTCTGTTTCTTTCCTGCTTTCTTCTAGCTGTTTGTCTAAGAACAGCTAATTCAACACTTATTAGTAATCATGCACGCAATCAGAGTACAAGAAACAATCTAAGCATTGAATGTGCCCCTCCTATGATTAAGGCAATGGAGGAAATGTATAACTCTACTAGGAATAAAAAATTAACTCTAAAACAGTTTTTAGATGGTGTAGAGTAGAAACAGCTTATGATGTTTTAGAACAATACTGATCCGGAGAAAGTGAAAGTAGAAATGTTAATCGGTAATGTTCATTAGAAGTATGACAGTTCTACAGATAAGGAGTTATAAAACTTAGGCTTTCCCACCAGGAAACTTCCTGGGGGGTATGTTCAGTACTTGATCAGGGGCAGATGGTGGACTCCTAGAGCTGGAATCTACTTAGTTCCACTCCCCTATGAGGGAGGATATGATGAATTCGGTAATAGATGGGTGAATTATGAAGAAAAAAGGAGGCTATGGCATTCTCTTCCATTTATGAAACACTTAACAAAAAAACGTAAGCCTTGGTGTTTATACAGTCCTTGGGGTATAAGAAATAAGTAACCTGTTATTCACCTTACACCTTTTACCCTAGTTTCTGTTCGTATAATGTTGTGGTCAATGGTGCGAGACATGCTTCTCAGAAAATGGGTACATTCCTGCCTGATCAACATTACATGTATGCTTACAATAGAACAATACTCAAGATTGTTTAGATTAATGATTTCTGAGATCACTTGTTGGCTTGCTAAGTTTCCCTGTTCAATCTGTATAAAATCTTCATGAAACCTTCAGTAAATTGCAGCAGCATATTCAACTTGAGTGTGTCTGTCTGTCATTTCCTCGCCGAATCCCGAGTTCTCCTTGAGCCTTCGCCCTTGTTCTCCCTCGGTCCTGATCTCCCCGAGAGTCAGTCCGCGGCACGGGTTGAAGGACAAAAATCACACGATCATCTCATTAGACACAGAGAAAGCATTTGACAAAATCCAACATCCCTTCATGATAAAAGTCCTACAGAGACTGGGAATAGAAGGAACATATCTCAATATAATAAAGGCTATTTATGACAAGCCTCCAGCCAACATATTACTAAATGGGGAAAAACTGGAAGCTTTTCCACTAAAATCAGGACCAACACTAGGGTGTCCACTGTCCCCACTTTTATTTAATATAGTTTTGGAAGTCTTAGCCATAGCAATAAGGCAAGAGACACACATAAATGGGATACAAATTGGAAAGGAAGAGACCAAGTTATCATTATTTGCATATGACATGATTCTATACATAAAGGACCCTAAAGACTCTGCTAGCAAACTGTTAGAGCTGATCAAAACCTACAGCAATGTAGCAGGATACAAAATAAATACACAGAAATCAGTAGCATTCATATATGCTAACAACAAACACACAGAGGATGAAATCAGAGAATCACTCCCATTCACAATTGCATCAAAAAAAAAGTACCTTGGAATAAACCTAATCAAGAAAGTAAAGAATCTCTACAATGAGAACTTTAAAACACGCAAGTGAGAAAATGCAGAACACATTAGAAAGTGGAGAAACATCCCTTGTTACTGGATTGGAAAAATCAATATTGTGAAAATGGCAATCTTACCTAAAACAATCTACACATTTAATGCAATCCCTATCAAAATTCCAAAGGCTTTCTTCATGGAAATAGAAAAAACAATCAAAAAATTCATTTGGAATCACAAAAAAACCTCGAATATCTAAAATAATACTGAGCAACAAAAAAGAGGCCTGTGGTATCACCATACCTGATTTTAACCTATACTACAGAGCCATAGTAACAAAAACAGCATGGTACTGGCACAAAAACAGACATGTAGATCAGTGGAACAGAATAGAGGACCCAGATGTAAGCCCAAGTAGCTATAGCCACCTGATATTCGATAAAAATGCCAAAAACAATCATTGGGGAAGAGACAGCCTCTTCAGCAAATGGTGTTGGGAAAACTGGATATATATCTGCAGAAGGATGAAAATAGATTCTTCTCTCTCGCCATGCACAAGAATTAAGTCCAAATGGATTAAAGACCTTAACATCAGATCTGAAACACTGAAACTGCTAGAGGAAAAATTAGGGGAAACCCTTCAACATATTGGTCTTGGCAAAGACTTTCTGAATACAACCCCAATTGCTCAGGTAATAAAACCACAGATTAATCACTGGGACCTCATGAAATTACAAAGATTTTGCACTGCAAAGGACACAGTGAAAAAAGCAAAGAGGCAACCTACAGAGTGGGAAAAAATCTTCGCCAGCTATATATCTGATAGAGGATTAATATCTAGGATATACAAAGAACTCAAAAAGTTAAATAATAAGTAATCAAACAAGCCAATCAAAAAATGGGCTATGGAGCTAAATAGAGAGTTCTCAAAGGAAGAAATATGAATGGCATATAAGCATCTTAAAAAAATGTTCTACGTCACTAGTCATCAGGGAAATGCAGATTAAAACTACATTGAGATTCCATCTCACTCCTGTCAGATTGGCTACCATCATGAAAACAAATGATCATAAATGTTGGCAGGGATGTAGAAAAAAAGGAACCCTTCTACACTGCTGGTGGGAATGCAGTCTGGTCCAGCCATTGTGGAAAACAGTGTGAAGGCTCCTAAAACAGCTAAAGACTGATCTACCATATGACCCAGCTATAGCACTCCTAGGCATATATCCAAAGGACTCATCTCATTTGCTTAGAAGTACATACTCAACCATGTTTATTGCTGCTCAATTTATAATAGCTGGGAAATGGAACCAGCCTAGATGTCCCTCAATAGATGAGTGGATAATGAAGATGTGACACATTTATACAATGGAGTTCTACTCAGCGGTAAAGAAAAATGAAGTTATGAAATTTGCAGAAAAATGGATGGACCTGGAAAGTATTATACTAAGTGAGGTAACCCAGGCCCAGAAATCCAAGCGCCACATGTTCTCTATCATATGTGGATCCTAGCTACAGATGATTGGGCTTCTGTGTGAGAATGAAAATACTTAGTAGCAGAGGCCAGTAAGGTAAAAAGGAGACATAAAGGGTAGAGAAAGGAAGGGAGGAGGATACTTAATAGGTTGATATTGTATATATGTAATTACAATGATTGTAATGGGGAGGTAATATGATGGAGAATGGAATTTCAAATGGGAAAGTGTGGGGGTGGGGAGGGAGGGAATTACCATGGGATATATTTTATAATCATGGAAAATAGTAATAAAGATTTAAAAATAAAAAAATAAAAATAAAAAATAAAAAAATAGAATCCCTTATATAAATATGGTACAGAGGTTATTTACTGGAAAATAGGCAATCCTCCATTGGTTACCCCACCATAGACATGGCTTTTTTTCTCCCATCTCTGTCTTAATTTCTCTCAGCAATGTACCAAATATATTTGAACCATACCATTCCCTCTGAAAGGCAGTAATCCCCAGGAAAACGTAGGTGTATTTTATTCATACATTGAGTTCTAGATATCTAATTGCCAAAAGAAAATTTTCAATGATGTTGGTGTGTGGACGATAATTATGTGGGGAGTTTAGAAGTTAAGCGTTTTATGATTTTTTTTTTACATTATTCTCTGACAGAGAAAGCAACTTTCTCCAAACTTCAGCTTCAACTTAATCTGGCAATTTGCCACTCAACAAGAACTTCCACAGTTTCAATGACCTGGTTGGCGGCAGAAGCATTATCTGCAGGATTGTGCCAAAGTAAAAAAGATACAAACAGTGGGAATGGGAATTTCAATCTCCCTCACCACACCAGCCCTAAGAGCCATCAGTAGTAATCTAAAATTCTAAGACTTCCCCAGGGCTAAAATAAATAAATAAATAAATAAATAAATAAATAAAAAGTAGCCCTGTGAAACGTTCATGATACATATGCTATACTTAGGGCCTAAAAGTAACAATAAAGTCTCCAATATTATTTATTTGCCACATGAAGGTATGCTATTAACAATATGAAAGCAAGTAATACAAAATTATGGAGATATATATATATACTTAAGGAGAGGTTAGTCAATGTTTATTTTAATTGAGATATTGCTGTATTCTACCTCCACCATACTTTGTTGGCAGAAAAGGAACACATTCCAAAAGTTAGACTTCAAAGTTTCTTTCTTACTTATAAAAATTCTTGCAAACAAGAATTTGGCTTTTTTATTTTGGAAATATATTTCTATATATCAAAAACCAATCATTCTAATAAGCTAACATTATAGATCTAAATATATGAAAGAAGAGAAATAAACGGAAGGATGCCAGGTTTTTAGCTTTATAAATCAATGATATTTATCCATTTCTCACTAGGGGTTCCACATTAGTATGGGATGGGCCTGGAAGCTCAGTCTGCCTTTGCACAGATTGTGTTCCATCTGTCTTTCAGTATTTGAATACTCAGGTCTTGGGCCATGATGTTCAAACAGTCAACTTCCCATGTATCCTGGTTTCCAGCAGTAATTTATGAAACCATCTATAAAGGCAATAACTATGCATACAAGAAGGGGTTATGTAAAGATCTAAGAAGTAGCTGCAGTAAATTCAATATACTTGAGCTGATTTAGAAATCCTCCAGTTGTCTGGGAATGCATATCCTTTGTGAAACTGACACAGGAAACAAAAGCTTTGATGACACAGTCTCTACATAAATCCTCAAACTATTCTGCTCCCTTTACTTCCTTTCTCATATTCATTATCCATCCTTGCAGCTTGGGAATCAGAGATTAAACAGTAAGGAGAGATGGGCACTGTGAAATTCATCCTCAAACAGATGAAGCATGAAATGAGGCCTCCAAAATACTTTTAACATTTGTTCTCCATTGTATATCTGAAGTATTTCCATCCAAACTAGTTTTAAAGACCCATTTAAATAAAACTGTTTACAGTTTTAAGAAATTTCCCTGAGGTGACTTAAAATGTTCATTGAGGATTGTGGATGGTGTTTTTTTTACCCGTGCCCTTTCTCACCTCAGTCTGTCCTCACCTACCTTCCATCAACCACAGGTCAGCTCACTTCCCCAGCTTTTGGCAGGAAACTATTTCAGTTTAAGTTTTGCAAGCCTCTCTTTTTAACCTCTATTCTCATATTTTCCTTTCCCTTTATATTTCATTATTTCATGAAGTTTTCTTTTGTCAGCACTTTTATATATCTCCCTAAAGTATTACCTTGTTTAGCTTATATTCTGAGTATTAAAAGCCCTCCATTCACTTGATCTTTTCATTTATTCATATTTATTGGAAACTTTACTATATGAACATATAGGAATGTGATCATGTTCCCACCACATTCTCCTCTTATGTTCCCTCTCCTGCCATTCTCCATTCCCTGAGTACCCCTCCAAGGCAGTCCTCCCTCAATTTTGTTGCCTTGTCCTTTTTATTTTTGGGGTGTAGGGGTCTTGCTACCTGGCCTTCCTCAGCATCTCAAGTGTTAGGATTACATGCTTACCACCCTAAACTCAGGCAATGTATTAATTCTTAAATGTCTGTGTTTGCTTGATTTTAAAATTTTCAAGGTTAACAGTCTTGGAACTATTTCCACCTGAGTAGATTGTCTTCAGTTCAGTCATCTCTGCTAGCACTAACTGCACTAATGTGACTGGAAATTTGACCTGAACTACAAGTAGTTCCATGGGTGAGAAAAGGATATAATAAGTTTTTTGACTTATTTAAATTTTTCCAAAGCAGAATGAAATAGTACTGCTGAACAAGGTGGATAATGATTTTGATGTGTTTTTTAATTCATTTTGCAAGGATTTTGTTCAGGATCTTTGCATCTAAGTTCATTAGGGTTATCAACCTATAATTTTCTTTCTTTGTTGCAACTCTCTCTGGTTTTTGGTATTAGGGTGATGCTAGCTTCATAAAAGGAGTCAGGGAGGATTCCCTGGTCTCCAATTATGAAGAATAGTTTGAGAAAAATTGGTTTCAGTTCTCCTATAGGTTTGATAGAATTCAGCTGAGATGCCATCCAGTTCTGGACTTTTCTTTCTGGGGAGATTTTGGATTACCTTTTCAATCTCCATGGATGAGATAGGTTTGTTTAGAAAATTAATCTGCTCTGAGTTTAGTTTTGGTAAGTAGTATGTATTTAGGAATTCATCCATTTCTTCCAGATTATTTAATTTTGTGGAACAGAGGTTTTGGTAGTATGCCCTCATGATTCTTCCAATTTCATTGATGTCTGTAGTGATCTCTCCTTTTTCATTTCTGATTTTGTTAACTTGAAACTTTTCTTTTTTTGCTTGATCAGTTTGGCCAGGGGTTGGTCTATCTTGTTTGTTTTTTTCAAAGAACCAGCTCTTGTTTCATTGATTTTTTTTAAAATTGTTTCCCTAGATAACATTTCATTAATTTATGCTCTAATCTTGACTATTTCTTTCCATCTGGAGTTCTTTGGGTGGGATACTTCTTGTTTCCCAGTGCCTTTAGGTGAACAGTCCAATTTTGTATTTGTGATCTCTCTTTGGAATGAATGCATTTAGGGCTATGAATTTTCCCCTTATGACTGTCTTCCCATAAATTTTGGTAGGTTGTGTTTTCATTATCATTCAAATCTAGGAATTATACAATTTCTTTTTTGATTTCTTCCATGGCCCATTCATTGTTTAAAAAGGTGTTGTTTATCCTCTAGGAGTTTGTGGCCTTCTTTATGTGTCTCTTGTTAATTTCTAGTTTTAAAGCATTGTGATCTAATATGGTGCAGGAAGTTCCTTCAGTTTTCCTGATTTTAGGAAGGCATGCTTTATGACCAAGTATATGGTCAATTTTGGAGAAGGTTCCATGGGCTGCTGAGAAGAATGTGTATTCTGTAGAGATGGGGAATAGATAACCTTTAGGTCTAGTTGCTTTTCTTTTTCAGATGAGAAATGGACTTGAGGAGATAAAAGACCCAGCACACTCCACCCCAGCCCCTGCTGAAACCACAGAGGAATTGGGGAAATGAGCAAGAATGTTGCTCTCTAGTTAACCTAATATCAGCACAAGGGTGATAGAGAAAGATATTGAGGACACTCAAAACCTACAAAACCAGACATCTAAATGCTCCCAAGTGCCCATTACTAAAGTAGACTTAAAATGCTCCCAGCATGGCTCAGGGAATTTTGCAGAAAGTGGCTTGGGGAGCAGAAATGTTGTTACAGCCACAAGTTGGGACATTTTGCACAGAGACATTGTCTATCCCTCATAACTGGCATCTGCCCCCCAAAAGCATGACCCACAATCCCCATGGGATTGACCTGTATCTCCAGTGAGGAAGGCCTCTTCAGAAAAGGGGCTGGGAGGAGGGAAAGTATAGTACCAGCATATGATGTTTACATATAAGATGTGTCCATATCTAATAATAATAAATGAAAAAAAGAAAGAACTATTTATGGAAACATTGTTAAGATAAGCAAATTATCTCAACCTAATTTTAAATGGCAGACAATCCAGAAGAATTTATTTAATTTACTCATCCATACTATTAGCTACTGCATATTTGTAGAAAACATATCATACTAAATGTGTGAATTCATAGTTTTAATCTGGATACAATCATGATTCTGGTACAACTAGTCAATATAGCATCACATGTGAGTCAGACTGTTTCATTCTTTGATGACTTTTAGGTAAAATACTTTCTCAGTATATAGTCCTTTGATCCCCACTACATTTATTATGCTTTTCTGATGTTACTAAATAATTTGTGTACTTCAAACTGGTTTTTAGGCAAAGGTAAATCTTGTGTTATCTTCAAATCCTGCTGTTGGTGTTATCCATGCTGTAAGGTGGCTATAAAACATACTTGCTAGTATGTTTGAGTCATGCTCAACTATATAATAAACTGTCCATTATTTTAATAATTCCCTCTCATTGAAGTATTCTGGCTTCCCTTTACCTCCACTCTCATTTATTTTTGCTCTGTAATACAATCACAAGTTTTCCTAATAGCACCATTCCTCTTTCTAAGTAAAGTAGAGACGTCGCACAGATTTCTTTCCAAAATGATGTGCCAATAAGTTTGGATCTCTCGCTCTTGAATCACTACAAATCTAAGTATGTTTCAATCTCCTACAAATCTAGTAAATAAATAATAACATATACTTTAGAATAAGTCCCACTATTTGAAACATTTTACCTGATTATCTTTTGGTTAAATGTCTGGTTTAACAGAATATACTTGAGTTTCCACTGTAGCTTAATTAAGCAATCTTTGTTTTTCCTGTTTCTAGAAGTCAAGTTCATTTATTCTTCCTCTTTATCTTACCTCTTCTGTCTAGAAAGACAAAATCAATGTCAAGAACAGCTGCAGTAGGGACTTTTCTCTTTAATCCTATTCACATTCATACTCATATTCATTCTCTCTCACATTCCCTCTGTCTTTCTCTCTCATCTTTTTCATCTCATCTCTCTCGTCATTCAGGATGACATTCTATTTGATAATTTTTTATGTGTTATATGTACTCATCTACCATAAATATACACATGTTTTTAACAAACCTGGCACCTAAGATCTAGGAATTTGATCTTGGAGATATAGATAGATAGAGAGAGAGAGAGAGAGAGAGAGAGAGAGAGAGAGATAGTTATAGTATCATGTTCCTTATTTTACAAAACAAATGGTTCCAGCTTGAGCAACTGGGACCACTTTCATATCTGCTTCTGTGCTGTAGCCTCCTAACATATCTCAAACATTCAGGTTTTGGACACTTATTTGACCTTTGGAATTATAAGATGTGGCAGTCTGATTTTATAAACTTTGTGACTCAGCATGACAGTAAGCTATTTCTTCAAGAAATACTTTTACCTTTAATTAGATCTTGCTATTATATATCAAGGGTGCTATAAGGTAATCCTTATTGCTAAAGGCATTGCACGCTGCAGTCATAGGACACTAAGAGACCATACTGGAACTGAGAAGGAAACCAGCTCCTTCCTAGCTAGCCCTCATAGCACTGGGAAGTGCTATGAGATCTGCAAGGAGATAATGGTCACCAATAGTGTGAATAAGAAGGAGATAATGCAATCTACAAAATCAACCAGCTGGGCAAAATGTACACACCTGTGCAATAGTGACATACAGCCTAGTTGGGTAACCATATGTTCTGGGATTGGACATGAGGCCCACTCAGTGGGAGAAAACTCACACCTGGTACTAGGAACCAAGTCAGAATATCATGGATAGGAAACTCAGAGACCCTATAGAGAAGTCCTTCCTGCTCTTTGGCTAAGATAACTGGCTAAGATTATATCAAAATGCAATCAAATACCTATGTGTATCTCCTTTAATACATACTGGCTCACTATTGTATGATGAATCTGTTTTATGTAACAAATAGCTGAGAATCCAGAATCCATTAATATGACATCTGCTGGGGCCAAGTAGACATTGCAGAGGATGTAAAGACATGAGTACTGCTCTCACTTGCTAGCCCATCAACCTGCTACTAGGAGATGTCAAAAGATACTATAGTAACTCAAAACCCTTCAAAGCAGAAATCCAGAGGCCATAAATAACTCAGCACTAAATCAGACTTTTAAAACCCATAGCAAGAAAAAGATTGTAAGAGCAGTAGAATGGATAGGAATATCCTGATGGAAGTCCCTTCACCCAACCCATACACACTGACTGACATCTACAGGACTCCACAGTGAATACCAATAACCTCACTAAGGAGGGCCCCAGTGGAATGGGGGTGGAAATGAGATGTTAGACTATAAACTTTTTCAAAAATTAAATTAAATTAAAAAACAAATAGCAAGGATCTTCCCACAATTCCTTTACCTCCTTCCTCAGTTACTATGAGGCCCAAGCTTGACTAACTACTCAGGAGCAAAATCCTTTATGCTGCTTTATTTTAGTCCATTTTCTTCTCTTTATTTACTTATTGAAGATTATACCACTGTCAGCCTTAACAATTATATTATAAATTGGTTCACTGTTTTGCTTAAAATTAATATGAAGCCTTGATGGAAAAGAAAGATGTCCCCATTAGAATAGAGTATCCTTCAACAGGTGAATGTACAGGGCACTATATGTGCACATTCACATGCATAAACACACACACACACAGAGACTAGAAACTCAAGAAACATGAAGGGAGAATGGTAGTGAACAACTTAGGAGCAGATCACAAGGTAGAAGAATACGTGGAACAGTGAGAGAACTAGAGCAGCATCAGCAGCCTCCCCTTCCCCACTGTCAGTGCCCAGCTCCCTCCCCCACTGCCAGTGCCCAGCTCCAGTGAACAGAGCAGTCCAGGGTCCTGGCCACACCTACTTGAACCAACAGCAGGATACAAGCATAACTGAGATCAAAATCATCCCAAAAGGTAACTGGGATAAACCAGGTCAGTACCTGCCTAATAAACCTGGTATATAGTCCTGAACCAAAAGTGCTAATTGCACCTTCCATATCCATGTCAAGATTTAGGGAGTGGGTGAGGCACCACATAGCCTAAGAGACAGACAGAGGATCTGGTCGTCATACTACCTACTCTTGGATAAATACTCTGTACTGTTTTTCATTGAAAATGTATATTGTTTAGTTAAATTTTAGAAGCTATCTGTATTTGGTTCCACTCAGCCTACATGAATACTCTCATAATAGGCAAACCCAACACCTAGAGTCACTCTTGTAGATATTCTTGAGAGTCTTGACAGCCACACCTAGTGCCTTAAGCTTCTACCCTGAAGACATAAAATATCAGATTGATTGATACATCTAATGATAGCCAGCTAACTAGAAAATCCAATCATTAAATAATTAAGGATGCAAAAAAAATATATTATAACACAAGAAACACCAAAAGTCAAGACAATATAAATCCAACAAAAAGTATTAATGCATCAGAAATGACCTCCAGTGAGAATGTTTTAGAGGAAATGCCTGAGAAAGATTTCAAAAGGTTGATTATAAATATGTTCAAAGAACTCAAAGAAGAAATAAAAGGAAGCAAAAAAGACACAGATGCCAATTCAATGAAATAAAGAGGTCAATATTGGACATAAATCAGGAAACAGAAAGAATAAAAAAAAAAACCAGTCAGAATTACTACCAATAAAGAACACAGTTAATGAAATAAAAAACTCTGTAGAAAATCTCACCAGTAGAATTGATGAAGGAGAAGACAGAATATATAAGCTAGGAGACCAGGCAGCAGATCTAATGCAGTCCAACAAAGAGAAAGATAAACTTATAGAAAAGAATGAGTGGGAATTTCAAGATATTTGGGACACTATGAAAAGATCAAACATAAAAAGTCAGGGCATAGTAGAAGGAGAAGAATTTCACTCCAAAGGAATAGTAGTCATCTTCAACAAAATCATAGAGGAAAATTTCCCCCAAATTTGGAAAGAGATACCAATGCAGACAAAGGACTCTTTTAGAACCCCAGCCAGACAAAACCTGGAAAGAACCTCTCCTCGCCATATTATAATCAAACTACCAAACACACAAACCAAAGAAAAAATATTGAAAGCAGTCAGAGAGAAAAATCAAGTTACCTACAAAGGCAAGACTATCAGGATTACAGCAGATTACTCAACACAAACTTTAAAAGCCAGAAGGGAATAGAGTGATGTATTCCAAGTCCTGAAAGATAACAACTGTCAACCAAGGTTGCTTTATCCTGCAAAGCTATCCATTCAAATAGACGGAGAAATAAGGACATTCCATGACAAAAGCAGGCGAAAGGAGTATGTGAAGACAAAACCAGCTCTACAGAAAATACTGGAAAGAATCCTTCCTGCTGAAGAAAAAAAAAAGTACACATATAAGGAACTGGGAAAAAAAAACAAACAATACTCAAATACTAGTTAACACAAGAGAGCAAAGATCAAACTGGAAGAACTACAAAAAATAGCAAAAATGAATACACAACTTTCAATACTATTTCTTAATATCAACAGCCTCAATTCCCCAAGCAAAAGGCATAGGTTCGCAGACTGGGTTTAAAAGCAGGATTCTTCAATTTTTTGCCTCCAAGAAACCCACCTTTCTACAAAGAATGGACACTATCTTAGGGTAAAAGGTTGGAAAATGGTGTTTCAAGAAAATGGACCCAGAAAATAAGCAGGGGTTGCTATCCTAATAGATGACAAGGTAGACTTCAGTCCAACATTAGCTAATAAAGATAAGAAAGGCCACTGTATATTGGTAAAAGGCACCCTCCAACAGGAGGACATTACAATCCTAAACATATATACACCTAACATGGGTTCCCCAAATTCATCAAACAAATGCTATTAGAACTAAGGTCACAGATAACACCAAACACAGTGATAGTGGGGGACTTCAACACCTCACTCTCATTAATTCACAGGTGATCCCAGAAAAAAAATAAACAGAGAGGCATCTGGACTAAATGTGGTCATGGAAGGATATATATAGGACATTTCATCCAAATGCTACAGAATATACATTCTTTCAGCAGCACAATGAACATTCTCTAAAATAGACCATACATTAGGACACAAAGCAAATCTTAACAAATACAGGAAAATTGAAATAATTCCTTGCATTCTATCTGACCACAATGGAATCAAATTACAAATCAATAACAAGAAAGGCTATAGAGCATACACAAAATCATGGAAATTAAACAACACACTACTAAAGGATGAATGGGTCAATGAAGAAATCAAGAAAGGAAATCAAAAAAATTATAGAATCAAATGATAATGAGAACATGACATACCAAAATCTCTGGGACACAATGAAGGAAGTTCTAAGAGGTAAATTCATAACTTTAAGTGCCTATATTAAGAAACTAAAAGGGTCACAAGTAAACAACCTAGTGCTTCACCTTAAAGCCTTGGAAAAAGAAGAACAAAGCAAATCGAAACACAGTACATTGGAAGAAATAATAAAGATTAGGGCAGAAATTAATGAAATAGACACCAAAAAAATTCCAAAGAAATAATGAAACAAAGAGTTGGTTCTTTCAAAGGATAAACAAGATTGATAAACTCTTAATAAGTATGAATAAAAGAAAGAGAGAAAAGACAAAAATTAATAAAATTAGAGATGAAAAAGGTAACATTACAACATATGCCAGAGAAATTCAAACAATCATAGAGACATACTATAAAAGCATATACTCCACAAAGTATGAAAATCTGAAAGAAATAGATGATTTCCTTCATTTATATGACTTACCGAATTTAAATCAACATGATAGTAATCACTTAAATAGGCCTATAACAAGCATGGAGATCCAAGCAGTTATCAAAAAATCTCCCAAGTTAAAAACAGCCCAGGCCCAGATGGATTCACAGCTGAATTTTACCAGACCTTCAGAGAAGAAATAACAGCATTGCTTCTTAAGATTTTCCATAAAATAGAAAAAGAAGGAATCCTACCAAACTCCTTCTATGAAGCCAGCATCACTCTGATACCAAAACCAAGCAAAGATAGAACAAAAAAAAGAAAATTACAGACCAATCTCCCTCATGATCATAGATGCAAAAAAAGATCATTCTCAGTGAACTTACCCAATCACAGAAAAAACATCGCCACATAGTCTCACTCGTTTACAGCACATAACCTGAATCTACCCAAGACACCTTACATACACAGCAATCATCTCATGGACTAGACACTAGGATGGATGGGGAGGGAGGGGAGCACATCAAAGGGGTGGGAAACACTAATCTAGACACAAACGGCAATGGTACAATAAAATTCTACTTCCTAAAAGGCAGACCAAATGGCTGAACCTTCACCAGGCCCTAACAGGAAACACCTGAACCACAAGACACTGGAGAAGGTTGGATCAAGTCTAACCCAAATCTTCTACATCTTCTGTCTCCCTCTCTCTCTCTCTCTCTCTCTCTCTCTTTCTCTCTCTCTCTCCTCTCTAACCCTTGTATAGTAGTCTTTTTTTCCCTCATTTTCTTAGTGGGCACTGACCTGTAACTCCTAGTACCAGCATGGGGCTATCATCCATAATGAGCTTTTGATCTGAGAAACCTACAAGGTTTCCTAAAAGAATGACAGATTTCTGTCAGAGTACTTGATGACCCACCAAAGGTCAGTGGTAAGACCCTATTGCTGAAGACACCATATGCAGCTGACACATAAAATGGAACGACATGGCTGGAAGCCAGGAGAGTCAGTCCCCAGACAGTCAGCATGTCTAGTGCCAGAAGGTACTACATGGGCAACTGGGGGATATCACCAATATCTGTCCAAGCAACTCATGGTCTAAGCTACTTAGCAACAAATAACCTGTTGTGATAGCCATACAAGTGCAATAGTGGCACACAGCCATGGTGGAGAACCAACTGCTCTTGATTTGGCTAACTGATCTCCTCAGTGGTATGAGACCCATAGCTGGAGTTGGGAAACAAGTCAGAACCATATCCAAACATAAGCCCACTCTCCAATATCAAGCTACCATCAATCATGGTCTGTAAGAGGGCCTACACCTATTAAACTCTCTATAAAAAAGTAAGGGTTATCTCACTTGTCCTGGTGCTAACTTACTCTCCATTGGAGAATCTGCTTCTCGGTTTCAGATAGATACAGATCCTAAGGAGAGAGCCACCCCATCATACCTCAACAGCACCCCAACTGAAACTAAGGAAAATTGGCAAAACAAGCAAGGATGCTGTCTTCCTGATGAACCACATACTAGCACAAGGGGGAAGGAGAACAACACAGAGAAAAATCAACTCCCACCAAATCAGAGAGCCAGAGCCTCAGAGGCCCCCAACACCTCATCACTGAAGCAGACCAAAAATGAACCCAACACGGCTCATGGAAATTTTGCAGAAGAGGGGGAGGAAAGAATGTCAGAGCCACATGTTGGGGCATGATATGCAGAGACATTTATCATACCAATAACTGTGGGCTAACTCTACAATGTATGATCCAAATACATCAACAAGGAGGGGCCACTGGGGAAGGGGTAGGTCAAGGATTAACCTAATAATGGTACCAAACTGCCTGTATTTGCTTAACAGAATAGTAATAAAAAAATTCTCAACAAAATATTGGAAAACAGAATACAAGAATATATCAGAAAGATCATTCACCCTGACCAAGTAGGCTTTATCCCAGAGATGCAGGGATGGTGCAACATATGCAAATTAATAAATGTAATACATTATATAAATGGGCTGAAGGACAAAATCAAATGATCATCTCATTAGATGAAGACAAAATCCAACATTCCTTCATGATAAAAGTCCTACAGAGACTGGGAATTGAAGGAACATATCTCAATATAATAAAGGTTATTTAAGACAAGCCTGCTGCCAACATATTACAAAATGGGCAAAAACTGGAAGCTTTTCCACTAAAATCACAAACAAAACAAGGGTGTCCACTGTCCCCACTTTTATTTAATATAGTTTTGGAAGTCTTAGCCATAGCAATAAGGCAAGAGACACACATAAAAGGGATACAAATTGGACAGGAAGACATCAAGTTATCATTCTTTGCAGATGACATGATTCTATATATAAAGGGCCCTAAAGACTCTACTGCAAACTATTAGAGCTGATAAACTCCTATAGTCATATAGCAGGATACAAAATAAAAACACAGAAATCAATAGCCTTCCTATATGCTAACGACAAACACACAGAAGATGAAATCAGAGAATCACTCCCATCCACAATTGCATCAAAAAAATAAATAAATAAATAAATAAAGTACCTTGGAATAAACCTAACCTAGAAAGTAAAGATCTCTACAATGAAAACTATAAAACACTCAAGCAAGAAATTGCAGAGGACACTAGGAAATGGAAAAACATCCCTTGTTCCTGGATTGGAAGAATCAATATTGTGAAAATGGCAATCTTACCAAAAGCAAACTACACATTTAATGCAATCCCCATCAAAATTCCAATGACATTTTTCACAGAAATAGAAAACAATAATCCAAAAATTCATTTGGAATCACAAAAAAACCCTCAATATCTAAAATAATGCTGAGCAACAAAAATAAGGCTGGTGGTATCACCATACTTGATTTTAACCTATACTACAGAGCCATAGTAACAAAAACAGAATGGTACTGACACAAAAGCAGACATGTAGATCAATGGAACAGAATACAGGACCCAGATATAAGTCCAAGTAGCTATAGCCACATGATATTTGATAAAAAATGCCAAAAATACTCATTGGAAAAAAGAGAGCCTCCTAAGCAAATGGTGTTAGGAAAACTGGATATGTATCTGTAGAAAGATGAAAATAGATTCTTCTCTCTCTCCATACACCAGAATTAAGACCAAATGGATTAAAGACCTTAACATCAGACCGGAAACTCTGAAACTGCTAGAGGAAAAAGAAGGGGAAACCCTTCAACATATTGATCTTGGCAAAGACTTTCTGAATATAACTCCAATTGCTCGGCAATAAAAACACAGATTAACCACTGGGACGTCATAAAATTACAAAGAATTTGCACTGCACAGGACACTGTGAATAAAGCAAGGAGGCAACCTACAGAATGGGTAAAATTCTTTGCCAGCTATATATCTTGTAGAGGATTAATATCTTGGATATACAAAAAACTCAAAAAGTTAAATAATAAGAAATCAAACGAGCCAATTAAAAAATGGGTTATGGAGTTAAATAGGGAGTTCTCAAAAGAAGAAATATGGATTGCATATAAGCATCTAAAAAAATGTTCTAGACTTCCGGTTAAGATGGCGGCGTAGGTACCACGCCAAAGCAGCCTAGGGGGGAAAAAGACCAAAAAAACTCAGCAAAATACACGCTTTTACTAAAAAGTGAGGTGTATAGGAAATTGAGGCGGCAGCGGAGAAGTAGAAGAGTTATAGAGCATCCAGAGCCCGCACAGGCGGGAAAAGCGGCTCCAGTGGCTCAGGCAGCTCGGCCAAACGCCGCAGCCGCAGCAGAAAGCCGCCAGTCTCTCGGCTCGAGCCGCAGGAAAAGCCAGGTGCGGGATTTTCCCCTCACACCGCGCTCTCCGCAACTCGGAAAACGTGAGGGGAGAGCGGCAGCGAGCAGCGGAGGAGCAGACCGCGAGGTAGAAGAACACGTGGAGCAGCGAGACAACCAGAGCAGCCGCGGCTCCCTCCCCTCCCCCACCGCCTGAGCCCAGCTCCAGCGAACACAGCAGCGGCCCGGGACCCGGCCACGCCAACTTACGCTGACAGCGGGACCCAAGCAGGAGCAGAGTTCGGCAGCAACTTCAGCGGCTCCAGCACCGGTACCAGCGGCCCCAGCAGCAGTGGACCCAGGAGCGGCAGTGACGGCAGATCCCGCAGCAACGGCTTTGGGGGGAGCAGCGGCGGTGCTCACGGCAGCGGCAGCTTCAGCAGCGATGGTGGCTCTGGTGGTGGCAGCTATGGCAGCAGCAGAGGCAGCAGCAGCGGCTCGGATTGCCCCGTAGGAAAAGCAAGTGCCCAGCTCCAGAAATCAGAACAGCAGCCCGACGACCCAGGCAGCAACTTGACTGAGACCAAAATCACCCAAGGTAACTGGGATTGCACCAGGGAAGGGTCTCACTTGGTCACAAGCTGACTTGGATCCCTCAACAGACCAGAAATCTAAACCTCTTTGTTGATAGAAGATCTGGTCATTATAATAACTACTCTTGCATACATATTCGGGGCTGTTTTTGATTGAATGTGTACAGTGTTTAGTTAAATTTTAGAATCTACCTGTATTTTATTCCACTCAGCCTGCTTGAATACTCCTATAGCAGGGAAACTCAACCCCTAAGAACATCTTTGTAGATACTCTGAGAGTCTTAAGAGCCACACCTAATACCTTAAGGTCCTACCCTGAAAATATATTACATCAAATCAATTGATACAGCTAAGAATACACAGCTAGCTAGAAAATCCAAGCATTAACTTAATCCAAGATGCAAAAATATATACATTATAACACAAGAAACACTAAAAAAGCAAGATGATATAAATCCACCTAAAAGTATTAATGCATCAGAAATGTCCTCCAGAGAGAAAGAGTTAGAGGAAATGCCTGAGAAAGAGTTCAAAAGAATAATTATAAATATGTTCAAAGAGGTCAAAGAACACATGAAAACAATCAAGGAAGAAATCAAAGAGGAAATCAAAGGAATCAAACAAGAGGCAGGACACCAATTTAATGAAATAAAGAAGGCAATACAAGACATAAATAGGGAAATAGAAATAATAAAAAAAAAAACCAGTCAGAATTACTAGCAATGAAGAATACAGTTAATGAAATAAAAAACTCTGTAGAAAATCTCACCAGTAGGATGGATGAGGGAGAGGACAGAATATCTAAGCTAGAAGACCAGGTGGCAGACCTAATGCAGTCCAACAAAGAGAAAGACAAACTTATAGAAAAGTATGAGTGGGAATTTCAAGATATTCGGGACACTATGAAATGATCCAATATAAGAATTCAGGGCATAGTAGAAGGAGAAGAACTCCACTCCAGAGGCATAGTAGGCATCTTCAACAAAATCATAGAGGAAAATTTCCCCCAAATTGGGAAAGAGGTGCCAATACAGATACAGGAAGCCTTTAGAAACCCAGCCAGACAAAACCCAGAAAGAACCTCCCCTCGCCATATTATAATCAAACTTCCAAACACACAAACCAAAGAAAAAATATTGAAAGCAGTTAGAGAGAAAAATCAAGTTACCTACAAAAGCAAGCCCATCAGGATTACAGCAGATTATTCAACACAAACTTTCAAAGCCAGAAGGGCTTGGAGTGATATATTCCAAATTCTGAAAGATAACAACTGTCAACCAAGGTTACTTTATCCTGCAAAGTTATCCATTCAAATAGATGGAGAAATAAAGACATTCCATGACAAAAGCAGGTTAAAGGAGTATTTGAAGACAAAACCAGCTCTACAGAAAATACTTGATAGAATCCTCCATGCTGAACAAAAGGAAAAGCACACATATAAGGAACCTAGAAAAAACAAGCTATACTCAAATACCAGTTAACAGAAGAGAGCACAGATAGAACCAGTAACACACACACACACAAAAAAAAATGGCAAACATAAATACACAACTTTCAATAATATCTCTTAATATCAACGTTCTCAATGCCCCAACGAAAAGACATAGATTTGCAGACTGGGTTAAAAAGCAGGATCCTACAATTTGTTGTCTCCAAGAAACTCACCTTTCTACAAAGGATAGACATTATCTTAGGGTGAAAGATTGGAAGACGGTGTTTCAAGCAAATGGGCCTAGAAAACAAGCAGGGGTTGCTATCCTAATATCAGACAGGGTAGACTTTAGTCTGACGTTAGTCAAGAAAGATAAGGAAGGTCACTTTATATTGATTAAGGGCACACTCCAACAGGAGGACATTACAATCCTAAACATATATGCACCAAACATGGGGGCTCCCAAATTCGTCAAACAAACACTATTAGAACTAAGGTCACAGATAACACCAAACACAGTGGTGGTGGGTGACTTTAACACCCCACTCTCATCAATTGACAGGTCATCCAGGGAAAGAATAAACAGAGAGGCATCTGGACTAAATGAGGTCATAGAAGGAATGGACCTAACAGATATATACAGGACATTTCATCCAAAGGCTGCAGAATATACATTCTTTTCAGCAGCACATGGAACATTCTCTAAAATAGACCATATATTAGGACATAAAGCAAATCTTAACAAATTCAGGAAAATTGAAATAATTCCTTGCATTCTATCTGACCACAATGGAATTAAACTACAAATCAGTAGCAAGAAAGGCTATAGAGCATACACAAAATCATGGAAACTAAACAATACACTACTAAATGATGAGTGGGTCAATGAAGAAATCAAAAAGGAAATCAAAAAATTTATAGAGTCAAATGATAATGAGAACACAACATACCAAAATGTCTGGGACACAATGAAGGCAGTTCTAAGAGGTAAATTTATAGCCTTAAGTGCCTATATTAAGAAATTAGAAAGGTCGCAAGTAAACGACCTAATGCTTCGCCTTAAAGCCTTGGAAAAAGAAGAACAAGGCAAACCAAAAATTAGTAGACGGGAAGAAATAATAAAGATTAGGGCAGAAATTAATGAAATAGAAACAAAAAGAACAATCCAAAGAATTAATGAAACAAAGAGTTGGTTCTTTGAAAGGATAAACAAGATTGATAAACCCTTAGCAAATCTGACCAAAAGAAAGAGAGAAGAGACACAAATTAATAAAATCAGAGATGAACAAGGTAACATCACAACAGATTCCAGAGAAATTCAAAAAATCATAGGGACATACTATAAAAGCATATACTCCCTAAAGTATGAAAATCTGAAAGAAATGGATGATTTCCTTGATCTATATGACCTACCTAAATTAAATCAAAATGAGATTAATCACTTAAATAGACCTATAACAAACATGGAGATCCGAACAGTTATCAATAATCTCCCAACTAAAAAAAGCCCACATCCGGACGGATTCACTGCTTAATTTTACCAGACTTTTAGGGAAGAGCTAACACCATTGCTTCTTAAGCTTTTCCAGGAAATAGAAAAAGAAGGAATTCTACCAAACTCCTTCTATGAGGCCAGCATCACCCTGATACCAAAACCAGGCAAAGATAGAACAAAACAAGAAAATTACAGATCAATCTCCCTCATGAACATAGATGCAAAAATTCTCAACAAAATATTGGCAAACAGAATACAAGAGTATATCAAAAAGATCGTTCACCCTGACCAAGTAGGCTTTATCCCAGAGATGCAGGGATGGTGCAACATACCCAAATCTATAAATGTAATACATTACATAAACGGGTTGAAGGACAAAAATCACATGATAATCTCATTAGACGCAGAGAAAGAATCTGACAAAATCCAACATCCCTTCATGATAAAAGTCCTACAGAGACTGGGAATAGAAGGAACATATCTCAATATAATAAAGGCTATTTATGACAAGCCTACAGCCAACATATTACTAAATGGGGAAAAACTGGAAGCTTTTCCACTAAAATCAGGAACAAGACAAGGGTGTCCACTGTCCCCACTTCTATTTAATATAGTTTTGGAAGTCTTGGCTATAGCAATAAGGCAAGAGACACACATAAAATGGATACAAGTTGGAAAGGAAGAAATCAAGTTATCATTATTTGCAGATGACATGATTCTATACATAAAGGACCCTAAAGAGTCTACTAGCAAGCTGTTAGAGCTGATCAAAACCTACAGCAATGTAGCAGGATACAAAATAAATACACAGAAATCAGTAGCCTTCATATATGCTAACAACAAACACACAGAGGATGAAATCAGAGAATCACTCCCATTCACAATTGCATCAAAAAAAATAAAATACCTTGGAATAAACCTGACCAAGGAAGTAAAGAATCTATACAATGAGAACTTTAAAACAGTCAAGCGAGAAATTGCAGAAGACACTAGAAAGTGGAGAAACATCCCTTGTTCCTGGCTTGGAAGAATCAATATCGTGAAAATGGCAATCTTACCAAAAGCAATCTACACATTTAATGCAATCCCTATCAAAATTCCAAAGGCTTTCTTCATGGAAATAGAAAAAACAATCAAAAAATTCATTTGGAATCACAAAAAAACCTCGAATATCTAAAATAATACTGAGCAACAAAAAAGAGGCTGGTGGTATCACCATACCTGATTTTACCCTATACTACAGAGCCATAGTAACAAAAACAGCATGGTACTGGCACAAAACAGACATGTAAATCAGTGGAACATAATAGAGGACCCAGATGTAAGCCCAAGTAGCTATAGCCACCTGATATTCGATAAAAATGCCAAAAATACTCATTGGAGAAGAGACAGCCTCTTCAGCAAATGGTGTTTTGAAAACTGGATAAATAATCTGCATAAGGATGAAAATAGATTCTTCTCTCTCGCCATGCACAAGAATTAAGTCCAAATGGATTAAAGGCCTTAACATCAGACTGGAAACTTTGAAACTGCTAGAGGAAAAATTAGGGGAAACCCTTCAACATATTGGTCTTGGCAGAGACTTTCTGAATACAACCCCAATTGCTCAGGCAATAAAACCACAGATTAACCACTGGGACCTAATGAAATTACAAAGATTTTGCCCCGCAAAGGACACAGTGAAAAAAGCAAAGAGGCAACCTACAGAATATGAAAAAATCTTCGCCAGCTATATATCTGATAGAGGATTAATATCTAGGATATACAAAGAACTCAAAAAGTTAAATAATAAGGAATCAAACAAGCCAATCAAAAAATGGGCTATGGAGCTAAATAGAGAGTTCTCAAAGGAAGAAATACGAATGGCATATAATCATCTAAAAAAATGTTCTACGTCACTAGTCATCAGGGAAATGCAGATTAAAACTACATTGAGATTCCATCTCACTCCTGTCAGATTGGCCTCCATCATGAAAATAAATGATCATAAATGTTGGCGGGGATGTGGAAAAAAAGGAACCCTTCTGCACGGCTGGTGGGAATGCAATCTGGTCCAGCCATTGTGGAAAACAGTGTGGAGATTCCTAAAACAGCTAGAGATTGATTTACCATATGACCCAGCTATAGCGCTCCTAGGCATATATCCAAAGGACTCATCTCATTTCCTTAGAAGTACATACTCAACCATGTTTATTGCTGCTCAATTTATAATAGCTGGGAAATGGAACCAGCCTAGATGTCCCTCAACAGATGAGTGGATAATGAAGATGTGGTACATTTATACAATGGAGTTCTAGTCAGCAGTAAAGAAAAATGAAGTTATGAAATTTGCAGGAAAATGGATGGACCTGGAAAGTATTATACTAAGTCAGGTAACCCAGGCCCAGAAAGCCAAGCGCCACATGTTCTCTCTCATATGTGGATCCTAGCTACAGATGACTGGACTTCTGCGTGAGAATGAAAATACTTAGTAGCAGAGGCCAGTAAGTTGAAAAGGAGACATAAAGGGTGGAGAAAGGAAGGGAGGAGGATACTTAATAGGTTGATATTGTATATATGTAATTACAATGATTGTAATGGGGAGGTAATATGATGGAGAATGGAATTTCAAACGGGAAAGTGTGGGGGTGGGGAGGGAGGGAATTACCATGGGATATATTTTATAATCATGAAAAATGTTAATAAAAATTAAAAAAAAAATGTTCTACATCCCTAGTCATCAGGGAAATGCAGATTAAAACTACATTGAGATTTCATCCCACTCCTCTCAGATTGGCTATCATCATGAAAATTAATGATCATAAATGTTGGCGGGGATGTGGAAAAATAGGAACCCTTCTACACTTTTGGTGGGAATGCAATCTGGTCCAGTGATTGTGGAAATCAGTGTGGAGCTTCCTAAAACCACTAAAGATTGATCTACCATATGACCCCGCTATAGCACTCCTAGGCATATATCCTAAGGACTCATCTCATTTCCTTAGAAATACATGCTCAACCATGTTTATTGCTGCTCAATTTATAATAGCTGGGAAATGGAACCATCCTACACGTCCCTCAGCTGATGAGTGGATAATGAAGACATGGCATACTTATACAATGGAGTTCCACTCAGTGGTAAAGGAAAATGAAATTATAAAACTTGCAGGAAAATTGATTGATCTGGAAAGGATTATACTAAGTGAGGTAACTCAGGCCCAGAAAACCAAGTGCTACATGGTCTCTCTCATATGTGGATCCTAGCTACAGATGATTGGCCTTCTGTGTGCGAAGGAAAAAACTCAGTAGCAGAGGCCAGTAAGCTAAAAAAGCGCTATAAAGGGAAGATAAAGGAAAGGAGGGAGGTAATTATTTGGTTGGTATTGTATAAATGTCAGTATAAGACTAGATTAATGGGGGTGAAAATGCCCAAAGTGAGGTCAGGGGAAGAGATGAAGTAAAGGAAAGGTGGAGGGAGGGCTAATCAAAATCTAAGAGGATGCAAATAAATCATATGGAATCCTATGGTTTTGGACAATGGAACACTCAGCAGCTGTAGTTCATCACCAGAAAATTTTCAGTGCCAGGGATAGGATACCTTCCAGTGATTTGTTGGCCAGGAAGAACCCTGATGCCCCCAAAATATTATAGACCATTTCCAAGGCCCTTGGTTTCCCACCAGGAATAGATGGTAAGACCCTATTGCTTAAGACTCCACATACTGGGCTGGAGAGATGGCTTAGCGGTTAAGCACTTGCCTGTGAAGCCTAAGGATGCTGGTTCGAGGCTCAATTCCCCAGGACCCACGTTAGCCAGATGCACAAAGGGACCCACGCATCCAGAGTTCGTTTGCAGTGGCTGGAGGCCTGGGCGCGCCCATTCTCTGTCTCTCTCTATCTGTTTCTTTCTATCTCCATCTGTCACTCTCAAATAAATAAATAAAAATTAAACAAAAAAGACTCCACATACTTGGGCTGCAAGGCCACTGAGAAATCCTGTTGGTACTGAGCTGATAACCTCTTCCATGTAGACCAGCTAACAGAGAGCTGGAAGAAGCCATTCTACATGCAGTTCAATGGGAGAAAGAGATACCACCAGTGAAGATACTCAACAGTGGACACTGCAAGCCCTATAATATGCCAGCCAGGCCAAATGAGCCAACTGGTGCAATAGAGGCATGTCTATCATGGTGGAAACCAACTGCCCTCCAATTGAACTGGAAGCCTGCTCCGTGGGAGTGAATACATCCTGATACTGAAAACTTAAAACAGGTGTAGTCATGAGCCTCAGGGCTATAACATCTGCTGATGTCTGGATAAATGTATATACTATGCTTATCAAACTGCCCAGTAAGCATTTTTCTTAATAATTATACCCTTATACTAATGCTACTCTCACTTTGGTAGAGAATCTTTTCTTTTCAGATGGCAGTGATCTTGGGACGACTCAGAAGTTATCACGGTGCTGGAAAGAAGTGACTGCAGTACTGAGTAACATCTCGATCACACCTTCCAAGGCTCAGGGTTGAATGCAGAAGAGGTGGCAGAAGGAATGTAAGAGCCAAAGGAAGGGTAGGACTCCTTACAACGTGCTCCCTCCAGACATAAAATGGGCTGGATATCCATGACCTCACAGTGCCTGACACTACCTACATAAGACCATCATAAGAGGAGGAAAAGACCATGACATCAAAATAAAAGAGAGACCAGTTGAGATGGGGAGGGAATACGATGGAGAATGGAATTTCAAAGGGGAAAGAGGGGGGAGGGAAGGTATTACCATGGTTATTTTTTATAATCATGGAAAATGTTAATAAAAATTGAGAAAAAAATTTTAAATCTTATGGAGGAGTTTTTATTACTTCAAATGCTGCTGCTGCTACTACTACTACCACTAATAGCAATAATGAAGGAACAACCTGAGCCTTTGAAAACACATCTGACACAGCATGAAGAATGGATCCAGAGGAGATATGGCTTTAGGAAAGGAGAAAAAACTGAGAGAAAATACCATTTTCAAGTAGGAATATGATGGAAGTAAGAAGATCTGAGAGATAATAACATGATTTATTCTAATTTGGGAGAATAGTAATCAACTAGGCATTTTTGATATAGCTACAAATATTGCATATAAAAATTCTATACATGATGAGTTACACCACATATGCAAGTAAATATCAAACAATGTATTATTCCTTATAAATTCCACTAGTGTTAATATTCCAATTTTGTACCTATTATTAAGAAAGAAGACATCATTTCCCCAGATTTAACATACTCAAAGTTCAGCTATTCTAATAGGAATGAAAAAGAACTATCAGTTAAGATTCAGAAAGTGTAAGCATAGCAATATTTACTCATTTCAAAAATATTATGGATATTTGTTAGTTTTGTTCCAGTATTTTCCTGGCTTTCTTCCTCAACAAACCAAGCTTTTGAGTTTTTTTTAATATTTTTGTTCATTTTTTATTTATTTATTTATCTCTCCTTTTTCATTTTGAATTTTGTTAATTTGGAGTCTCTCCTTTTTTTGCTTGATCAAATTGGCCAGAGGTTTGTCAATCTTGTTTATTTTTTCAAAGAACCAGCTCTTTGTTTTGTCAATTGCCTTAATTGTTTCCTTGGTTTCCAGTTCATTAATTTCTGCTCTGATTTTAATTATTTCCTTCCTTCTGGAGCTCTTTGGGTTGGATTTTTCTTGTTTTTCCAATGCCTTTAGGTGGATGGTTAAGCTATTGATTTGGGATTTTTCTGTCTTTTTTATGAAGGCATTGAGTGCTATAAATTTTCCCCTGAGGACTGCCTTCATTGTGTCCCTCAAGTTTTGGTATGATGTGTTCTCATTGTCATTCAATTCCAGGAATTTTGCAATTTCATTTTTTATTTCATCCACTATCCATTTATTGTTTAAGTGTGTGCTATTCAGTTTCCAGTTGCGGTTGGGGCTCTTGTTGGTTTTTTTGTTGTTGATTTCTAGGAATATAGCATTATGATCTGATATCATGCAGGGAATTATGTCGATTTTCCTACATATGTGGAGGCTATCTTTGTGACCCAGTATATGGTCTATTTTAGAGAATGTTCCATGGGCTGCTGAGAAGAATGTGTAGTCTGTGGATTTGGGGTGGAAAGTTCTGGAGATGTCTGTTAGGTCTAAGTGCTCTATGGTTTTGTTGAGCTCTCTTACTTCCCTGTTGAGCTTCTGTTTGGATGATCTGTCTATTACTGATAATGGTGTGTTAAAGTCCCCAGCTATGATGGTGTTGGTGTTTATTTCTGTTTTATTGTCAAGTAGGTTTTGTTTTATGAACTGCGGTGCCCCTGTGTTTGGTGCATACAGATTTATGATTGTAATATCCTCTTGATGGATTGTTCCCTTTACAAGAAGGAAGTAGTCTTCTTTGTCTTTTTTGATTGTTTTTGGTTTGAAGTCAACTTTATCTGATATTAATATAGCTACACCTGCTTGTTTCTTATTCCCATTTGCTTGGAATATTGTTTTCCACCCTTTCACCCTGAGGAGGTTTCTGTCTTTAATGGTAAGGTGGGTTTCTTGAAGGCAGCAGATTGAGGGGTCTAATTTTTTGATCCACCCTGTTAGCCTGTGTCTCTTGATGGGTGAATTAAGGCCATTAATATTTAGGGTGATGACTGTGAGATTTGATTTGATCCCTGTCATTTTGTGGTGGTAGAGGTGTGTTGGCATTTCCATGGAATTTTTTTTTTTTTTTGTATCTACTCTGGGTTTGATTGCTGTGATCTTCTTCTTGTAGGCATTTGTGTTTGGTTATTTGTTTCTTATCTGTGGAGAATTTCCTGGAGTACTTTCTGTAGGTTTGGTTTTGTGTTCATATAATTGTAAAGCTGAGTTTTATCATGGAAAGTTTTCCTTTCACCATCTATTATAAGGGAGACTTTTGCTGGGTAGAGTAGTTTAGGTTGAAAGCCATAGTTTCTTAGAGTTTGTAGAGTATCATTCCAGGCCCTTCTAGCTTTCAGGGTTTCCATTGAGAAGTCTGAAGTAATTCTGATGGGGTTTCCTTTGAAAGTGGTGTGCTGTTTTTCCCTAGCTGCTTTTAGGATTTTTTCCTTGGTGTCAATGTTTAGAGTCTTAATGATAATATGCCTTGGGGAGTTTCTCCTTTGGTCTAGTCGGTTAGGAGTTCTGTTTGCTTCTTGAATCTTGATGGGCCTTTCTTTTAAGAGACGGGGGAAGTTTTCTTCAATTATTGTGTTAAATAAGTTCTCCATGCCTTTGGTCTGAAATTCTTCTCCTTCTGGTATTCCAATGATTCTGATATTAGGACGTTTAAGTGTATCTCACAATTCTCTCATGTTCTGTTCACAGGAACTTTTGAACTTACTGAAATTTTTGGACTCTCGAACTGTTTCTTCCATCCTGTCTTCCAGATCAGAATTTCTATCTTCCACTTCGCTGACTCTATTCTTGAGAGCCTCTAGTGAGTTTTGGACTTGTTCAATTAAGTTTGCATTTTCTACTACTTTCCTATGTATCACTTCCATCGCTTTGTCCAGCTCCCTTTTTGTCTCATTTTCTGATTTTCTTGATGATTCTTGGAAATCATCCTTGCATTTCTTTATGTTTTCATTTAGTGTGGCCAGCTGATTTTTAAGATCCTCTTTTTTTTCATTCTCCCTCAACTCTCTTAGCTCTCTTTGAATTCCTTCCAGTGTCTTATCATATTGCTCTAGCTTAGTGATGGTAGCATCCATACGATTATCTATCCTTTGTAGCTTTCCTGTCAGATCTAGCAGTAGTTTGGTCAGGGTTGCATTGTTCATTGCTTCCACTTGTTGTTCTGATCCTAAACACTCTTCTATGTTTTCGTTTGTTGTGATCCTTGTTGGACTGGGTGATCTGTCTGGATTTTCTTCCATTTTATTTTTCGTGTTATTTCTTTTGCGTTGTGGTCTACCCATGTCAGTGTATGGGCAGGTAGGTGGGTGGAGCAGCCTGGGATCTAGCTTAATGCAAATCCAAGGCAGCCTGGGGCAGTTGTAAGCAGCCTGGGTTTTTGCTCACTCTTGCCAAAGCCGCCTACCTATAGCCTGACAGGGCACCAAAGTTGCCTGAATTCTCACCCAGTAATGCACCTAAGTTGCCTGCCTTTGAGCTTGAAAAGGGACTGAAGTAGCAAGCCTTGAAGGTGCCTAGATTCTGGCTGGGTACACTGGGGTCTGTAAACAGTCTGTGCTCTTCCGCCTCAGGGGAGTGGGGGATGGGTGGCGATGTACAGGTAGGGGATGGCAGCTGCGCTGGCGCTAGTGACTCAGTGTGGACTTATGTGGCTCTTGCTGTGGGACTGGGCCCACTGCACGTGCAATTGTAGTGCAGAGGCAGATGATGTGGGTACGGAATCAGGACACAGCAGAAACTGACCAGAGGCAAGTGATGTGAGAACAGCAGGGCGTGAGGGGAGGGGGGGCAGCTAGGAGCGTGGGGCGCTGTGGGATACCGTGGGGTGCTCTGGACTCGCAGGGGGGGAGGGGGCGGATCGCGTGGGGGAGGGGGGTGAGAGGGTCCAGGGGGTGGCGGGTATCGCAGGGGGCGTGGAGCACTCTGAGGTAAGATGGAGTGCTGGATGCTGCGGGACGCTGCGGGGCAGTCTGGACGCGCGGCGGGGGTGGGGTGCACGGGGGGGGGGCTCGAGGAGCGCGGGGGTGGGGTGCGGGGAGTCTCGGGGCACGCGGGGGGCGCGGGGCACACCTGGGCGCCCGGGCGCTGGACGCTGCAGGGCGCTTTGAGAGCCCCTGTCGCGTGTGGGTAGGGAGCGTTGGGCGCACTGAGAGGGGAGGCGGGGGCGGGACGCGCGGGGGGGGGGGCTCGAGGCGCGTGGGGGTGGGGCGTGGGGGTCTCAGGGCGCGCAGGGGGCGCGGGGGTGCGGGGCACGCCTGGGCGCCCGGGGCGCAGGGCGCTTGGGTCGTGCCTGCTGTGTGTGGATAGTTAGCACAGAACGCGCGGGGGGTGGGGCGCGCGGGAGGGTGGTCTCGAGGCACGCGGGGGTGGGGCGCAGGGGTCTTGGGCGCGCGGGGGCGCGGGGCAGGCCTGGGTGCCTGGGGCCGGGAAGCCTTGGTTCGCTTGGGCCGCGTCTGCCGTGTGTGGATAGGGAGCGTGGGGTGCGCTGGGGGGGAGGGGCGCGCTGGAGGGGTGCGGGGGGTGCGGCGGGTGTGGGGCACGGGGGTTGTGGGGTGCGCTGGGCCGCCGGGGCGCGTGGGGCTTGGTGTGCACGGGGCGCCGGGCCACTGGGCACGATGCAGTTATTCGCGGCGGGCGGGGTGGCGGGGCGTGGGTCGCGGGGGTGTGTGCTTCCCTCTTTTATCCCAATCTGTGCCCTCCCTCTTCAAAAAGTTCCTAATTTCCCTTGAATACTTGCCTTTTTTTCCCTTGTTGTTTGTAGTGCAGCTAGGCGGTCACCATCTTGACTGGAGAAACCCTATTTTTAATTTTTTAATTTATTTATTTGAGAGAGACAGACACAGAGAGAAAGACAGATAGAGGGAGAGAGAGAGAATGGGCGTGCCAGGGCTTCCAGCCTCTGCAAACAAACTCCAGACGCGTGCGCCCCCTTGTGCATCTGGCTAACGTGGGTCCTGGGGAACCGAGCCTTGAACCGGGGTCCTTAGGCTTCACAGGCAAGTGCTTAACCGCTAAGCCATCTCTCCAGCCCCCAACAGTTTTTTTTTTTTAATATCATGAGTCCATAGTATATTTTACTGAATACTTATTTTAGTAAAAGTTTATATATTTTATGAGTTATGAATATGATTCTCCATAAAAATAGAACATATATGCATGTGTGTGTGTGTCTGTGTGTGCATAAATGGATGTGAAGATAGAAAGGTAAATAGGTGTTTAGACTGATTAACAGATGATAGATAAGTGATAAAGTCTTGGGGGCTGGAGAGATGGCTTAGCAGTTAAGGCACTTGTCTGCAAAGCCTAAGGACCCATGTTCTACTCTCCAGATCTCACATTAGCCAGACACACAAAGGTAAGGCAACCACAAGGTCGCATATGCCCACTAGATGGTGCAAGCAGCTGGAGTTCATTTGCAGTGACTGAGGCCCTGGCAGGCCAGTTCACTCTATGTCTCTCTCTCACTCTTTCTCTAAAAAAATAAAAATAAGTAAATAAATACATGGCTTACATGATAATGGATTTTTATAAATCCTATTATTTTCTTTCTGCAAGCTAGGGACATAAGAAATTTGGTGATATAGTTCTAATCCAAATCTGAAAGCTGAGAATGAATGGAACTTTTCTATACGTTTTAGTCTAAGTCTGAACACCTAAAAATCAGCAGAGATAATGAATGTCTCAGTCCAAATAGACTGATGTCACAACTTAATCACACATATAGAAATCTTTTTCCTTTGTCACCTTTGTGTACTCCTCAGAACTTCAGTGTCTCATGTTATACCCACCTACTTTCTTTACTCTATAGATTCAAATGCTACTTTCTTGTTGAACTGTGTTGTAAATACATTCACAAATAAAGTTTAACCAAATATTCAGGTATCACATGGGCCAGTCAGTTTAATGCACAAAATAAGACATGTTATTGCATGCAAAAGTGTACCAATCTCCAAACTTTCATCTAAGTATAGCTTGCATAAATCCAACAATGTTGCTATTAATTACACAGATCTACTTACTTATATATGTGGAAAGTCCATGCATTTGTCTTTATTTTGAAGCGCTATTTGTTTCCCACTGAGAAGCATTTATTTGTATATCATAACTTTTCCAATGTCCCATATTGTTTATAATTTTTATAAAATGAACATGTAGAAAGATGCCTGCATACAACAGACAATGTCTCTTGACTTAGTAATGGCTGATATTAGCCAAAGAGATTAGCTAATGCTTAGTGTAATCTTCATATCATGAAATAATTCTTTCTCTTTGATGCAAAAATCAGCCCAACTTATTTGGCTAACCAAGAAAAGTATATCCACTAGAAATACTCCAAGGAACTGTTGTATTAGGTTCTACTAAAGATAAGATAGTCATCTAGCTATTGTTTGAATTCAACCTTCCCTAAATTTTAGCAATGATATTTTTGTATAAGATGGTATATTTATGTGTATTTGTGCACATCTCTTAGTGCACACATGTGTATACACACACACACACACACACACACAGAAAGCATTGCAGTATAATGAATATTATTGAAATAGAAGAAATAATGCTATTGTTCTGTTAAGATTTGATGGTATGTTAGAATATTCCTTTGACCTTCATGAGACCCAGATTCCTCATTGTAAAATGAAGATAGTGGATTTGATGATTTCTCTAAAATTTCTTCTAATATATATGTTTACTAATACTTAAGGTTCATTTAATTACATGAAATATAGTTGCAGGAAATTTCTCATTGGTGGAGCAAGCATCAAACTAGGAGTAGCTCGTGGGAAGAAACAGTTTTTGTTGTACAGAATCAAAGGGTGGCTCCATGATGGCAGGGGGAAACATGGCATAAGCAGAGACTGGGCACTCTGGCCAAAATCAGGTGGACCACAGCAGGAGGAAAGTGTGCCAAAGACTGACATGTGGAAACTGGTTATGACAACCCATAAGCCCACCCCCAATAATATACTGCCTCCAGAAGGATTAAATACCCAAACTACCATCAGTTGAGTATGAGTTTATGGGGGACATAATTTAATCCACCACAGGTATGAGTCCAGAAAATACTTGGCTATAAATATAGACCTCTACTTGATAATTTCATGTAGCAATTTTGGAGATGGTGAGGGAAAAGCGGAATAAGTTGTAAAGGCATTTAAATACATGTTCCAAATGATATTCACTCCATTATGAAGTGCTGTTCTGTACTCACTACACTGTCCTCTCTGACCAAGTCAGTTCTCTCATATAACATTCAAAGTATCTTTTATTTATTTATTTATTTTGGGTTTTTTTTTGAGATAGGTTCTCAATCTAGCCCGGGATGACCTGGAATTCACTGTGTAGTCTCAGGGTGGCCTTGGAATCATGGTAATCCTCCTACCTCTGCCTCCTGAGTGTTGGGATTAAAGGCATGTGCCACCATGCCCAGCTTTAACTTTCAAAGTATATTTAGAAAATTCAAACTAAGTCACATTACACCCCTAGTAAAATAAATGGCTTGGTTCAGGGAATATGGCTCAGTGGCTGTAGGTGCTTGTTTGCAAAGCCTGTCTGCCCAAGTTAAATTCCTAAGTCACTCACATAAGGTAGACATAGAAAATGGCTCAAGTGTTTGGCATTTGTCTATATAGGCAAGACACCCTGGAATCCCCCATACACATGTGAAAATAAATACTTAATATCTTACCATAAGTTCATTCAACCTACCATATATATAACCATACATAATGCAATCTTTTGTTCCCCACTTTATTTTCTAGCACCCTATATTATAGGTATATTGAGTTAGGCCTCTAAGTCAGTCTGTCTCTCTTAGTCTCTCTTTCTCTCTCTCTCCATCCCTTTCCCACACACACTTACTTGTATAACATATAGTAGACTCAAAGTTAATTGAACCTCATTAAGAGAATTCTATAAGTGAAACTACTCATCTGATTATATCTAATCTAAACAACCAAGTTCTTTTCAGTCAGTAGTCAGGTGGATTTTGCCAAGTGTAGTTATATTGATTTGAAAATGTCTAGAAGAGTTTTTAACTTGGATTTTCATTTGGTTAGCAAAAGTACTTACAGAAAATGTCAATTCACTGCCTATCATGAAAATCAAAAGCAATGCACTTGGAATATATGAATACTAATGTCTATAAAGAATAAAGAGTAGATTTTGGTATCATCATTCAGTTTCTCCTCATAAGCAAGACCTTTAAAATAGTATGTCTATTTGGCTACTTTAGTTTAGCATGGGTATCTAATGTCAGTCATATCCTACACATATTCTATTCCATGGAATACTGTCTTACTTCAAGTTCTAATGATAAATAATAGATATCTCTTCTTATTTCCCTTAGGTGTTTGAATAGCCAGAGTATGTCCATAAATGCCAGTCTCTAATTTGACCTGTAAATATACAGTTGGGTCCAGCTTCTATGTGGTTCATTAGTTTGAAAACTGCCCCTGCCTTCTCATAAGTAGCTAGAATCTCTGCTGCATTGACATTCTACATGCATGGTTGCAGGAAGAGAATTCTAAACTCCCCTTGAAATCTGAAGTAGGCCTTGAGAATAGAAATAAAATAAGTTAGAAAGGGAAAAGTCCTTCCAAATTCAGAAAGCAGTATAAACAAAATCATGGAAGCACAGATGTCCTTGACACTGAGGAGGCAGGTCTGAGTAAAACAGAGTGCAAATTCAGAAAAAAAGTAACATGAGAGTTCTCCTTGCCAAGAATGTTATTTCCAAGATTTTTTTTTTAAATTTCCTACAACTGACATTTTTTGCTAGTATTCTTTTCCCACCTACCAAATCTGAGTGAGGTGTATTGCAATGTTTCTCTACTTCTCTATCAAATAATTTATTATACTTAATATTTCCTAACTATTAATCTGTCAATCTTCCTGAACAAGTATTTCTCAAGATGCAGTATATATCATAGTCATCCAGACTGAGGCTCCACAAATGACTTCAATGGCAAAATGTAGTTCTACAAACAAGATTTTATTGAAACATTGTCTATAGCTGCTTTCGTGCTGTAATAGCAGACCTGAGCCATTACAACAGGGACCATATGTCCACAAAGCTTGAAGTATGCACTAACTGGACCTTCTCAAAGAGAATTTCCAACTTGTAGGGTTTGATAAACTAAGGCTGCTGACCTCTATGCTTAGAGCTTCTCACTTAGGAAGGTTTTCACCCGGAATATGGACCAAATGTGTGCCTTTCTGATTCTGATGCTGATGTTTTGGGACACATTTAGAAAAACTTTCCCAGAAGAGTGGAGTGCAACCTTGGCTAAACATTAGAATTATTTACAGAATTTTAAAAAGATTATAGTCACTCTATATCTACAAAAATTAAACAAGAATTCTTGGAAGTACAACTCAGATTTCAGAACAGTTTAAACTTTCCCAGTTGATTTTAGTATGTAATTGAGATTGAAAACTATGGTGCTGAAGTTCTGGAAGAGTAGGTTCTCTGCCTCAGAGTCAGTGAGTATCTGACATATTGTAAATATAAAAGTAAAGGATTTGTGGGCCAATTAATGTTTTTTATGTAGGTAAAATTATGGTTAGCATTCAATATCTGATGGGATAATTCACTATTTCCTTGAATTTTGTAACTATGAGTTTTTGAACTATAAGTACTTCCAGGGTTTTCTCTTTTCTCAGGAGTACAGTTACATTTAAAGAGTCATGACAGGAAGACCCTAGGATACCACAGGGTTCAGCAAATTTAACAAGAGGTGAGAAGAGCAAAGAGGAAAACCTTCAGTATTTGGTTACTTCCCTAAGATATTGAATCCAACAAAAGTGTATATTTTTTCATCTATAATGGGCATGACATTTCTCTCAAAGACAAAAATTAGAAGACAATTGTGAATATGAATTGTTTTACATGATGAATTGAAGAAGATGGCAGGTGGGAGAAAGAAGAAGATACATGATTATTAAAAGCAACCACTATATAGATTTGGGAAGCATCAATTCTCCTAATTGGTCAATTTCCATGACAAGAAGAAACAGTATTGCTAACCTTTTAGAAATCGTTCTCAGAATGGGCTATATTTTCCAACTATAGCAGAGATGATAAGAAATAAGACATTCTCTTAAAAAATGAAGTGAGAACAATGACACCATCTCTCTTCCTTTCACACAGTATTCTAGCTCTGTGTTTCAAACATCTTTGCCTTTAATAACACTATTGCAGTACAACCACTACATCTTGGCAGAGAGCACAGCAAAAGTCAAAGGAGAGGAGTGAGGAATGAAGATTGAAGTCAAGCCACATGTGGTCATTTTCTGAAGTCTGTGAGCAAAGAAGGAAGAAATGCCAAGGAACTGAAAGAGAAAATGACTAAAAAAATCTCAAAAAGAGAGAAAAAAAGACTAAATATGGAAGAAATTTTGAACAGAAGGAGAAGGAAATGATAATAGTATGTGACATAGATTGGGTATACATCAAGCTACAGGAACAGGAAGATAAGAAAAAACTCAAGAGTAACCAAAGTGGGACATATGTGAAAGAAATTATGAATGGATATATTAAATACATTAGTGGGTAGACAATTATAATATATATATATATATATATATATATATATATATATATATATATAATACATATATTACCAGAGCATTTGCAGAAAAAGAAAACAGTAATCTTTCATTGAGACTATGTTCAAAACTCCTAGGAACATTCATTCATACACTACAGGCTCCAAATCAGAGATTAAGGAGTCAATTGGATTCAAGTAGCTAGCTCAACCTATGCCTCAAAATGCTGATTGCTATTTATATCTCAAAGTTTCAATGCCTGAGTGTGATAATTCACTACTGATATCAATCTAAAAGTCAAAGTAAATGAAAAGTATACTTTTCATATATTTTAAAAATATTTTTATTTATTTATTTGAGAGAGAGAGATCAAGAGAGAATGGGCACGCCAGGGCCTCCAGCCACTGCAAACGAACTCTGGACACATGGGCCCCTTTGTGCATCTGGCTAACATGGGTCCTGGGAAATTGAGCCTTGAACCAGGGTCCTTAGGCTTCACAGGCAAGCGCTTAACTGCTAAGCCATCTCTCCAGCCCAACTTTCATGTATTTTTGTAGCATTTCCCTTTTAGGTAATGATGGGTATATTTAGTTACATTACACTAGACAATGGAGGAAATTTGGTGATGCTATTACTATAAACATTGTGTAAAATACAGAGTTGATGTTTACAGTGACTTTATTTACTTAGGCTTTTAAAATATGCATCCTGGAGCTATATGTTTTAATTTTATATTAAAAAATAACTTTCCAGTACAAAAGGAATTCTTTGAGAAGCTGGAATCAGACTATCTAATAGCAAAATTTTATTTTAAGGGCATATGCAGGTACCAAATTTCGCTTTATATGTAGTTGTATACTATTTTTTAACTTATCATATAAATATTAAAAATATAACAAGAGGAAATGTCTCTGTGTGTCATGACCCAATGTGTGGCCCTGACACTCTTTCTGCCCCCTTTTCCACAAAGTTCCCTGAGCAATGTTGAGTTTATATCAGGTTTGCTTCCGTGTGGAGATCTTTGGTGCCTCTGTCTGTGGAGAGGAGAGGACAAGGAGGTAACAATGGTACTAACTTGACTGTATTCACTGACTACAATACATATATATGAAGATAAAATGGCAATAAAACTGCAAAAATCAGAAAAATATTTGAAGGTCAAAATAAGATAAAGCAAGGTGGTGAAGTAAAGTACATATTGTGAAACAAAATATCCTTTCTAGAAGGAAATAGTTTTTAATGCAATAACAGTCAACATGAAAGAGAAACATATCCATAGCTGTCTACACAATTTACATTGTCCTTAAAATTATTTTAAGCTATTGTGAAAAACCACAGCCTATTATCAACAGAAAATGTGACTAAGGGTCCTCATGAAGAGGATGGTGTGGAATGTAGTTTAAAAAATGACCAAAACCAACCTAACTTGAAATGCACTAGCCATTTTGAAAGAGTACTTTCTTGTATTTCTAATACAAAGATTTCAATCCTATACTTTCTGGTGATTATCTGATTATGTGAACTATGGAACATTGTACTTTGCTGTCTTAAGTGCAGGGGTACATCCTAAATATTCTACAAGGATGACTACCTTAATAAAAGAAAACTGCCCTAACTCTTCCTGGGGCAATGCCAAGAGTACTACAAGTATGTCAAACATTCTGCTCTGTTAAAAATATTGAGTGTCCTATACAAGACAAAAGGAAGAGCAAAGCTACAATAATTTTTAATTTGAAAAAAATTAAATAAGTGTAACAAATACTAAATGTAACACTAAAGCCAACTTTATCATAGCACTTGGGGCAAATGGATTTATCAAATATCACTTTCCTGGCGGATGCTCCTCTTCCCCAAGTAAACAAAGACTCCTCTTACCAACTACCTTGAAAATTACTGATCCATATGATTGCCATTTACCAATGAAATGTGATTAGAAATAATGTCATTTATAGGATGAATTATTGAAATATTACAGGTCAATTGTTATGATAGTAGAGAAATTACAAGATCTCTACACTACTTTGAAGACAGACACCCTTAGGAACTCCTCGTATTCTCCCATCAAAATCCAAACAACAAACCTTTGTTGTGCTAAATTCCAGAGATGTGTTATTGCAAAATAAGTTAATCTTGTGCTTAACTTTCACATGAAGTATAGCTAGCTCCCTGAAGAATATCCAGATAAAATGGTTACAAAACGTACTTCTAAATAACAAATGGATCTATCACATAGTTTCTTTATATATGTAAGATAAATGTTATATAACAACCATCAACCTTAAAAAATAGTAGCCTTTGGACTATTTTGTGCATTTTCTTTCTGTCCATTAAAGTTATTGTATTAATCAGGGTCTTTGCAGGGAACATTCAAATTAAATATATAAAGATCTGAGAATATAAGTCAAGAAGATGATAGTACCTCTACCCTGGCACCTTGTAGCTAATTTGAATGTACCTAATTTTTAAGGACTTGGTTTATCACCAGTGGTAAACAGACTAGACTAGAGCTGGTTTGATTCTCTAGTACATACATAAGCCAGATGCACAATGTGACACACATCTGGAGTTTATTTGCAGTGGCTAGAGGCCCTGGTATGTCCATTCTCTCTCTTTTTCCCTTTCCTCTCTCTCTCCTTCTACCTCCTCTACTTTCAAATTAATAAATAAAATAAAGATTTTTTTAAAAGATTACATGTGATACCCTTTCAACCTGTGTTTTATTATGCATAGTTAGGATGAGAAAAGAGCAATGAAAGATTAGGCAAAAGAAATATTTAAGCATTACTTCATGCTGAAGCTCACTTGGGCTTCATGCTATAGTAAGTGAAATAAGTGAAGGTGAGAAACAGATCATGATCATGTCCTGCTTTTTAAATTTATGTGCATACAAGAGAGATAGAGAGAGATGGGGGAGAGATAAAGGGAGAGAGAGAAGAGGTACATCAGGGACTGTTGCTATTGAAAACAAACTCTAAGGCATGTGCTACTTTGTGCATCACGCTTTACATGTGTATTGGGGTATTGAACCTAGTGCTAGCAGTCTTGCAAGGAAGTGCATTTAACTGCTAAGCCATATCCCCAGACTTTGACTTGCTTTTAAATGCTCATTCCAGTAACAATGAGATTGATGCATTAGGAAGGGATTGAAGTCACTGGGAAAAATGCAAAAATACACACAAGAGACTAATGTGAGCCTTAATGAAAGCAATCTCACTTAGGATAATGAAACTTGACTGTAGTAGAAGGATGTTGTGGGAGAAAACAGCAAGGATCTTCCATCTAAGAGAGAAGATGAAAAGATGAAGTCAAAAGAGGATTTATAAGTACCTACTTAAAGTAATTATAAATTGAGACTCAGAGGTATGATGTGTCATAAGTATATCTCATTGAAATGGATGAAAAGTTCCATTGCTCCTATCAACCCGTGAAGAGATTTTGGAAGCATCATTTCTTTCTGTATACCCGGATTGCTCATCTGCAAAATGTAAAAAATTGTTTTATGGCCTATGACATCCTTTCATCTCCATCATTCAATTTCTTCAGGGAATAGTTTTGAAGTAAAGAAGCATAGAGCTGCTACCTTAAATTCCTGCCCAGTAACCTGAAAAAAAAAGGAAATCAAATCCATGAAATAATAGAATAGAAGATGTGTGTGTCCCTTAAAAAGAATAATATATGGGGACTGAGGAGATTGCTCAGTGATTAAGGGTTCATGCTTTCAAAATTTGCCACACCAAGTTCAATTACTCAGCAATGATGTAAAGTTACATACAAAGTGACACATGTATCTATGATCCCAACTTGCCTACTACAGTTAGAGCCAAGAGAATCTGAAGCTCAAAGCTGTGGGACAGCTAACCTGAAGTTCATTTGCAGTATTGCAGTTCTTTTGCAGCAGCAAATGACCCTGTCTTAAAAGAGATAGAGCACAGATATCTGGAAAATATCTCCTGACCTTCAGGTGTATGGATGATACTTATACCCCTCCCCCCACACACATGCACATGCACAAACATATGCAATTTTTTTTATTAAGAACATACTTTGTATGGATAAATCATGTACTGGTGCCATCTTTTTCTTTTTAATTTTTTTTATTAATTTGTTTTGTATTCTGCAAATACAGTCAGTTTGGCACCATTATTAGGCTCATCCATAACCTACCCTCTCCCCTTGGGCCCTCCTTGTTGAGATATATGGGTAATGCATTGTGGAGCTAGCCCACAATTATTAGTAAGATAAATGTCTCTGCATATCATGACCCAACATGTGGCTCTGACATTCTTTCCGCCCCCTCTTCCACAAAATTTCCCTGAGCCTACACCTATTAAATTATCTATAAAAAAAGTAAGGGGTCATCTTTTCTTCCTCCCTGTCCCCATTCCACAGGAGGCCCTCCTCAGTGGGGTTGCTGGTATTTCCCATGGGGTTGTGGGTTATGCTTTCTGGGAGTAGCTATCAGTTATTGGGGGAAGACAATGTCTCTTGTCATGGCATCCCAACCTGTGGCTTTTACAATATTTCTGTCCTATTTTCTGAAAAGTTACCTCAGCCTCAGTGGGTGTGTTTAAAAAATTAAATCCCTTACAAACATTAGCAAAATCACTCCTCATTATAAAGGCAGTGATTGTTTCTTTAGTGGATTATCTATGACCTCCACTTCTCCTGTTTGCTGGGCTCTTTGGCATGCCTTGTTCATTAATATCTCCAACGTAGGATGAGAACAGAAGGAGGGAAGCATAAGCATCACATGTAGCTGCTTATTAGCAGCTATTTTTCTTTCAAGTGCATGCAAGAGGAAGAAGACTGAATATGTAAGTTACAATCAAATCTCTATCCTTGTTACTGTATTTCAGTTATACAAATTAACCCTATTCTTACAAACAACTGGCAGTTTAGTAGCACAAGTTGCTCATAAAGAATGAAAATAAGTAGTGTTAAAGTAAACTTCTAAAGCATCTGATTAAAATATAGATAAAACTTATTTCAAAATTAATTGTATTTCTCTCTAAGGCGATGCTATAGCACTGTTCTACCCAGTACATTCTCCCAAGTCTGGTTCTGCTTGACATAAAATGATGTGGACAAGAAATATAGTTGCTAAAAAAAAAAGAAATATCATTGCTACATCTTTTGAAATACTTTCCCCTGGACAATAGTGCTTATGTCTAAATTATTATCTATCCTGAAGACATACAAACAGAAAGGAGCAATAGGGTTTTGCATACTATATCAGGAAACCAAACATGTTCCATTTCCAAAGTGCAGATGAACTTACCAGGAATAATAAAATATAGACATCCACTAATTCAATATATTCAAGATACACCCATGGCAAGCAAACTGACTAACATGACACTCCAGGTTAGCCTGGGTAGAGTGAGACTATGCCTTGAAAACCCAAAATAAATAAATAAATAAATGAAATAAAATAAACACACAAAAAAGCACACACACAAAAAAAACAACCAAACAAAGAACATAAAGGAACATGGTTTGGGGGTATGAAACCACAATATGAATTTTCTGAATTGTGTAATAGTGTTGTCAACTGTGTGGCTCTAACATATAAATACATTTTGGGGCTTTTCTTAATTGGTACCATATGCCAAAATATTCTTATCATATAATTATATGGAAATTGCTATTAGCAATCTAGATCAGGTAAAACAAGTTGAAGAGAGAATTAAGCACAAGATGATTTGGACATTATAGAAAGTAAAATATCAGGGAACAATTTTTCTGTCCTTTAAACATCACTTCCATAAATAACATAAATAGATATCCTCACACTTTGCAGTTTAGGTTTATCTTAGTTAAATTTTCCAAGAGTCTTGTAACTTGGTACAGTTATCTCTATCTTAAAGATTAGAAAATTGAAATTTGAGAATTTTTTTGTTGAATACAAAACAGCACAGTTTTAAACAATAAATGGGTAGTGGACAAAATACAAAATGATACTGCAAAATTTCTAGAAACAAATGACAATGAGAACACATAATACCAAAATTTATGGGACACAATGAAGGTGGTCCTCAGGGGAAAATTCATAGCAATAAATGCCTTCATAACAAAGACAGAGATAACAAATCAATAACCTAACCATTCACTTAATGGCACTGGAAAAGCACAAAGAATATAACCCAAAAAGCTCCAGATAGAAAAAAAAAACTTATTAAGATCAGAGCATAAATTAATGAATTAGAAACTAAGAAAACAAGAATATCAACAAAACACAGAGCTGGTCCTTTGAAAAAATAAAAAAAAAAAAAGATTGACCAACCCCTGACCAATTGGATCAAGCAAAAAAAGGAGATCCTTCAAGTTAACAAAATTAGAAATGAAAAAGGAGAGATTACAACAGACATATGTGAAATTGGGATAATCATTAGGAATTACTTCAAAAACTTATTCTCCACAAAACCGCATAATATAGAGGAAATGGATTAATTTCTGGACACATACCATCTACCACAGCCAAATTCAGAGAAAATTAACCTCCTAAACAAATCTATCATACCCATCATGATTGAAAAGGTAATAATAAAAAAAAAAACTCCCCCATGAGAAGAGTACAGGAACAGATGGCTTCGCAACTTAATTCGATCAAATCTTCATGGAAGAACTCAAACCAATTTTTTTCAAACTGTGCCACACAATTGGAGAACAGGGAAAGCTCCCCAATTCCTTCTATGAATCTAGTATCACCCTAATTCCAAAACCAGGCAGACATGCAACAATATAAGAAAACTACAAGCCTTTTTCCCTGATGAACTTAGATGCAATGATCCTGAAAAAAGTCCTCACAAAACAAATCCAACAACACATCCAAAGAATTTTCCACTTTGATCAAGTGGGATTCTTCCCAGGAACGTAGGGGTGGTTCAACATATGAAAATCTGTCAATGTAATAAACCACATAAACAAGGTTAAACACAAAATCCACATGATCATTTCAATAGATGCAAAAAAGGCCTTTGACAAAATGCAACACCACTTCATGATCAAAACATTGGAGAATTGGCATGGTTGGTTCATATCTTAACATAATAAAGGCAATATACAAAGCTCCGAAGGCCCAAATAATACTTAATGTAGAGAGACTGGAGGAATTCCTATTGAGATCAGGAACAAGACAGGGGTATCCACTCTCAACCCTGCTCTTCAATATAGTACTGGAAGTCTTAGCTCAAGCAATAAGACAGAGAATGAAACAAAAGGGATACAATTTGGAAAGGAAGAAGTTAAGTTAATTCACTGATGACATGATTGTATACATAAGACACCAGAGAGACTCCATCCCAAAACTCTTGAAGGTGATTAACTCATATAGCAAAGTAGCTGGAGACAAAGTCAATGGACAAAAATCAATAACATTTCTATATGCAAATGACAAAGATACAGAGAATGAAGTAAGGGACATGGTCCAATTTTCAATAGCAACAAAAAACATAATATACGTTGGAATAATGTTAACCCAGGAAGCGAATGATCTATACAATTAAAACATAAAAACACTCAAAAAAGAAATTGAGGAGGACTTGAGAAAATGGAAAGACATCCCATGCTCCTGGATAGGCAGAGTTAACATTGTGAAAATGGCAATCCTACCGAAGGCAATATACAGATTTAATGCATTTCCAGTTGAAATCTCAGCATTGTTCTTCACAGAGATAGAAAAAAAAAATGATTTAAAGGTTCATATGTGAAGGTAGAAGGCCTGGGATATCCAAGCATATCCTCTCAAAAGAAATACCTCTGGAGGCATCACCATATGTGATTTAAAGCTATATTACAAAGTATAGTAATAAAAACATCATGGTACTGGCATAAAATCAGGAGTATAGACCAATGGAACAGACTTGAGGACCCGAACTTTGGGTCAAGCAACTATAGCTGCTTGATATTTGACAAAGGCCCTAACAATATAGGCTGGAAAAAAGACAACATCTTCACCAAATGGTGCTGGACAAACTGCATAACCATATGCAGGAAATTGAAACGTGATCCAGACATATCACCATGCACAACACTCAAGTCCAAATGGATCAAAGGCCTCAGTATAAGACCAGAAATTCAGCTAATACTGGCAGAAAATGTACAAGGAAATTTCCATGATAGAGGAATGGAAAAAGACTTCCTGAACAAAACCCCAGTAGCACACTAACTTAAACAGTTACTCAAACAATGCAATCACATAAAGCTTAAGAGTTTCTTCACAGACAAGCATAAAATAAGCAAATCCAATAGATTACCCACAGAATGGGAGAAAATATTTGCTGAATATCCATCTGAATGAGGCCTAATCTCTAGAATCTACAAAGAACTCAAAAACCTAAACCATAAAAAGTCAAAGAACCGACCTGGAGAGATGGCTTAGTGGTTAAGCGCTTGCCTGTGAAGCCTAAGGACCCTGGTTCGAGGCTCGGTTCCCCAGGTCCCACGTTAGCCAGATGCACAAGGGGGCGCACGTGTCTGGAGTTCGTTTGCAGAGGCTGGAAGCCCTGGCGCGCCCATTCTCTCTCTCTCCCTCTATCTGTCTTTCTGTGTCTGTCTCTCTCAAATAAATAAATAAATAAAATTAAAAAAAAAAAGTCAAAGAACCCACTCACAAAATGGGGCAAAGAACTCAACAGGCATTTCACAGAGGAAGAAATAAAAATGGCAAACACACATTTAAGAAAATTTTCATCATCCCTAATCATCAGGGAAATGCAAATTAAAACAAATATGAGATTCAATCTTATCCCAGTAAGGATAGCAAACATCAAAAAATCAAATGAAAATAAATGCTTGGGAGAATGTGGAGAAATAGGAACCCTCATTCACTGTTGGTGGGAATGTAAGATGGTACAACCACTTTGGAAACCAATATGGAGACTGACTACTGAAAAAGCTGAATATAAAGTTACCAAAAGGCCCAGTCATTCCCTTACTGGGCCTGTACCCTAAAATCTTCAAGCCTCAGTCCAGAGAGATTTGCTCAACAGTCTCTATAGTGGCTTAATTTGTAATAGCTAAGCACTGGTATCAACCCAGATATCAATCACTAGAAGAATGGATAACTAAGAGGTGGTGTATCTACCCAATGGAATTCTATACATCAGTAAGAAAAAATTACACAAGGAAATTTGAGGAAAAGTGGTTGAACCTGGAACAGATCATTCTCAGTGAACTTACCCAATCACAGAAAAAAAAAAAGAAAAGAAAAAAAAAAAAAACGCCACATAGTCTCACTCATCTACAGCACCTAACCTGAATCTACCCAAGATACCTTACATACCCAGCAAGCATCTCATGGACTAGACACTAAGATGGATGGGGAGGGAGAGGAGGGCAAGGGAGGGGGTGCAAAACACAAATCTAGAGCCAAATGTCAATGGCACCATAAAATTCCACATCCTAAAAGGCAGACCAAATGGCTGAACCTTCAACAGGCCCTTACAGGAAACACCTGAACCACAAGACAAAGGAGAGGGTATGATCAAGTCTAACTTAAATCTTCTACATCTTCTCTCTCTCTCCTCTCTAACTCTTGTATATTATTTATCTTTTTCCTAATTTTCTTAGGGGACACTGACCTGTAACTCCCAGTACCAGCATGAGGATATCACCCACAATGAGCTTTTGATCAGAGAAACCTACAATGTTTCCTAAAAGAATGACAGATTTCTGTCAGAGTACTTGATGACCCACCAAAGGTCAGTGGTAAGACCCTATTGCTGAAGACTCCATACGCAGCTAACACATAAAATGGAACAGCATGGCTGGAAGCCAGGAGAGAGTCAGTCCCCAGACAGTCAGCGTGTCTAGTGCCAGAAAGTACTACATGGGCGAATGGGGTAAAATGACCAATATCTGTCCAAGAAACTCATAGTCTAACCTATGTAACAGCAAATAACCTGTTGTTATTCTCACACAAGTGCAATAGGTGCACACAGCCACAGTGGGAAAACAACTGCTCTTGATTTGGCTAACTGACCTGCTCAGTGGAACAGGACCCATAGCTGGGGCTGGGAAACATGTCTGAACCATATCCAAACATGATCCCACTCTCTATTATCAAGCTACCACCAATCATGGGCTACAAGAAGGCCTACATGTATTAAATTCTCTATAAATAAATAAGGGTTATCCCATTTATCTCATGCTAACTTTACTCTCCATTGGAGAATCTGCTTCTCTTTTTCAGATAGATGCATATCCTAAGGATGGAATCACACCATCATACCTCAAAAGTGCCCTAGCTGTGCTGGAGAGATGGCTTAGCAGTTAAGTGCTTTCCTGTGAAGCCTAAGGACCCTGGTTCGAGGCTCAATTCCCCAGGACCCACTTTAGCCAGATGCACAAGAGGGCTCACATGTCTGAGTTCATTTGCAGTGACTGGATGTCCTGGTGCACCCATTCTCTCTCTCTCTTTCTCTCTCTCTCTCTCTCTCTCTCTCTCTCTCTCTCTCTCTCTCTCTCTCAGGCTGTTTCTCTCAAATAAATAAATTCAAATAAACAAAAAAATATTTTAAAAAGTGCCCAGCTGAAACTAAGAATAATTGGCAAAACAAGCAAGAGTGCTGTTTTCTTGGTGAACCTGGTACGAGCACAAGGGTGAAGGAGATCAACACAGAGAACAATCAACTCCTACCAAATCAGATATCCAGAGACACAGAGGTTCCCAACACCTCATCACTGAAGCAGACCCAAATGGACCCAACATGGCTCAGGGAAATTTTGTAGAAGAGGGAGTGGAAAGAATGTCAGAGCCACACATTGGGTCATAATACACAGAGACATTTCCTCCTACCCTTAACTGTGGGTTAACTCGACAATGCATGACCCATATACCTCAACAAGGAGGGGCCAGGGGCATGTGGTAGGACATGGAGGAGGCTAACAAACAATAGTACTACCATGACTGTATTCACTGAGTACAAAACTAATTTCAAAAAAAAAGTGTGAAGTGCTGTTTTTCCCTAGCTGCTTTTAGGATTTTCTCTTTGTTCAATGTTTAGAGTCTTAATGCAATATGTTTTGGAGAGTTTCTCCTTTTGTCCAATCTGTTTGGAGTTCTATTAGCTTCTTGTATATTGATGGGCCTTTCTTTTGAGAGAGTAGGAAAGTTTTCTTTACTTTGTTAAATACATTCAGCATGCCTTTGTTCTGAGTTTCTTCCTGTTCTGGTATTCCCATGTTCTGGATGTCAGGATGTTTAAGGGTATCCCACAATTCCCTCATGTTCTGTTCACAGATATTTCTGAACTTATTGAAACTTTTGAACTCTCAAACTGTGTCTTCTGTCTTGTCTTCCAGATCAGAGTTTCTATCCTCCACATGGCTGACTCTATTCTTGAGAGCGTCTAAAGAGTTTTGGGCTTGTTCAATTAATTAGGTTTTCATTTTCTACTATTTTTCTATGTATAGTTTCCTCACCTATGTCAATATCCCTTTTTAAATCATTTTCTGATATTCTTGATGTTTCTTGGAATTCATCCTTGCATGTCTTTACGTCTTCATTTAGCATTGCCAGCTGATTTTTAGGTCTACTTTTTCTTCACTCTCCTTCATATCTCTTAACTATCTTTGAACTCCTTTCATTTTCTTATCTATTAGGCCTAGTCTACTGATGGCAGCATCTACATGATTATCGGTCCTCTGTTGCTTTTCTGCAAGTTCTGTCAGTAGCTTGGTCAGGGTTGCATTGCTCATAGCTTCATTTTGGTGTTCTGGTCCTAATGTTTCTTCTATGTTTTGATTAGAGACATTCATTATAGGACTGAGTGATCTTACTGGATTTACTTGCATTTGATTTTTCATGCTATTTCTTTTGCGCTGTGGTCTGCCCATCACAGTGTATGGGCAGGGAAAGTAGGACTGTGGTCTTAATGGGAGGAGGTAGTGGTGCCTCTTGGGAGAGCTGGTCTGAGCTAGCAGACAGGCAAGCAGACAAGCAGAGTGGTCCTGATATCACACATGTGTGGGCAGATCAGCCTGAGCTCATGCACAGCAGGCCACAGAAGCAGACTGAGCTGTGTGGTTCACAGCCGAAGCAGCCTGAGCTCTTGCACTGCAGGCTGCAGAAGAAATTTGATCTCTTGTGTGCGAGCCACCAGAGGTGGGCAGATGGGCAGGCAGCCTGCTCTGCAGACAGCGGATTGGGCCTGAGCTGGTAAGGGCAAATGGTCATAGTGTGCCTGAGCTCATGCATGGGTAGGTGAAATGGGCCTGAGCAACCTGGTGGATGGGCGGATGTCCAGAGCAGCAAGCCAGCAAATGGGCAGAGCAGGATGAGCATGCATGTACGGATTTGCAGGCGCATGGTCCAGTGGGCAGAGCCTGCCCAAGGTCATGCGTGGGCAGGGGGTAGCAGATCACCCCTGCCCAGTAAGGGCAGTGCAACTAGGTTGACCTGGGTCCCTTTTCCTATAGTAAGTGTGGGAGTATCCTAAGGCTGGGACTACGGCTAAGGTGGCTGCTTGAGTGGGGGGTGGTGGTGCTGGGGGACTGGTACACTACCCAAGAGCAAGAGAATCAGCAGATTCTGTTTTTATCCTCCTCTGCACCCTCCCACTGACAATCTGTATCATAGTGCTGGAAGGAAGTGATCACACCTTCCAAGGCTCAGGGTCTAATGCCGAAGAGGTGACAGAAAGAATGTAAGAGCCAAAGGAAGGAAGGGTAGGACTCCTTACAACGTGTTCCCTCCAGACATAAAATGGCCTGGATATCCATGACCTCACAGTGCCTGACACTACCTACACAAGACCATCATAAGAGGAGGAAAAGATTATGACATCAAAATAAAAGAGAGACTGATTGAGAAGGGGAGGGGATATTATGGAGAATGGAATTTCAAAGGGGAAGGTGGGGGGAGGGAGGGTATTACCATGGGATATTTTTATAATCATGGAAAATGTTAATAAAAATTGAGAAACAAAAAGAAATTGTTGTCCCATAAAAGACCCTGTGAACCCTTAATACCTTGCCTTTCTTTCCCAGGGAGGTGTGGCACGGTTAGATAGTTACCATATTGACTGGAAATCCCTTAAGTTTGTGAAATTTATTAACAAAGCACATTCCTGAATAACAACAAAATTTAAATTACATAAATTTTAAAGTTAATTCTCAGAAGTCATTCAGTTCCTAAACAATATTGTTGTAAAATTTTGTTTCAGAAAAAATTCTTTATCTCAAATAATATTTTGACTGTGCACCAGTCAACTTTCCTTAATTGTGATAAAATATCTGAGTAAACTACATAAAATGAATAAGCATTTCTGAGATGTAGTGGATGGTCAGCTGTTTCCACGGTTTTTAGGCCTGTAGCAAGCAGAGACTTCATGAAAGAAGGACATGACAAAGGAAAAATACTCTCCTCATAAGAACCAAGAAGCATAGAGGAGTCCAGAGAGTAGATATACCCTTCTAAAACAATCTCCCCCTTATGCAATTCCATCAATCATGCACAATTTCTTTTTTAATAACCTAATTAGCTCTAAACTCACCAATGGATCAACCTATAAATGATTGGTGCCATTACAATCCAATAATTTCTCAACATATGATGATTAATGTTGACTGTCAATTGACAGGATCTAGAACTACCTAGAAGACAAATCTCTTAGCATGTCTGTAAGAAAATGGCTATAGTAGTCTTGGTTTAGGTTAACTGAAGTAGGAGTACTCACCCTCACTGTGGGTGGCACCATTTCATGGGTTGCAGTGGTTCCCTAAGTGGATAAAACAAAAGAGAGAGCTGCACATCAGTATTTATCTCTCTCTCTACTATCTGTCTGTTGACTGAATGTCACCAGCCATGCCATTTTTCCCTGCAATGATGGTCTATATCAGTTTCAACTGTAACTTAAAATAAACCTTTCATCCCTTAAGTTGCTTCTTCTTGGACAATTTATCACAGCATCAAGGGAAGTAGTTAATATACTGCATATCTAAACCATAATATGCAGTAAGCTGGATAGGACCAGTGAATGCTCTCTATTATAAGAAGCCTAATCATCCAAATTAATTGAGGCATGTAGTCTTCTGGTTGTTGAAATCCTTTTATGTTGCAACTTTTTGTGTTTATTGTCATTCTGTTATATACTCATCCATTTTGTGACATAGTAAATGGGGTATCTGGAAAAATAATTGAATTTTAGTGACTTAAACTAAACAAGTATTTGTTGATTTACAACTTGATTAGCCTCCATGCCAGAATTCTGGTAATTAATTATGATTATTTGGGGGCATAAGAAAAGTATAAATTTATAAGCCAAATTTATACTGATATAAAGACAAACCAAGGAAGTTGTTTAAAAAAAAAAATCACCGAAAGAGAGCTTTTTGTCTTATTTGCTTCTTTCTCCCTGGAGTGAAAGTCAAGAAAAAAAAACCTATTAGTAACCTTAATAAAGTGAATCTTCATGAAAATGCATAAATATTTTCTATTATAAGTTGAATTCTCCTTCAGCACATCCAAAGAGAAAACCAAGAGTCACCAGATAAACTGGAATGTAAATAAATCAAGAAAAAACTTAAGTCAAGTAAAGTTCACTCTCATTTCTTAGAGCCCTGCTGAAGGATTGTGAAATAAGTGTGTAAGATATTCACTTATTTTTGAAAAGGAAAACACAAGGATGTATAAAGTCTTTAAACATTTACATGATCATAAAATCTGCATTAAACACAGAAAGTAGTTAAAAAATATTCTTGCAAGGATTACACTAGAGCCATCCTATTATGCTGAAGTAGAAATCAAATGGGTGTTCTATGAAGCAGTAATCAAAGGAAACTCATGATGAGCCTACATTAAATGCATTAAAGTGTATCTACAATAATAAATTCAATAAACAATGCCATAATCTACATGCAGAAGGAAATTTATTTGAACAAATTTTTCCTTCAGGAAAGGAGATTTAGAATGCTGGAATTTTAACAATTTTGATTAACATCTTTCTAAGGTCTTTTTAGCATGCCCTTCTCTCAAAGGGTATGAAGAACAAATCTTCAAAGACTTCCTGCTGAGATTTTGCTTGCAACCACAGACATCCTCAAACAATTATTTTCTCATTAACACAAGGGAAAAGCAAGTCTTCCACCACCTCTTCTTTGCCTGTGGCCCCATAATAACCGTAAATATATTTCAGAAGCAATCCTCCTTATTATTTATTATGCTCCACTGAAATATTTTCTTTAAGAGAGATCAAATGAATCTTGCATTAATTCATATTATAGCTAAATTTTGACATGTTCTGATCTGTGTTTTCTGTAAAATAGTGATCTGTATGCAATCTAATGAAGGTTAGTATTAATCTATGTGCAGTTCAATACACAATATCCACCCTAACAAAAATTCCCAATTAACATAGGCATTAACTCTCATTTTATCTATTATGCTAAGTCAACTGAAGAATAATTATTCTGAAGATTAGAACAAATGATGCCCATTTAGTTTCCCAATTTCTCATATCACATGGAGTCATAGATTTTTGGATAGCCTCATGCTATACATGATGATTTATTCTTAATTTCTTTCAATTCTCACCATATAACAATTCATATCTCATAAGGTAGATTAGCCACAACCTACAATCAGCAATAGCCAATTTAAAATACATACCTTTCACAGAACCTAGAACCCATTCCAAAACAGTTTCTTTGAATTCTTCAACTAGAAGAATAAAATAGAGCGTATAATCTCAACCTATATGATTTTAATTTTTATTACAAATGCACCAAATGATTTAATTGAATAGTAATAGAAACCACTTCTAAAATAGTATTGTAAAACTACCATTAGGTAGGTCTAACACAACCCACCTATGAATAGTCAACCAGTGAAGTAACCAGAGAAGAATTGGGTATACAGAACTCAAAGGAAGCCCCAGTAAAAATTTAAGTTACAAAAAATTTAATGTTCTCTACCTTCTCTAATAGCCCTTTATTTAGTAATAGTGAGCTGTTTAGAGCTAGTGCCTCTGTTCAACAAAGGCATAAGGATACAACTTTGTGTCAAGTCTCAGGACTAAGGACATATCAAATTTCCACAAGTTGCTAAATGTAGATGTGAAATGCAAAGTGACACTGATATGCTCATGAAAATAATCCTACAGAGTAAGAATAAACAAAATAAAGCATAAAATATAAAATATTAGGAATCAGCTTAGATATAAAAACAAATATGTAACTCATAACTGACCATAGAATAATTAGGAGTCATTTTTCATACTGTTGCATAGATGACCGAGAAATGCAATATATAAGCAAAGAACTAATATTAATTTCACTTTTTTAAGTATTGGTGTGCTAAATGTTGCATATACATCTAATTAAATTTTATCCCATAAGTAATATATTTTTCATAATTTTACTTATGTAGAAATTGATTCACCAGTCTTACCTCAGAACTTTCCTAGACAGAGACTTGATTAATATTGAGAAAATAACTGTAGTATTCTTAGAGAGTAAGGTGTTGTAACACTGGATTCCAAATATTGCTTTCTCCCTTGGGTAATGTTTTCATTTGCTTGTTTGGTTTCTTTTAAAGATTTGAATGAATGTATGAAACAGGTGATTTTGCCATATGATCAAGTTTGATTTATTGGTCAAACTGCAATGATTAATCATATTTAATTGTGATCATTCAAAAAAATAAATCAAAAACATACAACTGCCTATTTATCATAAGGATTATAAAAATGAGGTTTTAAATTCTGACAGTGGCCAAAATAGCCAAATATTCTCTGCTTGATTCAAATGTTTTCCTTCCCTACTGCATCTTCAGAAAAATGATAAGAAGTAGAATTTTAGGCTTTAGAGGTGGTTAATTCTCCAGCCTTCAGGCAATTGGATAGGAAACATTACAGGTAGAGTTAATGAGTTTCCTCTGGAAATCATTTGACAAAAATATTTTACTTCTAATAGCATCAATATTTCACATGCATTTAATTCTCTTTAAACATAGCTGACATGGCTGTGAAAATGACCCAATAGTTAAAGGTGCTTGTTTACAAAGCCCACTGGCCTGGGTTAATTTCCCATGCCACCTATGTGAGCTAGATGCAAAAGTGGTAGAAGCATCGGGTGTTCATTTATAATAGCAAGAGACCTTGTCTGCCCATCCCCTTGCAGACACACATATAAATAAGTAAGGAAAGAAAACAGTTGTATCAGGTTATTTTTTGACTTGAACATGCTTGTGCAGTCAGATTTTTTTAAGTTTTTTTTTTATGTGGGTACTGGGGATTGAACTCAGGTCCTTATGTTTGCAAGGTAAGCATTTTAACAGCTGAGCTATCTCTCCAGGTTTGTAGTTAGTTTTGAAGCACTTTTTAATCAGAATCTGACCAAACACCAGTCCTCTATTGTGCATAGCAGTTTAACTACACCCTGATACATTAGTTACTTTTCTTATTGTTAGAAAGAGTTAACTTAAGCAATAACAGGTCACTTCAGCATACATTTTGAGGAGAAACAGTCCACTTGGCAGGGAAGACATAACATTAAGAGCATAAGGCATAAAGTCACTGTGGTAGTTTGAATAGATGGCCCCCAATATATTCAGTGTTTTATTACTTTGTAGTTTGGATCTACAGCCACCTTTCTGGAAGAGGTGTCCCTGGGTAGATCTTAAGATGTGGTAGTGGGTTTCAGATTTCAATCTAAAGATATGCAAACTGTGCTAGATGGAGTTCCTGAAGTGTCCTGTGCTGTGTGGCTTTTGGCTTTTTTGGCTTGTGCTTCGATTTCTCTGCTTGGTCCTGTGAAAGCAGGCCAGCTTCTTCTGCCATTATGGAACCCCCCCTGGATCTGTAAACTTAAATAAATCCCTTCCTCCATAACTGTGCCTTGCTTGGAAGTTCATCTCAGCAAACCTGAAGCTGTCTGCTAGAGAAGTTGGTACCATGGAGTGGGCTGAGATGAATCTGACCATGTGGATGTTGCTCTTTTGGAACATTTGTTTTGGAGGAATGGACATGAACTTGGTGTTTGCAATTGAAGATGCCTTCTGGAATGGTAAGCCAAGTTTTATGAACTATTCTGATTAGAATTTGAGAATGCTAAGTGCAGACAGTATTAAACTTCAAGGCTTGGCTTATGAGTTTTCTAAGAGGAAGGAAAGACTTCAGAGGGCTTTGTTGGAACTGGGGTACTGGCATAAGGCCTGGATGCATTCTGCTGCTGAAGCCCAGAGAGTTTGATAAAGGTTAAATTTGTCATGGACTGATGTGCTTAGCTAAAGAAAATCGGACTGAGAGATTTACGACTTTTAAGCTGGGAAACCTCAAGCAAGTTAAAATTACAGACATGGCGACTGGTCTTAAGTTACTGAACCTGCTATTGTCAAACACATTATCAATCTTAAATAAGGTGGCCTGGGCCTGGAGAGAAGGCTTAGCAGTTAAGCGCTTGCCTGCAAAGCCTAAGGATCCCAGTTTGAGGCTTGATTCCCCAGGTCCCACATAAGCCAGATGCACAACGGAGTGCATGCATCTGGAGGTTGTTTGCAGTGGCTGGAGGCCCAGGTGTGCCCATTCTCTATCTATCTGCATCTTTCTCTCTCTGTCTGTCTGTCACTCTCAAATAAATAAAAATAAACAAAAAAAATTAAAAAGAAGATGGCATGACTCCTTTACATTAAAACAATGGAAAGGATGTCTGAGGAAAGACTATCATAGAAATGTAAACTCTTCTGAAAGAATTGACTGGAGAAGGAACTGGCTTTTCAAGGCTATGAGTTATTTGGTCCCTGAATTAAGACTGAATTAAGGCTGTGTGTTGCACAACTGGTATTAGTTTCAGAAGCAGGAAAGATGCGAGGAGTGGAATGAATTGCACATGGTTCCATGAGCTGCTGCTGAGATGCGGCATGAGGCAGGGCCTGATTTCCTGATAGGCTGAAAGAGCCTTTGGAAGATGGACTATGGTTTGCATTGGGATCTGAAGACATTTTGGATATACCAGGACTGTGCAAGCGCTATCATAGAGTGCACTTGTGGCTTGAGATGGAAGTGTTCCCAGGCTACTCTACCCAGCTAGAAGGGCAGAATTAGAAAATTTGGGGACTGTCAGCCTCTGGTTGTATTGGACTTGAACTGCAGAAATTTGGTGTTTTTGTTGGTGGTTGAGTTTGCATTGTTTTAGTCTCTGTGCTGTGCCTTATACCAGTTGAAAATGTTTACTCTGTGTTTTATATGTTGGAAGTATTTAACTTTTTTGATTTTACAGGACTTACTATCTTACATTGGTCAAGACTTTGGGGACCTTAGAAAATGGACTGAGTACAATTTACAATGTGTAATGGTTATGAATGTATTGGGGGCCAAGGGTGGAATGTGGTCGTTTGAAGAGATGGTACACAATATATTCAGTGCATTATTACTTTGTAGTTGGCATCTGCAGCCACCTGGCTGGATGAGGTGTCCCTGGGAAGATCTTAAGGTGTAGTGGTGGGTTTCAGATTTCAATCTAAAGATATGCAAAGTGTGCTAGCTAGAGTTCTTGAAGTGTGGTGTGTTGTGTGGCTTTTGGCTTTTTTGGCTTGTGCTTCTCTCTCTCTCTCTGCTTGGTTCTGTGAAAACAGGCCAGCTTCTTCTGCCATTGTGGAACTTCCCTTGGATCTGTAACTGTGCCTGGTCTGGAACTACATCTCAGCAGACCTGAAGCTGTCTGCTACAGTCACATTGTATCTGAAGGTAGGAAAAAGAGAAAGATGAATGCTGGTGCTCAGCTCACTTTCTTCTTTTTATATACTCCAGGACTTCTGGCCTATAGAATGGTGCTGCCACATTTATGGTGGGTCCACTCACCTCCATTAATCTAATATAGAGTCTCTCACACAGATTTACACAGAGGATTGTTTCTATGGAGATTCTAAATACCATAAAACTGACCAGAATTACCATCATAACTTGTCCCCTGGTCAACTTGATACTCAAACATATCACTTTTGAGCCACAATCTTTCACCCATAATCCCAATAACCTCATGGCTCTCTCATAATGTAAAATGAATTTACTCCAACTTCAAAAGTCCTCATGATCTGTAGCATTCCCAACAATGTTAGAAATCCAAGGTCCAAAGTCTTCTCTAAGATTTCAAGTAATTATTTGAGAGTACTTATAAAATTAATAAACAAGGAGTTGAAACAATCTCTCAGTGGATAAAGCACATATCTGTGAACTCTTAAGAGCCTGAATTTTGAACCCAAGATGTCATGAGTTGGTGGAAGCTATGAGATTCTTCTATAATTGCCATGTACTCATGTTTAGAAAGAGACTGAGATAGGAGAATTTATACAATCCTAGCATCTGGAGCATGTGATGGAATAATTTGAGCTAGAAAGTGCTTGAGTAGTCCCACACCTCAAGTTCTGTTATCTGTAGCAAATTGCCACTCTCTTGGGCCAGTTCTCCTCTGTGCCTGCAGCCTACAGTAGATGCTCCATGGTTCTGGCATTTCCAACAACATCTTAAAATATCCAGTTCTTGACATGCTGGTACTGGGAGTTACAGTCCAGCACCAAGGAAAAGAAGGAAGAAAAACATAGGTAATATAAAAGAGAGACAGAAGATTGAGAGAAAAACAGGAGATTAAGGTTAGTCTTCATCATGCCCTCTCCAGGGCCCTGTGATTCAGGTGTTCCCTCTAAGGACCTGATGAAGGTTCATCCATTTAGTCTGTCTTTTAGAATTTTATTCTACCATTGTCATTTGGGTCCAGTTTTATGTCCCCCACCCCCACCATTACAGTCCCCTCCCACCCCACCCTCCCTATTGTCCAGTCCTCGAGATGCTTATTAGGTATGTCAGCATCTTGGGCTCATTCAGGTTAGCAGCTACAGATGAGTAAGACAGTGTGACATTTATCTTTCTGTGATTGGGTGATCACTGAGAATAATCTGTTCCAGGTTCAACCATTGTTTATCGAATTTCACTGGGCCATTTTTCGTTACTGATATGTAGAATTCCATGGTGTAGATATACCACATCTTGTTTATTCATTTGGCTAATGATGGAAATCTAGATTGATTCCAGCTCTTAGCTATTATGAATTGAACAGCTATAAACACGGTTAGATAAATCTGTCTGAGCTGAGGCATGGTCCTTTTAGGGTAAATGCCCAGTAAGAGAATAACTGGGCCTGTTGGTAACTCTATAGTCAAAAATTTTAGGAGTCTCCATATTGCTTTTCATAGTGTTTTGCTGTTGATCAGAGAGACAATAGGATTTCCAAACAGCAGACAGATTTCTATCAGAGTAGTTGATGACCCACCAAAAGTTAGTGGTAAGGCCCTACTGCTGAAGACACCATATGCCATTGATACAGAACATGGAGTGGCCTGGATGGAATCTGGAAGAGAGTCAGTCCCCAGACAGTTAGCTCGTTTAGTGCCAGAAGGTGCTACATGAGTGACTAGGGAAAATTAACCAACATCTGTCCAAGTAACTCGTGGTCTAAGCTACCCAGCAGCAAACAATCTGACATGATGTTCACACCAGTGCAATAGTGGCACACAGCCACTCTCCCACTTTTAATCTCTGACTGATAGAAAGACTATTAAACATTTACCCATACCAACTATTGGGGTTAGAATTAGTTACCTATTTAAAGCAAAAAAAAAAAAAATGCTTTATCCAAGTAGGTTGTTCTCATAATAAGAACAAAAATCCTGTTCTACTTTTTGTCTAATATACTGTGAATTTGACAGTTTTCCATCTATTTGAAATACATGTTGAGGTTGCTATATACGGAGATCCAATATTCACTATTGTTGTTATTATTACTTACTCAAGATAAAAAGCAACCAGAGGATATAGCTCAATCAATAGAGTACTGCCTAGCATAACTAAGTCCATGAGTTTGGTCCCCAGCACCACAAAAAACAGAACATGGTGGCATCACATTTAGTTCTAGTGCTAAGAAAGAGGCCAGCCAGAGCTATATGATACCCTGTCTCAAATAATCAGATTCAGAAGCAAGATATATGATACTAATTATGAAGATATAGTTATTTACTTTTCATTAATTAGTTTTGTACTCAGCGAATACAGTCAATTTGGTACCATTGTTAGGCTCATCCATGTCCTACCCCCCCCCCCAGGACTTTCCTTGTTGAGGTATATGGGTCATGAATTCTGGAGTTAGCCCACAGTTATGGGTAGGATAATTGTCTCTGCATATCACAAACCAACATGTGGCTCTGACATTCTTTCTGCCCCCTCTTCCATAAAATTTCCCTGAGCCATGTTGGGTTCATTTTTGGTCTGCTTCAGTGATGAGGTGTTGGGGGCATCTGGGACTCAGGATATCTGATTTGGTAGGAGTTGATTTTTCTCTGTGTTTATCTCCTTCACCTTGTGCTAGTACCCAGTTCACCAAGAAAACAACACCCTTGCTTGTTTTGCCAATTGTATTTAGTTTCAGCTGGGACCCTTTTGAGGTATGATGGGGTGGCTCTATCCTTAGGATCTACATCTATCTGAAAAAGAGAAGAAGATTCTCTAAAGAAGAGTAAGTTAGCACCAGACAAATGAGATAACCCTTACTTTTTTTATAGAGAATTTAATAGGTAAGGGCCCTCTTGTAGCCCATGATTGGTGGTAGCTTTATAATGGAGAGTGGGCTTATGTTTGGATATGGTTCTGACTTGTTTCCCAGATCCAGCTATTGTTCCTGTACAACTGAGTTAGTCAAATCAAGAGCAGTTCGTTTCCCACCATGGCTGTGCACCACTATTGCACTTGAGTGAACATCACGACAGGTTATTTGATGCTAAGTAGATTAGACAATGAATTTCTTGGACAGATATTGGTCATTTTCCCCCAATTGCCCATGTAGCACCTTCCGGCACTAGATGTGCTGACTGTCTGGGGACTGACTGTCTTCCAGCTTCCAGCCATGCCATTCCATTTTACATATCAACCACATAAGGTGTCTTCAGCAATAGGGTCTTATCACTAACCTTTGGTGGGTCATAAAATACTCTGACAGAAATCTATCTTTCTTTTAGGAAACATTTTAAGTCTCTCTGATCAAAAGCTCATTGTAGATGATAGCTACATGCTTGTACTTGGAGTTACAGGTTAGCGCCCACTAAGAAAAGGAAGAAAATGATAAATAATATAAAATAGTTAGAAAGAAGAGAGAGAGAGGGGGAGGGAGGGAGGCTGTACAAGATTAAGGTCAGTCTTCATCATACCCTCTCCAGCATCTTGTGGCTCAGGTGTTCCTTCTAAGGGTCTGGTGAAGGTTCAGCCATTTGGTCTGCCTTTTAGGATGTAGAATTTTATGGTATCATTGACATTTGGCTCTAGATTTGTGTTTCCCACCCCCTCCCCTCCCCTCCCACCCCACCCATCCTATTGTATAGTCCATGAGCTGCTTGCTGGGTATGTAAGGCATCTTGGGTAGACTCAGATTGGGTGCTGTAGATGAGTGAGATTATGTGTTGATTTTCTTTCTGTGATTGGGTAAGTTTACTGAGAATGATCTGTTCCAGGTTCAACCATTTTACCTCAAATTTCATTGTGTAATTTTTTCTTACTGCTGTATAGAACTCCATTGTGTAGACATACCACATCTTAGTTATCCACTCTTGTAGTGATGGACATCTGGGTTTATTCCAGCTCTTAGCTATTATGAATTGAGCAGATACAAACATGGTTGAACAAATCTCTCTGGCCTGTGGTTTATCAGTTTTACAGTAGATGCCCAGTAAGGGAATCACTGGGTCTGTTGGTATCTCTATAGTCAGCTTTTTCAGGAGTCTCCATATTGCTTTCCAAAGTGGTTGTACCATCCTACACTCCCACCAACAGTGGATGAGTGTTCCTACTTCTCCACATACTCACCAAAATTTATTTTATTTTGATTTTTTGATGTTTGCTATCCTTATTGGGGTAAGGTGGAGTCTTCTTGTTGTTTTAATTTGCATATCCTTGATGATTAGGGGTGATGAACATTATCTTATGTGTGTGTTTGCCTTTTGGATTTCTTCCTCTGTGAACTGCCTGTTCAGCTCTTTGCCCCATTTTGTGAGTGGGTTGTTTGACTTTTTACTGTTTAGGTTTTTGAGTTCTTTGTAGATTGTAGAGTTTAGGCCTCTGTCAGCTGGATATTGAGCAAATATTTTCTACCATTCTGTGGGTAATCTATTAGCTTTGTTTATTATATGCTTGTGTGTACAGAAACTCTTCAGCTTCATGTGATCCCATTGGTTGAGTGACTGTTTAAAATCATGAACTACTGGGGTTTTGTTCCATTCCTGTATCATAGAAAGTACTTCCTATATTGTCTTCGAGTAGTAGTCAAGTTTCTGGTCTTATATTGAGGTCTTTGATCCATTTGCACTTGAGTGAATTGCATGGCGAAATGTGTGGTTCAAATTTCAATTTTCTGCATATGGTTATCCAGTTTGTCCAGCAACATTTGTTGAAGATACTGTCTTTTTTTCTAGCCTATATTGTTAGGACATTTGTCAAATATCAAGTAACTATAGTTGCTTGACCCAAAGTCTGGGTCCTCAAGTCTATTCCATTGGTCTATACTCCTGGTTTTATGCCAGTACCATGCTGTTTTTATTACTATGGCTTTGTAATATAGCTTTAGATCAGGTATGGTGATGCCTCTAGAGGTATTTTTTTTTTTTTTTTTTTTTTTTTGCTGAAGATATGTTTGGATATGTGAGGCCTTCTGCCTTTCCATATGAAATTTGAGATCATTGTTTCTATCTCTGTGAAGAACACTATTGGGATTTTAATTGGAATTGCATTGAATCTGTATATTGCCTTTGGTAGGATTGCCATCTTTATGATGTTAATTCTGCCTATCCAGGAGCATGGGGGAATCTTTCCATTTTCTCAGGTCCAGCTCAATTTCTTTGAGTGTTTTTATGTTTTCATTTTATAGACCTTTCACTTCCTTGGTTAATATTATTCCAAAGCATTTTTTTTTTGTTGCTATCAAAATGGGACCATGTCCCTTATTTCTTTCTCTATATCTTTGTCATTTTCATATAGAAAGGCTACTGTGTGTTGATTTTGTATCCTGCTACTTTGCTATAGAAGTTAATTACCTTTAGGAGTTTTGGGATGGAGACTCTCAGGTCTCTTACATATACAATCATGTCATCAGCGAATTAACTTAACTTCTTCCTTTCCTAATTGTAACCATTTTATGTCTTTCCCCTGTCTTATTGCTTGAGCTAGGACTTTCAGTGGTATATTAAAGAGCAGAGGTGAGAGTGGACAACCTTCTCTTGTTCCTGATCTCAATGGGAATTTCTCCAGTCTCTTTCCATTAAGTATTATTTGGGCCATAGCAGCTTTGTACATTGCCTTTATTATGTTAACATATGAACCAACCATGCCAGTTCTCTCCAATGTTTGATCATGAAGTGATGTTGTATCTTGTCAAAGGCCTTTTCTTCATCTATTGAAATGCTCATGTGGTTTTTATTTTTAACCTTGTTTATGTGGTGTATTACATTGACAGATTTCCATATGTTGAACCACCACTGTGCTCCTGAGATGAATCCCACTCGGTCAAGGTGGATCATGCTTTTGATGTGTTGTTGGATTTGGTTTGTGAGGATTTTATTCAGGATCTTTGCATTTAAGTTCATTAGGGAATTAGGCTGGTAGTTTTCTTTCCTTGTGGCATCTCTGCCTGGTTTTGGAAGTACGGTGATACTAGCCTCATAGAAGGAGCTGGGTAGCTTTCCCTGTTCTCCAATTGTGTGGCACAGTTTGAGGAAGATTGGTTTGAGTTCTTCCATGAAGGTTTGATATAACTCAGCTGAGAAGCCACCTGCACCTGAACTTTTCTTTGGGGGAGGTATTTTATTACTTTTCAATCTCAATGAGTGTGATAGGTTCATTTAGGAGATTCATCTGCTCTGAGTTTAGCTTTGATAGATGGTATGCATCAAGGAATTTCTCCATCTCCTTCACATTATCCAGTTTGTGAAGTAGAGGTTTTTGAAATAAGTCCTGATGATTCTTCCAATTCATTTATGTCTGCTGTGATCTCTCTTTTTCATTTTGAATTTTGTTAATTTGAAGCATCTCTTTTTTTAGCTTGATCAAATTGGCCAGGGGTTTGTCAATCTTGTTTATTTTTTCCAAGGAACCAGCTCTTTGTTTTGTCAATTGTCTTAATTGCATTCTTAGTTTCCAATTCATTAATTTCTGCTCTGATTTTAATTATTTATTTCCTTCTGGAGCTTTTTGGGTTGTAATTTTCTTGGTTTTCTAATGCCTTCAGGTGGATGGTTAGGTTATTGATTTGGGATATCACTGTCTTTCTTTTTTTTTTTAATTTAATTTATTAGTTTTCTTTTCAGTAAATACAGGCAGTTTGGTACCATTATTTAGGCTCATCTGTGATCTACCCCCTCCCATTAGACCCTCCTTGTTATTGAAAATGGGTCATGCATTGTGGAGTTAGCCCCCAGTTATTAGTATGATAAATGTCTCTGAAAATCATGACCCAACATGTAACTCTGACATTCTTTCCGCCCCCTCTTCCGCAAGATTTCCCTGAGCCATGTTGGGTTCATTTTTGGTCTGATTCAGTGCTGAGGTGTTGGGGGCCTCTGAGGCTCTGGCTCTCTGACTTGGTAGGAGTTGATTTTTCTCTGCATTGATCTCCTTCCCCTTTGTGCTGGTATCCAGTTCACAGGAAAACATCACCCTTGCTTATTTCTCCAGTTGTCCTTAGTTTCAGTTGGGCCCCTTCTGAGGTATGTTGGGGCAGCTCTCTTCTTAGGATCTGCATCTATCTGGAAAAGAGAAGCAGATTCTCCAACGGAGAGTAAGTTAGCACCCAGAAAATTGAGATAACACTTACTTTTTTGATAGACAGTTTGATAGGTGTAGGCCCTCTTATACCCCGTGATTGATGGTAGCTTGATATTGTAGAGTGGGCTTGTGTTTGGGTATGGTTCTGACTTGTCTCCCAGCTCGAGCTAAGGGTCTAGTACCACTGAGTGGATCGTTAGCCAAATCAAGAGCAATTGATTCCTCATCATGGCTGTGTACCACTATTGCTCTTCTGTGGGTATCACATCCGGTTAATTGTTGCTACTTAGGTTAAACAATGTGTTGCTTGGACAGATCTTGGTCACTTCCCCCAGTCGCCTATGTAGCGCCTTCTGGCACTAGACACACTGACTGTCTGGGGACTGACTCTCACCTGGCTTCCAGCCATGTCATTCCATTTTACGTGTCAGCTGCGTATGGAGTCTTCAGCAATAGGGTCTTACCACTGGCCTTTGGTGGGTCATCAATTACTCTGACAGAAGTCTGTCATTGTTTTGGGAAACCTTGTAGGTTTCTCTGATCAAAAGCTCATTGTGGATTGTAGGCCCAAGCTGGAAGTGGGGGTTCCAGGTCAGTGTCCACTAAGAAATTGTGGAAAAAGATAACTAATATACAAGAGTTAGAGAGGAGAGAGATAGACGGGAGAGGGGGAGAGGGAGGGAAGGAAGATGTAGGAGATTTAGGTCAGTCTTGATCCTACCCTCTCCAGTGTCTTGTCGTTCAGGTGTTTCCTGTAAGGGTCTAGTGAAGGTTCAGCCATTTGGTCTGTCTTTTAGGAAGTAGAATTTTATGGTACCATTGCCGTTTGGGTCCGGATTACTGTTTTCCACCCTTTGATTCCCTCCCCGCCCTCCCATCCATCTTATTGTCTAGTCCATGAGGTGCTTGCTGGGTATGTAAGGCATCTTGGGCAAATTCAGGTTAGGTGTTGCAGATGAGTGAGACTATGTGTCGATTTTTTTTTCTGTGATTGGGTAAGTTCGCTGAGAATGATCTGTTCCAGGTTCAACCATTTTTCCTCAAATTTCTTTATGTCGTTTTTTCTTACTGCTGTATAGAATTCCATTGTGTAGATATACCACATCTTTGTTATCCATTCTTCCAATGATGGACATCTGGGTTGATTCCAGCTTTTAGCTATTACGAATTGAGCTGCTACAAACATGGTTGAGCAAATCTCTCTGGCTTTTGGTTTGAAGGTTTTAGGGTACATGCCCAGTAATGGTATAACTGGGTCTGTTGGTATTTCTATAGTCAGCTTTTTCAGGAGTCTCCATATTGCTTTCCAAAGTGGTTGTACCATCCTGCATTCCCACCAACAGTGAATGAGTGTCCCTGCTTCTCCACATCCTCGCCAGCATTTATTTTCATTTGACCTTTTGATGTTGGCTATCCTTATTGGGGTAAGGTGGAATCTCATAGTTGTTTTAATTTGCATTTCTCTGATGATTAGGGATGATGAACATTTTCTTAGGTGTGTATTGGCCATTTGTATCTCTTCCTCTGTGAATTGCCTGTTTAACTCTGTGCCCCATTTTGTGAGTGGGGTATTTGTCTTCTTATTGTTTAGACTTTTGAGTTCTTTGTAAATTCTAGAGATAAGGCCTCTATCAGTTGTATAACCTGCAAATATTTTCTCCCACTCTGTGGGTATTCTATTGGCTTTGTTTATTATATGCTTATCTGTAAAGAAACTCTTCAGCTTCATATGATCCCAATGGTTGAGTGACTGTTTAAGAACTTGAGCCACTGGGGTTTTATTCAGGAAGTCTTTTTCCATTCCTATATCATGGAAAGTACTTCCTAAATTTTCTTCCAGTAGTTTTCGAGTTTCTGGTCTTATGTTGAGGTCTTTGATCCATTTGGATTTGAGTGTTGTGCATGGTGAAATGTGTGGATCAAGTTTTAGTTTCCTGCATGTGGTTATCCAGTTTGTCCAGCACCATTTGTTGAAGATGCTATCTTTTTTCCAGTCTATATTGTTTGGGCCTTTGTCGAATATCAAGTAGCTATAGTTGCTTGGCCCAAAATCCGGGTCCTCAAGTCTATTCCATTGGTCTATACTCCTGTTTTTATGCCAGTACCATGCTGTTTTTATTACTATGGCTTTGTAGTATAACTTTATATCGGGTATGGTGATGCCACCAGAGCTATTTCTTTTGCTGAGGATATGTTTGGATATGCGAGGCCTTCTGCCTTTCCATATGAAATTTGAGATCATTTTTTCTATGTCTGTGAAGAACATTGTAGGGATTTTAATTGGAATTGCGTTAAATCTATATATTGCCTTTGGTAGGATTGTCATCTTCACAATGTTAATCTGCCTATCCAGGAGCATGGGAGGTCTTTCCATCGTTTCAAGTCCTCCTCAATTTCTTTTTTGAGAGTTTTTATATTTTCGTTGTATAGATCTTTTACTTCCTTGGTTAACGTTATTCCAAGGTATTTTATTTTATTTTTTGCTATTGAAAATGGGACTATGTCCTTTATTTCTTTTTCTGTGTCTTTGTCATTTGCATACAGAAATGCTTCCGATTTTTGTGCATTGATTTTGTATCCTGCTACTTTGCTATAGGAGTTAATCACCTTCAGGAGTTTTGGGATGGAGTCTCTTGGGTCTCTTACATATACAATCATGTCATCAGCGAATAGAGCTAACTTAACTTCTTCCTTTCCAAATTGTATCCCTTTTATTTCCTTCTCCTGCCTTATTGCTTGGGCTAGGACTTCCAGAACTATATTGAAAAGCAGAGGTGAGAGAGGACATCCCTGTCTTGTTCCTGATCTCAATGGGAATTCCTCCAGTCTCTCTCCATTAAGAATTATTTGGGCCTTTGGAGCTTTGTATATTGCCTTTATTATATTAAGATGTGAACCGGCCATGCCTATTCTCTCCAATGTTTTGATCATGAAGTGATGTTGTATCTTGTTAAAGGCCTTTTTTGCATCTATCGAAATGATCATGTGATTTTTATGTTTAAGCTTGTTTATGTGGTGTATTACATTGACAGATTTTCGTATGTTGAACCACCCTTGTGTTCCTGGGATAAATCCCACTTGGTCAAGGTGGATAATGCTTTTGATGTGTTGTTGGATTCGGTTTGCGAGAATTTTGTTGAGGATCTTTGCGTCTATGTTCATTAGGGAAATAGGCCGATAGTTTTCTTTTCTTGTGGCGTCTCTGCCTGGTTTTGGGATTAGGGTGATACTAGCTTCATAGAAGGAGTTGGGTAGTTTTCCCTGTTCTTCAATTGTGTGGCACAGTTTTAGGAAGATTGGTTTGAGTTCTTCCATGAAGGTTTGATAAAATTCGGCTGGGAATCCATCTGGTCCTGGACTCTTCTTTTTTGGGAGGTTTTTTATTACTTTTTCAATCTACATGAGCATGATGGGTTCATTGAGGTGGTTGATCTGCTCTGAGTTTAGCTTTGGTAGATGATATGCATCCAGGAATTTATCCATCTCCTCCACATTTTCCAGTTTTGTGGAGTAGAGGTTTTTGAAATAAGTCCTGATGATTCTGGCGATTTCACTGATGTCTGTTGTAATCTCTCCTTTTTCATTTTGAATTTTGTTAATTTGGAGTCTCTCCTTTTTTTGCTTGATCAAATTGGCCAGAGGTTTGTCAATCTTGTTTATTTTTTCAAAGAACCAGCTCTTTGTTTTGTCAATTGCCTTAATTATTTCCTTGGTTTCCAATTCATTAATTTCTGCTCTGATTTTAATTATTTCCTTCCTTCTGGAGCTCTTTGGGTTGGATTTTTCTTGTTTTTCCAATGCCTTTAGGTGGATGGTTAAGCTATTGATTTGGGATCTTTCTGTCTTTTTTATGAAGGCATTGAGTGCTATGAATTTTCCCCTTAGGACTGCCCTCATTGTGTCCCACAAGTTTTGGTATGATGTGTTCTCATTGTCATTCAATTCCAGGAATTTTGCAATTTCATTTTTTATTTCATCCACTATCCATTTATTGTTTAAGAGTGTGCTATTCAGTTTCCAGTTGCCGTTGGGGCTCTTGTTGGTTTTTTTTGTTGTTGATTTCTAGGAATATAGCATTATGATCTGATATCATGCAGGGAATTATGTCAATTTTCCTAAATATGTGGAGGCTATCTTTGTGACCCAGTATATGGTCTATTTTAGAGAATGTTCCATGGGCTGCTGAGAAGAATGTGTAGTCTGTGGATTTGGGGTGGAAAGTTCTGGAGATGTCTGTTAGGTCTAAGTGCTCTATGGTTTTGTTGAGCTCTCTTACTTCCCTGTTGAGCTTTTGTTTGGATGATCTGTCTATTACTGATAATGGTGTGTTAAAGTCCCCAGCTATGATGGTGTTGGTGGTTATTTCTGTTTTATTGTCAAGTAGGTTTTGTTTTATGAACTGCGGTGCCCCTGTGTTTGGTGCATGCAGATTTATGATTGTAATATCCTCTTGATGGATTGTTCCCTTTACAAGTAGGAAGTAGCCTTCTTTGTCTTTTTTGATTGTTTTTGGTTTGAAGTCAACTTTATCTGATATTAATATAGCTACACCTGCTTGTTTCTTATTCCCATTTGCTTGGAATATTGTTTTCCACCCTTTCACCCTGAGGAGGTTTCTGTCTTTAGTGGTAAGGTGGGTTTCTTGAAGGCAGCAGATTGAGGGGTCTAATATTTTGATCCATCCTGTTAGCTTGTGTCTCTTGATCTAATCTGATCTGTTTGTTATTGCCTTTTGCTTGGAATATTGTTTTCCATCCTTTCACCCTGAGGAGGTATCTGTCTTTAGTGGTGAGGTGGGTTTATTGAAGACAACAGATTGAGGGGTCTAATATTTTGATCCATCCTGTTAGCTTGTGTCTCTTGATGGGTGAATTAAGGCCATTAAAATTTAGGGTAATTACTGTGAGATTTGATTTGATCCTTTCCATATTGTGAGGGTATGTGTGGTTTGGTATTTTCATGGGCTTTGAAGATTTTGTGTCTTCTCTGAATTTGTTTATCATGTTCTGCTTCTTGTAGGCACTTGAGTTTGATTATTTGATTCTTCTCTGTGGAGAATTTCCTGAAATTCTCTATGTATGTTTTTTTGTGTTCATATAATTGTAAAGTTGAGTTTTGTCATGAAAAGTTTTTCTTTAACCATCTATTATGAGGGATACTTTTGCTGGGTAGAGTAGTTTGGGTTGGAAGCCATAGGTTCTTAGATTTTGTAGGGTTTCATTCCAGGCCCTTCTAGCTTTCAGGATTTCCATTAAGAAGTAATCTTGATAGGGTTACCTTTAAAAGCAGTGTGCTGTCTTTCCCTATCTGCTTTTAGGATTTTCTCTTTGGTGTCAATGTTTAGAGTCTTAATGACAATATGTGTTGGAGATTTTCTCCTTTGGTCCAGTCTGTTTGGAGTTCTGTTAGCTTCTTGTATCTTGCTGGCCTTTCTTTTAAGACACTGGGGAAGTTTTCTTCAATTATTTTGTTAAATAAATTCTCCATACCTTTGGTCGAAATTTCTTCTCCTTCTGGTATTCCAGTGATCCTGATATTAGGATATTTAAGGGTAACCCACAATTTCCTCATGTTCTGTTCACAGAAACTTTTGAACTTACTGAAATTTTTGGACTCTCAAATTGTATCTTCCATCTTGTCTTCCAGATCAGAACTTCTATCCCCCACATGGCTGACTCTCTTCTTGAGAGCTTCTAAAGAGTTTTGGACTTGTTCAATTAGGTTTGCATTTTCTACTACTTTTCTATGTATGATTTCCATCCCTCTGTCAAGCTCCCTTTTCACATCATTTTCTGATTTTCATGATGCTTCTTAGAATTCATCCTTGCATATCTTTATGTCTTCATTTAGCATTGCCAGCTATTTTTTGAGGTCCTCTTTTTTATTTCACTCTCCCTTATATCTCTTAACTGTCTTTGAACTCCTTCCATTTTCAATTATTTCTTATCTTTTTAGTCTACTCTAGTGATGACAGCATCTACACCACTTATCTCTTCATACCTTTAATGCCCCGGGAATTTAGAGTTAATGGCTTCAGTGTGTGGTCATATCTATATCTATCTATCTATCTCTCTCTATATATATATATAGTTCCTTAGCATTTTATTTAAAATTAGCAGTGAGACTTAATACTATAAAACTATAATAGAGCTACCCATAAGCCAAACTTTGAAAATTTTTTAAATTTTTTATGATTTGTTTATGGACTGCAAATTTGAGAGCCACTGCCTTAGAGCATGTTAAAGTGTGATCAAGCAGATAGTTCCTCATACACTCTTTGTTATTATGTTATTAATATTGTTAAAATGGGAATTTAATTGTGGTGTTTAGTAGAATGTTTATTCAATATCTGATCAATTCATTTTTCCAGCTTCATTGCTTTCTACAATAAGAACACTTCTGTAATAATGGTTATTCACATATTGATTGAAAACCAGCAGTCCTCTAGGGTCTTCACTAATATTTCTTGATCACCATATTATGGGTTTTTTTATATAATTTATATTCAATCACCAATCTCATTGTAACAGCAGACTTATATTAAATGTAAGCCACAGTGTCCCTCCCATGACCTTGGGACCTGCTTGCAGTAATTACTATACTCCTTACATGATCTTCCCAGCATTTCCTGAATCTAGATGTGCATGTAATATTTCCCATTTGGCCTATTGGTTGCTCTACTTTTGCTGGGTCCTGATGAGCTGTGTTAAGTCTCTCTTTGATACTTTCTTGCAGGTTTAGACAGATGCTTTCCATCTTATGACACAATGACGCATGATGCAAACCTAAATCAGTAAAATTGTGGGCACTTAAGTTTTTAATCAAGTTAAAAGTCCATGACTTGACTTCTGATACACTGGTATTAGAGATGGCAAATAGAACATTTGCTCAGAAGATTTTAATCTCAGTCTTTCTCCAGAAGAACCTACCTGTTTTCCTTCAGACACTTTTTGCCTTCATTGCCTCCTTAATTCTTTTGAGATCATAAATGTGATTGCTCAGTGGTGATGTGTTGTGCTGATAGATGTACTTGCCCATTAAGCTGTGCCCTAGACTACCATCAAGTTTCCCATAATGCATCAAACAACTTTCATTACTTACTTGGGTCAGATTGAAATTATCAGGCTAGGAGCTGAAGTCCCATGACTCAGTTCATCGCTCCTTGCTGTCATTCTGTAAGTTATTTCATGTTTGCTCTCCTCTCAGAATTTTGCTGCAAAATTTGGGAGGATTAGAAAGATAAGATACTCAGGTGAAAGAAAGACTATGGGGCTAGGCATATAGCTCAGTTGTAGAGCCCTGACCTATGATGTGCAAGGCTCTGGGTTTAACTTCCAGTACAGAGAAAAGGAAAATATGGGTAAATATATCTAGTAGTTTGCATTGTTACAATTTTAATCTCCACTCCATCTCACTTTACCTCACCCTCAAAACAGCAAATATGCTATTTCTAATTATCTAAATTTCTATATTCTATAATATATTTTCAGAAACATAAAAACCATTGCCTGATCTTCAGTTATCTCTTATTGAATTACAGACCTATGCTCCCTGACTGGCAAATGAACCAAGTCAAAAAAGAGTCATACACCTAAATGCCATGTTATATGTATCACAATTCACTAAGTTCCTAATTATCATGTACTCTGGCTTAAAACTTGTAAACAAAACCCAGCATGATGATACACCCCTTTAATTCCAGTACTCAAGAGGCAGAGGAAGAATCATTGTTAGCTCAAGGCCAGCCTGAGACTACATAATGAATTCCAGGTCAGCTTGGGCTAGAGTGAAACCTCACCTGAATAAACAAAACAAAGCAAAACTATACCTTGTAAGTATAAATATATAAAATACATAACTGAGGATATCTATACAATTAATAAACATTTCATTATTACCTAAGTATAAGCCAAAGAATATGCAATATCAGTATATGAAATGTGTGACCTATGGTATTAAAGTACAAGAAAAAAAATAACCTGCTCCATATTTAAATACCTTTCTAGTTGCTGTGACCAAGGAGCAATTTATGAAGGGATGGGCTTATTTCACATTGTAGTTCAAGATGATAGAGGTCATCATGTCAGGAAAGGCATAATGATAGGAGGTTGGAGGAACTGATAACATCCAGTTCATACTGAGGATGTAGAGCAATGAATGCTGCTACACAGGTCCCTTTCTTTTTTTGTACAGTCCAGGACCAAGACCCATGGAATGGTGCCACTTTCATTTAGGGCAGATCTTCAATTAATCTAATCTAGAAAATGTCTCACCGGCAAGCCCAGAGATTTGTTTCCATTGTCATTCTAAATCCTGTCAAGTTGACAACTAATGATTAACTATCATGCACACTGTAGCTTCCTATGTTTCTCTTTGTTTCTTTTAAAAGGGGAGTATAGGAAGTGCGTTGCTAAAATCATCACCCTGCAAGTCAGCCTCATCTTACCATATATGCATTTCTAACAATAATAGCCCTGTGCCACAGTGACTTAAAGATGCTAAAGTTTTCTCCTAGGATTTAAGTTTCAGGTAAATATGAACAATAGATACCCTGATGGAGTATGCCCTTATTTCTAAGCTAAATGATGTTTTTATTGTATTGGTGAATATTTTCCAGAGAAATAGAACCAACACAATATACATATACATATATTCATATACAAAGAGAAAGAGACAGAGAAAAGAGAGATTTAAACATTTGAAACAAGGTGTTGTTATATAGTCCAGTTTGTCCTCAAACTCATAGTCTTTCTTTCTCAGCCTCCCAAAGGAGAGATTTATTTTAAGGAATTGTTTTAACTTGTGCACTTATGGAGGTCAAGAAGCCCAAGACCTACAGTTGCCAGGATAAGGACCCAGGAGAATGCATAGCATAGGTACAGTGTGAAAAATGGCAGGCTAGATACTTAAGGAGAGCCAATGATTGAGTTTGAAACTAAAGGCAGAAAAGGCTATTGTCTTGGGTCAAACAGGCAGGAGGAAGTTATTTCTATTTGTGGAAGGACAAGTAAGCCTTTTTGTTCTATTCTGGCCTTCAACTAATTACATAAGGCCCACCACAACACTAGGAAGTACAAATCCATATATTCAATCTACCAACTGAAGTGATACACTCATACAAAAATACCCACAAACATACACATGCAAAATAATATTTGATAAAATATATCAAGTTAAGTTGATGCAGAAACTTAACCATCATGGTAATAAAAGATCAAAATTTGACTCAAAGCTAACGCCTAATCTTAGAAACATCTGACCATACCATATGGATCATTCAAAAAGGTACATAGAAAAATGGAAACCATTTCAAAGTGAGTAATATGTTAAAACTCAAATAGGTCACATGTTATATAATTTGAAAATTTTCAATAAAATCTAACATCGAAGGTGATTAGAGCTATCATTATGAATATGATTTTTGTTGTTGTTACAACTAACTGGCACAAAGTATCAGGAGAGTAGAATGTTAACTTTTTGATCCATTTTCTCCCTGGAAAGTAGGTATTTCCCATACTGGATGTTTTGATCTGAATGATTAATTAAATCTATATGATAGGGAAGGCTGGATAAGTAAATGAACATGGAAATTAACCAAAATATCGTCTATCCTGCATGTCAGTCTGGAAGTGAATAAAGCCAGCCACATATTACAACACATGGTCATGATTATTCAGAGCCTGCCACCTTGCCTTCCCACAGAAATAGAAATGGTAGGTTCATTTACTCCCCCCCCCCATTGTGTATTATTGGAGGTGAGGCATGAAAACAAAGTGACTTTAGTTTTCCTTTACCTCTGTCAGAGACACAATCTGTAGCCCTGAAGCCAGCCAGGAGACACAGCTGAGCCAATGCAAGCCAGAAACTGCCAATCTAGAAAGAGCTCCTATGAATTTGTAATTCTTCCAAGCAATATGCTTACCAGTTATGGAAAATCATGAAGCAACTAAAGAGAATGCACACTGTAGTGATATATTGTTCTGTGTAATTGGTTCTTGAAAGCTTTTGCAAGTTTTATCCAAGAAGTTAGGAAATGCTGTCATGCCTTATTGCCTATTATCTAACTCAGTTTTATGATGACATACTCTTCCCCTCTGAATACTTTACCTTTCCAAGTAGTGAAACAATAAAAAGTCTTTCCATTAAAAATATTTCACTTGCCACTATTCTGATTCCTCATTCAGTGTTGTTACTTCACAAATCAAATGATCACACTCCACAGTAAATCAGAAAAAGGAATACAAACAGGTGAAACTTCCTAACTTATTTTGTTCTGTAATGATGCTACTGAGGCAAATATAAGCTGTTTCCATATAGATGATGAAAATAGAGTAAATCAATAAATATGTGCAATAGACACAAATTGCAAATATTGCCATTAGCCAGGATGTGAATGATTGGTGAGTTACTATATGGAACACATCTCTGGTTGTGATGAGTGGCATTGTATGAAACAAAGCTCAGTAGAAAATTTAAAATGAAGAATTAGGTGAGAAATTAACCCTTTGTAAGCCCTAAATTATTTCTCTATTTAAGTTTATACTGCATAATTAATCTCACTCTTTTTGGCAACAAGATCATCATTAAGCTATAAAATCTTTGGTCTTTGCCTTTCAAACTGGAATCTATATGTAAATGATCACTGCCAGTATTTCAAAGGTATAGAAGAATAGGAACTCTTCTGCATAGATGGAAGGGAATGTAAACTGCCAGAAAGAAATGTTGTAAACTTCCAACCTTTATCAAAACCCTTAGCCAGCCATGGTGGGGCACGCCTTTAATCCCAGCACTTGGGAGGCAGAGGAAGGAGGATTACTGAGAGTTCAAGGCCACCATGATACTAATTCAGGTTAGCATGGGCTAGAGGGAGACCCTACCTCACAACACCAAAAAAATGAAAGAAAGAAAAAAAAGGAAAAAGAAAAATTTTAACAATGCATATATTGTTGGTCCTAGCAATATCTTTTCAAGAAATGTGTTCAAAGGAAATATGGGTATGGAAAAAGAAGAAGAGATTGACTAAAACTGTTAACTACTCTAACTAGTATTGATATAGAAATTTTAGAAGCACTCTGCTAGTGTACATTCGGGGGAATTGATTAAATAAATGTTTGTGGGACTGGAGATATGGCTCAGCTGTTAGGGCACTTGCCTGCAAAGCATAACAATCAGAGTTTAATTCCCCTGTACCAATATAAACTCAGAGCAACAAAGTGGCAATGCATCTTGAGTTTGGTTGCAGTGGCTGGAGGCTCATGCACACTCATTTTCATTTTTTCTCTCTCTCTCTTTCCTGGGTGTAGTGGCACATGACTTTAATCCAAGCACTTGGGAGGCAGAAATAGTTGGATTTCTGTGAGTGCAAGGCTAGCATGAGACTACATATTGAATTCCAGGTCAGCCTGGGCTAGAGCAAGACCCTATCTCGAAAAGCAACGAAAAAAAAATGTGTATCCACATGACACAATAAGATTACAAAATGCATTGTAAAAGCTTATTTAAAGAGATGGAATATCTACATAATGTATTGAGCATATCATGATATAATCCATGCATATTAAGTATAAAAGCCAACTTACAAAGGACAATGATTTTATTTGGGCAAAATTGTGTAAAGATAATAGTAGGCCATCTTGGTGATTAATCCAAAAGTGATTTTTATTTACGTTTGTATATATGTACTTTCTATAATTTTATTTTTATATTTTATATTTATTTTTATATTTTATTATTTATTTCTTTGACAGAAGAAGAGGGAGAGGGTGAGAGAATGAGCATGCCAGAGCCTCTAGCCCCCTTGTGCATCTGGCTAACGTGGGTCCTGGAAACAGAACCTTTGTCCTTGGTTTTGCAGGCAAATGCCTTAACTGCTAAGCCATCCCTCCAGCCCAATAATTATTTATTGTATTAAGATGAAGACAAAAAATTACTTTCAAAAAATGGAGGTCTGTTCTAACCTGGAACACCTTGAGTTGCAGACATACCTGACAGGTAACTCTAGGGTCAGATAATAGGAATGGGAATATTCAGGGAAGGAGAATGGGAGGGCAAGTGGGGAGGGGGGGAAATACAGAACTAAATCCAAAATGAATTCATCTTATAGAAACCTTTCTCCTGCATAGCAGATTCAACCCTCAATAGGAGTATGCAAGAATTATCTGATCAAAAGGGCCCTGAAGAGAGTGAGATAAAGCCTAACCCTAAAATATTTGGCTCTGTTTTGTAATTCCAAGCACCAGAAATTGGTAACAATCTACATTGAGCTGTTGGCCAGAGAGACCTACTAGATCCCCAAAACAAGACAGGTTTCTGTCAAAGCACTTGATTACCTGCCTGAGGTAAAAGAAAAGACCCTGTTGTTGAAGATAACACATGCTGCCAACTCAGAACATCAAGAGATATCTTTGGAAACTGGAAAGAAGCAAGTTCCCAGAATGTTAGCCCAGATGGTGCTAGAAAGCACTACAAGAGCTGCTGGGGAAAAATGGCCACCAATCTTGAGTGATAGCAGGGGCACTGCTATATAAAATCAGCCAGCCTAACAAGCTCAACACACCTGTGCAATAGTGACACCCAGCCTAGGTGGGCAACCAATGGCTCTCTGCTTGGCTAAGAGATCCACTCAGAGGAAAGGAACCCTGAGCTGGAACTGGGAACCAAGTCAAAATCCTATGAAGACAAATATCATAGACTCCAATAAAATGTTCCCACTAGTCTTAGTCAAAAGAGAGGTTATACCCATCAAAATTTCTCTTAATTAATAATGCTTATCCCATTGAACCTATGCTGACCTCATTCTTTTTTGGAGAATCTATGTTTCTTTTTCAGAAGACATCTAGAACAAAGGAGATAACCCATTTCCTTGCTCATCAACCAGGGCCCAGGTGAAACCACAGAAGAATTGGCAAGATAAACAAAACTGTTGTTTCAGTAGTGAGCCTGTCAACCACCATGAGGGCAATGGAAACAGACACTGAGGATACTCAAAGTGCACCACAGCAGAAATCCAGAACCTCCTGAGAGCACAACACTAACGCAGGCTTAAATCACACCCACCACAGCTCAGGGAATTTTGTGAAAGAAGAGGAGGAAATATTGTAAGAGCCAGAGTGGAAGGGACTGTCCAGAGTCATTTCTCCATCCTACAATGACCTACTGATGCTCTCACATCTCATAACTCACAACCTCAGGAGGAATACCAGCAATTCCGCTAAAGCATTCCCTAATCAGAATGGGAGCGGGGGGGGGGGGGGGCGGAAATGATGGTATGGATATTTGATGTGTTCATACAACCTTCCATTCAATAAAAAATTTTGGGGGGGAAGAGTTCTGACTTTTATTCAGGCTCCTGGGGATGGAGGATAGAAAACAAAGTAATTTTGAGTATTGCTTGTTTTTTCTAGGTTCTTTATATGTGTGCTTTTCCTTTTCTTCAGCATGGAGGATTCTTTCAAGTATTTTCTGTAGAGCTAGTTTTGTCTTCAAATACTCCTTTAACCTGCTTTTGTCATGGAATATCCTTATTTCTCCATCTATTTGAATGGATAACTTTGCAGGATAAAGAAACCTTGGTTGACAGTTGTTATCTTTCAGAACTTGGAATATATCACTCCAAGCCCTTCTGGCTTTAAAAGTTTGTGTTGAATAATCTGCTGTAATCCTGATGGGCTTGCTTTTGTAGGTAACTTGATTTTTCTCTCTAACTGCTTTCAATATTTTTTCTTTGGTGTGTGTGTTTGGAAGTTTGATTATAATATGGCGAGGAGAGGTTCTTTCTGGGTTTTGTCTGGCTGGGGTTCTAAAGGCTTCCTGTATCTGTTTTGGCACCTCTTTCCCAATTTGGGGGAAATTTTCCTCTATGATTTTGTTGAAGATGCCTACTATGCCTCTGGAGTGGAGTTCTTCTTCTTCTACTATGCCCTGAATTCTTATATTGGATTTTTTCATAGTGTCCCGAATATCTTGAAATTCCCACTCATACTTTTCTATAAGTTTGTCTTTCTCTTTGTTGTCCTGTATTAGATCTGCCACCTGGTCTTCTAGTTTAGATATTCTGTCCTCTCCTTCATCCATTCTACTGGTGAGATTTTCTACAGAGTTTTTTATTTCATTAACTGTGTTCTTCATTGCTAGTAATTCTGACTGGTTTTTCTTTATTATTTCTATTTCCTTATTTATGTCTTGTATTGCCTTCTTTATTTCATGAAATTGGTGCCCTGCATCTTCTTTGATTCCTTTGATTTCCTCTTTAAATTCCTCTTTGACTCCTTTGATTTATTCTCTGAATTATTTGAACATATTTACAATCATTCTTTTGAAATCTTTTTCAGGCATTTCCTCTAACTCGTTCTCACTGGAGGTCATTTCTGATGCATTAATACTTTTAGGTGGATTTATATCATCTTGCTTTTTAGTGTTTCTTGTGTTATAATGTATATATTTTTGCATCTTGGATTAAGGTAATGCTTGGATTTTCTAGCTACTGGGTATTATTAGCTGTATCAATTGATTTGATGTTATATATTTTCAGGGTAGGAGCATAAGGTGTTAGATGTGGCTCTTAAGACTCTGAGAGTATCTACAAAGGTGCTCCTAGTGGTTGAGTTTCCCTGCTATGGGAGTACTCAAATAGGCTGAGTGGAATAAAACACAGGTAGACTCTAAAAGTTAACTAAACACTGTACCCATTCAGTCAAAAACAGCCCCAAGTATGTATGCCAGAGTAGTTATTATAACAAGCAGATCCTCTATCAACATAGAGGTTAAGATTTCTGGTCTGTTGAGGGATTCCAGTCAGCTTGTGACCAAGTGAGACCCTTCCCTAGTGCAAACCCAGTTACCTTGGATGATATTGGTCTCAGTCAAGTTGCTGGCTGGGTCATCGGGCTGTTGTTCTGATTTCTGGAGCTGGGCACTGGCTTTTCCTGCAGGGAAAGCCAAGCCTGGCAACTGTGGCCCTGCAGATCAGTACCCCCGCTGCTGGAACTGCTGCTGCGAAAGCTGCCTCTGCTGGGTCTGTCAGCAGCTCAAGCTGCTGCTGCTGGGCCCACTGCTGCTGTTGCCTCTGCTGCTGCTGCTGCTGCTGTAGCTGCCACTTCTGGAGCCACTGCTGTTGCTGAGGCGGCTGCTGCTGGGTCTGCTGTTGTTGCCGCTCCTGGGTCTGCTGCTGCTGGGGCCGCTGGTACCAGTTCTGGAGCTGCTGATGTTGCTACCGAACTCTGCTCCTGCTTGGGTCCCGCTGTCGGCTCAAGTTAGTGTGGCCGGGTCCCAGTCCGCTGTTCTGTTCACTGGAGCTGGGCTCAGGCAGTGGAGGAGGGGAGGGAGCCGCAGCTGCTCTGGTTCGCTCGCTGATCCGCATGTTCTTCTACCTCGCAGTCTGATCCTCCGTTGCTCACTGCCTCTCTCCCTTCACGTTTCCTGAGTTGCGGAGAGCGCGGTGTGAGGGGAAGCTCCCACACCTGGCTTTTCCTGTGGCTGGAGTCGAGCCTGGCGGCTTTCTGTTGCACCCCGCCACCGCTGCTGTTGGCGGAGTTGCCGGGGCCACTTTTGCCGGCCTGTGCGGGCTCTGGATGCTCTGGATCTCTCCTACTTCTCCGCTGCTGCTTCAATTTCCTATACACCTCACTTTTTAGTAAAAGTGTGTATTTTGCTGAGTTTTTTTGGTCTTTTTCCCCCCAGGCTGCTTTGGTGTGGTACCTACGCCACCATCTTAACCGGAAGTGACAAAGTACTTTTATTTGCACTCAATTTTTTATAAATGTTACTAGAATGAAATAACCTAATCAGAGATTAAAATGAAGTTCTACACACTGATATTTTTCAATCAGTCAATAAATTTCATTTGAAAAACATTTGAATTTTGAGTAGTTTGGGATGTTTCCAAGGTGACAATATTAACTCTAAAAATATCAGTATATTGAAACAGGTGTGGGTTATACATTGTTGATCATTGACTTAACAATGAAACAAATAAGTATAAAGTCAATATAATATATTGATGAGAATTTTGGCAAAAAAATGAGAGTAGGATAATATTAGAGTTTTGCATGTAAGTATGTGTATGTGATGTGTGTGGATTTGTATATGCATGTGAACACATTTGTGTGTGCAATGGATGCTTGAAATTGACCTCTAGTGTCTTCCTTGATCATTCTCTTTGCTTACTGAGCCAGTCTCTCACTTGAGCCCAGAGCTTGCCAATTAAGCTAGTCTACACAGCCAGCTTGACGCAGGAATCCAGTTTCAGCTTCTAGCATGCTGGGATTACTGGCAGGCCACCATACCCAACAGGCATTTACATTGATGCTTCAGGTCTGAACTTGGGTCCTCACACTTACCAGAAAACGATTTATACACTGAGCTGTGTCCCCAGCTCCAGCAATATTAATTTACCCCATTACTTTTGGTCAGAATTCTTATCTATTCTCAAGTGTTGCTTAATACTAGCTAAGAATTATATCAGCATGTTTCTCTATTGTTTATTGGCATTTCAAAGCTCAGTTCAATAGAATAAATCCAACTGCCACTTCCCTACTGGAATTCTTAGTGTGGTCAGGAGGAAGCCTTTGCTTGTTTTCATAGATTTAAAACTAAGCTGTGCTACCTTGGACATTATGTGGCTGAGATTTCTAAGCCAGGTACAAAGTAGTAGAGTTTATCCTTCTAAATCAGATATCCCACTTTTTCCCCAATGAAATACTTTTTAAACCAACCTGCTATCCTGCTATCAGTCACTGTGTGTGTGTGTGTGTGTGTGTGTGTGTAATTCTGACAAACCTGAAGGGAAAAGTCAGAGATCCAGGTTATATATAACAGTCAATATAGTTTAAGTTATACTGTGATAGAAGTGACAAGAATATTAGAATGCCAATTGCTTGAAACATCAAATGTGTACTTCCCACTCATGGTACATTGCTATCATGAATGGAGGTGGAGGTGAAGGTGTTTACCTCATTTCAATTATAGAGAAATGTGCCAGAAATTCAAGCTAAGAGAGTAGGCATCATTTTGAAACTGTCTTCAGAGGCAGAAGAACAAAACTTAGGAAGGAACTCACTCAAGCTTTTGAATATTCTGGTCTTCTGACTCTGATAAAAGATACTGCCAATTGTGTACACAATTCCATATGCCAAAATTAATTACATGCCTCCACTAAACCATGAGGGAGCCAATGACAACTATTTTCAGGAAATCACCAATGGATATCACACCAATTTCTATTTGAATTTCAAAGCTGCTTTGTGAACATGTGTATGACAAAAGGATGGTTTACATGTACATGTGTAATTTATCATTCTTCTCTCTCCTTAATTCACTTGCCCAAAGTTTCTCAATCTTTTAAACTCTTCATTTGGTGATCCAGTCTTTCCACAAGTATCAGTACTATGTATTAGTAACTTTGTGAATAGCATTCATTATAAATTTCTCTGGCATATGTTCTCTTAGGTCTTTTTGTTTAAGATAGAAAGGTATCTAAGCAAAGACTTTAAAATGACTAAAAATTTTGTACAAACACAAGTAAGTAAAGGTTTCTGCCTCATATCAACAAATAGGAATGGGATCAAGACAGAATGCCAACATAGGACTTGAAAACAATTGAGCAAGGCAAGAATTCAGGTACTTAAAGTAAAGAATAAGGAGTGAATTCAGTTGAAAGGAGTAAGGAAAAAAATACCAGTTACTGAGACAAAACCAGAAACCAAATGAGGAGGATATTTGTTGCTAAAGTACTAAAGAAATAGAACAGACCTCCTTAATCCCTTCTGATTAAAAACTAACTTAGTGATTTCAGAGACTAGGATTAAATCATTACTGATGGGTGGGTCTAAGTGATAACATGAATTAAAGGATGTAGCGGTTAGTGCCAAGCAGATGACCTCCACTAACATTAGTAAACTCCAGTGTCTAATACAAACAAGGGAAGAGTAAAAAATATGTGAAGTCGGACCATAGGTACAAAAAACTTGTAGTGCACTCAATTCTGCCACCTACCTACTGGCATTGACTTTCAAAACACTGTGGCAACCAAGACCTGTCCATGGTTATAATGATACCACCAGTTTACAACTCCTGGCCTAATACCACTGGTTGGGAACCTTTACCACATTCTATCTTTTAAATTTTACCTTAATGGTCCCTATAGTCTCCAGGAAATGTATCTAGGCTCTATACCTCTAGACTTCTTATATTATCCATTGTATTAGAAACAATATGGGCTTTGTAGTCCTACACTATTTCTCCATTAATTTGAAACTTGGTCTCTTTCTGATTTTGCATCTGAGCAAACTTCTCTCCTGACCATTGGATTTTATATACTTGATTTATTGCTTGGATTCTTCTTCTGAATTTTAAGATAGCTCATGTCCTAAAAACTTCCTTAAAATTAAATTTCTCAAGCTCCAGTTTCTTGGCAGGCCCCCATAATGTAGTAGATCAACACACTGGAGCATTTATTGGATACCTACAATGCATGAAGATTGATTCCTAACAGCATGCATTTGAAACCAAGCTGTGATCTTGCTATTGTCTAATTCTGAGGTTTCTTCTACTCACTCTATTCCAAGGAACTAGAATTAGCTTGACTTTAAATTACGTCTAGTAATTCTTTTCCTCTGTGAAGACATAGAAATTGGCTAATGTTAGCTTGAGTCTATTAGAAAGGGGTACTTCCTAGATGTTAGCATTATAATTTACAAATCAGATTCAAGTTTCCCAAATCAGCTAACATGAAAGCTAAGAAGAAGAGAAACACATCCTTAGGTTCATTCATATCAAAAGAAGCCAAAATTCTCATTTTTTTCCCAGTAAAATCTACTAAGTGAAATCCACAAAAAAATCATTATGAGAAAAATATACTAATTCTAAAATCTTACAAAATGCTACTAATTTCTATGCTGAAGAAAGCAAAGCCCTTATTGGAATTGTTGCCCAATTTCCTGACAACACTCTGTTCAAGCTGTTTTGTGAAATGTTGCTTTTGCCAAGATGAACAAAAGAATGTGCAGGTGTGCATTAGTCATTGTGGCCTATCAAAAAAAATCTAACTCCCACCTATAGTTTCCAGGTGGAAAAGGAACCAGAGCATGGCTCCTGAGCTGTGACAGTTACAGCACTAAAGGAAATCACCTGAAAACTTCCTTTTAAGAGTTGCCAGAGCTTGGTGGGTAAGGAGACTGATGGCAATGCTGATCTGTAGGTGTGGCTAAAGAGACAATGAGGGGATTAACAATCCCATTTATACTGGGCAAACTGGAAAACTGTTCATTGACTACTGGCAGTAACTGCTATTTTGGGAACTAGACTTATTTGTCACTCTTTTGTCTTGGACTCCTAGGGAGTTCAAAGCCTTAGCTGAGCTACTTTCCCATCTCCCATTCATAAGGTTTGACCTGGGGATAGGATACTTGGCAGCTTTTAATTAGTGCTCAGCAAGTCTTAGTGCCCCAACAGCCTTAATCACTACTTTCTAGGACATTCACCTGTTCCTAAAAAAAAAAAAAAAAAAACACTGTTCCCTTGCTAAACACAATAGGAACTCTTGTTTCTCATAACTGCTGTGTGCTTTATCAGATTCTTTTTTTTTTATTTATTTATTTGAGAGAGACAGACACAGAGAGAAAGACAGATAGAGGGAGAGAGAGAGAATGGGCGCGCCAGGGTTTCCAGCCTCTGCAAACGAACTCCAGACGCGTGTGCCCCCTTGTGCATCTGGCTAACATGGGACCTGGGGAACCGAGCCTCGAACCGGGGTCCTTAGGCTTCACAGGCAAGCGCTTAACCGCTAAGCCATTTCTCCAGCCCTATCAGATTCTTTAATCATGAGCCACAAATACCCATTTAGATAGAAGCCAACATTTTTAGAATTACTCCTGCTCCCTCCCCAGACACTTTTGGAAGTGCTACCCACTCATCCTGTGTCTATCTTGTTTTTTAATTCTGCCTTGATCTACATTTACTCTCTAACAATGGATTTGAACTTGACAGTTCTAATATTAATACCAATTTCCAAACAAATTGTTTGGCTGTTGTGGTGGTTTGATTCAGGTGTCCCCCATAAACTTAGGTGTTCTGAATGCTAGGTTCCCAGCTGATGGATATTTGGGAATTAATGCCTCCTGGAGGGAGTGTATTGTTGGGGGCGGGCTTAAGGGCTTTATAGCCAGGTTCCCCATGCCAGTGTTTGGCACACCCTCCTGTTGCTGTAGTCCACCTTATGTTGGCCAGGGAGTGATGTCCACCCTCTGCTCATGCCATCGTTTTCCCCTGCCATCATGGAGCTTCCCCTCAAGCCTGTAAGCCAAAATAAATATCTTTTTCCCAGAAGCTGGTCTTGGTTGGGTGATTTCTACCAGCAATGCGAACCGGACTGCAACAGCTGTCAATAACGTTCCTTGTACCTGTATTATCTCTAGATAGTGCTTTATTATATATTTAAGAGAGTGTGACACTCACTCCAGTCTTTGGGTGAATTCTATAAACCTTAGTTTCTCAGGGAGTTTAGTTCTTCTCAAGGTAGGAGGTATGTGCATAGTTACCATGTCCACCTGCCTCCACAACTAAAATGTATCTTATTTTCTTTCTTGAAAAGAACTCAAGCTTTGGTGTCACAGTTAAGTTAAAGTGTTTTTCTTTTTTTGTTGTTTTTTGTTTGTTTTTTATTGTTTTTTTTAGTTTTTAAAAAAATTTTTTTTAAATTTATTTATTTGAGAGCTACAGACACAGAGAGAAAGACAGAGGGAGAGAGAGAGAATGGGTGCACCAGGGCTTCCAACCTCTGCAAACGAACTCCAGACCCGTGCGCCCACTTGTGCATCTGGCTAACATGGGACCTGGGAACTGAGCCTTGAACCGGGGTCCTTAGGCTTCACAGGCAAGCACTTAACCACTAAGCCATCTCTCCATCCCTTTTTTTTTTTTTTTTTTTGATGTAGGGTCTCGCCCAGGCTGACCTGGAGTTATGTCGTGTCCAGCTGGTCTTGGACACACAGTGACCCTGACTCCAGAGTGCTGGAATTAAATGTATGCATCACCACTCCTAGCAGAGAGAGCAGGTGAATGGCCATGCCAAGGCTTATAGCCACTACAAATGAACTCCAGATACAAGTACCACCTGTACATCTGGTTTTACGTGGGTACTGGGGAATCAAGCGTGGGTCATAAAGCTTTGAAAGAAAGGGCCTTAAATGCTGAGCCATCTCTCCAACCCAAATACAAGTTCGAGTACCAATTCTAACATTTTAAATTACTAGCCTTAAGCCAGCTACATCACTTTTTCAAGCTGTAGTTTCAAAAAGATTGGTTTGATTCTCTTTTATCAAGATCATATTTCAGCCAGGAATGGTGACCCATGCCTGTAATCCCAGCATTTGAGAGGTAGGGAAAGAAGATCAAGAGTTCAAGACCATACCATGACTACTGACCTTCCTTAATCTTCTACAGCCTCTCTCTCTCTCCCTCTCTCTTTCTCTTCTCTCTATCTCTTTTATATTAGCAAGTTCAAGGCCAGCCTTGCATACATGATAGCTTATTTGAAAAAGCCAAAAAAAAATCCTAAGACAATAGAAAACATATGTAATTAACTGGTGGATTGTGAAATGGATAAAGTTATTTACCTTCTCTTCCTTAGTCATCAGATGCCTCCCCTACCTCCAGAATATGTATAATTTTTAAGATTCAACCCTATGTGCCAGGACTTCTCCATCCTACCCACAATTGACAAAGTATAATCCTAATACTATCATAAACTAAGTATTTTGTAAAAACTAAGAGATTAAGGGGAAATATTTAGAACAGAATATAGCAAGCATATAATTGGCCCTTCATAAGTGTAGGATTGATATCCACAGACTCAAGTAGTAAGAAAAACATAAATATCTTACTAAACACAAAATTTTTATGGTTAATATTCTTTATACAACCATCAACATAGCATTTATATTGTATTAGGTTTTCAAGTAACATAAAGATTCCTTAATACATATAAGTGTCTCAAACCACTTCTCCATAGATACGAAGGGATAGATGTATACAGAGAAAGGAACATTGACAAACCAAGTAATGAGTTACATGACCTAGATTTTGTGCACTGGTCATTTGAAATGTAGCCAATCATAAAATGTGGATTACCAGGAGAGTGCAATAACATTGAAAAGGGGGTTGGAATACCTGAAGAACTAAAAATGGAGAATAGTGGCAGTTTATGGTAGGCCATTTCTCCAAAGGGATGAGCTTGATACTGAGTGTGTCTAAAAGAAATAGCATACAGACTCCTTTCACTAGGTTTTCTTTATATCTAAGAGTTACAGAAATGTAGCCATGGAAGTAAGCATAAAATGAAAAAGGTACAAGAGCTTTCTTAATATCTATTCAGAATTACATGATGTGATATTACCTACAGATTATTAGGTGTTCTTCAAACATATTCTTCCAACAGATCTATGCAACAAAATTTTAATAAAATGCCTTATTCTCTAGACAATCATTCTTGGACTGTCAATCAAAGCTATCTGACGCCTTGACTCCACAGATACAAATAATTGTTCAGCCAGTTGGAATACCATACCTTTATAATACCATACCTTTATTGGTTTATGGTTATTCATGTGATTCAAAATACTTCATAGTCTTTATATAATAGCTGATACAGAGAGAAAAGAAGAAAAATATTTATCTTCTGCTTGGACTATCAAGAGTCTTTCCATAATATGTTATATAAATGATAGAAGAAAAAAGCTTCTCCTTTTAGAATTCCTAATTATGAAAAAGCAGCCATAGGGTCACCTTTTTTACTGTACAGGAAAACCTTAGCTAAACACCAAGGCCCAGGTTAAAAAAAAAAAAAAAAGGAAATGTACTTGAAATTTGAAAAAAAAAAATTAGACCAAGATTTATGTTATGAGTTCCCTGATCCAGATAGACTTCAAGACAATATCCATTCCTGGATTTCATGAGATGAGATCCTCATCCTCAAATTGTAGTTAAAGGTGATTCCTGTGGAGGTTGTGGATGTAGAGCCCTCATGAACAAGACCAGTGCCCTTAGGAAAATGTCCCAGGACTGGGGAAGATGGATCAGTGGATAACATACTTGCCAAATGCCCATGAGGACCTGAATTTTAATCACCAGAATCTACCTAAAGTACTAGATATTGTGGATTGGATCTGTAATTCTAGCACTAGTGATGTAGAAACAAGAAAATTCCAGGGACTGGTTGGCTGCTTGTCTAGCCCAGTTGGTGAGTTCTTGCTACAGGAAGAGACTCTGTATCAAACAATAAGATTGAAAGTAATTGAGAAAGATACCTGTTGTCAACCTCTGGCCTCCATATGCATGCTCATATTCACACACATGCATGCACACATATGAATATGTGTACACAGACATATATAGCATAGACAGAGAGAGGGAAAGACATAGAGAGTGTGTACTAAAGATCTCTTACACCCTTTCCACTAGAGAGAACAGAGTGAGAAAAATGCTATCTACAACCAGAAAGCAAGCCCTTACCAGATAATCAGCTGGTAGGTTCATTTAGATTTGAGCCTGCAAAGTTGTAATCAGTAAATGTTGTTCCATAAGCCATCCAGCCTATGGCAGTTTCTTCTAGCAGCCTGAGCTGATTAAAGTATTGGCAAATAAAATCCTTCTGGCCTAAATCAGTTTTGTGTTGCATGTTAATTACTTACAACTAAAAGATTACTTATAAATTTCAAGCCTAAATCCCTCCACTATAATGAAAAGACCTTGTTTTTAAGGAAGAGTTAAAACAAAAACCGTGTTTGGCTACAATTTGGAATCATGGTAGCTACTTGTACCAATTTGTTTACATAGTTTAGTCAAAGCATTTGCACATAAATAAATATACTGACATGTTAGCATTTAAATTCTTAAAACATGAAAATGATTATACATCCAGACAATACTTAGTGTTCAGCAGGTATAATTACTGCACATGCTAAAAAAAACCTTTATAATGGAACCCTATTTATGTAACTATTCATATAGAGATTCCTCATCATAAATTGAGTAAGACAATGTTAAAGGTTTGGGGAAAATGTGCATTATGAAATTTAAAATTACTTAATTGTGAAACTTATGATACATTTACATAAATTCAGTATAATGAGTCATCTGTCTTTGGCATAGCATATACATGGTAAAATATCATGAGAAAAATAAACTCACTACAAATCAGATCACTCAACTATTAACAATTATTCAGTAACTATTTCTCAAATGATACAGGAATATTGCACACCTAACAAACTTAGAATGTCATTTAAACAAGTTTTTATTCCAGCACCTATGAGAAAGCAGCATGTAGTAAACTATATTTCCTGTAAAAAAAATACATAAGCTAAATAAAAATCTGACTAAAAAATTTCAAAGAACTGTTAAGATATATAGGAATTACTAAGATCCCAGGGAAGAGGTAAAAGCACTGAAATAATAAGCCCAGTATTCTGTATACCTTAAGGCATTTTTGGATTCTTGGACTGTTCAGGGCTATTAAAATATGTTGATCAGAAATCAACTAAAAAAGGAAAAACAAATCAGTAAAGTTATCTACTTAACTAATCTTGGTAAACAAATATAGCATTCAAGATTCACATCTTACAAGGAGGACAGACTCTGAGAAACTCATCAAGCTTCATTGGGAGAAATATATTAGGAATAAAGTAAATCAAAGCAGACCAATTTCATAAAGTTTGAACTCAAGGCCTTCTCAGCACCTGTTTGAGTTTAGTTAAGCTACTTATCAAAAGATTAAATTTTCTCTCTGTGGAATGATGTAACATCATACAGAAACTCTAAAGTTTTCCATATGGAATATCAAGCATTTAATCAAAAGCAGATTTAGGGCTGACCAGATGGCTCAGCAGTTAAAGACTGCAAAGCCTAACAACCTGGGTTCTATTTGCCAGTACCCACATAAAGACAGAAGCACAAAGATGTGTAAGCATCTGGAGTTCATTTGCAGTGACTAAAGGCTCTGGTGTGCCATATCTATTCTCTCTTTTCACTCTACTTGCAAATAAATAACTAAATTCTTTTTTTAAAGAAGTAGATTTAACAGAATGTTACAAGGGGAACAGAGAATTATGTGTTTCACCAGAAGATATATTATTTAAAAAATAGCAAGGCTGATTCATGTTGAAAATGAAGAATGGTTATACAGATATATAAAAATTTAACAGGTGATAAATGTCCAGGACTTCCAGGCAAGATGGCAACCACCTAACTGCACAGCACATTCCTGGGAAAGAAAGGCAAGAAATTAAGGGTTCACTGGGTCTTTTAGAGAAGAGCAATATCCAATAGATTGCCAGTGGGAAGGCACAGAGGGGGAAAAACAGGGAAATGCTGATTCCCTCATGGGCGGGCAGGTAGCTTACCCCTCCCCCAAAGCAGCCACCATACCACAGTTCCAGCTTCAGGCAACTCCCTCACTTACTGTAGGAAAATGATCCCAGGCCAACATACTTCCACTTGCCTCACTGCACAGGGGCGATTGCCCTGCTACCGCTGCCCACGAGTGACCTTGGCCAGGCTATGCCTGCTGATCCAATGGAACTCAGGCTCCCTTGATCAATTTAAATGGCACCTGCCACCTCTCCGATCCTGAGTGTGGAACTTTAGTCCGCTCCGCCCACTTTCCCACTTACTGTTCTGGCCACTGCCCATTCAAGAGTGTGAGCCCAGGTCCATTTATAATTCCACACGTGAGCTCAGACTGTGTCTGTCACTTAAGCTAGCTCACTGCCATCCCCTCCCTGTCCACACACCGGTGGACTATTGTTCTATTGTGGAGAAGCACAGACTTCTTCCGGGTCCCAGTGTTCCGCCACACCAAAGTTTGGGCTGCTTCAGTGATTTCTGCCTCTGTGTACCTCCTAGCATGAGCACAGGCAGCTTTGACTCACTACCACATGAGAGCTCAGGCAACTTTGGTGCACCTGCCAGGCAGGAAATCAGGCCCAAGCTGCTCTACCCACCTAGCTGCCCATACACTGTGATGGGCAAACCACAATGCAAAAGAAATAACATGAGAAATCAAATGCAAAATAATCCAGATAGATCACCATGTACTACAATGAGCATTTCTAATCAAAACACAGAAGATTCACTAGGATGAGAACACCAAAATGAAGCTATGCACAATGCAACCCTGACCAAGCTACTGGTAGAACTTGCAGAAAACCAACAAAGGACCAATAACCATGTGGATTTTGCCATCACTAGTCTAGACCTAATAGACAAGAAAATGGAAGGAGTTCAAATAGAGTTAGGAGATATGAGAGAGAGTGAAAAAAAAGAGGACCTCAAAAATCAGCTGGTGAGGGCTGGAGAGATGGCTTAGTGGCTAAGCGATTGCCTGTGAAGCCTAAGAACCCCAGTTCGAGGCTCAATTCCCCAGAACCCACATTAGCCAGATGCACAAGGGGGCGCATGTGTCTGGAGTTTGTTTGCAGTGGCTGGAAGCTCTGGCACACCCATTCTCTCTCGGTCTCTCTATCTGCCTCTCTCTCTCTGTCACTCTCAAATAAATAAATAAAAATGTACAAAAAATATTTAAAAAGAAAAAAAAATCAGCTGGTGAACCTAAATGAAGACATAAAGAAATGCAAGGATGTATTCCAAGAACCATCAAGAAAATCAGAAAATGAGGCTTCCGGTCAAGATGGCGACCGCCTAGCTGCACTACAAACAACGAGGGAAAAAAGGCAAGTATTCAAGGGAAATTAGGAACTTTCTGAAGAGGGAGGGCACAGATCAGGGTAAAAGAGGGAAGCACACACCCCCGCGACCCACGCCCTGCCACCCCGCCCGCCGCGAATAACTGCATCGGGCGCGGCCCCGCGCCCAGCGGCCCGGCGCCCCGTGCACACCAAGCTCCACGCGCCCCGGCGGCCCAGTGCACCCCACAACCCCCGTGCCCCACACCCGCCGCACCCCCCGCACCCCCTAGCAGGCCCCTCCCCCCCAGCGCGCCCCACGCTCCCTATCCACACACGGCAGACACAGCCCAAGCGAACCAAGGCTTCCCGCGCCCCGGGCACCCAGGCTTGCCCCGCGCCCCCGCGTGCCCAAGACCCCTGCGCCCCACCCCCGCGTGCCTCAAGACCACCCCACGCCCGCCCCACCCTCCTGCGCGCCCCACCCCCCGCGCGTTCCGTGCTCTCTATCCACACACAGCAGGCACTCCCCAAGCGCCCCGCGCCCGGGGCGCCCAGGCGTGCCCCGCATCCCCGCGCCACCCGCGCACCCTGAGACCCCCACGCCCCACCCCCACGCGCCTCGAGCCCTCCCCCGCGCGCCCCGCCCCCGCCTCCCCCCCCAGCGCGCCCAACACTCCCTACCCACACGCGACGGGGCGCTCAAAGCGCCCCGCAGCGTCCAGCGTCCGGGCGCCCTGGTGTGCCCCGATCCCCCCGCGAGCCCCGAGACTCCCCGCGCCCCACCCCCGCGCTCCTCTAGCCCCCCCCCCGTGAACCCCACCCCCGCCACGCATCCAGACTGCCCCCCAGCATCCCACAGCATCCAGCACTCCATCTTACCTCAGCGTGCTCCACGCCCCCTGCGCTACCCGCGACCCCCTGGACCCCCTCCCCCCCCCTCCCCCGCGCGATCCGCCCCCTACCCCCCTGCGAGTCCAGAGCACCCCACGGTATCCCACAGCACCCCACGCTCCTAGCTGCCCCCCCTCCCCTCACGCCCTGCTGTTCTCACATCACTTGCCGCCCGTCAGTTTCTGCTGTGTCCTGATTCTGTACCCACATCATCTGCCTCTGCGCTACAATTGCACTTGCAGTGGGCCCAGTCCCACAGCAAGAGCCACATAAGTCCACACTGAGTCACTAGCGCCAGCGCAGGTGGCATCCCCTACCTGTACATCGCCACCCATCCCCCACTCCCCTGAGGCGGAAGAGCACAGACTGTTTATAGACCCCAGTGTACCCAGCCAGAATCTAGGCACCTTCAAGGCTTGCTACCTCAGTCCCTTTTCAAGCTCAAAGGCAGGCAGCTTAGGTGCATTACTGGGTGAGAATTCAGGCAACTTTGGTGCCCCTGTCAGGCTATAGGTTGGCGGCTTTGGCAAAAGTGAGCAAAAACCCAGGCTGCTTACAACTGCCCCAGGCTGCCTTGATTTGCATTAAGCTAGATCCCAGGCTGCTCCACCCACCTACCTGCCCATACACTGACATGGGTAGACCACAGCGCAAAAGAAATAACACGAAAAATAAAATGGAAGAAAATCCAGCCAGATCACCCAGTCCAACAAGGATCACAACAAACCAAAACATAGAAGAGTGTTTAGGATCAGAACATCAAGTGGAAGCAATGAACAATGCAACCCTAACCAAACTACTGCTAGATCTGACAGGAAAGCTACAAAGGATAGATAATCGTATGGATGCTACCATCACGAAGCTAGAGCAATATGATAAGACACTGGAAGGAATTCAAAGAGAGCTAAGAGAGTTGAGGGAGAATGAAAAAAAAGAGGACCTTAAAAATCAGCTGGCCACACTAAATGAAAACATAAAGAAATGCAAGGATGATTTCCAAGAATCAGCAAGAAAATCAGAAAATGAGACAAAAAGGGAGCTGGACAAAGCGATGGAAGTGATACATAGGAAAGTAGTAGAAAATGCAAACTTAATTGAACAAGTCCAAAACTCACTAGAGGCTCTCAAGAATAGAGTCAGTGAAGTGGAAGATAGAAATTCTGATCTGGAAGACAGGATGGAAGAAACAGTTCGAGAGTCCAAAAATTTCAGTAAGTTCAAAAGTTCCTGTGAACAGAACATGAGAGAATTGTGGGATACACTTAAACGTCCTAATATCAGAATCATTGGAATACCAGAAGGAGAAGAATTTCAGACCAAAGGCATGGAGAACTTATTTAACACAATAATTGAAGAAAACTTCCCCCATCTCTTAAAAGAAAGGCCCATCAAGATTCAAGAAGCAAACAGAACTCCTAACCGACTAGACCAAAGGAGAAACTCCCCAAGGCATATTATCATTAAGACTCTAAACATTGACACCAAGGAAAAAATCCTAAAAGCAGCTAGGGAAAAACAGCACACCACTTTCAAAGGAAACCCCATCAGAATTACTTCAGACTTCTCAATGGAAACCATGAAAGCTAGAAGGGCCTGGAATGATACTCTTCAAACGCTAAGAAACTATGGCTTTCAACCTAAACTACTCTACCCAGCAAAAGTCTCCCTTATAATAGATGGTGAAAGGAAAACTTTCCATGATAAAACTCAGCTTTACAATTATATGAACACAAAACCAAACCTACAGAAAGTACTCCAGGAAATTCTCCACAGAGAAGAAACAAATAACCAAACACAAATGCCTACAAGAAGAAGATCACAGCAATCAAACCCAGAGTAGATACAAAAAAAAAAAAAAATTCCATGGAAATGCCAACACACCTCTACCACCACAAAATGACAGGGATCAAATCAAATCTCACAGTCATCACCCTAAACATTAATGGCCTTAATTCACCCATCAAGAGACACAGGCTAACAGGGTGGATCAAAAAATTAGACCCCTCAATCTGCTGCCTTCAAGAAACCCACCTTACCACTAAAGACAGAAACCTCCTCAGGGTGAAAGGGTGGAAAACAATATTCCAAGCAAATGGGAATAAGAAACAAGCAGGTGTAGCTATATTAATATCAGATAAAGTTGACTTCAAACCAAAAACAATCAAAAAAGACAAAGAAGGCTACTTCCTACTTGTAAAGGGAACAATCCATCAAGAGGATATTACAATCATAAATCTGTATGCACCAAACACAGGGGCACCGCAGTTCATAAAACAAAACCTACTTGACAATAAAACAGAAATAACCACCAACACCATCATAGCTGGGGACTTTAACACACCATTATCAGTAATAGACAGATCATCCAAACAGAAGCTCAGCAGGGAAGTAAGAGAGCTCAACAAAACCATAGAGCACTTAGACCTAACAGACATCTACAGAACTTTCCACCCCAAATCCACAGACTACACATTCTTCTCAGCAGCCCATGGAACATTCTCTAAAATAGACCATATACTGGGTCACAAAGATAGCCTCCACATATTTAGGAAAATCGACATAATTCCCTGCATGATATCAGATCATAATGCTATAGTCCTAGAAATCAACAACAAAAAAACCAACAAGAGCCCCAACGGCAACTGGAAACTGAATAGCACACTCTTAAACAATAAATGGATAGTGGATGAAATAAAAAATGAAATTGCAAAATTCCTGGAATTGAATGACAATGAGAACACATCATACCAAAACTTGTGGGACACAATGAAGGCAGTCCTCAGGGGAAAATTCATAGCACTCAATGCCTTCATAAAAAAGACAGAAAAATCCCAAATCAATAGCTTAACCATCCACCTAAAGGCATTGGAAAAACAAGAAAAATCCAACCCAAAGAGCTCCAGAAGGAAGGAAATAATTAAAATCAGAGCAGAAATTAATGAAATGGAAACCAAGGAAACAATTAAGGCAATTGACAAAACAAAGAGCTGGTTCTTTGAAAAAATAAACAAGATTGACAAACCTCTGGCCAATTTGATCAAGCAAAAAAAGGAGAGACTCCAAATTAACAAAATTCAAAATGAAAAAGGAGAGATTACAACAGACATCAGTGAAATCGGCAGAATCATCAGGACTTATTTCAAAAACCTCTACTCCACAAAACTGGAAAATGTGGAGGAGATGGATAAATTCCTGGATGCATATCATCTACCAAAGCTAAACTCAGAGCAGATCAACCACCTCAATGAACCCATCACACTCATGGAGATTGAAAAAGTAATAAAAAACCTCCCAAAAAAGAAGAGTCCAGGACCAGACGGATTCCCAGCCGAATTTTATCAAACCTTCATGGAAGAACTCAAACCAATCTTCCTAAAACTGTGCCACACAATCGAAGAACAGGGAAAACTACCCAACTCCTTCTATGAAGCTAATATCACCCTAATCCCAAAACCAGGCAGAGACGCCACAAGAAAAGAAAACTATCGGCCTATTTCCCTAATGAACATAGACGCAAAGATCCTCAACAAAATTCTCGCAAACCGAATCCAACAACACATCAAAAGCATTATCCACCTTGATCAAGTGGGATTTATCCCAGGAACACAAGGGTGGTTCAACATACGAAAATCTGTCAATGTAATACACCACATAAACAAGCTTAAACATAAAAATCACATGATCATTTCAATAGATGCAGAGAAGGCCTTTGACAAGATACAACATCACTTCATGATCAAAACATTGGAGAGAATCGGCATGGCCGGTTCATGTCTTAATATAATTAAGGCAATATACAAAGCTCCAAAGGCCCAAATAATTCTTAATGGAGAGAGACTGGAGGAATTCCCATTGAGATCAGGAACAAGACAGGGATGTCCTCTCTCACCTCTGCTTTTCAATATAGTTCTGGAAGTCCTAGCCCAAGCAATAAGGCAGGAGAAGGAAATAAAAGGGATACAATTTGGAAAGGAAGAAGTTAAGTTAGCTCTATTCGCTGATGACATGATTGTATATGTAAGAGACCCGAGAGACTCCATCCCAAAACTCCTGAAGGTGATTAACTCCTATAGCAAAGTAGCAGGATACAAAATCAATGCACAAAAATCGGAAGCATTTCTATATGCAAATGACAAAGACACAGAAAAAGAAATAAAGGACATAGTCCCATTTTCAATAGCAAAAAATAAAATAAAATACCTTGGAATAACGTTAACCAAGGAAGTAAAAGATCTATACAACGAAAATATAAAAACTCTCAAAAAAGAAATTGAGGAGGACTTGAAACGATGGAAAGACCTCCCATGCTCCTGGATAGGCAGAATTAACATTGTGAAGATGACAATCCTACCAAAGGCAATATATAGATTTAACGCAATTCCAATTAAAATCCCTACAATGTTCTTCACAGACATAGAAAAAATGATCTCAAATTTCATATGGAAAGGCAGAAGGCCTCGCATATCCAAACATATCCTCAGCAAAAGAAATACCTCTGGTGGCATCACCATACCTGATATAAAGTTATACTACAAAGCCATAGTAATAAAAACAGCATGGTACTGGCATAAAAACAGGAGTATAGACCAATGGAATAGACTTGAGGACCCGGATTTTGGGCCAAGCAACTATAGCTACTTGATATTCGACAAAGGCCCAAACAATATAGACTGGAAAAAAGATAGCATCTTCAACAAATGGTGCTGGACAAACTGGATAACCACATGCAGGAAACTAAAACTTGATCCACACATTTCACCATGCACAACACTCAAATCCAAATGGATCAAAGACCTCAACATAAGACCAGAAACTCGAAAACTACTGGAAGAAAATTTAGGAAGTACTTTCCATGATATAGGAATGGAAAAAGACTTCCTGAATAAAACCCCAGTGGCTCAAGTTCTTAAACAGTCACTCAACCATTGGGATCATATGAAGCTGAAGAGTTTCTTTACAGATAGGCATATAATAAACAAAGCCAATAGAATACCCACAGAGTGGGAGAAAATATTTGCAGGTTATCCAACTGATAGAGGCCTTATCTCTAGAATTTACAAAGAACTCAAAAGTCTAAACAATAAGAAGACAAATACCCCACTCACAAAATGGGGCACAGAGTTAAACAGGCAATTCACAGAGGAAGAGATACAAATGGCAAACACACACCTAAGAAAATGTTCTTCATCCCTAATCATCAGAGAAATGCAAATTAAAACAACTATGAGATTCCACCTTACCCCAATAAGGATAGCCAACATCAAAAGGTCAAATGAAAATAAATGCTGGCGAGGATGTGGAGAAGCAGGGACACTCATTCACTGTTGGTGGGAATGCAGGATGGTACAACCACTTTGGAAAGCAATATGGAGACTCCTGAAAAAGCTGACTATAGAAATACCAACAGACCCAGTTATACCATTACTGGGCATGTACCCTAAAACCTTTAAACCAAAAGCCAGAGAGATTTGCTCAACCATGTTTGTAGCAGCTCAATTCGTAATAGCTAAAAGCTGGAATCAACCCAGATGTCCATCATTAGAAGAATGGATAACAAAGATGTGGTATATCTACACAATGGAATTCTATACAGCAGTAAGAAAAAACGACATAAAGAAATTTGAGGAAAAATGGTTGAACCTGGAACAGATCATTCTCAGCGAACTTACCCAATCACAGAAAAAAAATCGACACATAGTCTCACTCATCTGCAACACCTAACCTGAATTTGCCCAAGATGCCTTACATACCCAGCAAGCACCTCATGGACTAGACAATAAGATGGATGGGTGGGCGGGGAGGGAATCAAAGGGTGGAAAATAGTAATCCGGACCCAAACGGCAATGGTACCATAAAATTCTACTTCCTAAAAGACAGACCAAATGACTGAACCTTCACTAGTCCCTTACAGGAAACACCTGAACCACAAGACACTGGAGAGGGTAGGATCAAGACTGACCTAAATCTCCTACATCTTCCTTCCCTCCCTCTCCCCCTCTCTCCTCTCTAACTCTGGTATATTAGTTATCTTTTTCCTCAATTTCTTAGTGGACACTGACCTGTAACCCCCACTTCCAGCTTGGGCCTACAATCCACAATGAGCTTTTGATCAGAGAAACCTACAAGGTTTCCCAAAACAATGACAGACTTCTGTCAGAGTAATTGATGACCCACCAAAGGCCAGTGGTAAGACCCTATTGCTGAAGACTCCATACGCAGCTGGCACGTAAAATGGAATGACATGGCTGGAAGCCAGGAGAGAGTCAGTCCCCAGACAGTCAGCGTGTCTAGTGCCAGAAGGCGCTACATAGGCGACTGGGGGAAGTGACCAAGATCTGTCCAAGCAACACATTGTTTAACCTAAGTAGCAACAATTAACTGGATGTGATACCCACACAAGTGCAATAGTGGTACACAGCCATGGTGAGGAATCAATTGCTCTTGATTTGGCTAACTGATCCACTCAGTGGTACTAGACCCTTAGCTGGAGGTGGGAAACAAGTCAGAACCATACCCAAACACAAGCCCACTCTACAATATCAAGCTACCATCAATCACGGGGTATAAGAGGGCCTACACCTATCAAACTGTCTATCAAAAAAGTAAGTGTTATCTCAATTTTCTGGGTGCTAACTTACTCTCCGTTGGAGAATCTGCTTCTCTTTTCCAGATAGATGCAGATCCTAAGAAGAGAGCTGCCCCAACATACCTCAGAAGGGGCCCAACTGAAACTAAGGACAACTGGCGAAATAAGCAAGGGTGATGTTTTCCTGTGAACTGGATACCAGCACAAAGGGGAAGGAGATCAATGCAGAGAAAAATCAACTCCTACCAAATCAGAGAGCCAGAGCCTCAGAGGCCCCCAACACCTCAGCACTGAAGCAGACCAAAAATGAACCCAACATGGCTCAGGGAAATCTTGCGGAAGAGGGGGCGGAAAGAATGTCAGAGTTACATGTTGGGTCATGATTTTCAGAGACATTTATCATACTAATAACTGGGGGCTAACTCCACAATGCACGACCCATTTTCAATAATAAGGAGGGTCTAATGGGAGGGGGTAGATCACAGATGAGCCTAAATAATGGTACCAAACTGCCTGTATTTACTGAAAAGAAAACTAATAAATTAAATTTAAAAAAAAAAAAAAAAAAAAAAAGAAAATCAGAAAATGATATGAAAAGGGAGATTGACAGAGGGATGGAAATCATACATAGAAAAGTAGTGGAAAATGCAAACCTAATTGAACAAGTCCAAAACTCTCTAGAAGCTCTCAAGAATAGAGTCAGTCATGGGGAGGATAGAAACTCTGATCTGGAAGACAAGATGGAAGAAACAGTTTGAGAGTTCAAAAATTTCAGTAAATTCAAAAATTACTGTGAACAGAACATGAGGGAATTGTGGGATACACTTAAACATCCAAATATTAGGATCATTGGAATACCAGAAGGAGAAGAAATTCAGATCAAAGGCATAGAGAACTTATTTAACAAAATAATGAAAGAAAACTTCCCCTCTCTCTTTAAAGAAAGGCCCATCAAGATACAAAAAGCCAACAGAACTCTAAACAGACAGGACCAAAGGGGAAACTCTCCAAGACATATTGTCATTAAGACTCAACATTGACGCCAAAGAGAAAATTCCAAAGGCAGCTGAGGAAAAACAGCACACCACTTTTAAAGGTAACCCCATCAGTATTACTCCAGATTTCTCAATGGAAACCCTGGAAGGCAGAAGGGTCTGGAAGGAAGCATTACAAAGTCTAAGAACCTATGGTTTCCAACCCAAACTACTCTACACAGCAAACGTATTCCTCATAATAGATAGTGAAAGAAAAACTTTCCATGACAAAACTCAGCTTTACAATTACATGAACACAAAACCAAACCTACAGAGAGAATGTCAGGTAATTCTCCACAGAGAAGAAACAAATAACCCCAAATGCCTACAATAAGCAGTTCACAATAACCAATTGCAGAGTCGACACAAAAATCTTCAAAGTTCATGAAAACACCAAACCACATATACTATCACAATATGGCAGGGATCAAATCAAATCTCACAGTCATTACCCTAAATATTAATGGCCTTAATTCACCCATCAAGAGACACAATCTAACAGGATGGATCAAAAAATTAGACCCCTCAATCTGTTGTCTTCAAGAAACCCACCTCACTAATAAAGACAGACACCTCCTCAGGGTGAAAGGATGGAAAACAGTATTCCAAGCAAATGGCAATAAGAAACAAACAGGTGTAGCTATATTAATATTGGATAAAATAGACTTCAAACCAAAAATAATCAAAAAAGATAAAGAAATCCACTTTGTATTTATCAAGGAAATGAGCCATCAAGAGGATATTACAATCATAAATCTGTTTGCACCAGACACAGGGGCACCACAGTTCATAAACCAAAACTACTTCCCAATAAAACAGAAATAAGCACCAACACCATCATAGTTGGGGATTTCAATACATCGTTATCAGTAATAGATGGATCATCCAAACGGAAACTCAACAGGGAAGTAAGAGAGCTCATGAAAACCATAGATCACTTAGACCTAAGGGACATCTACAGAACTTTCCATTCCAAATCCACAGACTACACATTCTTCTCAGCAACCCATGGAACATTCTCTAAAATAGACCATCTACTGGGACACAAAGCCTGCCTCCACATATTTAGGAAGATTGACATAATTCCTTGCATGATATCAGATCACAATGCTATATTGCTAGAAACTAACAACAAAAGACCCACCAAGAATCCCAACGGAACCTGGAAACTAAACAGTACACTTTTAAACAATAAAGGGATAGGGGATGAAATTGAAAAATTTTTGAATTGAATGACGATGAGAAACATTGGACCAAAACTTATGGGACACAATGAAAGTGGTATTCAGGGGAAAATTGAGAGCACTCAAGACTTCATATAAAAGACAGAGATATCCCAAATCAATAACCTAACAATCCACCTAACGGCATTAGAAAAGCAAGAAAAATCTAACCCAAAGAGCTTCAGAAAGAAAGAAATAACTAAAATCAGAGCAGAAATTAATGAATTGGATACTAAGAAAACAATTGAGGTAATTGACAAAACAAAGAGCTTGTTATTTGAAAAAATAAACAAGATTGAAAAACCCCTGGCCAATTTGATCAATCAAAAAAAAAAAAAAAAGAAGCTTTTCAAATTCACAAAATTCAAAGTGAAAAAGGTTAGATCACTACAGACATAAATGAGACATAAGTGAAGTTGGGAGAATCTTCAGGACTTACTTCAAAAACCTCTACTCCACAAAACTGGATTATGTGGAGGAGTTGGATAAATTCCTGGGTGCATACCATCTATCAAAGCTAAACTCAGAGCAGATTAACCTCCTCAATGAAACCATCACACTCATTGAGACTGAAAAAGTAATTTAAAAAACCCTCCCTAAAAAGAAGTGTCCAGGAACAGATGGCTTCTCAGTTGAATTCTATCAAACCTTCAGGGAAGAACTCAAACCAATCTTCCTCAAACTGTGCCATACAATTGGAGAACAGGGAAAGCTTCCCAACTCCTTTTATGAAGCTAGCATCACCTAATCCCAAAATCAGGCAGAGGTGCCACATAAAAGAAAACTATAACCTATTTCCCTGACGAATTTAGATGCAAAGATCCTGAATACAATCCTTGCAAACTGTATCCAACAACACATCAAAATAAATTATCCACCTACACCAAGTGGGATTCATCCCACGAACACATGGGTGTTTCAACATGTGGAAATCTGTCAATGTAATATACCACATAAACAAGGTTAAACACAAAAACCACATGATCATTTCGAAAGATGCTGAAAAGGCCTTTGACAAGATATAATATCACTTAATGATGAAAACATTGGAGAGAATTGGCATGGTTGGTTCATATCTTAACACAATAGAGGCAATATACAGAGCTCCTAAGGACCAAATAATACTTAATGGAGAGCGACTGGAGGAATTCCCATTGAGATCAGGAACAAGACAGGGTTGTCCACTCTCACCTCTGCTATTCAATATACTAGCTGAAATTGAGGAGGACTTGAGAAAATGAAAAGACCTCCCATGCTCCTGGATAGGCAGAATTAACATTGTGAAGATGGCAATCCTACCAAGGGCAATATACAGATTTAATGCCATTCCAATTAAAATCCCAATGGTGTTCTTCACAGAGATAGAAAAAATGATCTCAAATTTTATATGGAAAGGTCAAAGGCCTCAAATATTCAAACATATCGTCAGCAAAAGTAATACCTCTGGAGCCATTGCCATACCTTATCTAAAGCTATACTACAAAGCCATAGTAATAAAAACAGCATGGTACTGGCATAAGAACAGGAGTATAGAGTAATGGAATAGACTTGCAGACTCAGACTTTGGGTCAAGCAACTATAGCTACTTGATACTGGACAAAGGCCCTAACAATATAGGCTGGAAAAAGACTGCTTCTTCAACAAATGGTGCTAGACAAACGGGATAACCATATGCAGGAAACTGAAACTTTATCCACACATTTCATAATACACTACGCTCAAATCCAAATGGATCAAAGACTTCAATATAAGACCAGAAACTGGAACACTACTGGGAGAATATAGAGGAAGTATTTTCTATTATATAGGAATGGAAAAAGACTTCCTGAACAACATCCCAGTAGCTCACGATCTTAAACAGTCTCTCAACCAATGGGATCACAAGAAGCTGAAGAGTTTCTTTAAAGACAAGCATACAATAAACAAAGCCAATAGATTACCCACAGAATGGGAGAAAATATTTGCTGGTTATCCAGCTGACAGAGGCCTAACCTCTAGAATCTACAAAGAACTCAAAAATCTAAACAGTAAAAGTCAAACACCCCACTCACAAATGGGGCACAGAACTCAACAGGCATTTCACAGAGAAAGAAATACAAATGGCAAACAAACACTTAAGAAAATGTTCATCATTACTAATCATCAGGGAAATGCAACTTAAAACAACAATGAGATTCCACCTTACCCCAGTAAGGATAGCAAACATCAAAAAATCAAATGAAATTAAATGCTGTGGAGAAGTAGGAACACTCATCCACTGTCGGTGGGAATGCAGGATGGTACAACCACTTTGGAAAGCAATATGGAGACTCCTGAAAAAGCTGACTATAGAGAAACCAACAGACCCAGTGATTCCCTTACTGGGCATCTACCCTAAAACCTTCAAACTACAGGCCAGAGAGATATGCTCAACCATGTTTTTAGTGGCTCAATTAATAATAGCTAAGAGGTGGAGTCAACCCAGATGTCCATCACTAGAAGAATGCATAACTAAGATGTGCTATATCTATACAATGGAATTCTATACATCAGTAAAAAATTGACACAATGAAATTTGAGGAAAAATGGTTCAACCTGGAACAGATCATTCTCAGTGAACTTACCCAATCACAGAAAGAAAATCAACACATAGTCTCACTCATCTACAGCACCTAACCTGAATCTACCCAAGGTGCCTTACATACCCAGGAAACTTCTCGTGGACTAGAAGGGAGGGGAATGGAAGGGTGGGGGGGGGACACAAATCTAGATCCAAATGTCAATGGTACCATAACATTCTACATCCTAAAAGGTGGACCAAATATCTGAACCTTCACCAGACCCTTAGAGGTAGCACATGACCCACAAGACACTGGAGAGGGTATGATGACTACTGACCTTAATCTTCTACAGCCTCTCTCTCTCTCTCCCTCTCTCTTTCTCTTCTCTCTATCTCTTTTATATTATCTATCTTTTTCTTCCTTTTCATAGTGGGCACTATCCTGTAACTCCAAGTACCAGCATGTGGCTATAATCTACAATGAGCTTTTGATCAGAGAGACTTACAACATTTCCTAAAAGAAAGACAGATTTCTGTCAGAGTACTTTATGACCCACCAAAGGTTAGTGATAAGACCCTACTGCTGAAGACACCTTATGTGGTTGACATGTAAAGTGAAATGGCATGGCTGGAATCTGGAAGAGAGTCAGTCCCCAGACAGTCAGCACACCTAGTGCTGGAAGGTGCTACATGGGCAACTGGGGAAAAATGACCAATATCTGTCCAAGCAACTCATGGTCCAACCTACTTAGCAGCAAATAACCTGTTGTGATGTGCACACAAATGCAATAGTGGCACACAGCCATGGTGGGGACCCAACTGCTCTTGATTCAGCTAGCTGATCCCCTCAGTGGTATGGGACCCATAGCTGGAACTGGGAAACAAGTCAGAACCATATCCAAACATAAGCCCACTCTTCACTATCAAGCTACCACCAATCATGGGCTACAAGAGGGCGTACATCTATTAAATTCTCTATTAAAAAAGTAAGGGTTATCTCATTTGTCTGGTTCTAGCTTACTCTCCATTGAAGAGTCTGCTTCTCTTTTTCAGATCGATGTAGATCCTAAGGAGAGAGCCACCCCATCATACCTCAAAAGGGCCCTGGCTGAAACTAAGAACAATTGGCTTAAGAAGCAAAAGTGCTGTTTTCTTGGTGACCTGGGTACCAGCACAAGAGTGGAGGAGATAAACACAGAGGAAAATCAACTCCTACTACATCAAAGATCCAGAGACCCAGAGGTCTCCAACACCTCATCACTGAAGCAGACCAAAAATGAACCCAACATGGCTCAGGGAAATTTTGCGGAAGAGGGGCCAGAAATAATGTCAGAGCCACATGTTGGGTCATGGTATGCAGACATTTATCCTACCCATAACTGTGGACTGACTCCAGAATGCATGACTCATATACCTCAATAAGAAGTGGCCAAGGGGAGGGGCAGGTAATAGATGAGCCTAATAATGGTACCAAATTTGCTGTATTTGGTGAGTACAAAACTAATTAATAAAAAAAAATAACAGGCATATAATCACCAAAGAGATGGGGGATTCAAAGAGTTGGGAAGTAATAATATATAGAGATAACAAAAAATTTCTGAAATTATACATATATAAGTAAACTGAAATGTTTCTTAAAGTCATTAGGCCAAAATACCAGGAAGTGTCACAAATATTCAGTGCATGAAATCAAGTGAATTAGCATACAGGGTTTTTATAAGGAAACTATGGAAAATCAAAATAAAAGAAAACTATCAATGATGTCAAAAGAAAATATGTTTCTATTTTAAATGAATATTAAGTCTTCAACCCAACTTCTTGACAAAATGAAATAAAATAGAAAACAGAGTAACAATGTTTTCAATGGTCTGAATAAACATCATAGTTAAT